>NC_143021.1:54754030-55370905 GCF_055824585.1 Amblyomma mixtum | reverse complement strand
GCGCCTCCGGACTGAGCCATTGCTGAACTTCTTTCTTACTTTGCTGCGATGTTCGTGCAGCTTGCTTGCATACGACGCAGCTGTCTTCAGCTGAGTTCTCTTTCGTTCCACGCTCTTCCTCACCTTTCTGCGAGGCCCGTCCTGTTCAATTCCACCTGTATCGGTGGTGCTCGATACTCTTCTCTTTTTTTTCGCTTTCTTCCAAGCTCTTCTACAGGGCACACCCGGTTCATTCCCAGTTGCCTCTTTCGAGATGTGTTCCCGCGATGAAGCCACTGTTTACGTCGTTTTTTGTTCTTCATGGACAGAAGTTTTTCTTCGGTCCGATGTTTTCCTCCTCTTCTTTTTTCTGACTCCTGCTCGAGCGCAGTGTTCAGAGCTCGGCTCAGAGGTCTTTGGAGAATCATTCTTCTCACTTATGAATTCTTCTCTGCCAATTCCTTGCCTCAATTGGTCACTTACAGTGCAGCCGTAAACAGACCTTTCCTCCGCTCCTTCCCTTCTACTGCACATTCTCCTTCCTCGCAGGCAAAAATTTCCTCGCCTTCCTCATCGGTAAAGCCCTCCTCGCTGCTCGAGGGTTCACTCGGAACAGTTTCCGTGTTTTCTCTGAGTGCGCTCTCCTCAGCTATTACCACGTCTGAGCTTTCACACTCAATGCCATTTAACCACTCCTTCTCGAGGTCGGCACTGCAAGACTCAGACGTGTTGCACTCGGACTCCTCCATAGAGATTCGATCTACTTCTTCGCCCTCAGGCGGCTGCCCTAGGGTTCCCTCTGACTGAAGAGTCAGGTCGGCCTTTGCTTCAGTGCCTGCTACCTCGGTAGTAGCTACGCATTCAGTTACCTGAGGTAGCGACACTCCGGTCTATTCTTCACTCTCTGTGCTTTCAGTTGCAGGAACAGGCTGTTCCACAACCTCACTCTCACTAGTGGAGCTAGTTACAACCTCTTCCGTGGTTGTCAACAAAACAGACTCGTCAGTCTTCCATCCGACCTCTCCAGGGGTAAGCTCCACTGGATCTCTGACGTTCCTGGAACGCCGAATCTCAGCTAGCTTCCTCTGAATGATTGCCATCTCTCTTTCAAAAGCCCTTTGGCCTCTTCCTGTCGCCTTTTCCGTTCCCTCTCTTCTTCTTCACGCTTCCTTTGTCTCCCTTTCTCTCTTTCTTCTCGAGCCCTCTCTCTTTCCTGGTCCGCCCATTTACGCAGTTCTGCTCCGGTTACCCCGATCTGGAGGCCAGCCTCTATTAGCCACTTTAGCTCCTTTAAGCTCATATTTGGAGACAGAACTCTACATTCATGGCAACGAATACCTCTACACGGTGAACCTCACTAACCGCTTCAGTGCGGCACCTCACAATATCTCTGCTCCTACCACTCGTTTACGACCTCTTCGTAAACTCCCTCCCACTCTTCTCCGTTCTCTGCGCTTACAAACACTAAACGTCTTGTTGCGGACGCCAGAATATATGTCACCCATATTCGCGCACATTTAGCGTGGCGTTCTCAGACACCCTTAAAGGGACACTGAGGAGAAATTGAAGTTGGCTTGTATCGACAGAATACCTCCTCCTGATCACAAAAACGCCACTCATACTGACAACAAAGCTCTTGTAACGTAGAAAAGAGCAAGAATAAAAATACAGGTATAGCCGCCACAGGCCAAACTCGCAAGTACAAGCGTGATGACGTCATAGGACAAAACAGTGTTGCTAGAGCCAATGGTTCTATTAGCACTGGGACACGAGAAGCCACAAATCACTGAGGCGCCGCCAATGCATGCGTAAATCTCCTTGACGTCGCCAGATGGCGCCACGTGCCCTGCAGCTACGCGCGCGCCTGGAGCATTAGGACCAATCAGCGCCTGCTCACCGGCTTTAGACGGGCTCCCGGTATTCCGCTAACGGTAACAAGGTACACGGTATGCTAAAGTGTCTATTTGCGAGAACTTCGTTGACGACTTCGAGAACAGCATCCATCGTAACGCTGGCAAAACGCCGGTGTGAACGTAAGCGAAGCGACGGTAGCGACGGCCGCAATAGCCAATAGATGCCTTCAACGTGCGGCCGGCGGTAGCTTTCATTTCGGCTGCTGCTAGGCCGCTCTGCTGGCCGTCAGAAATCACGGAGTCTGCGCTACGTCATGTGCACGTCATGTTTCACGTCACTTAGTCCTGTGTCGTCATAGGAGTATCCCAAGTTTGAATCTGAGCGGCGGGAAAAACTTTTTCAACTTCGAATGCAAATTTCTTAGAAATAAATGCATCTTTCGCTGCCGGTCAAGTGGCAACAAAGCCATGAAATGCCGAACTATCGAATTTTGCTATAAAAATAATATTAATAGAGCTCTCCTCACTGTCCCTTTAAAGCGTGTGCGGGTAGCGGTGTCGGACTCAAAGGAGATGCCCTCGACTCAGCGTGGCAAGCTCAGCGGAGACCAGCTAACAAGTGACAAGAGGTTTTTGGTCGTTCGGTGCCCAGCTTTCGCCGGTCGCAAGCCATAGAATGGGTCGGAGCCAAAGGTTCACAAACAAAACAAAGTTTCTACAGCAAAGAGACGATACAGACGATTTCACAATCATTAGTACAAACGCATACAAAGTGATTAACAAAACAATGCAACTCGTGCAAACTTACACTCGAGAGAGAATACAATACAAAGGCAATATTGCACCTAAAGTGTACTACAGAAGAGAGAGGCAACAAACAAAACACAATTTCTTCACCGGGCACTGCGACAGTCCGACGACCAGAGGTCCACGACGACACTGTCCCGCAGAATGGTGCACGCTGCCTCGTTGGTCCGTGGCTGGGCGTGTTGTCCCGGGAGTCGAACGGGCGCGCTTCTCTGAAGCTTAAACGGCGGTTCGGACTAAAGTGACATTGAATAGGTTGGGGCAACCGAAAAGGAAATAAAAATAATAGGCCCCTGCCTGCACCGTTTACACACAACAGGCTTAACCCAATTGGAAAATAAAAGAGGATGCCCGTAGGCAAGTTGTATTTTGACCACCCGTGGGTGGAAAAATAAAATATTAGGGATAATGCTACATTAGCGACCCACAGCCGAGAGAGCGGGCCCAGGGAGGCTCCCCTGACCTCCCCTGGGAAGTAGCGGAAAGGGAAATGGGACGTGGGAAGGGAATGGGGACAGCGAGATTTTTGCTCTGATCCTTCAATTATCTCGACTCCATTACTGGCCCGCCTGGCCAGGGCAGGGAGAGCATCGAGATTGCCCAATGGTGCGGCCCCACTCACGGGATGCCCGACCACCCACCATACGCAACGGGCTCCGACCGTCGGAGACAGGAAAACCTAACACGGGGTCAGTAGCTACCTGGGGCTCCTCATCGCTCACTAGAAGGCTTTTCCCACCTGCCGGCTACTAGCCGTTGAAGGTTTTTCGCGGTTTTTCGGACACCGGAAGTATGTGTGATTGTCCACGCCAGTGGACGCCCAGTTCGTCAACGGCCTCGCGGCCTCAGAACCGGTCAGACTCCGGGGGGCCCATCTGTGCTTCCTCCAACCATCCATGCACTTATTTCCTCTCCTAGCTTACTCTTCTCCTACTGAGGAGAGAGTGTTCAAGGCTGGGCGACCGGGCCACTAACCAAGAACGTGGCTTAGGATGAGATGACCCGGGCCTACTCCACCGGTACTCCACACATCTTCGGTTTTCGCCAGACTCTTACGAGGCAGTACTAAGCCCTCATCCCCCGGCATCCCGCAGGCGGTTAAGCCTGCGGCCGGCCGTAAGGCCGCTTCCCCGGGGCGGCGGTCCTCAGAGCCTGGCCACTATGAACCCCCGCGCGGACCTGGTTTCTCCGTAACCAGAAACCGACGCGTCGGTAGCCAGACTTGCACGCCCCCGCGCGCAGAGGAAGGAAGGTAGCATGTATTCGAAAACCTTTTGGCGTTTTGACATGCCTTCCGGGCCGGATTTCGTGGGTCCAACCTGAGTATAAACCCAGGCCTGCCTCCGCTCAGGCATCGGACCTCACGTGCACGACTGGCCCTCACAGTCGTCTGGGAGTCGCTGCCACTCCCATTGGGGGTTTGCATCCCCAGAGGATGGGTCCCGGCCATCCCATCCCCACTGCTGGCATTGCACCGAAACAAAGCCTAGTAGCCGTAACTACACCGGCCCGTATTCGGTGGCGGGGGGGGCCACGAGCAGGCTGCACAGTCAGATTTCCCCCCCAGGACTAAAGTGACAGTGGTAAACGCCCCTCTTATATAGGCTTTGTCCGCGTCTGTTAGTTCTACGCGCCAAAGTTGGCGCGCACATGCACGCAGTATCGGCCGTGCAGTCTCCCTTTCGTTCTCGCGCCGGCCGCTCGTCCTCATTGGTCAAAAGGCGGGAGTCGCTTCGTGGAGCTTCTCGTAACTTCTGTCGTGGCGTAGCCGCCGTCAGGCGAGGGGACGTGTCTTAGCGCACGCAAGGCTACGCCCTTTCCGCCTACTGGGAATTTGTGTGGGTAGACAATGGCCGTATCAAGGCAAGGGAGACCAAGGATAGCGACGTCTACCGTATCTCTGGAGTTGATGATCTTTCAGTCTTCACGTAAAAGGAGCACCACATATCAATAATCATCATGCACTTCTCACTAGACCACTTTAAAAGCCTCCTCCTTAATTCAGCTGATACCCATAAGTCTATTATTCATTTTAATTCTCGCAGTTTACCAAGGCATTACGATGACTTAGTAAACTTTTTAACGCTCGTTGATCACGCCTTTTCAATCATTTGTCTTTCTGAGACATGGCTGTCATCCGACGATGATAGGCTGTTTGCTCTTCCTGGCTATCACAATGAATACTATCACAGGTCAGCTGATCGACACGGAGGATCTGCTATCTTTATTTCTAACGCTATATCATACAAACGCCGTCACGACATCGCGTTTCAAACAGAAAAGTGCGAATCAGTATGGTTGGAATTTGACAAAGCAATTTTTGCTTCACACAGAAACACTGTCATTGGTAGTATCTATCGCTCACCATCCGCGTCTTACGAGCACTTTTGCCTTGAACTAGAAATCATCCTCCAAATTCTAAATCGTGAAAACAAGAACATTGTAATCGTAGGTGACATTAATATTGACATAACTGACATTTCTGACAGCTCTTGTTCTGTATACACAAACTGCTTTCTCGGCCATGGTTTGGAGTCATTACTGGCTTCACCAACGCGCATTGCTCATCGAGGCTCTAGCACCCTCATTGATCATATATTATCTAATGTCATTACGCCTCAAATCGCAGGAGTCATCAACTTTGATATCACGGACCATTATCCCACTTTCCTGTTAATTGAATGCCCTAATAACACGCCCCCCAGAAAACGCTATAAGCAAACATTTGATAGAAACCGGTTTGTAGCGATAGTGGCTGAGACTAACTGGGATAGCATACTACAAGAAACATGTGCCAATAAAGCGTTCAGTAAATTTTCTGCGAAGCTCAAAGAAATAATTAGCTCATGCACATCAGTAACTCCCATCACTCATTGGTATTCAGTTCCCCGGAATCCATGGATAACCAAAAGCTTTCTAAGCTGTATAAATAAAAAAATAACCTTCTCAAAAAGTTTAGAAAGCAGCCATTTAACGTGCACCTAAAACAGCGATATCAAAAATACTCAGATACTCTCTCCGCAGCACTTAAACGCTCCAAACAAGATTACTACCAAAATGAAATACTTAGAAATGGAAATGACACTCGTAAGAATTGGGTAACAGTTAAGGAATTTCTGAATATAGCTGAAAACAAAACGAGCATAACGAAAGTCTCTGACGGTGAGTGTACTTTAACTGATCAAACTGACATTGCTAATGCATTTAATTCCTTCTTCTCGCGCCGCGGTTACCCGCCTCCAAGTAGTTACTGTGGCCCTCGTCGATGCCCTCACTCTTTATACTTGCGCCCTACTTCACCAGACGAAGTCTTCCAAATAATTTCTAGCCTAAAAAATACCGCTCCTGGGATCGATGAAATTCCTTCTTTCAAAGTAAAGCTGGTGGGTCGTGAGCTGTCTAATGTTCTTAGTCACATTATTAATTTAGTATTTAGGACTGGTGTTTTTCCAACTGAACTTAAAAAAAGGTAAGGTGACGCCGATATTCAAGAAAGGCGACAAAGAATGCCTAAGTAACTACCGTCCAATAACTATATTGCCTTTGTTTAGTAAAATAATAGAAAAGTTAATTGTTAATCGCATAATGAACTACCTCATTAAATTCCAGCTGTTAGCAGATCAGCAATTTGGATTCCGGCCTAATTACTCCACAGAACTAGCTTTAATAGAATTCACAGACAGTATTAAGCAATATATTGATAATGGGTTGTTTGCCGGTGCTGTTTTCTTAGATTTCACCAAAGCATTTGACACAATTAACCACACTATACTGTACACTAAATTAGAATCTCTAGGCATCTGTGGGCCTGCTTTAGCTCTTTTACGCAGTTATCTTACTAACCGTATACAAGTTGTCCAGCTACAAGAAACATTGTCTTCCCCTTTAACTATTAATTTAGGAGTGCCACAAGGTTCCATTTTAGGTCCGCTTCTCTTTCTCATTTTCATCAATGACTTACCTTTGTCCTTAATTAACACAAGATGTATACTTTACGCGGATGATACGACATTATTCACTCAGGATAGCAATTTCACAAGCCTAATAAACAAATTAAACATGGACTTACAGAACATTGTTTTATGGTGTGAAAATAACTTACTACAACTTAATCCTACAAAAACCACTTTCATGATATTCCGCTCTCATCAAAAGCATGTCATCCCGAGCCCAGCCATTTATCTGGGACATCATATTATCACTGCCTCCGAATCCGTTACATTTCTCGGCATCACGCTTGACTGTCATCTAAAATTTCATCTACACACCAAATCTATCAGTAAAAAAATTTCATTTGGAATAAGGGTGTTAATAAAAACTAGACTTTTCTTTCAACGCCATGTTCTCTTATCCCTGTACTATGCTTTCATTAACAGTCACCTTAATTATTGCCTATCATCATGGGGTAATACCTATTCATGCCATATGTCATGTATTTCTCATCTTCAAGATCAAGCGCTTCGAATTTTATCTTTCAGCCCATACACAGCCACTGCTTCACCTCTTTACTGTGACCTAAACATTCTGCCATTGAAATGCCTCCTTAATCTTAGGTTAGGTCTTCTAATCTACCGCGCTCGCAATAATAACAATCAACTTCTCTGTTTTTCCGTATCTTTCCTTTCTAATAGCAATAACACTAGATTCTCTGAACAAAACAATATGCTTCTACCAAAAGTGAACACAAATTATGGAAAACAAACTGCTTTTTTCTCCGCCATCAAAACCTGGAATTCATTACCACTAGCAATCAAATCCGCACGTTCGCAGCCCGCTTTCTACACTTTACTAAAAAAACATCTCCTATCAACCCATTCAGCTTCATGCCATGCTTAAGGTTGCCTTCATCTTATTTTCTGTTCTCCACTCTGACAGCAAACGGTCATATTGTTAATCTTCTGGAACCTCTTTTTTTTTTCTCCGCCTGTGTATTATATCTGCATTTATTCAATGCCCATTGTTATCTGATGTCTTTTTGTGTTCTTTCTATTGCTCTTATGTTCTGCTATTTTATGCCTTTTTTGTTAAATTATGCCCGCTAACTATTGTATAACTTATTCATTGCCGCAAATTACACTAATAGGTTTTAACTTGATTGTATACTTTTATAGCTCCTCTGCCAAAATTATGCACTTTCCTTGTGTATCCCTGATGGGAGGTCCCCCAGACAGTTTTCACTCTGGGACCTCCTACTGTACTAACTTTTTTATGAAACTTACAACTCATTTGTATTTCGTTTTAATAAACCTTCAAACCTTAATAAAACCTCGTAGAAACGACTCCGACGTTCTAGAGAAATCGGCGTCGTGGCTGACTCATCCCTTCCAGCGAGCGGCGGTGGAGGGGGCAGCCACACACACACAAGGCTAGTCGCTCTCTCTCGTTTTACGACCGAGATGCGTCCGCGCGGCGCTGATTTTGCTTCTTTGTTTCAAAATGCGCCGAATTTTATAACATGCACATGGCGGAAGTCCCCGCCTTTTTCACATTTTTTCGTTGTATTGAGTTTACTCGTTTAAGTCTGGAACACGTGAGTGCATCTCAGATCTATTCTGTGCTTCGGTCACTGTCTGTTTCTATACACTTTAATTGCTGCGGCTCAGGCTGCCCAACAATCTTGCCTCCCGCTTTTTTTCTCCCTTTTCCTTTGTCTTTCTTTTCTCCCCGCGATCGGAGACGTGGGTATCGGGCGGCGACATTTACTCTTCTCCTTCCTGTTCCGTTTGTGTATTTTAGTTTCTTTTAGGTTTTCTTCCCTGCCGCGTCGTTTGCTTCTTGTTTGGTTCATGTGTCGAACACTTGTACAGATGAAGACCCTTTAAGAAGAGAAGCAAGGACCATTAACTTCATTCCTGAAAAAGGAGAGCCTCTGTCCGAAACGGCGACTCGCAATATATATATGCTCAAATGAAGCGTTTCTCGATTTCGCATGCATATATATATATATATATATATATATATATATATATGATACCGAACCCACGACCTCCCAATTAGGCGTCCGCTACACTTCCAACTGATCTACGGCGACGGCTGTAGGATCTTGTGCTTTCGGGGGTATTTATGCTAACAAGATTGGTTTATTTGGTTTATTAGGGTTTAACGTCCCGAACCGACTCAGGCTATGAGACGCCGTAGTGAAGGGCTCCGGAAATTTCGACCACCTGGGGTTCTGTAACGTGTACTAACATCGCAGAGTACACGGGCCTCTAGAATTTCTCCATCGAAATTCGGCCGCCGCGGCCGTGATTGAACCCGCGTCTTTTTTGTCAGCAGCAGGGTGCCGTAACAACTTAACCGAGCCACCCTGGCGGGGTGGCTCAGTGATCTAACCTTGCGAGTCCTGTCTTACAATATACAGGGTCTGTTCTGAAAGTAGTAGGACTGGTTTTTTCCTGGGCGAACGGGCGGATGAGAGGTGGTCTGCGCGTGCAGGATCGTTGAAGGGGGATATTGGGAATGCTGGAGAAAATCGGCAGTCGGCTCTCGGCCGTTGAAGAGAGGAGGTCGCTTGTACTGTGAACCCCTGTCGAAACGTCTCGTCACGCAGAATCGTCGAGCGTTTACTGGATCAGCGATACGCGATCAAATTTTGAGTACATCTTGGTAAAACGGGCAAAGAGACTCACAACATGATTAAGGAGGCCTACGGTGACGCTTCCATGGGTAGATGAGGTGTTTTTTCAGTGGCACAAGCTTTTCCGAGAAGGTAAGGAAAGAGTGGAGGAAGAGGACCGCTCCAGACGCCCTTCGACCAGCAAGACCAACAAAAATGTGTAGCGAGTGAAACATTTACGTAACAGTGATCGTACAATGAGTATTAGAATGATTGCTGATGACTTGAGCATTCCTCAAACCCCAGTTTTTGAGATCGTGACACAAAACTTATCCATGAGAAAAGCGTGCGCGAAGCTGGTGCCGGGAGTGTTGTCAGAGGAGGAAAAGGCCAACCGGTAGGATCTTCTTCATCATGTGAATGAGGACCCCGATTTTTTGCCCAGCACAAGGCGGCAACGCTGTCTCAGGCCCACTACAGCCCCGACTTGGCCCCGCCAGACTTTTTTCTATTCCCGAGAATATAATCGACGCTCGAGGGGAAACATCACGGATCGGTAGAGGTGGTTCAACAGGCCGTGACGAGGGAGCTAAACAGCATTCCAGTCCAGGAGTTCAAAACTGTAAAACTCATTGGCAGCAGCGTGCAGGTGCGGAAGGGTGCTACCTTGAAAAATTGTAATCGTTTGTACTATTCTCTTGAATAAATTTTGTTTAAAAAAATGAGTCCTACTACTTTCAGAACAGACCGTGTATGTATAACACAAAAAGATTAACGTACTTGGTTGCTAGTGGTAAAATGCGAAATTGAGAAACGCTTCATTTAGGTAAACATTTATTCGGAGTCGGCGTTTCGGACAGAGCCTGTCCATTTTCAAGGCTGAAGTTACATGAAGTTACTCTTCTTAAAGCGAGTAAAGTGTGTGGAGACAGAGTGGCCGAAGCACAGAATAGATTTGAGATGCACTCGCGTGTTGTGGACATAAACGAGTGAAAAAAATACAGCGAAACAAATTTGGAAAGGACGGAGGACTTCAGCCTTGTGTAACTCCTTCGGCACGATGAGTCAAGGCGGGCACAGTGGAATTTAACTAGAACCACGTTGGCTGCAGCTGTAGACGCGCACACATGCACACACCCACAAGAACAGAATAGCCGGAAACGTACAGCCGGCCAAATCTTTAGCTGGCGTGCGCGACGGCCGCTTTTTCTGCGCTCGTGCGCTTTGTGACGAAGCAAATTTCGGGAAAGCTAAATATTAAGCAGGGGCTTAATGAGCCTCTACTTAAATTTCATATCTTAGCAAGTTTGGGCCATCATAAGCTGCAGGAGCACGGAAAACGCGGCTGCCGCGCACGCCAGCTAAAGATTTGGCCGGCTGTACGTGCCTTTGAAGAAGAAAAGTCGCGTGGCGCACTATGAATGGCGGGAGTGCTTAAGCGAGGGTTCGTTGACTGCGCCGCGGTCGTCAAGATGGTCGAACTGGGGAAGGGAAGGGTGCGGTGTGGAATGAAGACATCTGTGTAAGTGAAGAGGGGGGGGGGAGGCTTGAAAAGGGTTCGAATGGGGAGGAACGGTCGAGGCATGTCAAGCCAGCAACCAGCAGGTCAGCACTGGCATTGCAAGGGGCGGATTGAAGACAAAACGCCCAAGCTCTCGTTAAAGCCACGGGTAATTGTTCCAAACTTATAAATAAAGTAAGACTCGCGTTGCTCCCGTTGCCGGGTGTTGTTGAGCCCACCGTGTCAGACTGTTAATTTAAATGTGTCAAATGGGTGTTTTTTCTCATCAATGTGTTTTGACAAGGGGAGGTTGGGTAGAGATAGGACATGAGCGCGGTGGTTATTAAAGCGAATTCGTGGAGGGTTAGCCGTCTGCCCAATGTACTGCGTACAGCACACATTGCATTCTTGGAGATAGATAACGTTGGAGGAATCACAATTAAATTTTCCATTGATTTTCCATTCAAAGCCTGAAGCTGTACTTATTGCACATGTTGTTTGCATATAATTGCAGACCTGGCATCTACTTTTTGCAAAGGGTCGGCACCCTAACCTCAGGTGGTTAGATATTTTTGAGTGTACTTGAATGTTTCGAATGTTTTTCGGTCGTCTGTAGACTACGTGAGGGGGAGTAGTGAAAATTTTGGTGAGGCGCTCGCTTTGTTCGAGAATGTTGAAATGTTTTTTAAAAATTTTGTTTCGGTTGAGGGTGCGAGGTGGGGGTTACTTGTGAACGAAAAATTGAAGCAGCAAATCTACACACTTGAAAAAGATCTTGCAGATTGCCAGAACAACCTTGTTAAGTCTGAGCAATATACACGAAATAGAAATATTGAAATCAAAGGTATCACCGAAGAACCAAATGAAAACCTTCTTGGTATCTTGGAAAAGATTGGGAACGCTATCGGTGAGCCTATATCATCGAGTGATGTGGACGTATGTCACCGTGTGCCAACGAAGGAAAAAAATCAGAAACACATAGTAGTCCAGTTTCAGCGACGAGAGAAACGCGATAAGGTCCTTGATAAATAGGGCAAGAAAAGGCTCACGACGTCTATCATAGCGGCAGAATCAGAGAAAAATTCCGAAGAAGACCACACACCAATTTATATAAATGAACATCATTGTTCGTACGTGAAAAAGCTCCTAGGAAAGGCAATTGTGCGCAAGCGTGACTTCGGCTGACGGTTCGTATGGATTAAGAATGGCAGCATTTTCGCGCGCCAGACAGAGTCATCCACGGTTATACCGATTCAATACGACAGTGATCTGCAAAAGATTTGCGACAGCAGTTGAAATGATTGTATACGTGGATTCGGAATACTACCGTTTTCTTTTGTATAAATGATGGGTACGGATAGCATTTGCCCTGAGGCTATTGCTGGTCTTTTTAGTGCGACAGAGACAAAGAAATGAATAAAGCTGATTCATTTGAACGCGAGATCTGTTAACCAAAAGCATGATGATTTGTTGTTGCTACTAGAGGCATGTGCTATACCATTCGATGTATTGATGCTGACCGAGACGTGGTACACTGACGACAGCGACTATTTTGTGCGAGAGGGCTACAATCATTATTTCTTAAATCGAAAAAATACTAGAGGAGGTGCTGTGTCTATTCAAACTTGTCTAACCGGTTTTGAAATCGTACCGGGGTACAGCTGTATTACCGACGACTGTGAAACTCTTTGTATTAGGAAAGGCACAAATATGTTCTCTGTTATTAACAGACCTCCAAATGGAAGTATTTCCGCGTTCCTGCAATTTTTTGATGGGTTATTCTCTCACGCAAACTGTAGTGGTTGCTTACTAACAATAGGCGGCGATTTAAATATTGACATTCTGAAGAACACAGAACCCACTACAGACTTTTTACTTGTTTTACAGTGCAATGTCTTTCAGAATGTCATTGCCACTCCAACAAGAGTCACTCCTTTATCATCATCACTGTTAGATTTATTCGTGACAAATTAATCGTGTAATATTAGGTCAGGTGTCATAAGCTCTGACATCAGTGATCATATGCCAATTTTTTTATTGATAAAGCGACAAAATAACTTGAACCAAAATAGCCATACAGTCACGTACAGCGAAATAACACCGCATACATTGAAAAAGTTCCGGCATGCAATTATTCAAACGAACTGGAGTGAAATTTTTGCAATTGAAGATTCTAATGCGTCATACAACAAGTTTATAGAAATTTTCAAGCAACACTCTTTTGCTTGCGTCAAACTAAAAACACATCGTAGTTTCAAGCGCTCCCGTAAGCCTTGGATTACCCGCAACATAGTCAAACTTATAGCTGAAAAACACAAGCTCTATCAATCTTCTGTAGACTCTCGTGACGTCAGAAAACTGAGGGAATTCAAGCGTTTTCGAAATAAATTAAATAAAGCTATCAAAAAATCTAAGCGCGAGTATTACGCTCGTCTTTTTGATAGTTATTGTCTGCAAAATAGTGACCTAGTTTGGAAAAATCTAAATACACTACTAAAGAGGAACGTACAGGCAAGCTTAATACCAAACCTCGTAATTGATAATCAAGAAGTAAGCGGAACAGTGCTTGCGGACCGCTTCAACAAATTTTTCGTAGAAATAGGAAGCACGGCTTACTGTTCCGAGGCCTCCTCTTGTGTGCGTTCAGTATCGCAAAGCTTATTTTTTCACCCTACTTGTCAGTCAGAAGTAATATTTGTTTTTCAAGGACTCAAGAACAGCCACAGCGTTGATGCGAACGATATGGAAGTAAGACCGATAAAATATGTTCTGGATATAATTGCGCCCACGTTAACACACACATTTATTTCTTCCCTATCTACTGGCGTTTTTTACACGAATATGCAAGTCGCCCGTGTCAAGGTCCTACACAAAGGGGGAGACAAAAATAATTTAAGCAATTACCGACCAGTATCCATCCTTCCGATTTTTTCTAAAGGACTCGAACAAGTTGTTAATAGACGCATTGAAAGCTTTTCAAGAAAACATAACCTCATAAGGTATCACCAGTTCGGTTTCAGAAAACACCGCTCCACAGAAGACGCTCTTTTAAGACAAAAAGAGGTAATTTTGGAAAGTTTCGAGAAAAAACTTACAACTTTAGGTATTTACTTAGATTTCAGCAAGGCATTTGACCGTGTAAATCATCCAATATTACTAGAAAAATTAGAGCACTATGGATTTCGGGGTATTTCACTTAAGCTCATTCGGTCATACTTGACTGGCCGGCATCAATATGTTGAGATAAACCGAAATAAATCGCACTTACAAGATATTCAATCGGGTGTCCCACAGGGAAGCATTTTAGGACCTATTCTTTTTCTTTTCTACATCAACGATATTGTAGAAATTTACAGAGCTTGCACAATTGTCATATATGCGGACGATTGCACAGTATCGATATCTAGACAAAACATAGAAGAAATAAAAACAGATGCCAGTTTATTCGGTCACAATCTACAGGAATGGTGCCGAAAAAATAGCCTGATGCTAAATGAATCCGAAACAAAATGTATTCTTTTTCGTGCACCCGCACTCTTAGAACTAAAGGAGTGCAGAGGAGTGCCCAGAACACACTTTGAAGGAGTATTCGCTTGTCCCATATTCCACTCCTTTTTCCAGAATAAAATTACTCCCTCTGGACAAAGAGTGATCCAACACCTACTCAAGGAGTACTGTACTACTCCTGCAATAGAGTACAGGCACTCCTCCGAGGGAGTAAAGCTACCACATTGAAACAGCATCCTACTACTCTTTCAGGTAGAGTTCCAGGACTCCGTTTGTTAGAGTGACTATACTCCTTCAAGGAGTATCAGCCCAGATCTTATTTTACTCCTTCAAAAGGAGTTTCACGTGTTTTCAATGTATCCTACTAATTTTCTTATTTCACATATTCTTCAGAGCAAGTTGGTCATATGTATGTTTTGGAGGATCCACCTGCGCTACATCTACAAAAGAGTAATGAGCAAAAGGGATTATAATTTTTGCTCATACAACTACTTTATGGCTACACTACAGTTTGCACATTAGTATGGTGCTCTGTCTGCGTTGGGAATAACAATGGTTCAAGAAATAATGACACAAATGTACAACACTGATAACTTTTATTTCTCAAGTCATTGCTGTGATTGCTGTGGCTGCCCAAAACACGCTCGGGAGGCACTCGCTAGGATCAAGCCCCATTAGTGTCTCAAGCAGCAGACAAGCCCGCTTTGTTTTTGGGGTGTACTTGACATTAAATGCCAAGAACACTGCCAAAAGCAAAGTAAACCCATCTACCAAATCCACCGCAGTGAGCTGTAAGCGCTCAAAAGAAACTAAGATGCTGGATGATGCCGTAGCTTGCTCGGCTGAGTGAAGGAGCTTTGGCTATGCGTGCATTTCTCCGGGTGCCTGCAAACATGAATGAAAATAATGCAAGTAAGAGTCAATTCCAATGCCCTTTTCATACTATCCTGCATATAACCCCATGAAAAAAAAAGAAAGAATACAACTAAAATGTACTGATCGTGTGTGTCATGTCGCCACTAGTGTCTACCTATATTGTTACCAAGTGCAGACACCTTTCATTGCAAACCTTCATTCAGAGCTACAATTTTATGAAGCCCAATACAATTATCACTATGCTAGTCCTTTCAAAAGCTGTGTGCATGTAAAACAAGCACATATTTACCAAATGAAAATTTTAACATGAGCAACCTCTTCTGCAAGTATCATGATCAGCCTGACTACGCCCACTGCAGGGCAAAGGCCTCTCCCATGTTCTCCAATTAACCCTGTCCTTCGCCAGCTATGTCCACCGTGTTCCTGCAAACCTCCGCCCATGGAACTTTTTGCTGCTTCCTGCTACGTTTGCCTTCTCTTGGAATCCACTCCGTTACCCTTAAGGACCAGCGATTATCTTGCCTTCGTCTTACATGCCCTGCCCAAGCACCCTTTTTTCTCCTGATTTCGACTAGGATGTCTTCAACCCGCGTTTGTTCCCTCACCCACTCCGCCCGCTTCCGATCTCTTAATGTTACACCTATCATTTTTATTTCCATAGCTCGTTGCGTTGTCCTTAACTTAAGCTGAACCCTCTTCGTTAGCCTCCACGTTTCTGCCCCATAGGTGAATACCGATAGGATACAGCTGTTGTATACTTTTCTCTTGAGGGGTATTGAAAACTGCCATTCATGATCTGAGAGAACCTGCCTATATGCACTCCGCCCCATCCATATTCCTCTAGTTATTACCCTTCATGATCCGGATCAGTGGTCACTGCCTGCTCTAAGTAAATGTATTCCCTTATCACTTCCAGTCATTTCTAAAACCACACCTATTGTGCTTGACGGTTTCTTGTCACGTAATACATTGTGCAGTTTAAAATATAGGGTAACCTTATGTATCAGCAGCGCGAACACCACACAGGAAGAGGAAGGAGAAGAAGGTAAAGAGCGCTGAACTTCCAACTTTTATTTGAGCAAAAATTGAACCCGCACTTTTATACACATACCAGGTAAAATCCCACCAGGGGGGTAACCAAGGCGTGCTATCGAATTCGGACCAACACGATGTCCAGGGCATCAAAAAGATAACTACTATCGCACTATACAAAGACTTCCATGAAAAGCACGAATGACATGCGGAAAAAAAAACAAGACAATGTAAAGAACAGGGTTGAGTGTCCGCAAATGGAAAAATGGAAAAACAGGGTTGAGGGCGCGAATTTTGCTAGAACCATGAGAAGGCAAGAACACGGTAAAAAAGTAAAAACAGGGTTGAGTGTGCGCAAATGGAAAAACAGGGTTGAGGGCGCGAATTTTGCTAAAACCATGAGAAGGCAAGAACACCGTAAAAAAGTAAAAACAGGGTTGAGTGTGCGCAAATGGAAAAACAGGGTTGAGGGCGCGAATTTTGCTAAAAGAAGAAAAAAAAACATGAGAAGGCGAGACACGGTAACAACGTAAGCGATGCGAAGGGATGAGCGCCAACAATTAACACGGCTAGAACTAAAATGCAGTGTGCCCCTAAAAGCCAGGTAAAATCAGGTAAAACCAGAGGGAAAGGTGATTTCTTTTTCAGATAATGAGATGGAAGGGGTGCTTACGCAACCTTCTTTGAGCCCTGAGATGTAGGTAGCTTCAATGATTTCGCGTGTTAGTTGGTTTTTATGTTTCTTTAAGACGGTTGCTTTCTTAAAATGAGGAATGCACTTCTTTTGGCTGTCACATACGCTGCAATGGGCGGGCAGGTTCCTCAACGGCGCCCCAGTTAGATCGTTCCTATGTTGCATTAACCTTTCGTTTAAGCATCTTCCTGTTTGGCCTATGTACGCCTTACCGCAAGCTAAAGGTATAGAGTATACAACACCCTCCGCACAAGGCACAAAAGGATCTCGGTGCCCGGTTGTACAGCTACTATTCTTTTTCTTTTTATTAACTTTGTTGCACAGGCTTGACAGGCGCAGAGGGGCTGAAAAGACTACGTCTACGCCTGCTTTTCTGCCAATTTTCTTCAGATTATGCGAGATTTGGTGCAGGTATGGCAGAACGGCGACCTTTTTGTTCCGCTGTCGCGTATCATCCGGGGCTTCACATTCATGCTTCATACTTATCAGGACTTTTTTTGCAACAGACGAAAGGAGAGATTGCGGGTATCCTGATTGCGTCAGCCTCAGCACTTGGATCGAAAAACTGTCCTGCAACCTGTGTTCACAAGATTTTGTGAGTGCGTTCTTAAAAGTTGACTTCACGATGTTCCTTTTTACAAGTTTTGAATGGGCTGAATCGTAGGGTAGGATGGGCTGATTGGCTCTTGGTTCAAATAACCAGCACACATGGTCCTCTCCGAAAAACAACTTTAACTCTAAAAACCGCATGGCGTTTTGTTCTGGGAATTCATGAGTAACTTCAAGAGGTGATATAGTATTAGAAAAAGTGTGGAGGACTTGAGTTGCTTGTGTTTTAAAGGCTTCAGTGTCGCAATCTAAGAGGACCAGGAAGTCATCGACGTACCGGAAAATTTTTAGAACGCTTGAAGACCCAAACCTGTCCTTCAAGGATCTGTCATGCATAGCGAGGAAAAGGTCGCTCAAAATGGGGGCGATGCATGACCCTATACATATGCCTTACTTTTGTATGAATCTCGAACCGTTCCACTCTGCCACTGTTGATTTTAGGTAAGCGCATAGCAATTCAATGAAGCCATCCGCAGAAACGCCACACTGCGGCCTTCCAAAATGAGTGTGGCGTTTCTGCGGATGGCTTCATTGAATTGCTATGCGCTTACCTAAAATCAACAGTGGCAGAGTGGAACGGTTCGAGATTCATACAAAAGCATGGCATATGTATAGGGTCATGCATCGCCCCCATTTTGAGCGACCTTTTCCTCGCTATGCATGACAGATCCCTGAAGGACAAGCTTGAGTCTTCAAGCGTTCTAAAAATTTTCTGGTACGTCGATGACTTCCTGGTCCTCTTAGATTGCGACACTGAAGCCTTTAAAACAGAAGCAACTCAAGTCCTCCACACTTTTTCTAATACTATATCACCTCTTGAAGTTACTCATGAATTCCCAGAACAAAACGCCATGCGGTTTTTAGAGTTAGAGTTGTTTTTCGGAGAGGACCATGTGTGCTGGTTATTTGAACCAAGAGCCAATAAGCCCATCCTACCCTACGATTCAGCCCATTCAAAACATGTAAAAAGGAACATCGTGAAGTCAACTTTTAAGAACGCACTCACAAAATCTTGTGAACACAGGTTGCAGGACAGTTTTTCGAGCCAAGTGCTGAGGCTGACGCAATCAGGATACCCGCAATCTCTCCTTTCGTCTGTTGCAAAAAAAGTCCTGATAAGTATGAAGCATGAATGTGAAGCCCCGGATGATACGTGACAGCGGAACAAAAAGGTCGCCGTTCTGCCATACCTGCACCAAATCTCGCATAATCTGAAGAAAATTGGCAGAAAAGCAGGCGTAGACGTAGTCTTTTCAGCCCCTCTGCGCCTGTCAAGCCTGTGCAACAAAGTTAATAAAAAGAAAAAGAATAGTAGCTGTACAACCAGGCACCGAGATCCTTTTGTGCCTTGTGCGGAGGGTGTTGTATACTCTATACCTTTAGCTTGCGGTAAGGCGTACATAGGCCAAACAGGAAGATGCTTAAACGAAAGGTTAATGAAACATAGGAACGATCTAACTGGGGCGCCGTTGAGGAACCTGCCCGCCCATTGCAGCGTATGTGACAGCCAAAAGAAGTGCATTCCTCATTTTAAGAAAGCAACCGTCTTAAAGAAACATAAAAACCAACTAACATGCGAAATCATTGAAGCTACCTACATCTCAGGGCTCAAAGAAGGTTGCGTAAGCACCCCTTCCATCTCATTATCTGAAAAAGAAATCACCTTTCCCTCTGGTTTTACCTGATTTTACCTGGGTTTTAGGGGCACACTGCATTTTAGTTCTAGCCGTGTTAATTGTTGGCGCTCATCCCTTCGCATCGCTTACGTTGTTACCGTGTCTCGCCTTCTCATGTTTTTTTTTCTTCTTTTAGCAAAATTCGCGCCCTCAACCCTGTTTTTCCATTTTTTCCATTTGCGCACACTCAACCCTGTTTTTTACATTGTCTTTTTTTTTCTGCATGTCATTCGTGCTTTTCATGGAAGTCTTTGTACAGTGTGATAGTAGTTATCATTTTGATGCCCTGGACATCGTGTTGGTCCCAATTCGATAGCACGCCTTGATTACCCCCCTGGTGGGATTTTACCTGGTATGTGTATAAAAGTGCGGGTTCAATTTTTGCTCAAATAAAAGTTGGAAGTTCAGCGCTCTTTACCTTCTTCTCCTTCTTCCTGTGTTGTGTTCGCGCTGCTGATACATATGAATCGCAACCAACTAGCCCGACAGATGGTGTTATTCAGGGTAACCTTGAATCGGGAAAACACTTAAACCAATGACAGTTTTCTTGCTGAAGAGAAATGGCTGTTGCAATTCCTGTTCCTCAGATACCATTAACTGAATTTCATGCTCTAAAATAGTGAAGGAAAAATTCAAAATTTTTCATCTCAAAGAGGCAGACAACAAATTTCAGTTTGGTTTGGGTTGGTTTATGGGGTTTAACATCCCAAAGCGACCCAGGCTATGAGAAACGCCGTAGTGAAGGGCTCCGGAAATTTCGACCACCTGGGGTTCTTTAACGTGCACTGACATCGCACAGTACACGGGCCTCTAGAATTTCTCCTCCAAAGAAATTCCAGCCGCCGCGGCCGGGATCAAACCCGCGTCTTTTGGGTCAGCAGCCGAGCAAATTTCAGTTGCACATTTTGTTTTGTTTTTAATGATGCATAAGGCATTACTATGCACGGATAACCACACAGTATTCGCCTATGACTGCTAAATAATTTGTAATTAAATATCTTCTCTCTCCTGCTTCACTTTTAAAAACTGAGCAATGGCAATGGCATCAAAGGTCAGTATAAGCCAGGGGAGGCATGAGGAAAACTGCAATATAATTGCGGCTTCGTCATTCATTGTGATTCAGACTCTTAAGGCAGGCTGGCTTTAGCATTGTAACTAATTAAAACGATGAAGTAGCGATATCGTAGCTTTTTTGTGCCTTCCATAACCTATACTGAACATTGATGTCATAGCAAATGCTATGCTATTGAAACAGGGAAGAAAAGAAATCTGGTTGTAATTATTTAGCGATTGGAGACGAATACTATGCAACAATTGTATGTATACGAATGCTGGGACTGGGACTGGTGCTGGGACGTCTAATAAGAGCTCAGAAAGACTCGGTTTCAATACGCCAGACCCTCCGCATAACATTACCCTGTGCGAAAATACCCCACCCCACCCTAGCTTAATTTCTGTCCACATGCACCAAGGCTCACTGCACCTGTTATAAATATTGCCCTAAATATTGCAATCAAGCTGCCCATGTATGCATAGACTATCTGTGCATGGAGAAAGAAAGAAGTTGTTAGGAATGTTTCACACCAAAAACAGAAAAAAAGGCAGCCTGTTTCTCAGAAACAGCTAAGAGCATGAAATGGTGTGTCCAAAAAGATTAGGCTGCTTTGTACTTATTTATGACGAGAACTGTCAGAGCTGCGCTTTCAAAAATTCAGGAGCTTTGTGCACAAATGTAGCTTCCGTATGCACGTCTTGCAGCACCAATGCTTCCGAATTGAAACGACCGATGAATATGCACAGGAAAAAGCAAATAGAGAGCGCTTGAATTTAAAAGAAAAGCTACCTTGCACAATCAGAAATTTCGCGACAGAACCTTCCAAACAGTGACGTGTACTGGTTGCGGTATACGGAATATATACCTAGCAAATAAGTGTGCACTTTGTTAACGAGCGGGATTCTTTGGCGGCAATGCTACAGCTCCAATTCCGAAAACCTAACGCTGCAAAAATTGAGTTTTCAAAATACGTGCGAATGCACGATACACTTTTGCACGTATTTAGAACTTTCAGTTGTGAAACACAGACAACGAATCTTGTGTATGTGTCTTCCTTGGCTGGTAAAAAAATTCTTCTATAAGTCTCCAGTTTGCCTGTGTACTCCACAAATTCTAGGATCCCTGTCCGCTACACGTCAAATTTCACTGAAGCGAAAGTAATACAACCGACAGCTGATGATCTGCTAGGGCAACAGGATTTCAAAAGTTTGAGAAGGGCAGTGGGAGTCCAATCCAGGTGGAGTAGTGAAATTTGACTAGTAACAGACAGGGATCCTCCAATCTGTGGAGGACACCGGCAAATTGGAGACTTACGGAGGAATTTTTTTACCCGCCAAGGAACACGCATACACAAGAGAACCACAGAGGACTACGGCTTTTACCAGCCCTTGTCCTGTGCGGTTCTCTCTTGTGTATGCGTCTTTTTTGGCTGGTAAGAAAATTCTTCCATAAGTCTCCAATTTGCCTGTGTCCTCAACAAACCGCAGGATCCCTGTCCACTACTAGTCAAATATTTCAACTCCACCTGGCTTGGACTCCCACCGCCCTTCTCTGTGGAGAAAGGGTGACAGCAGCTGGCAAAGGACAAGGTTAACTGCAGATCAACTGGGGAAGCATTATCCTGCACTGATTTTGACGGCAGGTTCACAAGACAAACAAAATCAACTCGAGGAGCGGGGTGCACATCATGCGACTGAATGTCAATGGCCAGTGAAAATGGCACCAGCACTATGGAATGCACATGCAGAAAACGAGACGCATTTTTTTGTCAACTTTGAGTAGCAGTCTACTGCAATTTTAAAGAGCAAAGCTCTCAAGTATGGCAACACTGGCACTTTTTGTTTTACTGAGGTGAGGGTCGTCGTGAGGGTTGAAGTCCATATTTCTTTTCTATCCACTGTGTTAGTTGCGAGCTATGTTTACCTAATAGGGGCTGGGCATCTAACATCACCGTTATTTCTTTGCAGCAGTTAAAACAATACAGCATACATTTTATAACATGCTTAACGAATTTTTGGGAGCAGCATGCTTTTACCCTTCTACTATTTGTTGCTACTGAATCAGTTTGGCGTTGACAAAAGATCTGTAATAAGGAGTAATTACTCATTGACATCCACTCGAGCACAGCCAAACGGCTACAAAGGAAAGCTATACAGCTTTCACAGAAACTTCGTAGTTAAAGAAAGATTCGTCCTGGTCCGGTGTTCGAACTCAGAACCACCACTTCACTGGAGCAGTCGCTCTATCAATTTGTCCAACCTGGACGGCAAGCTTATGGTAGGGCGAAAGCGAAGTGATCAATAACTCGAGTGGGAACTGTGTTGGTCCAATGTTTTAGGACCCCTAAAACACTGGACAAACTCAGTTCCCGCTTCATGTTACCTCTAAAACATTGGACAAACTGAGTTCCCGCTTCATGTTACAATACTGAGTGACATTTTGGTCTATACACCAGAAATACCGGTAAAGCATCATGATAGAACACAATGTTTTTTAAAGGGATAAAGGAATATGTTCGCCCTTTCAGAGGGCACATATGCATAAGAGGCAACATGTGTGAAATAGTCACTCCACCTGAAGCAGTGTAAATTCCATTATGTTAACAGCAGCAGTCAAAAGCTTCATGAGCGACTATTTCATACAGATCATGTAATTACATTCATGTAATTCAGGATCAGATTCATGTGATTATACAGGGAGGTACTGCTGCTAAGTGCACGTAGAGCTCTGCATGCATTTCTAAACCCGGCTGTGAGTCTATGTCTACGAAATTTTTCTAAATAGGCAGGTAAGGTATGCATCACTGGAAAACAATACCTACCACAAACAGCTGAGGAGAGATAGCACAGCCAAAAGCTGGAAGCACGAATGGCCCAGTAGATACTGGCAGCTGGCAACTGCAAATAAATATGTCAGAGCAACTGTTGTCAGTGGCCGTAACAATGTCATGAATGACAAGAGAAGAAATTGTCTACTGCTTCATAAATTAGAATAAGGTATTCACATAGGAACACAAAAAGCAATGAGATGGCCCATGACAAAAGAAATGAACAGATTGTATGTGATGCACAGATATACGAGGGGGTACCCAAAAGTAACCGGACTTATTTTTGTTTGAACTTATTTGTTCACATTTTCAGCACAGACCTTCAATATCCTTCAAAGTACTCTCCACTTACAATGATACGTTTGTCGAATCTTTCATTTCATTTTTCAAAACATTGTTTAAATTCATCTTTTGTGATGCTTGACAGTCCCTCCGTCGTTTTTTTCTTCACCTCAGCAACATAAGCGAAACGCTTTCCATTCACCTGTCTTTTCATTCTACGAAATAAAGAAAGTAGCACGTGGCAAGGTCGGGTGAGTATGAGGGTTGAGGAACAGAGGTCATGCCATTTTTGGTCCGAATTTGTCGTAGAGACAGGGCTGTGTGAGTAGGGGCATTGCCATGGTGGAAAAACCAGTCACCCGTCTGCCACAAATCAGGCCGCTTCCGTCAAACACTGTTGCCCAATCTTTTCAAAACATCCAAGCAGAAAGCCTGGTTAACTGTCTGACCCTGCGGAACAAATTCTGAATGGACGACTCCTCTCACGTCGAAAAAACAAATCAGCATTGTTTTGAGGTTTGGTTTCACCTGAAGAGCTTTCTTGAGGCGAGGTGAATTTGGAGTTTTCCATTGGCGTGACTGTTGCTTTGATTCAGGATTTAATTCAGGAACACTTGAGTTGTCCCCATAGCATCGTCCTTGAACGTCTTTCTGTATATTTCAAGAGTTTCCGTTCCCCTTTTTCCGAGAAAAAATCAGAATTTCACAGGAGCACACTGTTCACGAAAATCAGCCATTGCAAAAACGACGCTCACACAAAACAGTCGTCACTCTAAAACTCTTACTAAACTAGTCTGACCTCCTTCAGCGACGGCACTCGGCTTACTGACTCTGGAATGTTCGTTCTATGCGCTCCTAGCGGTAAAACGCGGTACCACAGAAGCTGTGCCGAATAAAAAAATTAGTCCGGTTTCTTTTGGGTACCCCCTCGTACATTTCTTCAGTAGATTTACATGACTGTCACAACCGCATAGAAAGATGAGCAGGCTGGAATACCACTATTTTTATGCATGATGAAAAGAGCGTAACTATTCGAATATAGCATGCACAGGATTTAATTATTACTACTAGGGTGCTTTGGAGCAGCACCGAAGGTATTTTTAAATTGAACGTAGCGACCAGTAGACCCGTCTGCTTTGCACAAATGACGAGAGGATGGAAAAGGCATGCATTCATTAGCAAGAAGCACGATATCTCACATCACAGCATGAAACGAAAATTGGTATTGCATTTAACAAATCTGCACAGAAATAAAAACTGCCTAGTGGCAATGCAAGTAAGAGCAAGGGAAAAAAATACCGAAGAAAACTGGTGAGTGTGCTGCAGGGAGGTCTGTGGGTAGGGTCTCGTGCCTGGGAATAGTTCCGAGCGCGGAGAATCGCCGGCAGCACAGCTGGTGGCAGTCAACCAAGAATAAATAAGAGAAAGTGAAAATCAATAACAAACCATCACCGATATAGCGAACGACTTGAAAGCGGGCCGCACAAACGAGGGATATAGCAAAAAGCTTGAAATCATAAATAAGTGCGCAGTTGCATCCCAAACAGTTCTCAAAATCTGAAGGCGAGGAAGCATCGACACCTACACCTCAGGGCAGACGCAAGAACGATCTAACTTTGACATAATACTGTGTCAAATTCTGTTCCATGGGGAAGCACAGATAAAAATTTACAAATGACTAGGCAAGGGATATGCCCCAGCCTTTTACACGCGATCATTGTCCCCGAAAAAATTGTATGACAAATATTAAGGCGTAAGCACTAATCCGACGAGTACACACACTGAGCACTGTCTGTTGGCAGCTGGCCTAGCGCGAGTGCTCTGTCGCGCGGCACTGCCGCTCATCGTCATCTTCTAAGTAGCACAAATCAATCCGACGGTCACCAGCCGCGAGGCAACTCGACCGTTGTCAGTTCCCTTGTCTGTCCGCAGCTGGCCTAGCAAGAGCGCTCTCTAACGTGGCACTGCACGCTCATCATCCTCTCCTACGTAGCACAAATCTATGCTATTGGAATGTAGTAAACATTGTCTGTTGTTTTTCGCAGCGCTAGCAAGCGACCGCATAACTCTGTTGTGATAACTGGTGGCCGCGGCCGACAGCGCGCCTGAATACGTAGTGCGCGGGCCGCGGGCGAACGGACCGTCGTGTGAATCGGCCTTAACGCATTATAGCTGAGGCAACCGCACGCAGACTGCCTGCACTGCCATCCCTATATAGGCGCACACTAATAACGCGTGCGAATAGAGATCAGAAGTAAAGAAACGTACACGGGACTCACCGTTCAAACGGCTCATCAAGGCTTAGCAAAACCGCACATTCTTCTTCGTTGCCTCTCCAGATGACAAGAAGTCGTAGCGCTACCTTTCTTCAGGGCTTTACCCGTTCAAAATCACCAGTGTTGACAGGGCGTAATTCTCGTCGTTGGTTTCCAAAACACACTTGTGTTCTTCATACACGTCCACCGCACGAGCACTCAAACAATGCTACGAAAACCCAAATAACACAAAACGTGACGACGGCTGCAGTTTTGCTTCGTTGAAAAAACCTACAAATGCGCTTTTTTTATCACTAATATTTGAATTGTGTTCGCAACAAAAACAAATTATATTTTTTCATTTTATTTCTTTATTAAATGCGAATACCAAAGCGCTTTTAGATAGTTTTGCTGACATGTCGTTTGTAGAAGCTGCGATCCTGTGATCCCATCCCCGGGTGTCCTAGCAGACGACGGCGCAGACGACGCTGTTGACGGAATGCAATTTCGATTGACGGCAGCGAAAATCCCTTAAATGCGACAAAAAACGCAAAGAAACGCACCGTATCGCAAACTGGTCCATATCAAGGATATGTTCGACGCGAGCGGTAGGACAAAGAGCTGCTGCGATGCATTACTCAACGCGACACTGGCATGCTCGACGGAGACATGAAACAGAGCTTAAATGTGACCCGTACAAGCGGATTACTGTGATATCAACTGCGTTACGGAACTACGACGATACTTGCTTCACACTTTAGCTTATATGCAACAGCGACCCGCACTCGCCGCATCCTGTTCGAGTGTACTTTCACTAGCAAGAGCCCACATGCATGGAAGCCGACAGAAGCAACTGTCTTTTCGAGTTCAGATTGTTCCGAGAAATACGAGCAGCTTACTTTAGCACGTACTCGAATTCAAGTTCTCAGCCTGTGTGTCACGTACGGTGACGATGGCGTCGAGGACGAGCTTAAGAATCGCCTTAACGTGGCCGCAACGCAGCCGGTATCCCAAGCATTCGTGCGCTAATTGTTGTTCACCTGTACTGCGAACGTGCGCTCAGTCGCAGGCCAGCCGCTAGCTGCTCGATTTACCAGCCTTGCGAGTACAATTCGCAAGTTTCTGAGCCAATCTGTGAGCGAGCCGAGCTTTCAGCAATGACGCTGCTCGCGAGCGCGCCGCGCGACGAGCTTCGGCCTGCTCCCTGGCTGCCGTATTCGTAGCTAAGCCTAGGAGGTTTCACTTCGATGCCAGAGCTGAGAGCGCTTCGAAACTGGCTAGCGCTGAGGTGCTACTCTTTGCATTGTAAGTACGTTTTATTGTGAACTATGTCTCGTAGTGAAATGAAGATATGCTCGGGTCGACCCGAACGGTGATGATGGCGTCGAGGACGAGCTTAAGAATCGCCGCAACGCAGCCGATATTCCATGCATACATGTGTGCTAAATTTGTTCACCTGTGCTGCAAACGTGGACATAAAGGCTCGCTCAATCGCAGGCCAGTCGCTGCTCGATTTTCCAGCCTTGCGTGCGCGATTCGCAAGCTACGGAGCGAATCATTGAGCGAGCCGAGCTTTCGGCAACGACGCCGCCCGCGGACGCGCCGGGCGACGAACTGTGCGCTGCTCGCTGGCTGCCCTTGTCGTCGCTAAACCTAGCTGATTTCACATAGATGCTGTAGCTGAATGCGCTTCGAAACTGGCCAGCACTTAGGTGCTACCCTCGGCACCGTTTTACTCTGAACCCCGCGTCATAGGGAAATAAATATATGCTCGGTTTCCGCGACCCCTTCAGGAGCGGAGCTATAGCAGAGGCCAGGCGAACTCCAGAGCAGCAGCAAAGCGGCTATGGGAGGAAATTTGTATGGCTGTTATCGCTTCTACCAACAACTCGACATTGGCTAATGATACTCTATCCCAGAGCTTTGGTCGTGAACAAACAATACCAGTGCATTTTTCTGACGCCGGCATCCAGGCTGGCAGGCCGGCCCCGAGAAGCTAGCGCGCCCTTACGAATGTATGGCCGTAAGGGCGGAGGAGTAAAACAAGCACTGAACTCCCTTGAAGTACGCAGGAGTGGAAATGCCATTTTACTCTTTTGTCAAGAGGAGTGAACAGGACCTTTCACTCTTTCTCGTTTGTAGAGAGAGTAGATTGAGACCTGCAGGAGTAGCGAGGCTCTTTTACTCTTAATGGAGGAGTAGCAGTTCTTAGAGTGCGGAGTCCTACCTGGAATATCTCCCACCATTACTTTCGGTCCGTATACATTTGGGCTGGAAACGTGTGTGAAAACGCTTGGCGTGTTCTTTTCCGAGCACATGTCGCGGAACGAGCATGTTCAACATCTGTCGACAAAACTAAGTAAGATTGTAGGTACAATAAACAAACACCGTCACACCCTCCCACTAGCTACAAGAAAGCTCTTATATAATGCCCTTTTCTATCCACAACTCCGCTACTGTATACTGCTTTGGGGAAATACCACCAAGTCAAACATCAATAAAGTTGCCTTAATACAAAAAAAGGTCATCCGCATTATTGAAAACACATCATCTTTAGAACACACAGGACCCCTTTTTCTCAAATATTGTATTCTAAAAGTGGAAGATATGCACTCTTATAACCTGTTAAGTAAGTACAAGAATGCAATACAAGGAAATTCCTGACACGCATCCCCTCTCACACCACTTTCCTTCCCCACCCCCGGGGCCTTCCTCCTCGGAGCGAAGGCCCTATTTAATCCCTGCCAATGATGAACGCTTTGCCCAGACGAAGACAAGTCCCCTTGTCGAAACGTTGGCTCAAGCAACCTGAGGTTTTCTCCTCCCTTGTTCATTTTGTGATCGCCGAGGACCATCTACCACACCCTCTCTCTACCAAGGAAAATCTGAGACATTTCTGACCTTAGCTAGACTGCAAAAAACAACAAATACCTATTCATTTCGCTATCAGTCACCATGGCTCATTCCATTTTCCCGTACAATGTACGGAAAACAACGACTAAAACACGTCATACCGCATGCGCTCAATGAACTGGATGAAAAACAAATAGACATTCAGCAAATGTCGCACAAGGGAATTTTTAAAATTTTTGTTTAACCTGTGCCGCGGATTTCTTTTTTTTTTCTTTTTTTTTAATCTTGTTTCAAGTGTCTATTTTGTTCATTATTCTGCACGTGACAGTTGACAATTGACTGCTCTTTTCAGAGGACTGTTTTATCAATTTTTGTAAAACTATCTGCTGTGCAAGTGCTTGCTGTCTGGGTGGCGGGAGCTTTGTCAAGTTGCAACTGAGCAGCTTTTTCTTCCGTCACCTTTTTTGCTCAAGCAAAATAAAGAAACTTCTTCTTCTTGATCTCGGGAACAGATTGTTTTAAATCGATGTGCCTGAGAGTATGGAATACTTGTTTTAGAGGGACGAGGATGACAACTTTGAAAGTGGAAGTACTGTTGACGGCCGTCGGTTTTCTATATACGATGGTGTTAAGTGAGCCTTCCTTTACCGTAATCTCGACATCTAGGCAGTGAATTGTGCTGTGGAAGTACGCGTGAGTGAACGATATGTTGGGGTGGACAAGGTTGAATTGTGTAATAAAATGTAGGAGGTCTTGCTCTGTGTCAGTCCAAATTAAAAACAAATATGATCTAAATAGCGTTTGTATAGGATGGGCTTAATGAGAGAGTCTTGCAAAAATGTAGATTCAATATTATGCTTGAATATGTGGGCGTAGGTGGGGGCCATCCTTGTTCCCATGGCTGTGCCATTAATTTGTGAATAGTGTTGATTGTTGAATTGAAAATGGTTGTTTTCGAGTACGATTTTCGCAAGTATTTCTAGAACACGTGTTTGTCTCGTCTTCGAGAGAAAAAGACGTGTGTCTGGGGCCACACCAAGCCCACCTGCCCTAAATCCCTCCAATCTATGGCAATAAAGTTGTTTCTCTCTCTCTCTCGTCTTCTTATGTCGCGTCCGTGAATCAGCGCATGTGTCTGTCTCGTCTTCTTCTGTTCCGTCCGTGAGTCAGCGCATGTGTCTGTCTCGTCTTCTTCTGTTCCGTCCGTGAGTCAGCGCATGTGTCTGTCTCGTCTTCTTATGTCCCGTCCGTGAGTCAGTGCATGTGTCTGTCTCGTCTTCTTCTGTTCCGTCCGTGAGTCAGCGCATGTGTCTTAGTGAAGCAGCGCAACGGCACAAGGCCAAGGGAAGAAGAGGACAAACACAGCGCTGAACAAACACAGCGTCTGTCTCGTCTTCTTCTGTCCCGTCCGTGAGTCAGCGCGCGAGTCTGGTCTTCTTCTGTCTCGTCCGTCAGCGCTGTTTTGCCGTACCATTCAGCAGGGAGCTCCTCCTTTCTATTTTGCTCGTACGCTTCGATGAGAGATGTGATGCCATCGGAATGAGGGATGTTAGTGTAGAGAGAGACTACTTCCAATGTTACCAGGGAGGCTCCTTACGGAAGTTTAAGACCTGCTATTTCACGAAAGAAATGGTTTGTGTCGCGTATGGAGGATGGGTGTTTTGTTGGAATATGCCTGATTAATGTGTCAATGTAACTGGAAATTGGCTCCGTAAGCGTGCCAATGCCAGATACTATAGGGCAGCCAGGATTATTCTTTTTGTGGATTTTCGGTAGCAAGTAAAATCGACCTGGCGACGGGTGTGGTGCGTTGAGGGCTTCAGATAGCCGTAGGGTTATGTCCCCATTTTTCGCAAACTGATCCAGAGTCACTGCTATATGCTGTTGGTATTGTGTAGTTGGGTCCCCTTCAAGATGTTTATAGAAACAGGTGTTATGCCTTCCTCAATGTATGTTTCACTATCCACGACTACTATACCACCTCCTTTGTCCGCTGGTTTTATGATTACATCTGAACGTCTCCTGAGTGCCTCCAATGCCTCCCGTTCTTTTTTGGAGAGGTTCGGTCTCCTTGGAGTGTGGGTTTTGTAGGCGCGAATTATGTCATTTTGAACCCCATTAATAAACATGTCTAAGTGTTTGTCTCTTCCCCTGTTAGGGGTCCAGTGTTGGTTTTTAACGCAGAATTGTCCGCTAACCGCAGGAAGTTGGGGCTTATCACAAAAGTATTCTTTGAGTCGCAACATTCGTGCAAAATTGTCCAAATCTTATATATATATATATATTATATATTTACATACGGTGGCACGTGGTTGTTTTTTCTTCTGCTTTTCTAATCGAGTATCTTGAAGCCACAACATATTCCGTAATGTTCTCCATTGATCAACGCCGCAAAATAAATAACTATAAAAAACTCTGTGTTCCTTGGTTTCTGTGACTGTTGGCTTCTCTCTCCCTCTGGAGGTCGTGGGTTCGGTATTATATATATATATATATATATATATATATATATATATATATAATACCGCACCCACGACCTCCGAATTACGCGTCAGCTGCTCTACCAAGTGAGCTACGACGACGGCAGTCAGATTTATTGCTTTCTGGGGTATGTATGCCTACAAGTGGCCTAGCCTTGAGGGGCCTGTCTTACAATATATATATATACACTCACCAGATTATGTCACCATACCAACCAGCACAGATGTCTCCTCTATTGCAGTGGGATTCAGTGAACCCCGAAAGGCGCACCTTGCCTTGATGGCTCACTCTCTCTTGGGAATCAACCCAGTGGACTCCGTGGAGAGATCAGATTACAGCATTGCCCTGGGGATCCCCACTCTTGCTATGACGTGCTAGAGGTGTCCATTACTCGGGTCGTCTATTGCGTGCAGCGGATCATGGCTTCTCGTGCGTCCCTTGGACGTGGAGACTTTGTGTTTGTGTGTGGAGGATGACGTAAACTTCTCCTTTGCGTAGTTGGAGGGGTTCTCTTGTGGGGTGCCTCAGCCTACGAGTGGTGATGGCGAGACGGCGAAGAAATCCCTCTGGACATAGAGTAGAGCTATAGTTCCGCTGTCTGTCCAGCGTACTGTTTATGACCTTTATACAGATGCAATTCTACTCGGATACCACACGTGTCAGCAGAGAACCTGCGTCCACATTAATGGACACTGCCGGCTGTTCCTTCCATAAAAGCGGATACGGATCGTTGCTGAAGATCTTCTTTTCTGAACAGAAGGCTAATATTGAAAAACAGCGTTGTAAGCGCCAAGATTATGGCTTATTCCGTTAACTGCTGGGATTGCTCAGCGGAGTATTATAAGACAGTGGGGAATATGAGCTGTTATTGCTCACTGTTTACTCTTTTGGTTACGTCCTCCTGAGTAGAGCCACAGCCCTGTTCTATCCGTTTTGTTCCTCGTGTGCGTTCTCTTACCGCGACAAAGCACACTGGCGAGTGTTCCGGGCAATCGTCTTGAAATAACTCTCCGACGGCTACAGCGGCTGTGAGGCATGACATTCTGTGCGTGCTCCTTACGACGGTGAACGCACCGTTGACCGTGCTATTCAGTGCCGCCGGCTCTTCTCATAGGCGCAAATGGCGCGAGCGCTGGTTCTCGCCGTACGAAGGATGGCATCAATCCACTGGACGGCGAACGGCGCAGCGCATGTGTATTACGTGGCAACGACACCACTACACCGGCAAACATACCTAAAAGGAGAACAATGACGTTCAGCGTAATGTTTTACCACAGCGCCGGAATTCGGCGCGTTGCCCAGAGCTGTGCCTTCCTCTCATGAGACAAACAAGACTTACTGCATTCTCTTCACCGTGTGGAAGACTTCACTGGCCAGCTGTGGTTTGTTGGCCAGGTCCACACCCTTCTCCTTCAGGTGGAGGCCGAGGAACACGGTCCCGGTCACGTTTGGCAGATTGGCCGCGAACGAGGCCACCTCCTGCGTTTATACGGCACGAGCTGCTCAGTGGTTTCAAGCATTTGGAAGAGTACAAAAAATTCTTGTGCCCCACAATCCATCATTATGAGACGACAAAACGTTAGAATCATTGCCCCTTTGCCTCTGCATGCTTTCTTTGCTATCGCTTTGCACCTGGTATACGCATGGAAGGATGTCCTGGATTCACGCTGATTGGTCCCGGTGCGGCAGTTGTACTCGCAGCTTTCCGGTACATGTGGCCAATTGCGCCCTCAAGGCGACTTGCGCATGCGCCTTGACGGCGCGCGTGCTCCTGGTACTTCGGCAGCGGTAACACGACACACGTCTGCTAAAGGTGCCTATCGCGCAACTACCAGCAAACCACTTCATAACCTTCCAAAGGCAAACTAGCCTGTGCGCCACGGATTTGTGGCACCCTATTTGCGCAGCTTCACAATTGTATTGTATTGTACCCCACGGTATTGTACCCCACGACTGGAGAGTGGGGAAAATCATCCCAGTACACAAAAAAGGCCCCCCATCGTCTAGTAAGAACTACCGTCCCATCTCCCTCACTAGCGTTCCCTCTAAATTAATGGAGCATGTAATTTACTCACACATCATGACCTTCTTGCAGTCTGTCAGCTTTTTTGACCCTTCTCAACACGGATTCCTGAAAAACCTATCCTGCTCTACCCAACTGGCCCTCTTTACTCATGACATCAGTTCTAGTATGGACACGAACACACCCGTCGACGCTCTTTTCTTAGACTTTGAAAAAGCTTTCGACAAAGTCTCCCATCAACGCCTCTTATTTAAATTTTCGCGCCTAAACCTCCACCCACTAGTATACGATTGGCTCCGGAATTTTTTGACTAACCGTCAGCAGTTTGTATGGGCTAACAATCTTGCATCTTCCATCTCCCCTGTTACCTCCGGCGTACCTCAAGGCACGGTTTTAGGACCTCTATTATTTTTAATTTACATCAACGACCTCCCAAGTAATCTATCTTCCACCGTTCGTTTGTTCGCCGACGACTGCGTCATCTACCGGAGCATCACTTGTGACAGAGACACTTACCATCTGCAGTGCGACATAGGACTTGTGGAAGAGTGGTGCGCAAACTGGCTGATGTCTTTAAACGTTAATAAAACAACGCTAGTATCATTTCATCGTCGTCAATCGTATCCTACTCCCAATTACACCCTTCGCGGTTCATGATAACACACGCATCTTCATATAAATATTTAGGTATTAGCTTTACACAGGATTTCTCTTGGACCACCCACATAATGAACATAACCAACGAAGCTAACCGTGTTCTTGGTTATCTAAAGCGTAACGGCGTTTGGCACCTGCTTCCGTAAAACTGTCCGCCTATTTAACTCTTGTCCGTCCTAAACTTGAATATTCATGCTCAATCTGGGACCCCCAACAAATTAACCTAGCCAAAACCCTTGAGTGCGTCCAGAGCCGCGCGATAAGATTCGTATATTCTGATTACTCATATCATACGAGCGTAACAGCATTGAAAACAAAAGCTAACCTCCCCAGCCTTGAATCCCGTCGAAAAATAGCCAGACTCTGCCTTTTCCACAAGTTTTATCATTCGCATTTCAGCCAATCTGTTATCACCCCTGCATACCGCCTTTCACTTCGCATCAGTCATCCGAAAGCTGTTCATACACCTCGAGCATCTACTTCTGAGCACCTAAAATCATTCTTCGCCCAGACCGCAAGAGACTGGAACGACCTCCCCGCTGACCTCAATAACTCTCAATAAGCACTCAATAACTCTCCCAACGCAGGCTTTAAGGCGATAAACATAAATGCCAGAAGCATTGTAAATAAAGCAACCGCCATTGAAAGCATTATCCTGGAACATGAACCACATATACTAGTAATAACCGAAACTTGGCTTCATCAGGATGTATCGGACGAGGAAGTCACGCCGCCAAATTATTTAATAGTGAGAAGAGATCGGATAGAAAGAGGGGGCGGAGTGGCAATAATGGTCAAAAGCGGTATAGTATTTTCTGTTCTGGAGGGTCCAAGTGACATTGAATCAGTATGGATAAAAGTTAGGTTAAATAACCGCTCGGTGATAGTAGGTGGTGTGTACAGAGCCCCAAACTCCCCTGTAGACGTGCTTATTAGCTTAAGAAACTTCATGGACAGGAATATAAAACAGGACGACTCAATCTTACTTTTAGGTGATTTTAACTTGCCCGGAATTGACTGGAATACTCTCTCCTTTAGTGCAACGGATATGCCTAGCTGTGAAGAACTAATTGAGCTTGCATTTTGTCATAACCTAACTCAAGTTGTAGAAGGTTACACCAGAGTATGCGAAACAACATCATCACTTCTGGACCTAGTCTTTATATCCTCAGAACTGCTACCACATCTTCGTGATTGCGAACCCTGCGAAGGTATATCTGATCATAAAATTGTAACAATGGTTTTAGATATGGTGCCAGATCGTTCGCATAGCAAACGTAAGACGTTTCTAAACTTTGCAGCCGCTGACGACGTTGGTGTGTTGGAATGCCTCGAGGGTTCACTTGATGATTTTATGCATCTTGCCGACAATGGTGCTACCGTCGACAAATTATGGGCCTATTTTTCAAACACGGTGGAACATTGTATTACGAACTTTATTCCAAAGCTTTCAAAATGTACAGGGAAGAAGAATCCCTGGATCACAAGAGAAATCATACACATGAAACGGAAATTAAAAAGAAAACGGAGGGCAAACAGGATTAAATCTGTTCCTGGCGATAGCAGTGCAATTAGCCAAATGAGTAAGCAACTCAAGCATCTTGTCAAGGTGGCTAAGGACAAGTTCTATAATGTAACACTAAAAAAATTTTTAATAGAGGCACCTACTAAATTTTGGCGCTATGTTATTCCTGCAAAGCCTAAAAAGAATGGAGACAAAATTAATGCAGAAAGAGCTGAAAACCTGAACTCGTTCTTTTCATCCGTCTTCACTTCTGACGACGGCTTGTCACCAGAAGTAGCAGACGCGCCTGGCTGCCCTCCAGTTCAAGACTTAGAAGTCTCAGAGCAAGGAGTGCTTAACTTGCTGCTTCAATTGCCTGTAAAGAAAAGCCCTGGCCCTGATGGAATCCCCAATGAATTCCTGCTTAGATATGCAGAGTGGGTTGCCAAATACCTAACAAAAATTTTTCAAATATCCATTACCTCGTGTTCTTTCCCGTCCGCTTGGAAATATGCCAAAGTTATTCCGGTCCATAAGAGTGGCTCTACATCGGTTGTCAATAATTTCCGACCAATTTCTCTTCTTTGTACATGTTCTAAGTTGCTTGAGCATATTGTATTTAAACACCTTATGGAATATCTTGAAAATAATAACATACTTCATCCTTCTCAACATGGGTTCCGAAAAGGCCTTTCTACAATTACCCAGCTCATAGAAACCGTTCACGATCTTTCCGAGGGAATAAACAGCCGAGGTCAAACTGACATATTATTCTTGGACTTTTCAAAAGCATTCGATAAGGTATCCCATCCAAAGTTGCTGCTAAAGATTAATGCTATTTTCAGGAACTCCAAAATAACACACTGGTTTTCTTCCTACCTCACCTCCCGTGAACAGTTTGTACACCTCGAAGGTTTTCAATCGTCTTCTTCACCTGTGGTTTCAGGTGTTCCACAGGGAAGTGTCTTGGGCCCCCTTTTATTTTTAGTCTTCATAAATGACCTCCCAAAAGCTATCACAGTCCCAATCAGACTTTTCGCTGATGACTGTGTCGTATACAAAACGATTAGGACCCCAACTGATCAAGAAGAACTGAACGCGAATCTCCATGCAATAGAACATTGGTGCGCTAAGTGGCAGATGGTGCTTAACTCTGACAAATCCGTAATTATGTCTGTTACTAGAAAGAAAAATATAATGATATACCCTTACTCCATTGCAGGTAAACCAGTTAATAGAGTACATCAGCATAAGTATCTCGGCTTAACCTTCACTTCTGACCTTTACTGGAATACTCACATAAATAATATATGCTCTAAGGCACGCAAAACAATTTGGGCACTAAGACGCAAAATCCGTAACGCAGCTCCCGATGTAAAAGCACTCACTTATAACACCCTTGTAAAACCTGTAATTGAATATGGTAAAATTGTTTGGGATCCTTACACTGCGTCTAACAAATTAAAAATTGAGAAAGTTCAGAAACTTGCTTCCCGTTTTATTTTCAATAAATATCGCCGAACTGATTCACCGACCGAATTATGTAAATTAGCAAACCTTAAAAGTTTAGAATACCGCACTAAGGTAGATAGGCTGAAATTTCTTTACTTTTTAATCCATGGCCACTTGAATATCAACACATCACCATATTTTACAATACACCCTAATGAAACATCAAGACATCGCCATTCCATGTATATTCCTGTGCCGCGTTCTTATAACGATTGTTTTAAGTACAGTTTTTTTCCTCGTGTTATTAAAGAATGGAACATGCTGCCAGAGTCCGTTGTAAATATTAGCTCCCTCGACGCCTTTCTAGAATGCCTAAAATCTTACCTGGACCGTAGTACAACAATGTAATAGTTTTGCCTCAGCACTTGCATACGTTATTCTTGTCTACTGTTTGATTTTTCCTTTGTTTTTGTGTCGATATCGCAGTTGTGAAATGTACCTTGTTTTGAATGTGAATTTATTAGGTTTTCCACTCCTGTAATAGCCTGAGAAAGGCTGACAGTATCAATAAATGAAATGAAATGAAATGAAATGAAGCTTTCATCCATCCTGGCCTGGAATACTTCAAATCATTCATCACTGATTTTTTTTTTCAATGATATGTATGCCCACCCCTCATGTAATGCCCCTAGTGGGCCTTTGAGGTACTAATAAATAAATAAATTAGTTCTTATGGTCTGAGCAAAGCACGAGAACCTGGCAGATCAGCATACGCGATGCAAAGCTGCCGCATTGGCCGAGTGGTTGAAATGAGCGCCCAAGGAAGCTCATCCGTTGGCGCCGGCATGGGGTCGATTCGCTATAAATATGGGAGGATATAATTTATTAATAAAACATGTAGACAAAAATACGCACCCGAACATTCGCCTACCCACAAACGACGAACACTGGCTTTTCTTCAAGATGGGCGTCAATTGCTGAGTTTTTAAAACTGGAGTCCATAGTGCAATAATCGGTGCCAATAGATACACCGTTAGAAGAAAGATTTTATGGAGATTGTTTTGGAGAAACAGCCTGGTGCGCCGGAATTAACGATACCAAAGCTTGTGTCGCGCCTTTTGGTGCGTCTTTGCGTTTGTTCCGTTGATCTCAGTATTGATGTGCATCCAGAAGCTAAATTGCAGCCAGCATTGACAAAGACTCTTGTAAGTGGAGTGCAGTGAGTGAGCACACTACGACACGGCGACAATGGGACTGTTTAATTTCTTGTCTCGAAGTTCTTTGGCGCTGCTGGGGACAGCTCTCTCACATTAGATTTTCTCGAGTGGCGAGGTGATACTTGTAGCAACGGAGTGATCCGTTCGGCGTTTTAATCACTCGCCACCACACACATTCTTTTTCTACAACACAACAACCACCCGTTTCCCAGAAAGGGCATATAATCCCCTCCGAGGTCGTCGTGCGGGGAGCTTCGGCGCGTTCGGCGCCCACTGGTCTCAAGGTAAGGGGGTAATGCCCTGTGCGGCTACCACCGTCCGTTCTAACACTCCCCCCCCCCCCCCCCCCCCCCCCAGAATGCGTGGAGCGCATTCTACAATTCTGTCAACTGCCGCCAAAACGAACCAAGCATCTCAGGGGTCGAAGCGGGCGGCTCCCCATCCGCCGTCGGCAGAGTCGTTAGCCCTCTCCCAAGGAGAAAGTTTGAGCTGGCTAGGCTGGGCTATGGGGTCACCCGCTCCGACCTTGTTGTACACATGAGTCAATGGCCGAGGATTTACAACGGCTTCAACTTCGCAAAGGATGGTGGCTGAGTGTTCAGCTTCTAGGCATTTCTTTCCGATCACTTTTCTTAATGTCATCTCCACTGAGCGCACCATCCTCTCATAGAAACAACCCCACCATGGCGCCCGGTCAACAATAAAGCGCCCCTCAACTTCTGCACGTGCAAAATGGTCCACGACATCTGGGTGGCGCAGCGTATTCTACAGTTCGGTCAGTTCGTTTGCTGCTCGCTTGCAGGTCTGCGCGTTTGGTAACGGTCCCGTCGGAGCACTTTGCAGTGGAGAACTGAACCGTTGACAAGTGACACAAGCACGCACCACCATTTTCACGAAATCTCTGCCGAGGGGGCCCAACACCTCTCGTGCAGTTGCACGATTGTGTCCCTTGCTCCGGCGTGCAGCATTTTTCGGTGTGCGTCGATTGACAAGAGAGAAAGATGCCGCTGGTCTTTCTGCAGGACGATGGGGCTTTTTCCGTAGGTTATCTAACCTTCGTCCTACTTCGTTCTGTGAGGTTGCATATCTGTGAGGTGACTGTGAGGTTGCATATCTGGACATCACATAGTAAAACATGCGTTCTGTTTTTGGTGTTTTGTTTGTTTTCTGTTTCCTTTTATGAGCGTGTTTCTTGTGATTAAACTTTAGTTGAGAGTCAGCGGTTGTTCCTGTGTATGCTTCGTCTTGTCCCCGTTTGTTCGCGCTGTTTTTTTTGCATAATGTATCACCAACTCGCCCGCTTGTCTATCCTGTTGAATTTCGTTCTCGTTTGGGTTTTCTGCCGGTGTGTCGTTTTCCTCTAATGTGGCCCGCAGAACGATCGCCTGGGCGCAACTCAGTCCCGGGGACGACGAACTGCTCTTTCCGTGCACCGCCCATCCGAACATCGTCTCCAACGCGGTCAGGCTGCCTTTTAGACTACGAATTTGGCCTGTCACTGCTCCCCAGTAATGGTCCGATCCGATCAGAATATCAATTGAGCGGTGTTCTAGCTCGTTCAGGTCATCGCCTAAACTGCAGCCAAGGTTGAGCAATTCTTGTATGATACTTTCGTCTGGGCTTGGGAGATCCTGTTGACAGATAGTCGGTGTTTCGAGAGCGTCGATCTCGTACCTTCGGTTATTTTGCCTGCTTCGCAAAGTCAGCTGAACCCGTCGAAAGGTACGTTCTTGTTTATCGCCTCCAAACACGCCAACTGTTAGGATTTCGGTACCGAGCAGCTTGCAGTTCAGCTTCTTTGATAGCTGTTCGGTAATAAAGGAGCGCTGGCTACCAGTGTCCAACATAATTCTAGCCAGTTTTCTCTTCTTCGGGCTCTCGGCCCATGCTGTCATAGTTTGGAGCAGAACCGCCGGTGTCGCGCCACACTGCGTTGCTTGTAGGCTGACTGGACTAGAGCTTCCGTTTACGTCTTTCTGTGTCTCATGCGATCGAGCGTCTCGCCGGTCGGGAATGAAGCTCGGGTCGCACATCGTTGAGGCATGCCTGCCGCGACACTTGCTGCAAGATAGCATGCTCTTGCACATTCTTGCCGTATGTTTTGGCCTCGTACATCGGAAACGTCGGCCGTGCTCGCGTAACATGCGCTTCTTCTCCGGCAGCTCTCTTGCGGTGGTGCAATTCTCCGTTGCATGATGTTCTGACTTGCACAGGAAGCATTCCAGGTCCTTCATTGTGCCATGCAAGGCTGCCGCCGACGAGTGTCGAGGATTGCCAGGATATGCAGCACTCTTCACCAGTTCATGCGCCTGATTACGGGACATGGGCTTACAAGTTGCGTCGTTGTGTTGCTCCCTGCCCGCTCTTTCTCAGCAATCAACTTCGATCCGAAGAAATTCCAGAAGCGCGCGCAGCTCTTTCTCATGCACCGACTCTGTTCTTGTCTCGCAGCTAGTGTCGGTGTTTGAGGTGTTCCCGTTGCTGGAGCCCTCTGCGTCCTTCGAAGCCATCATCTTGTTGTACAGAAGGCTCAGGTCGGTCGGAAGCGCCCGGAGCACAAGAGGGTAGAGCATTGCGCAGTACGATTCTTCGCCCACACCCAACGCCTTAAGGCCTCGCATGCGAGCCTGAAGGCTGTCGTACTAGCGCCGCAGAGTGTGGGCACTGCCTGTCGATGACACCGGTGCGGCAGCCATGAGGCCTTCCATCTGGTCCTGGATGAGGATGGCTTGATTCGCGAATCGCTGCTTGAGGATGTCAATGGCGTGGTTGTAGCACTCCGCCGTCAGTTGCAATCCCTCGATGGCAGATGCTCCGTCTCCTGTCAGTACAGATCGCAAATACTGAAATTTCTCTGCTGGTGATAGGTCCGAATTCTTGTGGATCGATGTTTCAAATAGCTCCAAAAATGGCTGCCAATTCCTTCTTTCGCCATTCAATTTCAGGAGTTCCAATTTGGGGAGTCTTGTCTTGGCAGTCGTTCCTGTCGTTGGGCTTCGATCGTCGTTTGATTTAGTGCTGCCCACGTTCGTTCCTTCTGTGCGTTTCGCTGAATACTTCAGCTTGGCTAGAGAAGTCACGATCTTGTCGCCGTATTCGATGACGGTTGCAAACTCTGCGTCGGCTTCCTGTTCGCTGATCAGAGGCTCGATGGCGGCGTCTACATCGTTCAGTTGGCGTTGAGTCAATTGCAGACGCTCGATAATTACCTCCAGATCCTCGGCGTTCGGTGCTGTAGACTTCAGCAATGCTTCTGCCTCACCAACCAGACGCGTTGCTTGAGTTCGCAGGGCCTTCCTCTTTCTCTTCGAGATCTCCATGTCTTTCGATGAGTCGATCTTGGCGGTCCGTTGATGTTGCAGAATCGTTCTCCCGGGTTTCGGCACCAGAAATTAGTGCAGCAACGGAGTGATCCGTTCGGCGTTTTAATCACTCGCCACCACACACATTCTTTTTTTACAACACAACAACCACCATTTATTTACATGGATGAGAAAAGGCGGCACATTCCATCATCGACCACGGCAAGTCCACCACCCAGCACACACTCCTAACACACACTGCCTGCCGACTCTCACACTGACCGCCTGACAAACCCATCTCCCGTCCCCACCGCGACCGTCCCGACCCCTTTCCCAGAAAGGGCATATAATCCCTCCGAGGTCGTCGTGCGGGGAGGTTCGGCGCGTTCGGCGCCCACTGGTCTCAAGGTAAGGGGGTAATGCCCTGTGCGGCTACCACCGTCCGTTCTAACAATACTGCCGTCGGTCCGAAGGACGTGTGCTTGATTCTCGCTGTTGGCATTCGCGGTGCCCCTGGGGCGGCTGCAGGATCGTGTTTTGATGTCTAGAAGAAACCTTTCGCTGTGAAACGGGACGCTCTATGCAACAGGCTATGCCGAGAAAATGCGGATCCGCATATCTTTTCGCACTGTTGCTGAACAATACCTCGCAGGAGCATGGTTGCGGATTCGAGTGAGTTATGTATGTAAAGCTGGAACCGCATGGAGCGTTTTTCGCGAGCGAAAAACGCGACGCGCGGCAAACGCCCGCGTTACCGCCGACGCGCGAGCACCCGTACGAGAAAAATGAAGCGGCGCTGTCGCGCCGCGTTTTTTCGGGTTGCCAGACCACACAACTGCCAACGAGGTGAATTTTCTGTTACCGCATACAAAATATGCCCTTTAATTTACAGGACACTACAATAAAAACAATCTTCATGTAATTATACCTCGTTAAAGGTTGTCTTGTACATGTTGGCCGAACACTACGCGCGAACGAACACGATGCGTGAATGCACGTGGCTCTTTGGACGTGCTCAACAGTACAGCCAGCTCCTCAGAGGAAAGAGCAGTTCCCCCAAAAAAGGTGCCGCCGAGATGCGCGGGGAGCAGAGCCATCTGTTGGCAAACCGAAAAACCAAAATGACACGTGCCTGCACGCTGATTGGTGGACGCTGGCCGTGACGTCAGTGGACGCGCAGCGCGAGGCGTTTTTTTCTACAAGCGTAGAACCACGCGGCGGCGCGATTTCATGTTGGATTATGCTGGGCACGCGTCAGAATAACGCGCGCGTCCCACCATCCGCGCGGCAATCGCGCCCAAAAACGCGCCATGCGGTTCCAGCTTTAGGTTTCCCACGGTGTTCGGATGAACTAAACTCACTCTGCACGGCCATTGCGAGAACGCCAGAAAGTTAATTCCACCAGTTCATATACACTGCCACCAGAGATTATCAGCTCGTATTATGGGAAAGGTTTTGATCGCTCAATCTGCAGCGTTGTCAGGGCTGTGTGTCTGTCGGCTGTTATATACCGACTGTCGGCGGCTATATACCAATTGTCCGCGATTGCACTGAAATTCTGCTTGATCTGCTCTTATTGTCTGGTGACGTAGAGGAAAACCCGGGTCTCATTACCACCCGTTCATCGCAGACGACCTGTGATCTTACGTCATTTCTTGACAAAATTAGATCCGGTCAAGCGTAGCTCCTGAATGAAATGAAACCAATTCACTCAAAACATCAGAAAATGACCAAACACTCGACGACATCAAAAGAAGGCTAACAAAAACTGAAGACTGTTTTTCATCAACAGAATCCTTTCACACACAGCTGGAGAGTGTCCAGAGAGTCACAGAGCAGCATTCTACTGATATTTATAACTTGAGCGCCCGTATCGATGACGCAGAAGAGAAAAATCGACGCTGTAACCTCGTGTTTTTTGGCCTTAAAGATACTGACAGGCAGACGTGGGCTGAGTCAGAAAAGCTAACAGTTAATGTTTGCTAAGACCATCTAGGCAGACATTAGAACAATCGGAACATTAGAACATTAGAACACTACAACAAACAGACATTGAGCGCGCACACCGCATGGGCACTTTTCAACCAAGTAAAGACAGACCTACAATCGTTAACTTTTCTTTTTTTTTTAAGTTAAAGGACCCGTTCTTTCCAATGCAAAAAAATTGAAAGACTCAGGTTACGCGATTTCGGAAAATTACTCGACAAACACCCGCAAATCTCGAAAATCCCTATAGCTTTTTGCCAAGTCCCAGAAACTAAAGTTTAAGCTTCGCCGCGATAAGATGATATTTGGCGATACTACACATATCTAGACCAATTTACGAAACAGGTCACTCCACTCCGCCCATAGCTCCATGAAATCACCTCAGCAAATCATAATAAACGCCCACTGAATGTTCTGTGCACCAATATCAGAAGCATTTTACCGAAATATGATGCTCTTCATCATCTCATTGACACTACAGAGTCCGAAATCATTCTGCTCACTGAAGCGTAGCTAGACACAACGGTAAACGACACTGAACTTCAGGCTACCTTTTCTGATTTCGATATCTTTCTCTGTGAGCGTTCGGATCAGCGCGGCGGTGGTGTCCTTTAAATATTAGGTCCTCTTCAGAAATTTTTTTTTATCATGCACGTCTTCCTATCCGTCGTTAGTCGTCGGTGTATGTTAAGCAGGGAACACATGTGCTACAACTTCGCCGACGCGCCGCACCGATCGTCGCGTGCGATCTGCCATCCCACTGCAAGCAGGGACACACGGAGCGGTGAGCATCGCTGCTCCGCTCTACCCAAGCTCCGCCCACAACCGCTGTCACACTTCGCCGCCGTGCAGCGGTGCCTCAGCGCTGCTTGTGATCGTGTACAAATATCCCAAGAAAATACAAGATTGCCTTGTTATCAGAAAGTCTGCTCGAGCAGCGACAAAGCATGCCTGCTTATGTTGCGAGCTTTCGGCAACGGCACCGCTCGCGGGCGCTCTGGGCGACGAGCTCTGCTACTGCCTGACAGCCGTGGTCGTCGCTAGGCCTATAGCCTCTTTCGTATCGAAGCCGCAGCGGCCGGTGCTTCGGAAGTCGCCTGAGCTATAATAAAAGGCCTACTCCACACATCGCTCTACTGTCAACAGCATGATCTCACAATAAAGTAATAATATGGTCAATTTCCGCGACGCCTTGGGCAGCGAAGCGAGCGGGCGCCAGGCGAGCCGGCCAGCGGCAGCTGCGAAGCGGTTGTGGAAAGAAGTTTGCTTGTATCGCAGTCGTTACCTTTAGCAGCAGCTCAGTATTGGTCAGCGATCCTCAAAAATGACATATTCTTTCACATTTCTCATCCCAGGGTTTATTATTTAAGTCAAGAACACACTTTAGCTCGCTTTTATGACACCGGCAGACGGGATGGCTCGGCCCCGAGCGGCCTGAGCATCGCGCTCTACGTCATCATGACGCTGCCGCTCTCTGCGCTCGCATTGGCTCCTGCTTCCCGTCGTTGCGTTTGTCGCATGCGGCTCGTCGTTGGCATCCAGCAGGTTGGACGCATGCGACGAGCTGCGTTCGGTCGTTGCGACGACGGTCGCAACGACGCGCCGCAGCGAATCGCACGCACTTTTCGCACGTGTCCCCGCGTTTACCGTCCACCGGGCGCTGACTCTACTTTTGTAGCAAATTTTCACGACGCCCTGCATATCACATCTTGCATTCACCCAAATGTTCAGATTCTTCTTTTCGGTGATTTTAACTTTCCGTCCATAACCTGGGTCAATCTGGCTCATACCACATCAAAAGAAAACACAGAAAGCAGCTTTGTTAACACCTGCATCACTTTTGGCTTAAGTCAACTTGTTACCGCCCCTACATGCGGTAGTGACTACTCTTCGAATACTCTTGTCCTCACGCCCACTTCTCAAAAGTAACACATTGATATTCGTTATTTCAGAGAGCCTTAAGAGTGGCCCAGAGGTTATCGCGTTCGGCTGTCGCCTGAAAGACGCGGGTTCGATCACGGCCGCAGTGGTCGAATTTTGATGGAGGAAAAATGCCCCTGTTTGTGCGAAAGCAGGGCATGATGAAGAGCCACAGGTGGTCGATATTTATGGAGCCCTTCACTACGGCGTCCCTCATAACCCGAGTCGCTTTGGGACGTTAAACTCCCCCAAAGCAAAGTGTTATTTCAGAGTTAGTAGAATGTTAGTTCTTTCTATATACTCGTCGCAATAAAAAATTACAGGAAAATCTTGAAATATTGAAATAGATGAAAAATAAATTTCAGAAGCTCGTGTTCTTTATTGCGGATATCAAGATAACAGAGCTGATCTGAATGCATGGTGAAATTCGTTGCAGCTATAGCTAAGAATTTCCATGTGTGCATGTGGTGTCTCTTTCTTGTTAGTGTCCTCGTTGCGCCAGCGCTCATCATCATGCACCAACTCGCCCCTGAGGCCATTCTCCTAAGAATTTCCCTAGATCCAAAAACCTTTCATTTTATTCGCACCACTGCACATGGAATAATATGAGGATATGAAAAAAACTTTTTTGGAGAAGAAGCAGATATTCTATTTGCATTTGTTGTGCAAGAAAAAAGACGGACACATATAAGCGCGAGCCGCTTGGCCATCGCCTGCAGTACACGCTCCTGGCTGATCTAGGACTGATGTTAGCTCTACTCCCTGTCAGAAACTTCTCCAAATGCACACCAACTTTACATTTGGTGGAGGTGGCGCTTGGATGTGGAGTTCCAAAGATTTGCTATCGCTCCGCGACGTGGTCACTGACTGTGCTCGGACTCAAGTAACGTTCTCTATGCTGTCGAATCCTGTGCCAGAGGCTGAACTTTGCGATGTCTCTGTTTCTACCAAAGCTCCTGTCGCCGATAGTACCAATATTCCTGCGTGCTCTTCCGTGATTGTGCCTCTCTCCTGTGAATGTTCGCGTGGCAAGTATCTTCACGCCGTCTCTTTTATGAGCCGCCACTGTCTGCCACTGCCGTATGCCCTGCTCACCATATCTGCTGGCCTCACCGCACAGTGGTAATTGGTTTCATTTTTGTTTTTTTTTTGAGAAAAGGAAATGGCGCAGTATCTGTCTCACATATCTCGGCGGACCCCTGAACCGCGCCGTAAGGGAAGAGAGGAAGGTAGGAGTGAAAGAAGAAAGAGAGAAAGAGGTGCTGTAGTGGAGGTCTCCGGAATAATTTCGTCCACCTGGGGATCTTTAAAGAGCGCTGACATCGCACATCACACTGGCGCCTCTTGCGTTTCGCCTCGATAGAAACACGGCCGCCGTGGTCGGGTTCGAACCGGGGAACCCGGCTCGGTAGACGAGCGCCTTACCACTGAGCCACCACGGCGAGGCTCGCACCGTGGTCTCCAACCCGTTTTCGAGCCCCTTCGTTTTGCGCCGCGGCGAACGCGTCGGCACCGTGCAGCTCTTCAATTGTGTTCTCAACCACGGCACCGCCGCAGAATCGCCGCCGGTCGACGTGGACGCCCTCAGCTCGCCAACTACTGCGTCCGCCCCATTGTCGACCAACCTATTTCTTTGCTCTATATTGACGACATTCTTCCTCCAACTCAGCGAACCGAGCTTCTTGAGCTGCATGAGAAATTTCGCTTCTTCTTCGATTGCCACAAAGTCGTTCTGGGGCCCACATTCACTGTCGAGCACCGTATTAACACCGGTACCCATGCCCCTCTGCGACAGCGCTCATATCGTGTTTCCACCATTGAAAGGCACGTTGTTGAAGAAAATGGGGATACCTACCTTAAATGAGTAGTTATTCACCATTCCAAAGGACCATGGCTCTCCTGGGTTATCCTCGTCAGGAAGAACGATGGCTCTGTTCGATTTTTCGTCCATTACCACCGCAAGAATAAAATCCCGCGTGTCCGCCCTCTGCCCGTAATGACGACGCTCTGGTTTGCCTACAAGGCGCGGAACTCTTTTCTTCCCTTGATTTGCGACTCGCAGGTCCCAATGGCGAATGAAGATCGTGCCAAAACCGCGTATGTGACCCCTGACGTCCTCTACGAGTTTACTGTCATGCCTTTCTGCCTGTGTAACACTCCTGCTACTTTAGAGCGAATGATGGATAGTTTTGCGTGGTCTCAAGCGGAAGACGTGCCTTTGCCATCTGGAGGATATAGTCATCTTTTTGCTCGACTTTGAGACGCATGTACGCTGCTTGAAGCACGTTTTGACGTATCTCACAAGCGCACCTCCTTCTCGGCAGCAGTATCGATTTTTCAGCTTGCTCACCCGCATACGACGACGCCTACAAAACCCTGCGCCACCTATATTACGCAAGCCGCCGCGGTGGCGTGGTGGCATCCCTCATAGCCTGAGTTGCTCTGGGACGGTAAATCCGCATAAACCATAAACCTATCTAATGCCATTTCGATCCGGCGGCCCCGAATGAAGTCCACACTGATGCCAGTGGTATTGGTCTCGGTGTAGTGCTCACCCAGTGCAAATGTGGATTCGACGAATATCTAGTTACATATACCATTTACCAAGGCTGAGTCTAACTACTCTGTGACTGAAAAAGAGTGTCTCGCCATTTAGTGGGCCTTAAGCAAAGTTTCGCCCTTACGTGTACGGCCTTCCTTTCATGGCCATTACGGACCAACACGCCCTTCGTTGGCTTTCTTCATTGAAAGATCCTTCTTGCCGCCTGGCGCGATGGGCCCTGCATCTCCAATAATATGGCATCCGATGTTTTGGGTCGCTCCCAGCTACCCGCCGAATTCCCCAGCCTCTGCGAAATACAAGCCCCTGCGCTCCCTCCCTCAGCGGCTTGCCTTCTGAACAGCGCAAGGATCCCTGGATTAGGGCTCTTCTCGACTTTCTCTACGACCCATCGGCGGTTATACCATCGCGGGCCCTGCGCCTTCAAGCTTCATATTTTGAAATCCAAGATAACCTGCTTAATTAGCGCAATTTTCATTCCGATGGAAGAAAATGGCTCATCGTTATTTTTCAGAACCTGCGGTAGTGCATCTGCTCATGTTTTTAAGCTGACTTACAATGCGGTCACGCGGGTCTTTTCATGACTTACATGTGCCTCCACCTCCGATGCGACTGGTGCGGCATGCACAACTTCGTTTTCAAGTACGAACACTCATTCCTTGACTGTCAACGCCGCCACGCACCCATCACACCCACTCAAAGGCACCCCCTCAAGTTGCAGGAACTATCTTGTCTGCCTCTGAGGCAGAAAGTTGGCGTAATTGGTGTTTAGATTAAGAGGACGTAGTAATAGCGCTAAAAACAGGCACGAGAGGGTAGAAGAAGACAACACAAGCTCTAGAGTTGTCTTTTCTACCCTGTCGACCCTGTTTTTTAGCGTTACTACTATGTCCTTGTCTGCCTCGCCTTTTCGACCGCGTTGTCATACGGGCCTGTCCTGTATACTGCATGTGGCAAACGACGAGTTATTGTTGCCGTTGACTGCCTCACGAGGTATGCTGAAACCACCGCGCTTCCTGCTGCGAGAGCCCAGGATGTGGCATCCTTTTTTTGTGGTGGTTCATCCCTAAACGGGTGCCCCTCGTGAACTGCACAGTGATAGAGGCCGCGTGTTCCTGTCTGGAGTCATCAAAGCTCTGCTCCGCGAATGCAATGTCATCCATCGGACTCGCAGTGCTTGCCATCTTCAGACAAACGGCCTCAGTGAACACTTTAACCACACGCTGGGTGAAACGCTGACAAAGTACGTCAGTTCGAACCACACCAGGCACACCGAAGATTGCTGGCAGATTACCTGGTCAGTCACGACAGCTATCCAGTCCCCCCCGCCGGAAAAAAAAAACCCGCCACGATGAAGATCACCCTGCCCAGCATTTCCTGCCCGGCTGTCTTGTTTTGCTGTGTATGCCTCTCCGTACTCCGGGCTTCTGCCGGAAACTGCTCGCTAAATATCAAGGCCCCTATCACATCATGACGCGAACATATGTCAGCTATACTGCTGAGTCACTCATGCTTTTTCCCGACCTCTGACGCCGCAGCCGCGAGTCTTTACATGTCCAATGCCTCAAGACATATTTTCATCTCGCTGTCTTGTCCGCCCCTTAAGTCGCTAGGATGGCTCCTCTTCTGCCCGGGGCCCATTGCAAGGAAGAAGACGGGCACATGCACGAGCCTAGTGCACACTTCTGGCGGGACTGGCTGATCGCTGACTGCTGTCTGCCCGGATCTCTTTCCGAAGCTTCTCTAAATAAACTCCACCTTACAGTTGATAGGAAGTCAATAAATTTTTCTTTTGTTTATGCACTGGTGTCAACAGAAATATAGTAGAAAACGAGAAAACATTCTCGTTGATACCAATAAATGCAAATAGTTGTCTAAAGCTGCTGTCAAACATTTAAAAGCAATTTAAGCAACCTTGAACACGAAAGAAAAAGGATCAATGACAGTCGGCAAGCCCAGCACAACGAGTGAGCATATAACAGGAATTTAATTTTAATGATATCAGTGAGAAACACTTGCTTTCGCATTTAAGATTTAGGGTAAACAAGGACAGTGGATAACAGAACACTTGCTCCAGATTTCGTAAACGTGCCTTGACTTGAAGACTTTTAGTGACATTTTTTAGTAGGAAGTTGGGTAGATTTTGGTTCTTCTTATTAACTTTCCTTAAAAGAAAGTTACTTGTAAGCAAAATAAGTTTGGCAGAATTAAAATAAATTCCAACAATACTCAAGTGTGATTGGCCCGTACTTCAAGGCAATTAACAGTACTTTCTACGCAAAAAAAGAGAGTTATTACAGGAGAGCAATCATGACTTTGTTACTGCAAATTCATTCGAATGATATCATTCTCTCGTGTATTCGGCCTTAAATTCTGTGCTCAGGCAGTGACAGTAAAAGTACAAATTATTTAGTATTTTAGATCTAATAGTTTTAGCAGAGCCGGAAAACCGTTCTGCCCATACGATAAGGCTTTGATGTTGCTAGCGTTGCAACACTTTTCAAGGCCATACCTTGCGTATAGTCGTAGTTACCATAGTTAGCGCATCTACCTGTGACGGTGCTAAAAATGCGTAATTGTTCGGGCCGCCTTCTCAGGGGTTGTTTTTCTGGAGTAATACATGTTGTAGGGAAGAAAAAATTGAAGTGAAGCATCACGCACATTTATTTCTACTCCACTGTATGATACGCTCTAGCCTGTTCCAAAGAGGCAGAAGGCGTCAGCTGCCGACGAACTCCTTCCCGAACCTCGACTACAAGTGCATATTCTCTCGCAATACCTCTAGCAGTCTCTTTCATGCATCAGTGTCCAGCCCAATCTAAGCCACTCCGTGCATAGTTCTATTTTCTATTGTCCTCTAACGCAGTGACTCTGAGAATAAATAATTTCGAGAGGTGGATTGTAGCACACCTTGTTTAAGAGACGATTTAAAGCAGTTAAGGATCTCAAGAGCCCGGGAAAAAACTTCAGCTTCGGGGCTGCGGAGGATATGCGGTAGCAAACAGCAGGAGGCAACACTGAGCGATGGCAACAGACTCGAAACTCGAGGCTGTCGCGGACGCAGCGTCCGAGTACAGATATACCTGACGCCGTTCATGCAGAGAGCAGTTCGCACAAGCACACAGCACCGCAGAGCACACACGAGCACAGAGCTGCCGCCAACCGCACTCTGCAGAGGGAGCATGAACGTTTGGAGACCCGAGTAAATGACAGAGCTATACGCCGAATTGGCTGTACGGCGAGAAAAATGGCGGCAGTTGAGGCGCTCAACTTCAGAAACATTGATATCACTTGAAATAAAATTCCAGCCGAAAAAAATCGTGAGTAGTCCGTGGCAGTAACTTGGCTATAGAATGCGCGTGTTTTATATTTTCTTGGTACACCTCTACAGGCAGCCTGAATTTATTTTCCTAGTGGTCTGGAAAGAACTCAGTGTTTTCATTTTGCGAAAATCGCAACACTGGCGGATTTGGGCCAGAATTGTGAACAAAAAATTGCGTGATTTCGCTTTTTGTTTCTCTTTGTAAAGAAGTATATTTAGACATTGTTCAGAAAAATATGAAGCGTTAAGAAAAAGAAATCAATTTTCTACAAGAAGCTGGTGAAGGTCGAGCACAAAATCTCGCGCATAAGAAATTCAAGAGTAGGATGCGAATGAATTGTAATAGCAGAATGGCTATTGTGACTAACGTGTATGGGTAGCAATTATTTTATACATTGCTGAAATTACTGTTTTCACATTTTTGCATGGGAGTTTATGCATACAGGCATAGATTGTCTGCGTGTGAGTGAATAATCACGGAATCCGCCGTGCCCTTTGTGCATGTTCAGTGAGGCAACCAGCGTTACGTAAATAAATTGACAAATTTTTTCTCCTTGATTGGTGATTCCGCGTGCTTGAATTGCAAGAAGTACAATGTGTGGAGGACGTGAAGCCGGACCCATGACCGCGATAGGCAGGGGCGAAAACTAACTATTAAATGTTTGTTAACGCATTGCGTATGCGTCCGGTAGGCAAGGTCGCATAAAAAACTGCGGTAGCGAGATTTTCAGCAGGTCTCGGTCGGGAAAACATTGCGCAAGGTGCCGAATGGCGTGCTGCACAGACGCAGAAAACAGAGGCGATGCTGCGTTGCGTTGGCGCAGGTTTTCAGCAAGTACCGCATGGCACACTCCGGCGGCACACTGATGCTCGCGTATTCACGGTGCGCAAACGTAACGTCAGTGGCATCGGCCAAGGTAGGCAGTGCACTGCAAAACACACAGTATGTGAAAACCCAAAACCGAAACCATGCGGTGGGGGAGGTAGCCGACATCGTCACCATCAGTCCCAAATCTGCGCGGAAGTTGCAGTGAACTATAGTCGGATGCGACTGAAGAACGAAGCGGCAATGCCTCTCAGAGGAGTCTCTCCAGAAATGGCGTCGACCGATTCTCCCCCTTGACCAATCCCCTTGGACCTGCTAGCGTGAAATTGAAGTGGGTGGCGGATGAATGGAGAATAAGGGTGGCTTAATCGGATTAATCGTGAAAATCGGTGGGCGCCACTGGCTGGAGGGCCCCCTTTGAGGGGCATCTGCAGCTTGGTTCTTGAGTTGTATCCGACTATAGATAGTCAGTGCAGCGGCCGGAGATCTACGCATGGCTCAAGTAGCGTGGCCTGAAGCTGCCCGCTTTCTAGAATTTCCCATCGCAGCACTGCCATTAGCGGCTGCTATCACTACGGCATTGGAGTGCTTGCGAGTAGTCACATTTTTCACCTAAGTCACTATCGCTCCATCGGCTGCGTAAACAAAAGTTAACATTTTGGTCGTGTGATGAACCAAGCACGCGCCGCAGCGAAAATAAGTTTCCAGTCATCTTTGAAAGAGTTTAATATATCTTTCACGCGGGCACTTTCAAAATCTATCGAGCAGAGGGCCTTCGAGGTTATCCATCGCTATTAAAATGCGAAGGAATTGCGCCGCTCCTACACGGCAAATTCGATCGCCGTCGGGAGTTTTCATCACCTCTAACCAAGGTACTCTGGCGTCACTGTCGCCGCCAGCAATTTTGCACGCAGTGGCTAGCAATCAGATAACAAGTTGACTAACGAGTGTTTTTTCTTCTGAAATTTGCTTTAAGCCGGACAAACCTCATCAGGTCATGGTCCTTCTGTACTTAATTTGTTTCTTTTTCATCTTCTTTGATGACTAACAGAACGGGAAAAGGGTACAGCGTACATCATACAAGCGTTGCTCTAACCAAGCTCATTATGTATTGCATAATGCTTTTTACTGACTATTTCCACTTATGCTTTTCCTGCTTGGGGTCTTGACCGCAGTGCGCCGCAAGTAAAAAAAAAACCACATCCTTCATGGTCTTTCTACAGTAGTTTAAAAGCAGGACTTCATTTTCACAGAATTACTTCAACGCTACTTATCTGTCACGGCAAATTCACGGCAAATTTCACGGCAAATTTGAAGTAAACTAGTGGTGTGGTAAGTGAATGGCAGACATGGCCCAGCGGGAAAGGAGCAATAATTCGAATTCATGTGGAGCACTCCGCCTTAAAGGAACCGGTGTGGCTAACGTTAATAATTCGTGCCATGCCATATTGTGCTTGGGTTACTAAGATCCTGTAAAACTTAGATTAAAGCTGCACAGAAGAAAGCCATTCGTTTCAGCTCTCATGAATGTTGATGATCTTGTTTTCCTTCTACGCTCCGTTGATCACAGTTGACTGCTGATCACAGGTGCAGCTTTGTAAAACCTGTTTCGTAGTTTTGCGCAGTGTCGTTCGTTCATATCAGCATTCAGTTTCTGGTTGCACTGCTCTAGCTGAGCCTACGCCAATGAAATATTGCCGTAACATTTACGCAGGCCTCTTGCTCTGCTCGAACCAATATATTTGAACTTCTTGCACTTCTCCACTGAGCCATCGAAGTTTGCAATAAGCTGCGCGACTCCTTTCATTCACTTCCACGAGGCACTCGGAACTGCAATTAGTGACATACAATTGTTGTAAGAATAACCACATTAAGTACTTTTTGTGTGCTTGTTTTCCTTGAATTTTTAAGATCTAGAGACATGCGCAGGCTTGTCTTGCGCACTGGAGCGGTGTACAGCGACTCAGGCAAATGAAATATTACTGCAGGTGCGCTCTTCGGGGCAGGCTCACTGCTCTGTGCTGCTTTGCTTGAGTACAAGCATTGTCTCTGACGCAGTGCGTGCTTAAATATTTTGATTAAATATTTGAGAAACTCCAGCGTTCTAGACAAGACTGCTCGTTGTTGTAGTGTTTGTTCTTGCGTTGAACCCCCTCTTCTGTTATTGCTACAAATGGCGGTACATTAACAAAAAAGGACTAAAAAGTTAACAGCAAGAGTAGCTACTTTGTCTCGCCTGCTGCAACGGCTTACAACTTAGCCTCCTGCGAAAGTTAAAAGGTGAAATAGAGTGAACCTTTAAAAGTGCAAAATGTATTCAGCGTTTCGCTATTTTTGTATAAATTATTAATTTAATAAAGATGTTCATGTTTGCAGGATGTTTTTAAGTCATCGTGCATAACACACGAATTCAACAATATGTGAATTTGAGATACACTTTGCAATCTAATAAAACCTTGTTGAGTGTTTAAAGGCCGGTTAAAATGTGCTCCACTTCTTAGTGTGCAGTATTTTAACATTAAAGCTTGTGCTGTGTGCATTTCTATTTTCTCATTCTCTCCCATTTTTCAGCATCACTTTAGGATCGCCACGGCAATATTCTGCGCAAAGTCAGACCCCTCAGGACCCAATGGTTTCCCCGTGAGCGGCACAAGCAACAGGGACCAAAGGCAATGATCAGTACGGCGACGTCCATCACTGACCTTGAACCATGTCATCAGCTTGGGCTCGTGCTTGAGTTCGTCGACCTTGCGTACCAGGCCCATGGCCCCGACCGCAGAGAGCCCCGCCTCCATGAAGACCTTGTGCGCTGACTTCACGAACGACGAGGCCAAGCTGGTCGCGTCCTCCTTGCCTTGCAGCATGATACTCAGCGTGTAAGGCGAGTAGCTGATGCCGAAATTGGTGTGGGGGTCGCCCTGGTATTCGCCGGCGGCCTGCGAGCGCCCCAAACAAGGCCGGGAAAATTAACAGGGCCTGCTTGGACAAAACACGCAAAACGGTCTGATTCCGTCTACCTATATTAAGGCGAAAGCCTTTAATGCCTCATACTGTCGTTAGCAGACGCGTCGGCAGCCGTGTCCACAGACGCGTCGGCAGCCGGGTCGACCGACGCGTCGGCAGGAGTGTCCATGATATTGTTCACAGCGCAACAAGAACGGGACAAACGAAAGACGAAAGAGTAACACAAACAAGCGCTGTTTCGTCTTTCGTTTTTTCCGTTCTTGTTGCGCTGTGAACAATATCATGAATACTTACCAACTCGCCCAAATTTCTGCCTTGGCAGGAGTGTCGACAGACGCGTCGGCAGGGGTGAATCCGCTGAAAGGCGGATTCGTCCGCCTTTCAGCGTCACTGCTTAAAAGGCTCAAGGTTCCAGCATGAATAAAGGCGCATCTAGTGAATGCATGGGCTTCATAAATAAAATAAAAGGAGTAATGTGAAGAAAAGGAAAATAAAAAATAAAAATAAGAAAATAAACAAAATAAAAACAAAATAAAAATAAGATGTGAAAATAAAAAGTAAAAACAATAAAATTAGGAAAAGGAGCAAAAAAAACAAAATATCAAAAATAAAAAGTAAATAAAAACAAACAGTGGCCAGGAAACGCTTTCGCCTTGCAGCACTTTAGAGAGCCAAAGTGCCCCCTGAATTTTTGCAAGTCATAGTCGAGACTCTCTTAAATTGTTTGTATTTAAATATTTCAGGAACTAATATGCACTATGTACCTATATTTATTCTCTGCATCGCTAATTAATGTGTTGTGTATTTTGTATTTTGTCGCTTATTGAAATTTATTTTCATGACAGGTCCCGCCTGCGGTCTTGTACCATGGGACCTATCGCTGTATACGCTTGTAACCTTGTTTGAATTTCTCAATAAACTTTCAACTTCAACTCTCCGCTGGATTTTAGCCATGGAAAGGTGTTTTTGCCTGGTCAAAAATATGTAAGAATGTCGTATAAAAGATTCAGTTGGCTGTCAATGCTGATGGTTCCTCTTGCTAGTTCGAGTGTCTGGGCTGTAAAGAGTAAAAACGACTAAAAAGAACGAAAACGTTTGCTGTCGACTTGTCTTTTAGTCGCGTTCGTGTTTCGCAGTAGCCTTAAGGGTCCCGTTGAGCGAAAAACCTGGCGTGATTGGCGTTGTCGTCGGTATGTGCGAAAAGCCGGATTGGTCGAGAGGGTGATGATTGGTTTATTGGTTTGGTCTATTGGGGTTAACGTCCCAAAGGGACTCAGGCTATGAGACGCCGGTATGAGAGACATGGGCCTCTAGAATTTCGCCTCCATCGAAATTCAGCCGCCGCGGCCGGGATCGAACCCGCGTCTTTCGGGCCAGCAGCCGAGCGCCTAACCACTGAGACACCGCGGCGGGGTGAGAGGGTGATGAAGTCGTATGTGAAGCTGTGGAATGAAAAGTGACTAAAACTTTAGAAAACTGGTGATTAGAAGGGGGCGACAAAACTGTAATGTAATTAGAAAATGCAAGTATATCAAGCAAATGATTCACGCTGTAAAGAGCTGTGCGATAATTAGTCGGGTATCAAAACTCTGAACTTTTGAATGCGGGTCAGACAGGCTACGACAGAGTTCTATATACGGTTCAAATTGTGAGAAAACTATGTACTGCTAGTGGTAGTGCAGTGAACTGCTGAAAGTTGGGTTCTCGCAAGGTGACTGGCGTGCCACTCCGGACATTTTCGCCAACATGCCTTGGGTGAGTGGCCCACATTTAATACCTGGGAGTCGCGGTGCTATGCTATAGGGTGAGTCAACTTTCTGGATTGGAGAGGCAAAACAGGTGCGCGAAAACACAAAGAACTTCAAGAGCCTTGCACTATCTATATTTGCACGTGCCGTTGTATGCAGCTTTTTCCTAGTGAGCGAGCTAAGGTACACGCTCCAGGTCTTTTATTGCTCTCGATTTAACATGCAGAAACATACATGCACAACTGACTTGTGGATCTACGTATGAAAGAATCAATAGAACGAGCCTTTTTCGAACCGGCGTTAAACTCAGTTTAGCTCTCCTGTACTTGCGACATTTGATCAGCAGATCTCTTTTCTTCCGAGACGCTTTGGACTAATTTTTGCGAAGTGTATACCGATCTGGGCTGGGCAGATATTTACGAAATTTGGTTGCCTTAACAAAGAAAATTTCCGGGCGCTGTTTTGGTTGCCTCAGAGAACACTATTTAGGTCGTGGATTTCTTGAACCCCATTTTCTTTTTGAGTATCTTAGCAGTGTGTTTAGAAAAAAACTATAAGCGTATGTGCGATTCTGTTCTGTCAATCCCAATATTATGTGAAGGTCTAGGCTGGAATTTTCTAAAATGCGTCAAAAATATGTGCGTTCTAGATGGGGCCAAAGGGTTCAATTCAATAAAAGTGAAGGCCTATCTCGAAGAAAAGTGCTTTTCTTCTAGCATGGGGAACGCACTATTAGAATTGTAGGAAGACAAACTACTGAGCACGTTTTTACTTTGTTAGGTGAGTTATGTTTTTTTTATATTCTCCAACAGACACTGAAAAGAGTTGTATTCTTGAAAAAGTAATCCATCCCTACAGTGTAAGACAAGGACACAGAATGAATTTGACAGGAAAGAGAGCTTAGCAGAATACAATGCATCACCAACTAGCCTCACAAGTGTTTGGTTATCCGAAAAAACTCTACAAAAGACGCCTGTAGAATCAGATTTCTGGCAATGGAAGATGATGATGGCATGTCACTATATATGATAAGGCTGCTGGGCCTTCCCACTTTTTGGCGATCTAGAATCGCGGCCAAACATGCTGAGGCGGATGCTAGGGATTTGAATTCATACTTTGAAGAGTCTATCAGAAACGTTATGGAGGCGTAGAAGATAAGGCAACGCCAAACACAATGCCCTTCTAGTATGGAACGGAAGCCTTTTCCTAAATTTTTATTTTTCTTGTAAAAGTTGTGTAACACTCTCTCCAAATATGTCTTGGGTACGTGGTTATTTCTTCGTTTCGTACATAGGCCCCTGGGCCACAGAGGCGGGTTCGTACGGTTTGGGGCTCTATATGTGGGTCACGTGGCCTTTCGCGCATTAAAGAAACAGAGCACGCGTGTCTGCGTGGGAAAAATGAGAAGCTAATGGGACTCATTAATGTTATCGTACTATGACCTTAAAGGCTGAACTTAAGTGTTCACAAAATAGTTATTTCACGGCACAATTAGGGGTCCACCTTGAGCCAGTTAACGACTTCTCAAATTCAGCATCGAGTCAAGACTGCGAATAAAGCTAGGCAGGTAACCAGAGCGTCTTAATTCCCTAAAAAAAGCGGTCAAGGTGTCCAGGAAATGGGAAAGCAGAGGAAATATGCGAAAGAAACATGCGTCAATACAAGAGACAAAGCTTGGTGCGTGCATCGAGCTCTCTCGCTGGCCTTCATCCCACCAGTAAGTGCTGGGTCTGGCGAATTTGGCTGGAAGTCAGCAAGAGAAAGATAATTCAATACCTTATTAAGGCGGAAGCCTTTAATGTCTCATTGTTGTAAGCAGCAGTTGTCGACAGAAAATGTCACGCTTTTCAATTGGTGGAAACGGTCGTGACGTCACAGTGCGCGAATTTCAAACGGGGCCAATTGTACTTTGGCTAGTAACCATGCAACCAATTGAAGGGATCGTATAGTGATGCTCCAAGTAAGTGGTACTGAGCTTAGTTAATTGCTTAATTACCAAATTAGCCTAATTAGCTTTACTAGTCAGGCCATATAAATAAATAAAACCGATTAAGAAATTGGTCGAGCTCGGGAATCGAACCCCGGTCTTCGGCGTGCGAGACGAGCATGCTATCCACTCGGCCATGCCAGCTTTTTTTTTTGTCTTTATTGCCTGACTCGGCCATGCCAGCTCGAGACACCGCATTCATTAGTGGTGCCTTTGTTCATTCCAAACCATCGAACTCGGCCATGCCAGCTCGATGGTTTGGAATGAACAAAGGCACCACTAATGAATGCGGTGTCTCCGCTCACTCCCATCCTCCTCCCTTCCGGCGAGGTTTAGGTGTCCACCGAGACATGAGAGACAGATATATTTCCTTCCTTCAAAAACCAATTTACCGACGAGCGAGGCGTAGAACCGAATGTGCGATGGCGTTCTATGGACTCCTTGGCAGCGTTGCAAGACGCTGTCGCGTTCCACTCTTAGGGGCGAAGCTTAACATCTTAACCACACATCAGTGACCACACTTTAGGTCAAAAAGTGCCCCCCTGAATTTTGTGACAGTTACTGCGTAATTTCCTTTCCTCAAATACAATTTTCATTTTCTTCATTACGGCTCCTCTTTATCTATCTTCTTTCACTCCCACTTCCTCCCTTCCTCTACGGTGCGGTTCAGGTGTCCACCGAGATGACAGAGAATTACTGCGCCATTTCCTTTCCTCAAAAAGCGTTGCGTTCAAAGGGCAAGGCATCGCGCCGAACGGGTGGTGGCGTTCCGTGGACTCCCGACAACGCGCTGTCGCGTTCCACTCCTAAAGGCGAAGCTTAAGCGTCATTAATTAGCAGTTAATTAGTATTCAGGCATTAATCCGTAATTAACCATTAATTAGTGATTTGTCATCACTTAGTAATTAGTACTCAATTACATGTGACGCCGCCAGTGCCACAGAAACAGCGAAGGTGGTGCGGAAAACGCTTCCGCCTCTACCCACTTTAGACAGTCAAAGTGCCCGCTGAATTTTTTACTCGCATATAGGTCAACCTTTTTTTTTAAATTTTGCCCATAATTAGTTATCGACCAATATTCGTGACAAAAGAAAGACCTTCGACCTATATTCGTGGCCAAAAAGAGCAGAAGTAGCGAGCTACTGGAGTTCGGTTGTCACGCTGGCCGTTTCAAGCAGCGCCGGCTACATTGGTACTGTACTTTGTACTATACTATACTATACTATACTATACTATACTATACTATACTATACTATACTATACTATACTATACTATACTATACTATACTATACTATACTATACTATACTATACCATACCATACTATACTATACTATACTATACTATACTATACTATACTATACTATACTATACTATACTATACTATACTATACTATACTATACTATAGTATAGTATACTATACTATTGCTGTGTGCACCCGCATTGCTCTTTCGCTCATTTCTGTGGTCTTATCGTGGTAGACAGCTTAGGAAGCAGTACATTTTGGCGTTTAAATACGTACCAAAGCCAGTGTATTAGAGTTTATAGAGGGGTCGTGATCAAAACAAAAGCTCCGGCATGCATGTCGACGCCGTAGTCGCGCATAACACATATATTAAAAATCAAAAATTTGCGTCAGTTAAAATCTAGCAGAAGTGCTAGTTCAATGGGTCGACTTATATGGGCTGACTTATATTCGAATATTTTTTTTTATTTCTCGGTGAGCACAATGTATACGGGGCGACCAATATTCGTGGTCGATCTATATGCGAGTAAATACGCTATATTGCTTTATGAAAATACTTCGCACATATGTTATGTCCAAGCCGCTCATTCCAGACTTTCTGCAATTCTTCGGCTGGCGCAGCATGAGCACTGCTGTACGGGCGGGGCAGGAAAAGTCGCATGGAACATGTGCCATGTGATGCGATGCGAATTGCTTAGCGCTCACCGCCGGCGCACGATTGGCGAATCGCGCGAGAAAGGACAAAACTTCACTGAACCACAGCACTGACTGTAATCGTGTTTCCGAGTGATAATTATTTATTATTCATTTTTATTTTTATTCATGCTTTTAATCCTATGATGAGAGTCAATACAGGGAGGGAAAACATACGCAAATAAAATTAGAAATACAACTCTTATCGGGAAAAATAAATTCATGAAACAGAATTAGCAAATCACACCCCGTTCTCGCAAATACTTCTCCAGAGATAACAAATTTCTCAGCACCAGTGTGTTAACAGCATCACTTGGGAAATCATTCCACATTTCAATCACATCCGGAAAAAGTGAACAGTGGTACACATCGATACATGTAATCATGGGTTGTATTACTCTACTGCGGTTTTTTCGTGAGCAACGTTTCAGAGGTGATTTTACGTAGTATTCCCTTAATTTTTAATTTGCCTTGCATTTTCTTAAAACAAAAAGTTTCGACCTGTGCTTTTCTGTTCTCATTCCTATCAATAGTAACACATTCTTTTAACAGTTCTGCGACTGAGTGAGTGCGGTGATATTTAGAAGGCGCTGCAGTCCGTTGTATTCTTTACAGTTTGTGTTTTAAACCCGCTTGATGTGTGCTCCATACAGCAGTTGCATATTCTATAATTGATCTTATAAACGTTTCGTAGGCAATCAACTTTTCTGGTCGCAACACGCAGCTTTCTCCTTAAAAACAATTGTCTGGGAAGCTTCTGAATATATACTTGAAATGTAGCTGCGGTAATTATGATTATATGTTAATATAACCCTCAAGTACATGAAACTCTGAACCTCATCCAAGGCATTCTTACTGATACTATGTTGAAACTGCATAGCACTCTGCTTTCTTGTTGAATGTGTGTATGCGTTTTTTGTAGTTGATTTTCATGCCCCTTTTAAGGCACCAGGAGTTTAAGGACTGAGGATACCTATTTACTTTAACCTCATCTTCCAGACAACATAAAGGACAATAAATTACACAGTTACCAGGAAAAAGTTTGATCTTAGCAGGCGGTTCAATGATAGCAGAAATATCAATTTTATACAACGAAAACAAAATTGGGCCATAAACAGAACTTCTGAAAAATATTGAAGAATACTGACACAACTTTTGGGACGAGCATTGGAGAAAGTTTGTCGATGTATTGTTGAAGAAAGTTTTTCTCGACTCTTAAGGTCTTGAGTTCTGAGCCTCTTCTTGACATTTTACAGGTCTCCTACCTTGTTTTGTTTCCTCCATAATCTGTTTATCTTGCGCTTTATGTGAACGATCTCTCTGGTAACCCAGATTGCGCTGCTTTGATTTCTTTGAGCGAGTAGAAACAAATTTATCTACTAATAAAGGCCTACTAAGGGCTGTCGTACAATCGTTTCTCTCTGCCTTCCGCACGGCACGCCGACGACGGACCACACGGTCCTGGCGATAGGCGTTCGGCCGGTCCGGCGACCGGAGGGAAAGTTGGTCAACTTCGACTTTTATGAAGTTCAGTAACACGTTCTGCTGGGCGAGTTGGTTCATCTTAGTAAAATAAAAGCTTTTAGCGCTCCTTTGTGTCTGTGTTCTGTCCCCGTCCTTTCTTAGACGTTTTGCGCTAAAAGCTTTTACTTCAACTTTTATGGCGATGTGCGTGTCCGCCTGGCGACCGGATTGCAGCTACTGGCTGCTTTTTACGTGACGACTGAAGCCCCTCCATCTCCGCTTCTGGCGGGGCAAGGTGGCCGTCCGCAGTCTGAACAGGGGAGCGAGGCACACCTAACCGATGTTAGCTGTGCTGCAAAGCATATTATGTTCCCATATGTTGATATTACGAGTGTTCAGAGCGACTGCCAACTTCTCCGCGTGCAGCAGCGGCACGCGACAGTTCCTCGAGTTGAATTCTGTAATAATCGACACTGATGAAGTCGACAGAGCGCCTTTTCAGTGCGATGGAAGCTTACTCGTTGGCGGTGTCACAAAGTGTATGGTTTCTGGTTTATAGGGGTTTAACGTCCCAAAGCAACTCAGGCTATGAGGGACGTCGTAGTAGAGGGGTGCGGAAACAGCAATCATCTGTGGTTCTTAACCTGTATATTTCAGGGATGTTGTTGACGGGATGTTGTTGTCGACGATTCTGTGTCTAGCTTTGTCAATACGGTAGAATCTTTGTTTCACTCAGTGCCATAACGCGGAAGCTTTCTTTCCTGCTCTTTTCTAGCGTTTGATTTTGGTTGGAATGATGTTCTGTTGCAGATAATAAGTTAGAGTGTTAATATATTTTACAAAGTGTTGTACACTGTGAATACCTTTGTAACCCACTGCCTGTATAGGCCTTTCAAAGGATTACAGTATTGATAAATAATAATAAATAAATAAGTACTTCGCCTCAATACAAATTCGACCACCCCAGTGAGGATCGTATTCGTGTCTTCCGGGTCAGCAGCCGAGTGCCATAACCACTGAGCGACCTAGGAGGCTGGCACAAAATGTTTATATGGAGTTGTTCGTGGTTGTTGCAAACATTCCCAATTCTTCACGGCAGAGGCGGACAGCGAACCGATTATTACGTACAGCGGCGAGTAACAGCTGCTAACGTTGAATTTCTTACGCGTGCATGAGCTGCATAGCAATGCGATAAGTGTCCGCGTAGGGAAGGTGATTGCGATCGAGCGAGTGCCATTACGTCAAGACAGCGAAATGTGCACCTGCGAAAGCTCACTACACATGCCATGCTTTCCAAATTTTGAAATGAACATGGCGTTGTACAGCTAGTCGTATTGGTTGCGATAGTTACAGTGATCGCGACAGAAGCAATCATACGATGTTGTTTCTACTACGTATCCACTACAATTTTGATCGCGATTTGTGCGGGCACTGTGATCGAGAACTGCCGTGTGTGCAACGTGAAAAATCTTCACTGTGCGGCCGTCGGAATCTTCTCTGTGGCGACAACAACAGCGTCGCCCTCTTTCTGCGCCTTGGTGCTCCATTCAATATATTTTGTGATGATGGGTGCTCGGGTTACGACTGGTCGGTGGCACTGTGTAACCTTTGTGAAAACATTGGTGCGCAGTGAAAGTGCATCTTCAGGCGCGTCATATCTTATTATTTTCTGCCGGCTGTGCGAGCATTTCTCTGCCATAAATATTTGCGTCATGAATGGGTGACTGAACACTTCTAACCATTTTGATTTACGTGGTGACCACATCGTATTACGCGATTAAAGACAGGAATCACTGCCGGAATTCCATCGCGGCTGGTTCACAGCGTACAAATCCCTGATATGTTTCAACTCATGAGCCTGTTATCTGTGAGCATTTGACGATGTTACGAAAAAAATAGTTGGAGCAGCTTATGCAGTCGAAACTGTCCGCAGAACAAGTTGGGCGAAATGAGTCTTGATGAAAAACACAGAGGTATTAAGAGAACTTGTGTCATTGTATTTTTTGGTTTGATTTGGTTTATTGGGGTTTAACGTCCCAAAGCGACTCAGGCTATAAGGGACGCCGTAGTGAAGGACTTCGGAAATTTCGACCACGTGGGGTTCTTTAACGTGCAGCGACATTGCACAGTACAGGGGACTCTAAAATTTCGCTTCTATCGCAATTCGGCCGCCGCAGCTGGGATCGGACCCGCGTCTTTCGGGTCAGCAGCCGAGTGCCATAACCACTGAGCCATCGTGGCGGGGCATTGCGTTTTTTCTCTTCTTGCTTAGCAGCCTTAAGTGAATAGAGACATATGCTGGGGAATATGAAGTTGAAGTGGAATCTTGGTTTCTACTGTAACTAGAAAAATGCACTGATCTTGAAGCGCCTCATCGCGAATGACAGTGTTTGTTGTTGATTCTGGCCACGGTCCCTTTCGATCGGGAGATCAGCGGTACGAGAGTGGATGATGTGTTTACATTGCTATTTTTTGGAGAGCTGCTCGCGAACTCGGCTTTATTGGTGTTAGCAATTGTTCAGCAGCGCTCCCTGCTTCAGCCACACCAGTTTGCTTAACAAGACATTCTCGAAGCCTTGAGAAGATGTCGTCGATGCACCTTCATTTGCCTATGAGTGCTTTCCACGGACACGCTCAGCAGCAATGGTCGGCAGCGGTAGTGCCGAGTGGTCCTGGCCTGTTGCAAAGACGGCAGTTCTCAAGTTGCAGGTTGGTTTTCAGCTTGCATTTACCCGTATATTGCTGCCCCTGGTGCTCAGTGAACCTGTTTTTTGGCGCAGCGACTAATCGTTATCATGTCAACTGTCTTGTTTTTAACAAACTGCATCAGGACGATGAAATACACTATTGTGCTCCGAATGCGATTGCAGTTATGATGTTGGTATTTGCTTGGGGGTGATGTTAACCGCGTACCGCAAAAAATTCGGAAACCGCCTTGAAATCCTGAAAATGGGCCAGTTGCAAAGCGGGCAAGACCGAAGCGGTCAGAACGCAACAAATGACGATGAAGAACCGGAACTGAGCCTTTCAAGTGAAATTTCAGAAATGCACAGCGAAATTGCAGTGCTACTTGAAATGAAAGCTAAGCTAGACGCTCTTGAAGAAATAAAAGAAACTGTGGCAAGCGTTGAGCAGGCAATGCAGGAAAAGGCTACAAAATATGATGATGTCATTATTGATATCAAACAGCAAAATGCAGATATTGCAAGCCTTCGAAAATGTGTGGAAAAACATCGCGGTCGAGTTGAAGGAGCAAGAAATGAACACACTTAGACTGGAATTAAAAGACCTCGACCAGTACGGCAAATGGATCAATCTAGAAGTGCATGACGCAGAAGTACATGGGCGCGAGCCTCCCTGTCTGCTAGACAGAATCTTTCCCTACAACCCCGACAGCTCAGAATATACTTCCCTTTTTGACATTACCACCCATGCTGAGCAGTGCTGCCAGTTGGCTCGCTCCTTCACCGCCGAACGTCAAGGACTCCGTAAACATGAGTCCGATAAACACCTGCCCGCTACACACTTCTCCATTGGATCATTGGTCTGGCTCTCTTGAAAGTAGTTCGGACGGCGCGAAAACAACAAAGACAAAGGAGACACGAACACAACAGGACGGGCGCCAACTTGCAACTGAAGTTTATAGTGCAGAATGCATATCTGTCTGTAATAGTTGCGCCTACTTCCGGTGTTAGGACTTTTAATAACTCCATCTGTCGGGCTAGTTGGTTGCGAGCCATATGTATCAGCAGCGCGAACACAACACAGGAAGAAGAAGGAGAAGAAGGTAAAGAGCGCTGAACTTCCAACTTTTATTTGAGCAAAAATTGAACCCGCACTTTTATACACATACCAGGTAAAATCCCACCAGGGGGTAATCAAGGCGTTCTATCGAATTGGGACCAACACGATGTCCAGGGCATCAAAATGATAACTACTCTCACACTATACAAAGACTTCCATGAAAAGCACGAATGACATGCGGAAAAAACAAGACAATGTAAAAAACAGGGCTGAGTGTGCGCGAATGGAAAAATGGAAAAACAGGGTTGAGGGCGCGAATTTTGCTAAAACCATGAGAAGGCAAGAACACAGTAAAAAGGTAAAAACAGGGTTGAGAGTGCGCAAATGGAAAAAATGGAAAAACAGGGTTGAGGGCGCGAATTTTGCTAAAAGAAACAAAGAAAAAAACATGAGAAGGCGATACACGGTAACAACGTAAGCGATGCGAAGGGATGAGCGCCAACAATTAACACGGCTAGAACTAAAATGCAGGGTGCCCCTAAAAACCAGGTAAAATCAGGTAAAACCAGAGAGAAAGGTGATTTCTTTTTCAGATAATGAGATGGAAGGGGTGCTTACGCAACCTTCTTTGAGCCCTAAGATGTAGGTAGCTTCAATGATTTCGCGTGTTAATTGGTTTTTATGTTTCTTTAAGACGGTTGCTTTCTTAAAATGAGGAATGCACTTCTTTTGGCTGTCACATACGCTGCAATGGGCGGGCAGGTTCCTCAACGGCGCCCCAGTTAGATCGTTCCTATGTTCCATTAACCTTTCGTTTAAGCATCTTCCTGTTTGGCCTATGTACGCCTTACCGCAAGCTAAGGCGGTAAGGCGTACATAGGCCAAACAGGAAGATGCTTAAACGAAAGGTTAATGGAACATAGGAACGATCTAACTGGGGCGCCGTTGAGGAACCTGCCCGCCCATTGCAGCGTATGTGACAGCCAAAAGAAGTGCATTCCTCATTTTAAGAAAGCAACCGTCTTAAAGAAACATAAAAACCAATTAACACGCGAAATCATTGAAGCTACCTACATCTCAGGGCTCAAAGAAGGTTGCGTAAGCACCCCTTCCATCTCATTATCTGAAAAAGAAATCACCTTTCTCTCTGGTTTTACCTGATTTTACCTGGTTTTTAGGGGCACCCTGCATTTTAGTTCTAGCCGTGTTAATTGTTGGCGCTCATCCCTTCGCATCGCTTACGTTGTTACCGTGTCTCGCCTTCTCATGTTTTTTTCTTTGTTTCTTTTAGCAAAATTCGCGCCCTCAACCCTGTTTTTCCATTTTTTCCATTTGCGCACTCTCAACCCTGTTTTTACCTTTTTACTGTGTTCTTGCCTTCTCATGGTTTTAGCAAAATTCGCGCCCTCAACCCTGTTTTTCCATTTTTCCATTCGCGCACACTCAGCCCTGTTTTTTACATTGTCTTGTTTTTTTTTTCCGCATGTCATTCGTGCTTTTCATGGAAGTCTTTGTATAGTGTGATAGTAGTTATCATTTTGATGCCCTGGACATCGTGTTGGTCCCAATTCGATAGAACGCCTTGATTACCCCCTGGTGGGATTTTACCTGGTATGTGTATAAAAGTGCGGGTTCAGTTTTTGCTCAAATAAAAGTTGGAAGTTCAGCGCTCTTTACCTTCTTCTCCTTCTTCTTCCTGTGTTGTGTTCGCGCTGCTGATACATATGTTAGGACTTTTGATGACAATTTCGTTTTGATGTGTGATAGGCTTGCGAGATATGGCTGGGGTGATGCATAAATTGTAGGGGTCTGGTGCAATAAACTTCAGTTGCAAGTTGGCGCCCGTCCTGTTGTGTTCGTGTCTCCTTTGTCTTTGTTGTTTTCGCGCCGTCCGAACTACTTTCAAGATATGAACCAACTAGCCCAAATCAAGGTACTTCCTGGCTCTCTGTTCCGGCTGCCTCCAAATTTTCGGCCAAGCACATTGGTCCTTACGGTATCTTAGAGCGCACGACACCTGTGACCTATATCATCAAACCGGTGACACCTTCTTTGCACCATCGCCGCCGTGGTCGTGACGTCGTTCATGACAGCCGCTTGAAGCCTTATTACAGCCCCCACGCCGTCTCCTCGCTTTGAGTCGCCAGGATGGCTCCCTCTTTCCGCCGGGGTAGTTGGAATGAAGAACATAATTCAGTACCGCCACCAACGACAACGAAGCGCTAGCGCCGCCCGTCGAATGCTCGTGCTGGAGAACTGCCGCTTGTGTCCCGGTCTCTCGCCTCGCAGGTTCTTAGACTAGTTCTTGCGCTAGTGTCTTGGTCGCCTGCACTTAAAACGTGCGAGAAACCGCCCTACAGTGGTTATTTACGGGCCTTCTTCCGGTGTTGTATCCCTAGTAGTAGATTTTTTCGAATGTATGTTGGAATTTTGTACACAACTCGGTTATCCCCTCATTTTCACAGGTGATTTCAACATTAATCAGCTTTCTGCGGCTGCTGACCCGAAAGACGCGGGTTCGATCCCGGCTGCGGCGGCCGAATTTCGGTGAAGGCGAATTCTAGAGGCCAGTGTACTGTGTGATGTCAGTGCACGTTAAAGAACCCCAGGTGGCCGAAATTTCCGGAGCCCTTCACTACGGCGTCTCTCATAGCCTGAGTCGCTTTGGGACGTCAAACCCCATAAACCAAAGCAATCTGCTTTCTCTAGAACGTGTCAAACAGATGTTTTTATATGGATTAATTTCCTTTGGCTATGAAAATGTGATCAATGTTTCAACCGGAGTAACGAATGTTTCTGAAAGCCTACTTGACTAGTGTTTCACGACATGAACAATTAGAGTCGGGTGTCCTCATCACTGACGTAAGCGATCACATGCCCATATTCCTATTTTTAACACGTATGACTAAATACGCCCACACCTCAAAAGTGACCCGCACTCAAGATAGGCTAATAAGAAAGAATACCATGGCTGATTTTTATGCATTAGTAAACAAAATCGAATGGTCCGAGGTATACACATTGACGGATCCTGTTAAGGCGTACAGCCTTTAAGTTAGTATAATCAAAGAACATTATTACAAGGCATTTCCCCTTAGAGCAAGAAAAAGAAGCAGGAAATGTAGGAAACCATGGGTTGATACCGCGCTTTTAAAGCGAATTAAAGGACAAGATAATCTTTTCACCACTTTCATAAAGACAAAGCAACCATAATATCTATCGAAATTCAAAAAGGTCAGGAATAAGCTAAGCCGCGACATAAAGTTGGCTCGTGAGAGCTGTTGTGAGAATAAGATCACTATGACGGACGCCGTAGTGAAGGACTCCGGCAATTTCGACCACCTGGGGTTCTTTAACGTGCACTGACATCGCACAGTACACGGGCCTCTAGAATTTCGCCTCCATCGAAATTCAACCGCCGCGGCCGGGACCGAACCCGGGATCGATCATATTCTTAATGATAAAAAAAAACTGGAAAACATTGAATAATCTGCTCCCACACAGTGAACAAAGCTCGGTTTCTGAGCTCATTGACAAAGGTGTTTTATTTACAGAGACTGCACAGCCCGACAAGTTTAATCAGCACTTCTTAAATTGTGGTGTGTAAAATGCTCTCGATTTTGACAGCCGAAATTATCGGTATTATATTCCATGTAGTCTGAGAACATCACTCTTTCTTGCATCAACAGTTGAAGCTGAAATTAGTAGCTTATTCTCCAAGTTAAAAAATTCCACAGCATGTGGTGTGGATTGCATAAAGGCAGAGGCAATAAAGCAGTGGTGGCGCTTATTAGTAAACCTATGCCACACTTATGTAATTTATTATTGTGTACTGGTTCGTTTCCGGATAAGCTAAAAGTGGACGAGTAGCGGTAATTTTTAAAGGGGGAGACAGGAACGACATGAACAACTACAAGCCGATTTCAGTTCTACCAGTTTTTTCAGCAGTCATGAAGTTGTTAATGACAGGGTTTTAAATTTTTGTATCCGAAATAGTATGTTAATAGACCAACAGTACGGTTTCCGAAAACAACAATGTGCCGAAACGGCGCTGCTAAATATTGAAGAAAAAATAAGAAGTAACTTTGAAGACAAGTTGTATAGATAGACTTTAAAAAGGCGTTTGATTCTATGAAGCATGATATCTTGCTTCAAAAGTTAAATGAGTATGGGATTGAAGACTACCTAACGAACCGACTACAGCATACCGGCATTCGTGATTCCAAATTGCTGGGTGAAATTAAAGCCGGTATTTCGCGGGGGTCCATTCTGGGACCGCTTCTTCTGTTATACATTACTGACATTACAAACGTGCCTCTAGCACCTGACAATCACATACGCTAATGACGCTAATATTTTTTTTTTCTGGCGGAAACTAGTATGCTCTCCAACCAGAAACAAACATTTGGCTCGGTGTCTTTCCGAATGGCTTAGGGTAAATAAGTTAGATTTAAGCATTAAAGAGACAAAATACGTTGCTTTTCGCCCTCGTAACAAGTGTATTGATGACAACATAGTAATAAAATTCCGTAAGGCAGTCATTCAGCAGTCATTCAGCGCTCCACTTGCCATAGGTTCTTTGGTGTTACGTTTGAAGAAAACTTAAACTGGACCACTCACGTCGACAACATGAAAAACGACACTGCATGATCCATCGGCATTACTAATAAATTAAAGCAACTCTTTCCTTCCGGACTGAAAAAACAGTTTTACTATAGCCTAGTGCACTCACGCCTCCAATACTGTTTATCTGTCTGGGGTGCCACGCCGAAAACTAATATCGATAGCTTGCTAACCTTACAGAAACGTATGATACGTGTCATTGAAGATGCGCCCTATAGAAGTCATTCGGAGCCACTTTTCCAGAAGAATAGTATATTAACAATACAAAATCGTATCAACAAAAAAAAGCGTTTGTAATATTTCGAGAGATCAGGCCAAATGAAAGCGCCTTTTTTAGAAAAGGCCATCCAAAAGAAGACAAATATAATACAAGGCACATTACGTACAACACGAGCAAGGTTCGGACAGTCTACGGCATGCAAAAGCAATCTTTCATAATTCCAGGTTTTCTAAATCATCACCCTACCATTCTCACTATTGTAAACGAATCATCATCTCTAGGAAACTTAAAAAAAAGTGATTTTGTACTTCTTATGAATTCAAATATGATTGTTTACCTTGAAATTGAAACATGCTTTCACGGTTATTTATTGCATGTACATTGCATTTTCATTGTATGTATATACTTTGTGTAGTTTGCTTACCGCGTGTTGCTTGAGTGTTTTGTGTATTAGAAATGAGACTGACACTTAGTCAGGCTTTCGCCCCCTTTTTGTCACCCTCACCGACAGACTTTCTTTCTATTTCTGTCCAATAAACTTTCATTCATTCATTCATTCATTCATTCATTCATTCATTACTTGCCTGCTGGGCGACAGGAAGGGGGGCACAAACGGCTGTTTCGGCAGTGCAGAACGCTTCCCAAGTTTCCGTAATCCTCCTTGCACTTTACAAGTGAAAAATTTATTTGCTCACACATACATGCACAGTTGCACCTCCCTCAGTGATCGACTAGGTCTCCTGGCACACTTACCCGCTCACATATGTTTGGTCACTTCATCGTACCTGCACACATTCCAAAACTGCAATAACAAGGCTTATTTCAGTTCCTTGAAATGGGCTAAGCACTGCTGCATGATGGTTGGCTCTGCAATGCCGACGCTGCCACGTTTCTGGGAGTACTGTAGTATCAATGGAACCATTGACCTGCCGAGGCAGAGATTACATTTAATTTGAACCTATTCCCTTACTCCTTGGATTCAATGAAATGGCTGTTGCTGCTTGCATTAGCAGTTGCTAATGCTTTGCACCGGCGCCTAGTTATGTTCTTACCTCCGTGCATAGATTGCATTTTTTTCTTCTGTGGTGTAGTCTGTTTAAAAAGTGCTAACCTAGCATTTTGGGCTGCGGGTAGGCATCTGTGAGGTTATAATGTAAGCAAACGGTTCTCAAAGGAAACGTCGCCGTCCACCGCCGTTTTGCACCACCGGACCGCAGCTGCGCCGCGGCTGTCCGAGGAAGGTCCCATGGCCCACGTAGGGGAAGCTAAACAAAGCAACCTGTGGAGGTCAGGTTGCTTGCCAAGGAAACGACGAAGATCCTCCAGCGACCACGCCGTATGAGGACGCCGCACTTACTACGCCGACGACGCATACTTTGACATCCTCGGCCACAACGCGAGCCACCTTCAAAACGACGCCGTCGTCAAGAAAAGCTTCGATCACACGCCCCACCCACAATTCACATACTCGACGAAGCCGTGACCCGACGCCGAGGACAACGTGCAACGCCAGAGCCAGGACATCTGACAGAAGTGGTTATCGACGGCCGGAAAGTCACCGCTCTAGTCGACACGGGAGCCGATTATTCCGTGATGAATAGACCATTCGCTGCGCAGCTGAGGAAAGTAACAACCGCTTGGGACGACCCGCAACTGCGCACCCCAGGGGGCACCTCATTACGCCATTAGGATGATGCACAGTGCGAGTGACTCTCAAGGGACATACTTATCCCTCGAGCTTCGTAGTGCTACGGCAATGTTCCCGCGAAGTGATCTTGGGCATGGATTTCCTTAATGAGCATCAGGCCATCATTGACCTGCCTTCACTTGTTGCTGCGATCTAAGCTGATCACACTTTCCCCGGACGAGGCCATCCCATTGTTGAGAACTCCGGAACACCCCGTTGCACTTAGTGTACTGGAGGAACAAGTGAGTGTACCACCCCGCTCAAGTGTCGTCGTCACCGTAGGCTCCACAGAAGCGAATAACACTGAAGCCATTATCGAGGGGAACATGCAGTTGCTTCTCGACCGAGGAATCGGCATCGCAAGAGGCATCGCACATTTCTGCAAAGGACAAGCCGAAGTACTGCTCACTAACTTCAGCGAAGAATACCCGCACGTAAACAGAGGAACCACGATTGCTTTCCTCGACGAAATATCCGATGTACGAGACCTCTTCGCCCTCTCCGACCCACCCGAAGAAGATTCGCCTTACCCAGAGAACTCGCCCTCTTTCGACATAAAACCAGCCCTGCCCCGGAACCGACAAGACCAGATCCGCAATTTCCTTCGACAAGGTTCGAGAAACGCCGATTGCCAAGCATCTCGTTATAACCGACCAGCACGTCCGACCACTCCGCCAAAGCCCCTACCGAGTGTCGCCGCGGGAACGACAGGCCATCCGGAACCAAGTGGAAGAAATGCTTCGCGACGACGTCATCCAAGCTTTAAAGAGCCCCTGGGCCGCACCGATTGTCCTAGTGAGAAAGAAAGACGGCACGCTTCGATTCTGCGTTGATTACCGCCGCTTCAACAACATCAAAAAGAAGGCTGTCTACCCCCTTCCCCGCATCGACGACACACTGGAACGGCTCTGCAACGCTCAGTATTTCTCATCGATGGACCTCTAGAGCGGCTACTGGCAAATTGAAGTCGATGAAAGAGATTGCGAGAAGACCGCAATCATCCCTCCAGATGGCCTGTTCGAGTTCAAGGTGATGCCATTTGGTCTCTGTTCCGCCCCAGCGACATTTCAGCGAGTAATGGATACAGTGCTGGCAGGCCTTAAGTGGCAGATTTGTCTGGTATATTTAGATGACGTCGTTGTCTCCGCCTCGAACTTTGAGGAACACCTAAAAAGGCTTCGAACAGTACTAGATGCAATCAAATCGTCCGGCCTAACGTTGAAAGCAGAGAAGTGCCACTTTGCCTATGAAGAGCTGCTTTTTCTAGGCCATATTGTTACAAGAAGGGAGTACGCCCAGACCCGCAGAAAACAGCTGCTATCGCAATGTTTCCGCTACCGGCTGATAAGAAAGCTGTGCGCAGATTCCTCGGACTGTCCGCGTATTGCCGATGATTTGTCAAGAACTTTTCGCTCAACGCCGAGCCAGTGACCCACCGGACAAAGACGGACGTGCCATATAAATGGGAAGCGCCGCAAGTGGAAGCCTTCAAGGGACTTCAGCGTCGTTTACAGTCCACACCGATTCTCGCGCACTTCGATGAAAACGCCGAGACTGAAATTCCTCGTTCAGAAAACTGACGGAGTGGAGAAGTTCATCGAGTACGCTAGCCGTTCTCTGTCCAAAGCCGAAGCTAATTATTCGACAACTGAGAAGGAGTGCCTTGCCATCATCTGGGCTAGGTCGAAATTCCGCCCCTACCTGTACGGACGACCGTTCAAGGTGGTCAGCGATCGCCACGCACTGTGCTGGATCGGCAGTTTAGAAGACCCCTTCAGCCGCCTCGCTCAATGAAGCATGCGGCTCCAGGAGTTTGACATAACCGTCGTTTACACGTCCGGACGCAAGCACTCTGACGCCGACCGCCAGTCACGAGCCCCTGTAGATGCACCTCCGCCTGACGACGATGAGGACGCCTTCCTGGGACTCATCAGCTCCAGCTCTTTTGTACAACAGCAACGCGCGGACCCCGACATAAAATGCCTCATCGAATTCTTGGAAGGCAAGGTTTCTTCACCCCTCGCCTCGTTCAGGTGACGATTCTCTTCGTTCTGTTTACAGAACGATGTCCTCGTGAAGAAGAGCTTTGCAGCGAACAAGACAGCCTACCTCCTTGTACCTGCAAGTCTGCGCGGAGAAGTTCTTCAGGCCTCACGCGACGAGACGACAGCTGGACATATCGGGTTTTCTCGCACCCTCCGCCGCATTCAGGACAAGTATTACTGGCCTCGACTGTTTGCCGATGTCGCACATTATGTCAGAACCTGCCGAGATTGTCAGCGACGAAAGACCCCTCCAACCTGACCAGCAGGATTTCTGAACACCATTGAACCCCCCTCAAGGCCCTTTCAGCAGATCGGTATGGACTTGCTTGGCCCTTCTTCGAAATCAATATCTGGAAATAAGTGGATCATTACAGCGACCGACTACCTGACCCGCTACGCCGAGGCAAAAGCCCTACGAAACGGAACAGCAACAGAAGTCACCAAATTTTTCCTGGAGTACATTCTTCCGCGACACGGCACCCCCGATGTGCTCATCACTGACAGAGGAACAGCATTCACGGCCGAACTGACGCAAGCCAGCCTCCATTACAGCCAAACCAGCCACCGGAGAACAACTGCATACCACCCGCAGACCAACGCACTGACCCAGCGCCTCAACAAAACCATCGCCGATATGCTCGCCATGTATGTCGATGCCGAACACAAGACCTGGGACGTCATCCTGCCTTACATAGTCTTCACCTACAACACCGCAGTGCAGCAGACTGCGCAGATGACGCCTTTTAGGCTCGTGCATGGCAGAGAGGGAATGACCACGTTAGACGCCATGCTGCCCAGCGTTACCGAGGAAGACAACGTCGACGTCGCCGCCTACCTTCAACGTGCAGAAGAAGCCCGAAGACTTGCCCGGTTAAAGATCAAAGACCAGCAGCGGACCAAGGAGGATATATAAAACTGGCTGGAGTGGAAGCCCCAGGTGGCGCAGCCTGCAGAGGCAAAAAGCAGCGGAGCGCAGCCGTGCTTCTACTGTTTTGGGCTACTCATGAAGTTTCTAGCATTCAGAAATCAACGAAAACGTGTGGCTCTAGTTGTAAACGTTTATTTTCCATCAACTAGCAGCCAACAGATGTGCAGAAGAGAGCTCAACTGCGCAGATATTAAGGAGAATATCTTATACGCATTCAAGAACACCATGACAAATACCCTACTGGTGATTGAAAATAATCACCCTCGACAAGAGCGGTCTCACTTTGTTTTTGATCAGTTCACGGTTTCGTTCTTTTGTCATGTGATGTATTCTCACTTTCATATGGCTACAAACTATGTCTCAATATTCCAGCTACGCTTCATGCCATTGAGCCCGAGTCCTTTTCGGCACAGTGCAAATTTTGTGGCCAGAAGGCAAACCTATACCATATGGTATAGGCTTGTCAGGAAAATGACAGCATTCACATCATAAATCAGCCAACTCGGGAGGGCTGGAATGCGGCCCTGTCCAGCTCGGACCTCGAGGAACAATGAGCTACAGGACCGGCATACAAGAGCCGGTAGCTTCGCGCCGAACGGGTGGTGCCGTTCTTCCCGTCCTGTACGGTGCGGTTCGGGCGTCCAGCGAGATGACAGAGAATTATTTTTGAAATAAATTGAAGCGCACAACAACACGCACACAAGAGAGAAAAGACACAGGACAGGCGCTAGCAAGCCATCCAGGATCCAACACATAACATAGCCCACGCAACTCGTCTTGACACCTTCTAACTTGTCGCCACAGCTCGGACCTCAAAAGCTTCAATAAACGCTTGAGAAGACCCCAGGGGGGACACAGAAATCCCAACAGGGCACTCACATGCGCCGGCACCAGACCCTTGCGAAGGCATAATCCAAGATATCTTGCATGGTATGTCAAACCGACGATGAAAGAAACACAAGTGTTGATGTGAGTAGACGAAGGGGACGAAGTACATACAAAAGAGCCCTCATATTTCGATAGATAATTTAACAAAACTTCTGTTTGGGCTAGATGGTGCATAGCTTATTTTTGAAATGAATTCAAGCGCACAACAACAAGCACACAAGAGAGGAAAGACACAGGACAGGCGCTAGCAAGCCATCCAGGATCCAACACATAACATAGCACACGCTACTCGTCTTGACACCTTCTAACTTGTCGCCGCAGCTCGGGCCTGAAAAGCTTCAATAAACGCTTGAGAAGACCCCAGGGGGGACGCATAAATCCCAACAGCGCACTCACATCCGCCGGCATCAGACCCTTGCGAAGGCAAAATCCAAGATATCTTGGACGGCATGTCAAACCGACGATGAAAGAAACACAAGTGTTGACGTGAGTAGGCGAAGGGGACGAAGTACATACAAAAGAGCCCTCATATTTCGATAGCTAAACCTTCTCAAGTGTTTATTGAAGCTTTTGAGGTCAGAGCTGTGGCGACAAGTTAGAAGGTGTCAAGACGAGTAGCGTGTGCTATGTTATGTGTTAGATCCTGGATGGCTTGCTAGCGCCTATCCTGTGTGTTTCCTCTCTTGTGTGCGTGTTGTTGTGAGCTTGAATACATTTAAAAAATAAGCTATGCACCATCTAGCCCAAACAGAAGTTTTGTTAAATTATCTATCGAAATATGAGGGCTCTTTTGTATGTACTTCGTCCCCTTCGTCTACTCACGTCAACATTTGTGTTTCATCGTCGGTTTGACATGCCGTGCAAGATATCTTGGATTTTGCCCTCGCAAGGGTCTGGTGCCGGCGGATGTGAGTGCCCTGTTGGGATTTCTGTGTCCCCCCTGGGGTCTTCTCAAGCTTCGTTAAAACATTAAGTTGGGCTAGTTGGTAACGGCTTGAAGGAATCATATTCTTAGCGGTAAGAAACAGACACAACACCAAGATACACACACACAGGACACCCGCTAGACCAATCCATTCTTCAGGGCGAACGACATAAACCTTGCACGGCAGGTGGTAGCAGCGATGAGGTTGATATACATAACATGAGGATGAGAACACAACGGCGAAAGGACAGGGCCCAAGGACCTAGACAGAAACTTCGTTAAAACATTAAGTTGGGCTAGTTGGCAACGGCTTGAAGGAATCATATTTTTAGCGGTAAGAAACAGACACAACACCAAGATACACACACACAGGACACCCGCTAGACCAATCCATTCTTCAGGGCGAACGACATAAACCTTGCACAGCAGGTGGTAACAGCGATGAGGTTGATATACCTAACATGAGGATGAGAACACAACGGCGAAAGGACAGGGCCCAAGGACCTAGACAGAAACTTCGCTAAAACATTAAGTTGGGCTAGTTGGTAACGGCTTGAAGGAATCATATTCTTAGCGGTAAGAAACAGACACAACACCAAGATACACATACACAGGACACCCGCTAGACCAATCCATTCTTCAGGGCGAACGACATAAACCTTGCACGGCAGGTGGTAACAGCGATGAGGTTGATATACATAACATGAGGAAGAGAACACAACGGCGAAAGGACAGGGCCCAAGGACCTAGACAGAAACTTCGTTAAAACATTAAGTTGGGCTAGTTGGTAACGGCTTGAAGGAATCATATTCTTAGCGGTAAGAAATAGACACAACACCAAGATACACACACACAGGACACCCGCTAGACCAATCCATTCTTCAGGGCGAACGACATAAACCTTGCACGGCAGGTGGTAACAGCGATGAGGTTGATATACATAACATGAGGAAGAGAACACAACGGCGAAAGGACAGGGCCCAAGGACCTAGACAGAAACTTCGTTAAAACATTAAGTTGGGCTAGTTGGTAACGGCTTGAAGGAATCATATTCTTAGTTGGGCTAGTTGGTAACGGCTTGAAGAATGGATTGGTCTAGCGGGTGTCCTGTGTGTGTGTATCTTGGTGTTGTGTCTGTTTCTTACCGCTAAGAATATGATTCCTTCAAGCCGTTACCAACTAGCCCAACTTAATGTTTTAACGAAGTTTCTGTCTAGGTCCTTGGGCCCTGCCCTTTCGCCGTTGTGTTCTCATCCTCATGTTATGTATATCAACCTCATCGCTGTTACCACCTGCCGTGCAAGGTTTATGTCGTTCGCCCTGAAGAATGGATTGGTCTAGCGGGTGTCCTGTGTGTATCTTGGTGTTGTGTCTGTTTCTTACCGCTAAGAATATGATTTCTTCTCAAGCGTTTTTTGAAGCTTTTGAGGTCCGAGCTGTGGCGACAAGTTAGAAGGTGTCAAGACGAGTTGCGTGTGCTATGTTATGTGTTGGATCCTGGATGGCTTGGTGTAGCGCCTGTCCTGTGTCTTTCCTCTCTTGTGTGCGTGTTGTTGTGCGCTTGAATTCATTTAAAAAATAAGCTATGCACCATCTAGCCCAAACAGAAGTTTTGTTAAATTATCTATCGAAATATGGGGGCTATTTTGTATGTACAGCCTTTGTCAAAAGTTTAGAGCCCAGGGAGTTTGCTTCTCGGCAACACTGCTTTGCTCGTAATGCGCGCTCAGCGTCCAAAATCACTTGAACGTAAGAAGATTTTTCGTCCTGCTCCCTCCGACATGTAGGACTCCCATGAGTGCTACAGGAGCGCCACAATAGTGCTTTCAACCCAACCGCCTGGGCTCTAAACTTTTGACAAAGGCTGTACTTCGTCCCCTTCGTCTACTCACGTCAACACTTGTGTTTCTTTCATCGTCGGTTTGACATGCCGTCCAAGATATCTTGGATTTTGCCTTCGCAAGGGTCTGCTGCCGGCGGATGTGAGTGCGCTGTTGGGATTTATGCGTCCCCCCTGGGGTCTTCTCAAGCGTTTATTGAAGCTTTTGAGGCCCGAGCTGCGGCGACAAGTTAGAAGGTGTCAAGACGAGTAGCGTGTGCTATGTTATGTGTTGGATCCTGGATAGCTTGCTAGCGCCTGTCCTGTGTCTTTCCTCTCTTGTGTGCTTGTTGTTATGCGCTTGAATCCATTTAAAAAATAAGCTATGGACCATCTAGCCCAAACAGAAGTTTTGTTAGACAGAGAATTACTGCGCCATTTCCTTCCCTCAAAAAGCGTTGCGTTCAAAGGGCACGGCTTCGGGCCGAACGGGTGGTGGCGTTCCTCCGTTCCTGTACGGTGCGGTTCGGGTGTCCAGCGAGATGACAGAGAATTACTGCGCCATTTCCTTCCCTCAAAAAGCGTTGCGTTCAAAGGGCAAGGCGTCGCGCCGAACGGGTGGTGGCGTTCCTCCCTTCCTGTACGGTGCGGTTCAGGTGTCCAGCGAGATGACAAAGAATTACTGCGCCATTTCCTTCCCTCAAAAATCGCTGCGTTCAAAGTGCAAGGCATCGCGCCGAACGGGTGGTGGAGCTCCTCCCTTCCTGTACGGTGCGGTTCGGGTGTCCACCGAGATGACAGAGAATTACTGCGCCATTTCCTTCCCTCAAAAAGCGTTGCGTTCAAAGGGCGCGGCTTCGCGCCGAACGGGTGGTGGCGTTCCTCCCTTCCTGTGGGGCGCGGTTCGGGTGTCCAGCGAGATGACAGAGAATTACTGCGTGATTTGCTTTCCTCAGGAGGAGGAGGATAAACTTTATTTTCGTCGACAGATGTATCTGACGGTGTGGGGTTATAGCCCCATCAAGTGGCCATGAGCCCGTGGCGTTTGGCGACTTCTAGGGCTCTTGTCCCAACCCGGATCTGTGTGTCCGAGTCGGAGCTGAGCAATGCGGCCTCCCATTGGTCCGGATTCGAGAGCTGCAAGCCTCTAGGTGGGTAGTCCCGAGGGCAAGCCCAGAGTATGTGGGATAGAGTGGCATGTTGGCCACACATTTGACAGGAAGGGGAGTAGACCCCAGGGTATATGCGGGCATATATCGCGGGGTTGGGGAAGGTGTTCGTTTGGAGTTGCCTCCACGCAACTTCTTGGGGTTTGGTGAGAGAACTATGTGCGGGGGGATATAGAAGTCTACCTAAGCGGTCGTGCATGGTTATGTCATGAAATGTGACCATAAAAAGCGTAGCGTTCGAAGGGCAAGGCATCGCGCCGAACGGGTGGTGGCGTTCCGTGGACTGCCTGGCAGCACTACAACACGCTGTCGTGTTCCACTCCTAAAAGCGAAGCTTAAGCTTAATTAATTAGCAGTTAACTAGTATTTAATCATTAATCAGTAATTGGTCACTAATTAGTAACTTGTCATTACTACGTCATCAATTATGTGTGACGTAATCCAGTGGTGACGTCACCAGTGTCACATAAGCAAAGTGCTGCGGAAAACGATTTCGCCTCTACGCACTTCAGTTTCGACCGCGCTGCATATATATTGTTGTCGGACCTGCATCACGAGAAAACGCACTGTGCTTTCACGAGAAAACGCACTGTGAATCCGCATCAGTACAGCATTGGCTCACTTCTTGTCGACCCCACATTATCATACAAATATCTCGGCCTCCACCTAACACCATAACTATCATGGGTAACCCACATTCAAAAGATTTGCGCAGAAGCCTCACGCACACTCGGCTACTTACGACGTAACTTGAAGGTCGCATCCCTTGAAATAAAGAAACTAGCATACATGACATTCATTCGCCCGAAATTAGAATATGCGTCATCCGTTTGGCATCCATCTCAAGCTTATCTCGCCGCCGACCTCGAAGCCGTACAGAACCGCGCCATCCGGTTTATAACATCTTCCTATTCAAGAAAAACCAGCATCACTGCACTGAAACAGTCCGTCTCCATTCCATCGCTCGTGTCACGTCGCATCATATCTCGCCTCTGTCTTCTGCATCATTTCTATTATCATCCGCGCTCACGCCACGCAAAACTAGAACCCCCCCATAGGACGTCTAGCCGCTTGAACCATAATCATAGCATCGCTCGTATCAACTGTCGCACGTTAGCACTCAGTTCTTTTTTCCCGCACGCAACAGCTCTATGGAATGCCCTGCCAAACACCATTGTATCATGCACTAATCGCAAATCATTCCGTGAAATGCTTAAGGACCATTTTTCGTGAGAGCAATCTTTTCAGTTATATGTTGTGCTTGATACAGACAAGTGTACTTGCTTTTTTTCATTCCTTAGCCTTTGTTTACTCATGTGTTAATTTTTTTTTACTTGTTACATACTGTATAACCTTTTCGACGCCCCTTACCTGCTGTACATTTCTATTCCTTTTCACTGTTATTTTTTTACTTTATTTGCAGTGTTCTTGCCATGTTGGTACAAATCTTGTAATGCCCTCGGGCCTTTAAGGGAAAAATAAATGAAAATGAAATCTCGTCGTGTCCGCGTACGCTTCTGCATCGTCCTGCATTTCATGCTTACTCTACTCTCGGTTACGGGGGAGGCGAGATTTTTTATAGCCGCATTATGTTCTAAAGCATCGAGTCGATGCTTCTTTGAGAGGAAAGTAATGCCGCGAATTTTTGTAGCGTTTGTTTGTAGTGTTTGTTTGTTCAAGCTTGAACGCTGCCGACACGCTGCTTTATCGCTTCGTTTGTGACGCAAGACGCGCCTAGATTTGTCTCGATTGATCACATCCAGGCAGAGCCGATTCTACTTTGTGCCAGAATGTTCTAGTAACTTCCCAAGCTTTATCTCGAATGCGCGCTAGCAGCTTTAAAAAGAGCACGGCGGGCATTCTGTTCGACGACCGCCGAGCACGCTTGTTGCTACGCCGCCGCCGAGTGATTCAGTTCTTTGCGGTCGCAAGTCAGGCCAAATAAAGAGTTCCGTTTCGAAGACGTCCTCGCTGTTTTCCTGTTCGCCTGACTGCGGTCACCACTACGTGACAATATTCATGGCAAATTATGAGGATGATTAGGAGGATGTGTTGTATGGCACAGCAGTTTGTTGGTTGAAGAATAAGGATTGGCTCTACCTGACACCACTTTTAAACAACAGACTACAAAATGAGCCATATGAAACTGGTAAAGCTACTTTAGAAACAAATACGACCGGAGCAACACCCCTGCACAGGGCAGCAACCTTCCTCTGCCGTCCTCGCCCCTTAGCCCCTTCAGTGGGCATGGGAGTGACGCAACAATGAGACTGAAAAACGCGCTCTGCTTCTACCTTTTCCAGTTCGCAACTTTCCTGGGTGCGTGCGCAAGCTCACCACAGTGTCAAAGCCAAGTTGGTTCGACACAACTTCTACACAAACCAGAAGGAATTTTCAAGCTCTCCGATGCCCCGTGGAACGCCACCATGGTGCAAGTTTTCATGGCTCGCCGGGAACTACCAGCCGCACCGACATCGACAACTGCCACCGCCCTGCATATAAACGCTTGCCGCCCTTCAACTGACTTCAGTGGGCATGGGAGTGACGCAACAATGAGACTGAAAACCGCGCTCTGCTTCTACCTTTTCCAGGTGAGCTATGGGCTTTCAAAACGTTCTGATGATGTTTTTCTTGTTGTCCTCCCATGCCCACAAGTTCTTATGCAGAATGCTTATGAATGTCGCTGTGTGTTAAGATTGTTGCTTTCTGGCGACGTTGAATTTAATCCTGGACCGAAAAGAGGTGATGGCAACAATGACCAATTGCAAGGCCCGTCACATGAAGATGACTACGCTTCAATTGCTAATATCCTGCGTGACTTGCAAGTCCGTTCAACTAAAACTGAGCAAGGCCAGTCCCAAATCCTTGACTCTATGAATAGCATCAAGTCTAATCAGCAGGAGCTTAATGAAAAAGTTGCCAACATTTCGACTCGGCTCAGTTCAGTTGAATCCAAATTGTCAAGCTTCGATTCCTGTCGGGATGACATATCCTCATTGACAGTTACTACCGACGCCCTAAAACAAGAAAATGAAGCATTGAAAGCCAGATTGAATGCTCTTGAGGATAGATTCCGGAGGGACAATCTGGTGTTTTTCGGTATTCCAGATGTGGCAGGTGAAACATGGAAGGAATCCGAAGATAAAATTAGGAATGTGCTTCTTCAGGAATCGTTGTTAGATACTGCTGCCAGTGATATCTCCCGAGCACATCGGATTGGTATAGCTAAGCCAGATAAAACTAGGCCAATTGTTAAATTTACAAACTATAAATCAAAGGAGAAAGTGCTCAGCTTTAAATCAAAGTTGAAAGAGTCCGACGTTGTAGTCTCTGAAGACTTCTGCCCAGCCACTTTACACGCTAGGAAAAAACTAATCGAATTTGCTAAGCAAACCGCGCCAGGAAAATTGTTTAAGCTTCGCTACAACAAGCTTCTCTTAAACAACAAATGTTACGTGTACTATCCAGTCACCAGTAGTGTCAGAGAACAAAGTAACACACATGCTTCGACTGCACAGATCGCAAATTCTCGTACTGATTCTACTGATTCTACTGATTCTTCATAGCTAACAGATAAATCGCACAAACGACCACAAGGGCCTAATAACGTCACTGTCCTTTTCGCGAACATACGCAGTGCCATTAGAAATCGCGATGAACTGTCCTCCGCTACTGACACTACTTGCGCTGATATCGTTATCTTAACAGAAACGTGGCTAAGTGATTCCGTTCGAAACGAAGAAATCTTTTGAACTAAAAAACGCTTTTCGGTATTTCGCTGTGATCGTTCCTTCCGGCGAGGGGGTGGGGTACTGATTGTTGTTTCTGAAGACTTGAAATGCTTGCAGTTCGATGTTGCCACTCCGCTCGAATTCACTTGTGTTCAAATCACAGTTGGTCTTCAAAAGCTAGTATTTTGTGCTTGTTATCGACCGCCGTCGAGTCCTTCCGGGTTTTGCGAAGATCTTCACGACACCCTAAACACTATCACAACTACATTTCCCAATCTTTCTATTCTTTTATTTGGCGATTTTAACTTTCCTGATATTAACTGGACATGCGCCACGTTTAGCCCAAGAGCCAGTACTTCAGAATCATCAAATTTTACATCGGTCTGCTCCGACTTTTGTTTAACACAGGTAATTACTCAGCCAACAAGACTGACAGATTCCACATCCAATACATTGGACCTATTGCTAACAAATGCGCCACATTTAGTTTCCAACATTAATTACTTGCCAGGAATAAGTGACCATTCTCTACTTGCAGTCGAATTGAACTTACCGTCGTTCAAAATGCGAAGTAAAAAGAAAGTTATATACAATTACGGCAAGGCTAATTTCTCAGCTATAAGTGAGGCCCTTGAGCATTTTCTCGACAGTTTGCTAACAAACTTCGATCAACGTTCAGTCGACATTAATTGGTGTTCGTTTAGGGATAAACTGCATGAACTTATAGATTTACACATCCCACAGATAAACATCACAACGAACCTTCATTATCCGTGGTATAACCGGAAATTAAAACGTATCGATAATAGGAAGAGTCGAATCTTTAGGAAAGCGAAGTCCTCCGGTAAACCGGAGCTTTGGTCGAAGCTAAAAGAAATTAGCAAAAGCTACAAAATAACATTGAAGGAAACGAAAGAGAACTTTTTTAATGTGATATTGCCTTCAGTGTTGACTAGCAATCCCAAAAAATTCTGGAGCATCATAAATAAGCAAGACCAATCAGATATTTCACTTCGCGACTCCCAATCAAATCCTGTTCCAGCTACTAATTGTGCTAATATTCTAAATGAAACTTTTGGTAAAGCCTTTTCACGCACTTCTAATGCAACGTTCCCTGATTATGAATATTACATTGAGTTTCCAATGGATCCGATAAGGTTTGATTCTTTTGGTATCATTAATATCATTGACAACCTAAAACTGAGTTCATCTTGTGGCCCTGACAATATTAACACTAAAATATTGAAGAACACTAAAGTTTACACTGCTATCATATTATCTAAAATATTCGAACAGTCGATTGAGCTCGGCAGGTTACCAGACGACTGGAAGATAGCTAAGGTGGTTCCACTCCACAAATCTGGTGACAAGCACTCATCAGCTAACTACCGCCCAATATCGTTAACCAGCATTTGCTGCAAAATCATGGAGCATGTCATATATTCTCACTTGGTAAAGTTTCTTGAAAACAACTCATTTTTCAGCCCTATGCAACATGGCTTTCGTAAATTTTTTTCTTGCAAAACAAAGCTTCTCGCTTTAACTAATGACATTCAATGTTTTCTTGACCGCGGTTGTGAAGTCGACTGTATCTTTCTAGATTTTTGTAAAGCATTCGATAAAGTATCCATAGCTTGCTTCTTTATAAACTCAGCAAACTGAATATTGACCATAACGTACTAGCATGGATTAAATCCTTTCTAACGAACCGATCACAATTCGTGCACGCTAACAATCACAACTCTTCGTTAATTGCAGTAACATCTGGTGTGCCGCAGGGACCGGTGCTCGGTCCCTTACTTTTTCTTGTTTATATTAACGATCTACCTTCCAACCTTTTCTGTTCTATGAAACTTTTTGCTGATGACTGTGCTGTTTATCATGTGATTAAGAATTCTAACGACGTTGAATTGCTACAAACTGACCTGGACGCGGTCTCTATCTGGTTTTCTAAATGGCGAATGACCCTTAATGAAACTAAATGCAAAGTGATGCGCTTCTCACGTCGTAAAATGGCTAATACTCCAGTCTATTTATTAACAATACATCTTTAGCACCAATTACATCGTTTAAATATCTAAATGTGTATCTAACCCCAAACCTCACTTGGAATGATCATGTCAGCCACATTGTCGCCAACGCTAATCGCATGCTGGGTTACATAAAAAGAAATTTTTATCTTGCTTCTTCTTCTGTCAAACTAACACTCTATAAATCTTTGGTGCGTTCTAAGGTAGAATATGCTTCTTCAATTTGGGACCCGCAAACTAAATCATTGATAACAGCTCTTGAAGCTGTAAAAAATCGAGCAGCCCGTTTTATTTTTTCGGACTATAATCGTTCACATAGCGTGACAATCATGAAAAATGCATTTCATTACCACCCCTTGAGACGCGCAGAAAAGTGTCACGACTGAGCCTTTTCTTTAAAATTTTTCACATGAACGAATACCTAAAAAGAGCACTGTTCATTCCACCTACATACATTTCATCACGCGTTGATCATCCGCACAAGGTCGGCATCCCACTTTGCCGCACTACTGCTTGCTTGGCATCTTTCATTCCCAGGACGTCATCGGAGTGGAACCACCTACCTGCAGCCTTACTTACTACTAACAACATTGAAGAATTTAAAAAACGGTTGCGGGATCATTTTGTAGTAGATTAGATAAAATGGTCATATTATTTATTTTCACGTTGCTATCCTGTATACAGCGATTTCGCCAATTTTAAACATGCATTTTCGTTATTTTTGCCGCTTACTGTTGCTAACTGTGTTGTCATTGCTTTGTATTATAGCTTGTGTTATGAGTATTTCTAAATGACCTTATGCCTTAACACTACTTTGTATACTTTTGTTTCTCAAACCTAAAGTTTTTTCGCGCTTCATTCTTTTTGCAATATTGTTTACTTGTATTCTCTTCACTTCGAAATTTTGTGTAATGATGCTGCTAAATACGCGCGTTAGCTATTGTTTTAAATAACCCGTTGTGTATATATTCTGTACGTATTTGTAACCGCTCACTGCCTTCTCTAATGCCCTCCAAAGGCCATGAAGGAACCTGAAATAAATAAATAAATAAATAGACATACCAGCTTGCCATCGGTTCACCCTACAGTGCATTCGGATCAAGTTCTGTGAAATTTACAGAAAGCAACAAGAGTACAGGAAGCATGTCTAGGATGGATGGAAACAACTTTATTACACACACACACAAAAAAATCGTCCAGGGTGGTCCCCTACTGGTCCAGGAGTCCATGGGCTTGTGCTTCACGTAAAGCCCGATCCGCTAGCCATTTCTGGCCGGCGGGCTGAGCGGTCCGTAAAGCAGCCTCCCAGGAAAAATGAGTGGGATTGGGGATGGGGGGTACTGCCTTTGGGGAAGGACATTCCGAAAGGTAGTGGAAAAGTGTGGATTTTGGCACGCCACAGGTGTTACAATCAGGAGGAAAGGTGGGGTGAAAGCATGAGAGACGGTGGGGTGAAATAAGGCAGCCTGTCTGTAATTGCCGCCATGTGGCGCTGGATAAGGGCGACAAGGTACTGTGGGGTGGTGGCAGTGTCATGCGGCTGAATCTGTAAAATGTGGTGATTTGGTGATATGTAGAGAGGACCGATGGGGCTTCTTGCGCAGGGTTGGGTGCCTGATCCTGCGTGGTCCGGGAGGAGAGTTCTCGGGCCAGTGCATGAACGCGCTCATTACCGGGGTTCGAGGCATGCCCAGGGACCCACGACAGAGTAACCGTTCGGTCGAGAGAGGTGGCCGTGGTAAGAATACGGTGTGTTGCCGAAGTCGCCACTCCCTTTAGGTAGTGGCGGTACGCGGCCTGTGAATCTGTGCAAATTTCGGTTATGTTTTTGTTCCTGATGGAGCGGGCCAGAGCAAGTGCGATGGCGGCTCCTTCCGCCTCTGCAGGCGAATTAGTTCGGATGTTGGCGGCGGCCCCCACTGTGCCGTCTTCATAGGCTGCGACTGCCGTGAAATATCCTGGTTTAGAATTTTGTGCCGCGTCGACATAAAGGATATCGGAGCGGTTGCTGTATGTTTTGGTGTAATAGCTCGCTCGTGCCTGCCGCCTACCGTGATGGAGTCTAGCACTCATATTGCGCGGTAGGGGCTTCTGATATATGTGATCCTGCGTGCGCAGAGAAATCATGTAAGGTGTAGGACTTGTTGGGGTGGGAATTGGTGGATTGAGACGTAGCTGTCGCAGTAGGCATTGTCCTGTTTCCGTGCGACTCAGGCGGACTAATTGTTTGGTGCGTTGAGCCTCTATTAATTCGATCACTGTAATGTGGGTACCAGTGGCCAAGAGAGGTTTCGTGCTAACCGTCCGTGGAAGACATAAGGCAGAGGTGACAGCCGTGCGTATTAGGATGTCTGCCTATTGTCTTTGCCGCTGAGTGAGTATGTGGTATGGAAGGTGGTATGTAATGCGGCTAATGATTAGTGCATTTGTCATATTGAGGGTCTCGCGTTTAGACAGCCCATGATTGCGTGCTGCCACCCGCCTGATAAGTGCAGCGACCTGTTTGGTCTGTCTCTGCAAGAGCTGAAGGGTGGCGGTTGCATCGAGTGTGTTGTTAATGAGAAGGCCGAGAATCTTCACCTGAGGCACACAGGGCACTGGATTCCCGTACATGTGCAGTTTAATCGGGGGGTCACTGGGGAGGGGTTTCAGCTGTAGGAGTTCCGATTTATTCGGAGAGCAATGGAGGCCTGTGTTTGCTAAATGAGTGGTGGTGATGTCTATGGCAGATTGCAGAATATCCTGGGCTGTTCCAAGGGATCCTCCCGTTCTCCAGAGGGTTATATCATCTGCGTATATGGCTGTGTGGAGCCCTGGGACAGCAAGGGCCTTTGCCAGTGGCGCTATAGGGCAATGTTAAAGAGTAAAGGTGATAGAACCGCCCCTTGTGGCGTTCCCCGGTTAGGCAGGGGAAAACGCTTGGAGGCAATATCCCCAAGGTGGAGGTCTGCCGTGCGCCCCTGAAGGAAGGCCCGAATATATTGCCATATGCGGGTGCCACACCCCGTGGTGGCTAATCTCGTGAGGATATGGTCATGGATTATTGTGTCGAAAGCCTTATGGATATCCAGGGCCAGTATGGCTCGCGTAGAGGCTGTACGACGCTTAGTGCAGAAGAGGGACTCTTTAAGCGCGAGAAGTACGTCATGCGCCGAGATGTTTGGGCGGAAGCCGAATTGAACGTTTGAGAGAAAGCCTGTTGTTTCTAGGAACGGTTGCAGGCGATTGAGAATGACATGCTCGAAGAGCTTGCCGACACAGCTCGTTAAGGAGATGGGGCGCAAATTTTGAAGAGTGAGGGCTTTTCCCGGTTTGGGTATAAATCGCATGCTGGCATGGGTCCAGGCTGATGGGAGCGTCCCAGCTTGCCAGTGGTTATTAAAGAGCTCCGTGACTTCCTGGAGGGAGACTTCGTCGAGATTGAGTAGTGCCTTGTACGTTATGCCATCGGCCCCCGCGCCGTACAGCGGCGAATACTAAAGAGTGCTCGGCGAACTTCGTTTAAGGTGATGTCGGCATCAAGTTCTGGGTTAGGAGGAGGTAGATTGGGTGGATCTGCCGACTGAAGAGATGTGGGTATATAAGTGTCCCGTAGTTGGCCAATTACGTCGGTGCCCTTTTGGAGCTCTAGTTGTATTAGACGTTGTGTGTTTACTTGTGTCTGAGATTTAGTGGTTGTTGGATCCAAGAGAGCGCGTCGGAGGGACCACGTGCGTTTAGTGCTGAATGTACCCTTGAGGTCGTTACAAAAGGTTGCCCAGTTTGCGCGGGCTAGCGTGTTCGCGTATTCTTCTGCCTCGCGAGTGAGAGCGGCTATGCGGAGTCTCAATTTACGATCGTGTCGCTGGTGACGCCAGCGCTTGAGAAGTCCCTGTCGGGCCTCCCATAGATGAGCCAGATGCGGATCAACCTGCGGTGCCTTAGGGGTATTTTTAATGTTTTTGCTGTTCGCCTGGATGGCCTTCGCCAGACGGTTTGTCCAGTCAGTGCAGTACGGGGTTCTGTAGAATCAGTTGCCAAATATGAGCGCAATTTATCCCAGTCAGTGAGAAGCTGCGAACGAGGGTTGAAAATCTAGGAATCATAAGATATAATACTGGAGACTGGAAAGTGGTCACTTCCAAGGCTATCCTGGAGCACCGTGTGAGATTTAACGATTATGTTCGGTGTGGCCTATGTGAGATCGGGTGTGGTGTCGCGGGTGACGCTTGTGCCAATGCGAGTGGGTACGGTGGGGTTTGGGATCAGGCTAAGGTTGTAATCAGCCATTGCGGTAGAAATCAGGTTACCTTTCGGGGTATCCGAGTTGTATCCCCAGTGCGTGTGACGTGCATTAAATCACCCACCACAAGAAGGTTTGAGGAACGGAAGGAGCCCAGGATAACCGGAATAACTCTGACTTTATCTTTAGGATTGCTCTATATGTTAATAATAGTGAGGCCATATGTGTTTCCTGGGGAGCTGAGCTCTATCGCGGTGTATTGAGTGCCCTTGCTGTCGGGCGTGTTTGTCGGTGTGCGGTCTAGCACCGGCATGGATGCGAGTCTCAGGATTGCCGTACGTGGTGTAAGGGCTGTCGTGTGATAACCGCGGATATGAATGGGATTTGTTTCCTTCTCTTGCAGAGCGATGACATGGGGGGGATTAGGGGAGTTTGCTATATTTGCGGCTAGTTGTGCTTGTTTTCGGCGTATGCTGCTACAGTTCCATTGCCATATAATTGTTTCTGCTGGAGTATTGGACTGGTGTCGCCGCCGACCTTTTCGCGTGATATTGTTCTGCGCCATGTTGCTGGTCTGGAGAGAGTGAATGAGGACAGGCAGCGGGTTCAACTGCGCGCTGCTTGCGAGACAATTCCTGATGCGGTACAAGTTAGAAAAGCTGGTTGATGCCGGCTTCATGTTTTTCCAAGCGTGTGTTAATCGTAGCTTCTATCCTGTCAGCCATGGACTGTATCAACTGTGCCTGGGCTAGTATGAGCTGCTGCTGCATCGCTCCGAGTTGTTCAGCAACTATATTATTTATTATGGTAGTGATTTCTGAGCGAAATTTAGCGGAACGTATGTACTGTTTAACCGCCTCTTGTGGTGTTATAGGGGAGTCAGGGTTTCGAAAAGAGGTAGGAGTGGAGGCTGCTTGGACGGACAACTCACCGCTTTTAGCAGAACCGGCTTCATTCTCGGTTGTAGCGTTCCGGAGTGACTGCGTCTCCTGGGTCTCCTGGATGTGGGATGCGCAATCACTGTCTTTCGAGGTACAGGCCCATGGCTCGGTGGCGTCTGTCTCGGTACCACTAGGCACCCGAAGGGGTTGAAGTTGTGCGAAATCGCGCTGTAAAGCTTTATATTCGGCGTTCACGGTGTCCACACTGCGCTTTTCCGTGTGGTCCTTGCTATCTTGGTTGTCCGACGGTTCTGAGGTCTCGGTCTCCATGGCCTGCTCCAAAGGTGTCTGGACAGCCGTGGTGGCCACTGGGTTTTCCTTCCTCAGTGGTGGGAGGGGTGGCCATTGTTCTGTGCTTTGGTTCCAAGCTTTCTTTGGATGGATGGCGAGTGCCTTGCTTGGACCGTTTTTCTGATTCCCTTTCGTGGGAAGTGTTGTGCTGTTGCTATATCCTTGAAGTTCTCCCGGCCGGTCGGCTTGGGTTTGGTTCAATTTGGGCCGATGCTCATTCCTGGGTCGATCCTCAGTCTTGTGCTCCAGCTCAGTCTAGTTCTTCTGCGCATTCTTTTGCTTCTGCTCGGGCTTTTGGTTCTTCTGCATTTGGCTCTGTGCAGCAATGTCTTTATAATGATAACGTCGGATTACGGCTTCATCAGCTTTGCTTGTCTTTTTCCCTCTTGTGGTGTAGTTTTTCTGTCCTGCCGGGCAGTTCGTGTCAATGGTGGAGTGGTTCGATGTGTCGCAGACGATGCAATACTTTTTGCAATCGACATGTCCTGGTAGAGGATTACGTACTCCGCAATTGTAGCATCTTTTCCCCTGCGGAGTGGGACAAATGTCAGCACGGTGCCCTATTTTCAGGCAGCATCCGCAAACCTGCATCACTGGTCGGAATGGTTTGCACCTGTATTCTACGCCGCTGAGGTAGACAAACCGTGGCACTGCTTTGCCTTGAAAGGTATATAGACATGCCCCCTTGGTGCCGAAAGGCCTCGCTTGAATGATGTTGATTTGTTGGGGATATGTTTCCGTGCCGTTTAGTAATTCCTCTTTTGAAGGTATCGGTAAGGCGCCGTAATGATGCCTTTACATGAGTTATCTGGTGAGGCTGCATAAGCGCTCATTGAATATTCCTTTCCTCCTAGATTGATTGCTTGGATGTTGCATATCTGTTCAGTGAGGTCCGGATCTGGGGTGCTCAGAATAGCGATGTTTTGCTCTGGCTTGATCCTGACTCTGGCCTCGTGGGTTAATTGGCGGCTGAGCTTGAATTGCAAAGCAGCAAGAAGATACCTACTGGAGTTGTTATGCAGCGTCACTCCTTCACGCAGACGTATTACCACCTTGTAGTCATCATGCGGCAGCCTCGGTAATTTGATGGGGCGTGCGGGTCGTGATCTTTCGGCAGGTGTGTGTGCTTCTGCGTCCGTTACAGGTTTGAATTGTTTTTTGCGTGCGTCCATCATCCTGAACCATGGCGTCGCCTTCGGGTAGGCTTCAGTCCTGTCTCGTTGCGTCCCGTGCGGTAGTCCCCCCTCCGTTGTGTCGGTTGTAGAAATTCCGTGCATGGCGTCCTGGGTATCCATGTCGGCAAGTTCGTGGACCGTCTCCGTTGCCGTGGACAGCGAGCACGACCCGCTGTGGCTGGATGGGAAGGCAGCGGCGTCGGCCATATGAAGCGTTGACGTGGAACGCCGCTCCGACGCGCGCCGCCTTGGCGGCGTTAACGTGGAACGCGCTCCGCCGTGCGCCGCCAAGAGGGGTTAGGCTTAGCGCGGCGACTCTGCTTCGGAGATCTTCGTAAGGTGCTTGTGCAAAGTACAGCGTACTCACGGACAAAGGAGTCTTCGTAAAGGTCCCTTGGGTGTTCACGAAAGCCTGAGGTAGGAATTTAGGGCGCTATGATGGGTAATTGGGAAAATAAAGGCGAAAGTTCACAGCGCCCATGTGAAGCGCGTCCGCTCCGCTCGGCTCCCCCTGGTTCCAGTGCATGCTGTGCAGATAGCTTCGCCTCATCATAGCTAGGTCCCTCTATGTTTCTTACCCTTGATCACCCAGCACCTATAGCCCTATTTGTGCCATTGGCATTTGCTGCAAATCACCAAACCCATTTCGTACCCTTGCCCTGCAAGATTGATTTGGCCCATTAAGTTTTTTCATCAAAATTGGCAAGCCTTTGAAAAACATTTCTGCAATAGCCAACTTGCTCTTTTACTTCACGACGTGCACCTTGACTTCAACATCCCCTTCGATGCTTTTTTCTTTGCTTTGAAAAAGCATGTGATTCCCTTATTAATATAAGGCTGGTTGTCTCGTGATTTAATTTGCATCCAATAGCTCTAAACTGGATCCAAGCTTAAACAGCCAGCCGTCGGCAGATTCCCCTTGCCATTTCTTATGCATCCTGCTTTTTCCTGCATTCTTGGATGTCCCCCAGGAGAATACCCTTCGGCCTCAGCTTTTGTTACCCACATCATGACCTTCTCTTCAGTGTGTTGTCACATGATTTCGCGGACAGCTATATGGAGCCTGCCATTTTCAAACAGAACCAAGGTTTTAGTTCTCCAAAACAACATTTGCATGCTCTAGAATGGCCTTTTTGCTACTGTTACTAACAGTGCACTAATATTTTTTTATTGTTATCTTTCTTTTTTCTTTACATTTCTTTATTGTTATCGTTTCATTTATTTACCCTAGGTGCCCTTTTGGGCATTACATAGGGGGGAATACAACTGTTCAAATTGGTTATATATGCCCATGAGCAAAAACGCTCTTATAAGGTAACCATAGAATGTATAAAAGGAAAAAGAATGTACGAAGAAATAAGTAATTTGGAACCTGTGTATTTACACAATAGATATATAGATTTGAATGATTACAAAAGGCTATAACAGAACCAGCTATAAGCACGCGCATTACCGGGCAGGGAGGAGGAGGTGGAAAACTTTTATTCCTATTTACAGTGAGAGGTCGATGGGGAGAGCCGGAAGGGCCCGCCCCTTACAAACACTAGGAGGGATCCCTAGTCCGGGATCCCTGTAGCTTCCGCAGCGGCCCGGGCTCTAGCTACCAATGCCTGTTGGGCATGGAGTTCGGAGCAGCCGCGCAGGGCAGCTTTCCAGTCCTCTCGAGTGGGGTGGAGGTGGGGTGGGTAGGCAGGACAGGAAGGGCATGCCCACACCATGTGGTAGGGGTCCGAAAACTCCTCCTCACAGTGTGGGCACGCGCCCGAGAAGGAAGAATTGAAGTGCTTAAGTACTGCCGGGCACAGTACAGTATTGGTATAGAGGCGGAGAAGCCAGCGCTCCTCCACCCTGGTGAGGCCTTTACAGGGAGGGGGATAGAGACCATGAAAGTTTTGGTAAGGAGAGGTGATCTCTTTAAAGGTGATGGCCGGATTGAAATTGAATTCCGGATCAGGCTGCGGATGAGGCGACGCCCGGTGAGTAAGCGCGCGTGCGGCAGCGTTGGCTGCCTCGTTCCCCTCAAGACCCGCATGAGCCGGAGCCCGCACGATGGTACGATGGGTCGGAAACCCTGTGTATTCGCATGCGTGGAGAATTTTGAAAGCATGGTCTGGAATATGCCCTTGCTCAATACTGCGGCAGGCGCCCCTGGAGTCCGGGCTCTGGATCTGCGGCGGCCAGTGCAATGGCCATCTCTTCCGCAAATGTAATGTTTGGGGCACGGAAAGTAAGGCCCTGAACTGTAGTGCTTTGGTGGATGACGGCAGCCGTGTACCAACCCCCATGGTGTGGGCCGGCCGCATCCACATATAAGACATTTGGCTTATGGACATATTGTTGAGAAATAGCCTCCGCCCGCGCGAGACGGCGACCATCATGGGTGTCTGCAGTCATGTTCTTCGGAAGGGGTCGCACCTGGAGTGCAAAGCGCCAGGCTTCAGGGATGCGGACCCGTTCTTCTGTATGTGTTGCGTAGGATATGTGTAAGCGGGTCAGAAGGCGGCTCTCCGCAGGTGTTTTGCTTAGGCGCAAGTATTGGTTGTTAAGATGAGCTTCTCGTAACTCCCCAAAGGTGTTGGTCATCCCCAGACCGAGGAGACGCTTGTTGGGCAGGGAGCGCAATACAACAATGAATATAGCCCTGTACATGAAGAAAAAAATCTCTGCCTCTCCCGTAACCGAGAGTAGAGTAAGCATGAAATGTTTACGGGCCTAATGCCATCTCGGTGGACACCCGAACCGCACCGTACAGGAAGGGAGGAACGCCACCACCCGTTCAGCGCGATGCCTTGCCATTTGAACGCAAGGTTTTTTTGAGGAAAGGAAATGGCGCAGTAATTCTCTGCCATCTCGGTGGACACCCGAACCACACCGTAATGGAAGGAAGGAACGCCACCGCCCGTTCGGCGCGATGCCTTGCCCTTTGAACGCAGCGCTTCTCCCCCGGGCCCCTGTGCGCCTGCGCGGCTTTGCTTCGATGCGCGAAGCCCCTAAGAGATCACGTATGACAACGAAGTGTATCGTGGCATTTATGTGCTTTTTGCACGAGTTATTAGAAATCGGAAAATATAATTCCGTGCATTATCAAACGCACAGCGACTGATATCTTGATAAACATTGAGAAGGCACTGGCAGCAGTTATTTTTACCGACTCCTTTGGAGACCAACCAGCGCTTGCATGCCGGTCGCGTAGGAGGGCTTACAGAGTCTCGTTAAATCTCGCTAAGTCTCGTACGGTGCCCGGATGTTCTCGTTTCAGAGCCCGGATGACTGTGTTGAGGTATTAGCGGGGTCGCAGCGGAGCACCAGAGAGAGACGACCAGCGTGGCAGGCTTCTAGTTCCGGACTGCGTGTGCCGGGCGTGCGCTCCGAGCACGCGCTGTCGTTCTTTATTTTATTTTGTCGCGGGAACGCCGATCTCAGCGCCTGCGCTTTATAGCGTCGCCGGGCGCTACAGGGCCCCCCGCCTAGACGGAACGTCGGAATGTACGTGCCGACGGGGCAGAGATGGAGTAGCCACGGCAGTCAAGCAGGCAGCTAGAGTAACAGTGGCCCCACGGGGTCGCTACAAGGTCCGGTAAGTTCAGGTCAGGGGCCGGGAAGAGCAGTCGGGTGGAGTGCGCCGGCTCAGGTGGACGAGCCTGGCTGCTGCGCAAGGGGCGAATGAGGCAGGGTGCCGAGCTGACAACGGACATGGGAGCAGGGGAGACCATGGTCGGGCCGTCACCGTTTGCAGTGCTGCCCGCGGACACAAGCGTCGTCGGTACTGGAACATTGCAGCTGATGTCGATGGGGATCTGACGCGCCGTGGACGCGGTCACAAGCACAGGAGCGGCCGAAACGGCTCCATGGACTGACAGCAGCTGTGGTGGGACCGTCGGCACAACGGTGACAGCTGGGACGATGCGGGAGGAAGTTGCTGGGCTCAATTCCAGGTGCTTGGGCGAAGCGGGAGTGACAGTCCGGAGCGACTGGCCAGTGCTGATGCGCATGTGGGCATGGTTGGCTGTAGGTGGCTGCCAGGAGGTTGTGGCAGTGACAGGCCGTGGAGCTGAGACTGCTACATCAGACGGCTGGCTGACAGCAACAGGCACAGCTGGTGGTTGGACAGTTGCTGCATTACTCAGAGCTTGGGGTGCGGCGTCTTGGGCAGGCGGTGTGGCCGCCGGGGTAGTGGTGCTGGTATCTGACAGATGCTGCGGTGCCGGCAATCTCACTTCACCTTTAGCACGATCGCTCAGGTCAGTGACTGACGGCTTTGGCGGAATGAGCGATGAGGCGGCAGGTGAGCTTTCGGCTGGCAGCGATGCGGGCTGTGCCGAAGACTACGTATCGTCCCTATTGGAGGCGGTATGGCCGAAGGCGCCGAACATGGGGGCGCGAGGCGCATCTGTCGCTGAGTGCGCTGACGTGGCAAACGGCGGTGGGCCAGGCACCTCACCGAGCTGCTGAGGGAATGACTGCGGACTTGGGGCCGTGGAGTCATCGCACAGCACTGCTAGCGTAACCGGGGCAGCAGCATGGGCTGCGGGAAGCGAAGCGGTAGCGTCTGGTGCGGTCGGTGCTAAAAAAGCCGGGCCGGAGACGCTGGACTGGAGTGGCGGCGAGGCGGCGAGGGGCTGCTGAGGCGGGCCGGGTTCTGATGAAGGCTGCGTGGGCGCGGGCGAGGCCGGTGCAGGGCCAGAGGCTGGCGGCGGCGAGAACGGGTCCGCTGCGTCGTAGAGCGGCGGCGGAACGTAGTAGGCGCCGAAGTACGCCAAGACGGCCGCACGCAGCTCATCGTATGGCCGGCCGCCGAAAGCAGAGTAGGTGAGCCGACGCAGGAGGTCGGGTGGGAGGATGTCGCAAAGGACTTCGTGTTTGAACGGCTGGATGGTGATGCCGTTCAGGTACATCGCAGCCTCCAGTTGGGCGAACCACCCGCCGACGCCTGCAGGCCGGAACGCCGGGAGCGGCGGGTCGAAACTTGGGTGCTGCCAGTACGCCATGCTGGAACGCCGCTGAGATAGAAGGCACGGTTCGCCAGGTCACCACTGTTGAGGGTTTGCGGGGTCGCAGCGGAGCACCAGAGAGAGACGACCAGCGTGGCAGGCTTCTAGTTCCTTCTAGGCTTCTAGTTCTAGTTCCAGGCTTCTGTGCCGGGCGTGCGCTCCGAGCACGCGCTGTCGTTCTGTATTTTATTTTGTCGCGGGAACGCCGATCTCAGCGCCTGCGCTTTATAGCGTCGCCGGGCGCTACAACTGGAATTCAGTGCCCGGATGACTGGAATTCAGTGCCCGGATGACTGGATTTCAGTGCCCGGATGACTGGATTTGAGTGCCCGGATGACTGGATTTCAGTGCCCGGATGACTGGATTTCAGTGCCCGGATGAGTGGATTTCAGTGCCCGGATGGTGGCTCTCGGTCTCGGCGTGACGTCACCACACTGCCGACAACGGGGGCTAAAAGCATTTCATGCTTAAAAAACGAGATAAGTCTAAAGCAATCAATAACAACAAAGCAATCAAAACAGCCTCACATTGGATACTTTCTAAAGCCCTGAAGAAAGATGCATGGTTAAATATGGAGGCGACTTCTGCAGGGAAACGGTTTCATTGTGAGATGCCAAAAGAGGTGAATAAATTGGTAAACTGGTGTTTGAGGAAAGAAAATGGCGCAGTATCTGTCTCACATAACTCGGCGGACGCCTGAACCGCGCCGTACGGGAAGAGAGGAAGGTGGGAGTGAAAGAAGAACGAGGTGCCGTAGTGGAGGTCTCCGGAACAATTTCGACCACCTGGGATCTTTAACGTGCACTGACATCGCACAGCACACACGAACCTCTTGCGTTTCGCCTCCATCTAAACGGGGCCGCCGCGGTCGGGTTCGAACCCGGGTACTCCGGCTCGGTAGAGGAGCGCCTTACTACTGAGCCACCGCGGCGGGTAAAAAAAAATTGAACAAATTTGTGCGCTCGAATATGGGGCTGATTTTAAATGGATGGTCTAAACGAGAAGATATGTGGGCAGCAGGACGCTGAAACAATGCTCGAAATTCCGATGAACCATGATATAGATTGTGCATGAACGATAGGTGAGCATTTCGTCTTCTAGTTTGGAGGGGCAATAAGTTATATTGTTGCTTAATGATATTTTTGCTGGTTCCAAATGAATAATCGTAGGAAATAAACCTGGCTGCTTTACTCTGAAGTGATTCAATGGAGTTAACTAGGTAAGTTTGGTGAGGGTGCCAGATGATGGAAGCGTATTCGATTTGGGACCTGACAAGGGATGTATAGGGTGGAAGTTTTATTTGTTGGTTAGCTTGATACAAGTTACGCTTAAGAAAACCTAATGTTTAGTAGCCTTGTTAATAATGTACTCAATGGGAGCATTCCAAGCGATACCAGAAGATAAATGAAATCCTAGATATTTAGTGGATGATACATGTTCAATGGCATCGCCTCTAATGAAGTACGTATGTAGTGCAACCTGCCTCTTTTTAGTAAAGGTGAGTGCTTTCGTTTTGTCAATGTTTATTTGCATTTGCCACCTTGTGCACCAATCAGAAATAGCATTTAAGTCATCCTGCAAAAAATGATGATCACGAGGATTTTTAATGGGATGGTAAATGACGCAGTCGTCAGTGAATAAACGATTGCTAGAGGTGATTTAATGCAAGTCATTTATGTACATGAGGAAAAGAACCGGTCCTAAGATGTAGCCCTGAGGTACTCCCGATTTCACCGAGACAGGAGCAGAGACATTTTTGTTAATGATAACCGACTGAGAACGATTGGTTAAAAAATATTCAATCTATTTGGTGACCTGAGGTGACGAAATCAAAATGTGAAGCTTATAGATTAATCGGTGGTGAGGAACACGGTCGAAGGCCTTAGCGAAATCAATAAATATGGCGTCGATAGGATGAGACGAATGAACAGATTGGTGAAGATCGGTGATCAATTCAAAAAGCTGTGATTCGCACGAACGGCCACGTTGAAACCCGTGTTGGTTAGGAAAGATGAGCTTGGAATTCACCAGATACTGCAAGATTGGGGAAGATATAATGTGTTCCAGGAGTTTACACGAAATGCAAGTGAGCAGGATGGGCCTGTAATTGTTGAGGGAATTTTTATCTCCAGATTTAAACAAGGGAATGAGATGAGCCGTTTTCCAATCAACAGGAAGTTTTCCACTTGCAAGAGATTGTTGGAACAGTATGCTCAACAGTGGTCCCGATATGTGCTTAATTAGCTTCAGTAGCTTTGTGGACATGCCACCCGGTCCAGGGCTATAGTTCGAAGGGAAATGATCAATGGCGCACTCTATACCAGTACAGAAAACAATGATATCATCCGTGGCTTTCCCCGCAGTTTCAAGAAGACCCATTTCAGAAATCGACTCTTTATCAGTAAAAGCAGTGCTAAAAAACATATTGAACTGGTTCGCCAAACAGGTTTCACCGACCGACATGTCATCCATGGCCAAACTCGGGAGAACATCTTCTAATGTTCTCCTGAGTGGGTTTGCAACCTTCCAAAATTATTTAGGATTGTTCCTGATCATGCTAGAAATATCAGAATTATAGAAGGTATCTTTAGCTTCTTTTATTTGTTTTTTTTTTTTCACGAGAACAGACTGTTCGGGATAAGCCTTCCAACGCTCCTCCGGTTCCGAGTTGGCTGCATGGCGGTATAAGCGTTTCTTTTTGTGTATACTTCGTATAATTGTTCAGGTGAACCAGGCATTACGGTGACAAGGGGCAATTTTTAACACCGGCACCCATGCAGTTTGGCACTGAAGTAATTTGTCTCTAAGCAATATTCACTTATCGTTTACTGACCGATTCTCAAAACCATCGCGATAAAAAGGCATGAAATCGACCGACATTGAGGTCAGGTATTCCACGTCCGCCCATCAGTAATCATATATTTGTTTCTTTGCATGACCACATTTCTCGACTTCGAGAGAAAAAGTAACATGAACGGCAAAATGGTCACTTATTTTGTCAGTTATCGATGCTGTAGAATGTTTAGGGTGGGTGATAAAAACAGGTCCAACAGAGCGTTTTCACGGCTTGGGAACGTGACAAGTTGTTTTAGACAAAAAATTTGGGCTATATGAAGCATTTTCATGAACTTTTATTTGTGGACTCGCTGAGCACAATGTTTTTAGTCCAGTTGATGCCTGCATAATTGAAATCGCCAGCTAGAATTAAAAGAGCGTTTGGGAACAGCGACTGAACTTTAGCTACAGTATGATAAAGAATATCACCGAAGTCCGAACTACAGTTAGGTGGCCTGTAGGAGACACTAGTTAAGATTTTTTGAAAGCCCAGTCCGATATTCACCCATAACATTTCCAGCTCTGAATCAACCTCAACTAAGGAAGAGCGAACAGAATTGGTCACAGCAATCATAACACCGCCCCCCTTAGCTCCAATACGGTCTTTTCTATAAATTGTAAATGTGTTTGAAAAAGAAAGTTCCGAGACCAGGACACTTGGATTAAGCCACGTTTCTGTTCATAAGATGACATGAGCGTCACATGCGTCAACCAGCGTCAAGTCTGCCTGTTTTGGAATAAGAGTGCGGAAATTTGCAAGAAGAAAAGATAACGGGCCTAGTTTGCTAACCGAGTGTGTTCTGAAAGGAATGACTCTGATCATCCTTGAGACAGCGCTGGTTTTGTTTAAGTTGCACAGCACTGTCCTCGGTCGCGCTGCCGTTAAGTTCGACCCTGTTGTGAGAAAAGCTGTACTTGCTTTTCTTTGCTATAAACATCGACCTGAATGGCACTCAGCCTTCCAATCTTGGTTGATCACCGACCACGTGTGGTAGTTTCGCTTTCGATGCTGACCCTGTCTTGTGCCCACTAGGCTTCCGCATGGAGTTGAGCCTACGCATGGAGCATGGAGCCTACGCACACGCACGCACAGATTGACCTTGTAGCCCCCGGCAGCTAATGTCAATTTGTATTCTGTGTTTTCTGTTGTTTTTTTTTCGTTCGGAAGGAGGGGGTGTCGTCACGTTCTACCGAATGGGGTGGGAGACGCTTTCTCGTTCCTACGCTGTGCGGTTTCTGGCATCGTCGACGAGTTGGTGTCGCATCCATGAACGCTCCAACAGAGTCGTACGGCTACGGTTGTCTCAAACACAGTGCCCATCCCCTAATACTTATCTGCACCGTTAAGTCGTCTTCGTTCGTAACAAGTGAACGTTCGTTATAGAGGTGGGCTCAGCTGTAACATGATGACCTGAATCCGCATAGTATTTTTATCTCGTTTTTTATCCGCCCTATCTGCCTTGATACCCTTTGTTGCCAGTGCTGACATGCTTATGTATAAATGTCGATTTCTTGAATAAACCTCAGTTGCTAGTTTGTGCCCGTCCCGTCTTCTTTCTTGTGATTGTCTCATATGCGCATCCCATCTTTTTAATGTAATTGTATGATCAAATGTGTTAGGGGAATGCCCCAAGGGAGAGCATACGTAGTTTGTAAAAATTGGAGGAGACAAGCTCCGCTGTAAGGGTGTGACGCGATTGCTTTAGTGGGGTAACGCCCGTATAAGTGGAATTGATCATTCTCGACTTCACATTCATAGGTCCCCGGGAGTCCTGATACCACTCCTGGCTCAGTGGTGCAGAGGTTAAGCGATGGCATGTGTTTCCAGCGGTTGGCCTTGTGAGACCCAGGATGGTATTCCGAAGTGACAAATGATTAATTTATCTGCACCTGCCACGGCGGGCAGTTTGCTCACAATCCGGTGGGCACGTCGTGAGTACGCAGCTACGTGACGTGATCTCGGTGGCGCACCTGCCTGCTAGGTTGCTGTGTGGGGACCCCCTGCCACCACTTGACTTTCCCTGGCAACGGCGACAGCGTATTTTCTGCCCAACCAGGTTTCCAACGTTGTCGCGTTGAAGAAGACTAATTACTCGATGGCATCCATGAAAGCGCAGCCATACAGCCTGCGGAGATCCACGCTGCCCCTCGCTCCCTTGAGGCATCTTTCACTCTTATCCCTGCCGACCCCGTAAGAGCGGCTGTGGAGGAGGCGGGGAAGAGGCGCCCGCGTCTCCACGTCATCACGTGGGCAGCCCTCCTTTCCCTCCTCGACGCGGCGGGCAGCCGATGAAAATAGTTGAGAGCAAGACGCCCGACGGCGGACACAGCACCTCGGCGGCCCAGGTGACCCGAACTGTTTTCCTGTGCCTGTTTCCCGTCTCTGCTGCCTGCCGCAGCAGACTGCGCGCTACCGAGGGAGGTGGTCCAAATTTCGAGAGTTCCTCGATAAGCGGTTTGCCTGCAGGCTATTACTCGGTGATGTCATTCTTCGCGGCCGCAACTGTGGTCGAGCTAACGGAGCTAGCCCTGAGTGCAAGGTCCAAGCCGCGCTAGAAACCCGACAAGCTACAAAGAGAAAGCTGCACACCTTTCACTGAAACTCCCTCCCGGACCAGGGAAAAAAAATTAACCACGAATATTTTGTGAAAGCTTACCTTTGTAGCCATATAAATGCGCTGCGGTGGATGCCAGTGAGTAATCAGTCATAGTATTTGTATAAAGCTAGTCGCTGGGTGAGTTGATATTTCATGCTTATTTTCATACAGCGCGAGACGGCTACGAAAGAAACCGTTTTGAAAAAAAAACCTCCGTTGTAAGATTGCTCTTTAAAGAGGCAAGCAAGGCAATCACTTAGCAGTGAGATTAGAAGTGGCCGCGTTGCCTTGGATTTCTCAGTATCTCGTAAGCTAAACCTCAGGGGGAAACAGCGAGTCGTTACGAAAAGGATCTAGGTAATTTGAGCATTTCACGTGAAACTAACACTCTGGTAGCGCCAGATAAAATCGAATAAGCTAGACCACTTTCCAAATTTCATGTCCCTTGGGCACATTGCCGAAGAATCTAGTGATGTTTTCGCAGATTTGAAACGCATTTTGGGGCCTCACCGAACAATTAAAAAAATTCTATTTACTCACAGATGTGTGAGTCGCCGATGTTCAGCCCCACTTTCGAATGGAGCTTATCGGTGTTCAAGCAAGCATCATATTACGAGAGAAGTTTGAGGTCGTTTGTGTTCGTTGTTTCAAGTTTGTGTCGATCAGAAAATTTTCCCAACTCTGCGGCTCCAAGCGACAACAGTCACTGGCAGGTTCGGGATCACGTACTTGTGCCAGCGCCTGTTCTCTTTACTGAAAGCGAGCAAGTCTTATCTGCACTCACCACCTCAGACTTCTGACGACCACCTCAGAGCCGCCCTGTGAATCATCTCCGCACAAAACTTGACGCCGCACTGTTAACTCTCAAGCCGGGAGCAGGGTTAGAACTGGAGGCTAATTCCTATGATAAGAAAATGAAACCTCTTCCTTATCAGGCCAATTATCTCCCTTGTTTATTTTCTTGAACACATTGCCGGATGCAAATCCTCACGCACAGAAAGATCAGAGTTTTCAGTGAACCCCACCTCTCTTTTTGTCCCAACTTTCTCAATGCGGCCCGCATCGCAGTTTTAATCTGAGACCCCTGTTCAACGTATTCGAGAATGTCTAGAACACTGCCAAAAGCTTTAAACGCAGCAAAGAACACTTCAATGATGTTTTTAATTATTCCACTTGTACATATGTATCACAAATTGACCAGAGAAGTCTATTTTAACTATTCCTATATTTTATCTTGCCCGCGAGGCAAACCAGTTCTCTTAATGAATGCACAATGCTCATTGTTCAGTAATGCATGCAAAAACGCTAAAGCACAGCCTTTATGGTTCGGAGGTACTTTTCTTTAACTCTTAAAATTTGTCCTTTTATTGGTTCAGATAATATTGAAATTGTTCCAGCAGAAAAAGCATCGAAGTGTATTTCAGCGAGCATTTATCCTGAAAGGAACGTGTGGAAACTATTCTAAACAAACTCTGGAAGGTTTGGTTTATTGGGGTTTAACGTCCCATAGCGACTCAGGCTATGAGAGACGCCGTAGTGGATGGCTCCGGAAATTTCGACCACCTGGGGTTCTTTAACGTGCTCTGACATAGCACAGAACACGTGCCTCTAGAATTTCGCCTCCAACGAAATTCGGCTGCCGCGGCCGGGATCGAACCCGCGCCTTTCGTATCAGCAGCCGAGCGCCGTAACCACTGAGCCACTGTGGCGGGGCAAACTCTGGAAGGTCGTCGTTGTCTTATTCAGATAGCGCTGTCTTTTATCGCAAGGTGTAAAATTAAGTTTTGAGCACTCACTGCGCATTTTCGCATTAGTTACTCACCATTTGTCAGAGGACTGCTATTCTTGCAAACCTTAACAAACTGCACAATCTGCGAACAATAAAGCCCTCAGAAAAACTTTTTCCAGCGGCGCCACAAGAGGAAATTTTTCAAACTTTACGTAAGATTGTACAGCCATGGACTAAATTTTGCGAGATGCCGGCGCGCCGTTTTCCAGCTACCTCTGCGCCACTAGGCGGCGCAGTGGCCGCGTCGAGGCTGCACTCGACGATGACCAGGAGCATGCGCGTCCTATATTCTTCCGCTTGCCTCTCTGATAGCTCGTTCCTCGGGAGCACCTGCTCTTTCTGAGCTTGGCCGCGGGCGGTCACTTTTCGCTGCTCACGCTCGTCACCAGCCATATGGCCGCCATACTTGGCGCGCGTCCCGCCGAGTGTGATGACAGTGCGCATTCACGGCGGCCGTCGCATTTGTGGCGGGTTTTTTAGGAGAGAAATGAAGTGCTGTCTACTTTTTTCTTTTCTCTAATCATTCGACAATTCCTACACATTCTACAAATAGATGCCGCGGCGTTTATCAAGCGTGATTGCTGTTGACGGCGGCTTCTCCGAAAGTGGCTTCTGTGATGGACACCTGGATTGCTTTTTTGTTTTATGTCCACATTTTTCTTTTGTGGCAACAAATTTCCTGCCTAAGAATACTTTCGTTTCTTTACAATTTCACGATAGTCACGAAGTGGTTGCGTTGCACGCTAAAGCTCGCCGTTGATTGGCATGGACAGAATCTGGTTGGTTGGTTGGTTTATGGGGTTTAACGTCCCAAAGCGACTAAGGCTATGAGAGACGCCGTAGTGGAGGGCTCCGGAAATTTCGACCACCTGGGGTTCTTTAACGTGCACTGACATCGCACAGTACACGGGCCTCTAGAATTTCTCCTCCAAAGAAATTCTAGCCGCCGCGGCCGGGATCGAACCCGCTTCTTTCGGGTCAGCAGCCGAGCACCATAACCGCTGAGCCACCGCGGCGGCGGTGCATGGACAGAATCTCTTCGTCAAGAAAGGTTTTTGATACAGCAGACTGTTTGCAAAAACCCGGCCTCGTTCGCAGGCAAGACATTACACATGATTAGCAAAGAAAAAAAAGAGAGCGCTTTATTTCTCTCCTTAAAGAAACAGGGCACAAATGCGACGCGAACCGTGGAAGTGCATGTCATCGCAGTCACCGGGCGCGCGCGTAAGTACGGAGGCCATATGGCGGCTGACGAGCGCAAGTTGGGAAAAGAGCGGCCGCCGGCGGCCAAGCTCGGAAAAAGCAGTTACTTATGCGAAACCAGCTATCAAGCAGGCAAGCGGGCGAATATAGGACGCGCATGCGCCTAGTCATCGTCGAGTGCAGCCTCGACGCGGCCACTGCGCCGCCTAGTGATGCAGAGACAGCTTGAAAACGCCGCTCCAGCATCCCGCAAAATTTTGTCCATGACTACTTATATAACTAAACAAGCAAACGAAAATGATGCCCCATATGATAACAGCTGATAATCCGGTAACGTTTTTAGAAAACTGCTCAGAGTGAAGCGCACGACCTTGAATTACAAGACGCCCTCACGTGATTTTTTTTATAAACTTAGACATTAACCAGTTATAGATATCAGATGTTCCCGTAACACGCACCGCTTTTTGAATATTTGAGATAATGCACAGACTGCTAGGTGCATCTTGTTTCGAGTTGGTATTCGCAAGGGTGTGCGAGCTGTGAATTAATCTGAAGTCTCATTCTTACCATTGCTGCATGAATGTTATTTTTTATTTGCCGGTCTTTTTTACTTTTCTTCCTCCGTTGTTGCTGTCAGATGTTATAGGGCGATACGCTTTCTTCTGCACTGCAAACTCAAATAAGCCCAAATAGGAGTATAAATAGCTTGTGTCCGCTTTTAAACTCCTTATTGAAAATTGCGCAATCGACTTTAAGTAGTAAAAATGAGGAAATCCTCCTTTTTTACCGCTGTCGCGAAACGGAGGAGTAAAATAAAGTATTCACATGATTTTACTACTTTTCCAAGCAGGAGTATATCGGCTTCAATACTCCTTCAGACCCTTTATGCACTCCTTAGTGTCTGCCCGCCGCCTAGTGGCAGCTGCCGGTTCGCTGCACTTGCAGGTGACGACGCCTGCTCGCTCGTCGCTGCCTGCTCGCTTCTGCTTTTTCTGCTTCAAGCCCGTTTGTCATGTTACAAGACACCGGATCGTCGCAGCCTTGCGCAGCAGTGTGCTCTGCACAGACAGTTCCTGTGAAGTCTCCAGTGTGTTCGAAGAACGCTTGGTGTTGCATCGCCTACGACGGCAGTCCGCGAGAGGCTTAGCCAGCCTAGCTCAGTCGAACCAACATGGCGGTGTGTGACGCGTCGACCTGCCCGCAGCCGCCAGCTTGCCGCCCGCTCCTTTTCGCGCGCTTGTCGGCACATAAGAGACTGGACATCATCGACCTTAGCAGCAAGATGCTGCAATCAACGTCTCACTCAAGCCAGCAATATGTGCAGAAGCAGCGGCTGGTCGTTCATTGTCTACGCAGCATACAAGTGTTGGCTGCTGCCTTTTCGCCGCACCGACATGGCGGTGTGTGTGTGACGCATCAGTTTTCTCGACACCGACGGCCCCTCGTTCTTTCGCTGTATTACAGCAAGAATACAAAAGACCGGATTATCATCGTCGTGTATAGCGGTAAGCATTATTAAACTCTCCTTTGATGCCACATACGCCCATGCACTTAACGCCGCTCCCTTTTCAGTGTGCGAAGGCTTGCTGTGAACCCCGGGTGCACGGAGACGAAAGGCTTCATCGTCGTCCGGAGGAGCCAGCTCACACAGAGGTCATTAAGTAAGCATCTAGAAATTTGTTGCATGCGGCTGAAAAAGAGAGTGGCACTGCAGTCGTGGCTGTTTACGTTAATACGTACGACTGGAAGTAGGGTCAATTCTTCTAGGGACCAAATTTTCTCCATGCGTTCACGCCCCATGAATATGGAAAAGCTGTACAGGCAATGAGCAGGTGAAAATGCACAGCCTTGGGGTCCGGAAATTTTTGTCACGTTATTACGAACAGTGCTGAGAACAAAACATTGCCTGCCCTAATGTGTTGCTTCCTTTCCTGTGTTTTAAGAGGGCCTTGTTATGCAAAGAATGCAAGCGATTTTTTTCTTTTCAGTCATAGCACAGGACATGGCGAAGCCTTAGCGCTCAAGCAGATTGCCTAAATTGTTACATTTTCCGAGTTGGTGTCGTCTTACCGTAGCAGCGATTGTCGGCAGCGGACATGAGGTGGCAACCATACTGAGCGTTGCCTTTCTGGATCGTTAGGCGTCTAGTTCCAAAATTTGGTACCTTGTAAGCTCTTCGCATTTGAAAAATGTGAAAAGAAGTTTCCTCTTCGCGTGCAGTTTCCGAACACATTCCATTATGTGAAACTCGTGGAGGCAAGCGTTCCGGTTCGGACTGCTGATCCCGGGAAGGTAGCGAAAGAAAAAAAATAAAGCATACGCTAGAATACAAGATCCCCTGCTCGAGCTGGACATAGTACATTGGCGAAAACAAGCACTTCCCCGAAAAACTGAAGCAGCACAAAGCGGATGTCAAACAAATGAATAAGGAACGAAGCGCGGGTTGACAAGACTGACTTCAAGGGAACTCTTGTGCTGGACGCTGAGCCGCACCCGCGCAGGACGCTCTTACTTGAGTCACGGCGCATTCAACAGACGCAAGGAAATGTTATAATCTCCCTAGAAACCCTATCCCCCTCTTGCATCAACTGTCTACGAGCAGTGACCCGGCGGATGACTAATCGAAGGCTTAAAAAACGCGTTGTGACTCGCTCGCAGTCACACCTGGTAAAAACCAAGAAGGTTCCGTCGTGTTTTTTTTTTCGCTTTTTTTTTGGTTGGCGTTCTTTCCTACTTAAATTCCTTTCCCAGCCAGGTAGACCTGTGTAGAATGTTTTCTTTTGAATCCTGGCAACGAATGTGAGGGCAAAGCATAACAGAAGACAGGTGGCGGCGGAAGGGTGGGTCTGGTGGTAGCTTTCTATTCCTAACAGTGCCTGCTACGTTAGTCACCCTTGCCCTGCCTTTGACCTGTACCACGCTTTGCGCTTTGTATCAAGCGGCCGTGCCTGTACACAGAATGACGACGCCCTCAAAATGCACGGCTGCGGGTTCTCCCATCAAGGAAATAGCGCTTTGCATACACGCAGTGGAAGCTCACATGCAGTCTTTTGTTTGCACTTTCTGATTTCAATAATTGGTCCTGATATGGTGCCTGGAACGTGTGGGGAACCTTCTGACAAGTGAAAAAGAAAATTATATCGCAATGCTTCTTGCAGTGCCGGAACGCACACAAAGGCAGCGCGAATGCGCAAGTGCCTCAGTAAGACCATTTTATTTTTTTAGTTTTATTCTTTACGGGAAAAATGTTCACCATCGACGCTGCTTCCCATTCGCCGTATTGCCTTAACGTTTACGAAAGCGGCTCTCTGGAATTTTTGATTCCCTGAAAAACGCGTTTTGCCGCTGTCATGCGACAGGGTGTAGATATGTATTATAGCTAGTTGATTACCTACTATGTTCTACTAGCTAATCTTTTGTCACGAGAAGCGTTTAAACTTCAACAACACCTACTGTATTGAAAAGTGCACTCTGAACTGCTTTGGGAACTTGACTTCTACACTTGAAGCACATCATACTTCAAGCTTAGAGTTGTAATTCCTCTGATGCACTTTTTTTTCTAATCTTTCTTTCAGAAGGAGCCTCCTTTGACGTCGTGCCTTTTAACCAGCGATAGCATGACATGCCCGTATGTTGACAGCAAAGCATTTCAAGGTTCCCTCCTTGCTTTCAAGTGTGGCATCTCTATTTTTATTCCTTGGGATATTTCAACTCTGCACCCAAAGACAGCGCGGGTTAAGGCACTCTTCTTCTTTTTTACAGGGGCCAAGACATTGGTTCTCTGTAACCATCGAAAGCAAGCTGCCGAACACTTGGTTCAAATGTTTTGTACACAATAAAATATTGTTTGAAACAAATCACTGCAATTTCATCGACGCATTTATCCTGGGAAGGCTTTAAAATGAGCCTTCCATAGGAATACTTCATTTCAAATGGGCTTCCTCATCAAGTGAAATAATAAACTCGTCTGGGCATCATGAATGTTGCCTTATAGTAAGGGCAATTGCTAAAAAAATTTCCTGTCAAAACTACTTAACAGGAACAGGCACGTACTCCTGAAATGTACTATAAAAGTAGCTGCAAAGGAGTATATAATACTTCTGTTAATTGCCATGCTAACTCCTTTGTGACCGCAAATTTACTCCTAAATAAACTCCCGTCTAGAGAGCGGTAACACTTCACTCCTTCCAGCACTCCGAAAGTACCCCTTCAAACAGAGGAGTAGACGATATACTTCTATTCTGAGGAGTATCAAAACCCCTTTTCGGGAGTGCGCTACGCGATGAGCCATTTACTCCTTTTTGGGAGTTTTTCGGTTTGCAGTGTGCTCTTGAAGAAAATACATATATTATGCAAAAAAAGGCCACGTTTGGACGCCTTTCTCTAGGAATTTTAGCCGTGATTCTGGCAACTCTGTGATGTTAAGTAAAGTACGTCTTATTTTATTTTAATCACTTCGCTATTAGTATTTTCAAAACTTTTTGCCTCCGCGCTTTCCGGCGGCGATGCCTCACGTTCACCGGGATGGAAAATATTAAGACGAAAGCCTTTAATGCCTCATAATGTCGTGACCAAGGAATGTTAGCAAATGTGTCCGCGTTTCAGCGTCTACCTAAAAGAGAACTGTGTCGAGGCTTGGAATCGAACCAGGCCCTTTAGCATTAAAAGTGGAGACGTTACCACTCCGCCACGAAGGCTCAGGGTTTGAGCATGAATAAAGGCGCATCTAGTGAATGCATGGGTTTCATAAATAAAATAAAAGAAATAAAGAATGAAAGTAAGAAAAGAAACAAAAATAAAAATATAAAATATAAATAAAATAAAATAAAAAAGAAAAGGAACAAAGCTAAATATAAAAAATATGAAAAAAAAACATTGCGCCAGGAAACGCTTTCGCCTTGCAGCACATTAGAGAGCCAAAGTGCCCCATGTATTTTTTTCGACCGGAGGGTTGTCAGTCCCTTTAACGATTTCGCGTCAAAATCAGGGAGCGTTCGGTTGTTACTGTGACTGGAAACGGCGCAGAGTAGGAGGATAAAAGTACAACCAGCGGCCTTGAATTGTGGAGGATCGTGTGAGGAGAGGTACAAGCGGCCCTGTTTGGCTCGCTCTGAGCCGGGCACACGTGGGCCTTCCACGAGGGGAAAGATAGTTACCAGCACTTACCTTGAGGAAGTTGCGATAAGACCACTGGCCAGTGGCAGAGGAGAGGTTCCCGCTTGAGACGACGACGTGTGTGAACACGATGAAGTCGCAGAGCTCCTGCTTGATGGGCATCATAGCGATGTTGTAGCCGCTGCGGCCGAATGTGCAGACTAGGTAACCGTAGCCGGTAGACGGTGTTCTTGTGGCTGTGTGGCAGGCGGACAGGAATTAGTGTCGCGTGTTCATAACAGTATGGTCTTGCATCCTCGAGCTCTTCAATGAACATGGGCAATATAAGAACAAAACGACACCCGGCACTAAAGCACAAACTGCGAACATTCTTGCGAACATGGATATTCGCGGCAAAAATAAATAATTCGGACTACACGCAGACTCGGCAGTATTTTTCGTGTCGTGCTGAAAACCATGAGAATATCGGGCGGTTTTATCTCGACGTACCGTTGTTGTTCGCCTTTACTTTTGGAAACAACAATTATCCTCGGTGAAAAGCGTTGCTGACGTAGAAATTACACATATCCCGGCTTTTTTCGTATGCTGTTTCCGATTCCATACATTAAGCTTCCCACTGCTGTCTACGGCTACGCACCCGCGGCTGGTCATTTTGGTGTCTCCCGTACGTACGACCGCGTGCGCCGGTGTTTCTTCTGGCCCGGTCTGTGCCGCTCCGTCCAACGCTACATGGCCGCATGCGACCTCTGTCAGCGCCGAAAGGCGCCCCCCGTTCTGCCTTCTGGACACCTGCGGCCGATTCCCATCCCGACCGACCGGTTTTCTCGTGTTGGGTTTGATTTACTTGGGCCCTTCCCGGAGTCCTCCTCAGGCAACAAGTGGATTGCCGTCGCCACCAATTATGCCACACGGTACGAGATAACTAGCGCCATTCCAAGCAGCTGCGCCACTGACGTCGCTGACATCCTTCTTCACGACGTCATATTACACTATGGCGCTCCCCGTCAACTCCTTACCGACCGTGGCCGCTGCTTCCCTCCCGAGTTGACGAAATCCTTCGTTCGTGCTCCGTTTGTCACAAGTTCACCACGGCTTATCACCCTCAGACGAACGGCCTTACGGAGTGTATGAACCGCACGCTGAGAGACATGCTCGCCATGTATGTATCTGACGACCACCGGGACTGGGACATCAGCTTGCCTTTTGTTCGCGTATAACTCTTCGCGCCATGATACCGTTGGTTACTCTGCTTTCTACCTTCTCTTTGGGCGAGACCCCTTACTGCCCTTCGACACTTTGCTGCCCACAGCTGGCCCTGTCACTACCTATACGCGTGATGCTAGCGCCTGAGCAGACGCCGCCCGCCAGGTAGCTCGTCACAAGCTCTCCGCCTCCCAATAGGCTCAAAAACACCGCTACGATGGTCTGCACCGTGATGTGCGCTACCCTGCCGGATCTCTCGTCTTGCTGTGGCTCTTATCCCGTCGTGTGGAATTATGTGAAAAACTTCTGCCGCGCTACGCAGGTCCTCATCGTGTATTACGGGCAGTGACAGACGTAACCTATGAGATCACGCCGCTCCATCCAAAGTCCCCGTCCGCTCCACTGACATCCGAAGTAGTTCATGAGGCTCCCCTAAAGCCCTATCACCCACCCTCGATATCGCACGTCTAACACGCACCGGGACGTTGCCTTCAGCCGAGGGGGATAGTGTTACCAGTGAACTACTTACGGTATCAGTGGACTCGACTCGTGCATGAATTGTGAACGAATCGTGAACGACGAAGGGGCGGTGCGCTGGACGACGATGACGCTGACAGTGCGAAGCTGGGTCCTTGGAGCCTCTGAGCTCAGTGCTGGCCATCGCAGCGCAGCCGTCTATACACATCCCGTAACATCCAAGTAACAATATGAACATTAAACAGTAGTTGGCCCATACTGCTCTCCTGCGGAACTCTTCTAATACTATGTTTTGAAGTGATATTGACATGAGTCGATTTTTACAGACCGCTGCCGGCAATTCTGATATGATTAACATTATCATTGTGATTAAGATATGAGTTGTAGTTTAAGTAATGTACAATGATGAATACAGTCAAAAGCTTTAGAGAAATTCAGTTATTAAAGTATGTTTATCTCAGATTAAATTACGTTTATCTAACAAGTTTGAAATTCGATTATGGGTGAGCTTTTCTAACCCCATAGAGAATATTGACAGAACAGAGATAGGCCGTTATTACTTACGTCGTTCGGATAACCCTTATTAACAGTACATTTGGAAATTTAAGTTAGACAAAAAAAGTTGAAAAACTGATAGAACCTCAGACTCGATTATTGGATTAAGAAAGGCGCAAGGTTGGTTACGGAGAGGCATGAAGTCGACGAACTCCTTAAGTACTCCGCAGTGACAATATTGAAGAAAATGACCATGAAAAGAGTTTGAAAGTGCGTGGCAGCATATTTCTGTGCCATTTAAGAACAGTTACGAGATACACTGTGGTGACTTGGCAGGTTTCAAAGCGGCATTATTTTTTTTTTCACAGTGATCACTTTTATTGAAAGAACTCTCAAATTGAGAGTAAAAATAAAGAGATCTGCTTGAATGTCATGTGTAGCCTATTTCGATATGTTTTATACTTCTTCGAAAAATTCGCATCTGCAATTTCGAGGAAACTATTGCAAAGCCTATTCTTGTACATAATGCTGCTATGCATTTTGGGCATAATCCAGGGTTTGCGGATTTTTTACCTAAGCTAAAAGTATCTAATACAGAATATTTTTGATAAATCTTGCTGATTTTATTTGTAAACATGTTATTGCACTGTCTATTTTTAGTAGCCATTCAAAGGCACATTGCTGCAATTCGCTTCTAAAACTGGCCAGAGGTGCCCTGTCCAGAGCTGACACATAACACGCTGTCGTCGTTCACGGGCTTCCCTGTTTCGTTTGTCTATAATGTGGATCATTGGGAGGTGGCCGCCGAGATGAGATAGCAATATTAAAGTCACCTCCTGAAACCACATATAGTAACCATTGGTAAAAATAAATTGCAGGAAATGCGCGTGAGTTGAAAAGAAGTTGAAGAAAAGAAGAGAAAAGAAAGAAGATGTTTGTTCATGCGTACTGACAGAATTTCAAAATCATCACAGATAAGACAAAACGAATCCAGCTGTTCCGAACTGATCATTTTGGCAGCAGCGGCAGCGACGGAAGGACGTGTGGTAATCTGTTGAATTTCTCCAACTTTTGCAGTGTCCAAAGACCGCCGTTGTCGTTCGTCAAGCTCGTCTGCTGCAAACAACTGCTGCAAATCAAGCCGAAGCGCGACGCATACGCAAGCCTTATGATAGCTTGGTACAGTTGTACTTGGATTCACCGTCCCCATGCCCGACACCTTCTGACTGAACTTTCCTCTGGTGGTGTGCCCAGCGTCTCGCATCAACACGGAAATATCCAAAATGGTCAACCGCAATGACGAGAGGAGCTAGCGGCAGAAAATTTAGTACCGACTCTGACATTCTAGTAGCTCTCGCCAACATCAGTGCAAAGATCGAGGCCTTGGGCCGAGTGTTTTAAAAGGTTGATGGAATTGAATCCTCTATTAATCTGATGTCTTCAAAGTATGATAAAGTCATTGAGGCGCTGAAACGGCAACACGAGGATATAAAGAAATTGAATAAGCGGGTTGACATGCTCGAGGAAAAAGACCACAGTGAAGAGGTGGCAAAGCTACGCGAGGATTTAAATGAGCTAGAGTGGAGAAATAGGCGCCTCAACCTCGAAATTCATGGACTTCACGAGAAAGATGACGACAACCTGCTCAATACTATCAATGAACTTTCCCAGCAGATGAAGGTATCTGAGCTTACCGCGGAATCAATCGGGGCACTGCACCGGCTGCCCGCCAAACAAGGTAACGCACCTGGAATAATCGTTCGTTTCCTCCGACAGAAAGACCGAGACACAGAGTAAGGCAGTGAAAGACAGAAAAAGATTCTGTGTTCATCACAGAAAACCTGACAAAGGGGAACAGAGAACTGTTGTTCAAGACGAAACAATGGGCAAAAGTTTGTTTGCCTGGCATCACAACGGCAAGATTTTGCTTCGCAAAACAGAAGGTCTTTCCGCACAGGTCATGCGGAGCGTACACGATCTCTCAGAGCTTGAGTAGTACTTTTCCTCCATTTGTAAAGATTGTTTAGAGGATCCTTTATGCGTTATGTTTGAGCAATGTTTTAAACCAAATGACTTGTGTTCGCTTATGAAAGGAAGACCTGTATCAACCCTTACCTTCTTGCACCTGAATATGCAATCAGTCCGAAATAAGAGAGATGAATTTTGTGCATTTCTAGAACCATTTGAGTTACATTTCACAGTCACCGTGATGACTGAAACGTGGTACAGTGACGCCAGTGATGCTATGCATCACAATGGTTACAACCCATTAGTTTTGAATCATCGATGTAAGCGCGCCTGTGGTGTTTGTCTATATCTTAAATGTGGAAATGGCTATGAAATTATGAGTGACTTATCACTGTTTACCGATCATTATGAAGCTATTTGCATAAAGAGTGGTGATTTTGTGTTCTTTGTCATGTATAGGCCACCCGAAGGCCACCTAGACAAGTTCTTTGGTTATTTAGACTTGGTGCTTTCCTCTGTAAATCAGTGTAACTACACAATGGTTCTTGGTAGTGACCATAACATCGACATTCTCTCTTGCACCGCGAACCAAAAGTTTTAATGATCCTTGCGTCGCGTTCATTTTACAATGTTGCAGAATCCCCTAAACGCATTAGTGCACATAGTGCAACGGCAATTGACTTATTATTAATATTCTTGATAATAATATACTTAGTGGTGCTGTAACAGCAGCAATTAGTGATCATTTACCTATATTTCTCGTTGCCGATTCGAAACCTATAGCCGCAAAAGATTGCATGCAATGTTTTAGCATTCAGGATGTTACACAAAATACACTTCAGCTGTTTCGAAACGAAATAGCTATCACACACTGGCATGACTTGCTACGTTACACTTCGCCCAATGACAAATATGACCATTTTATTTCACTGTTTTGTTCAATGCACAAAAACCGTTTCCATATAAAGTAGTAAAGAAACCGAAACGTGCACGAAAGCCCTGGATGACAACTAAATTACTAAAAATGATAAAGGTTAAAACAAGGGTGTATCACAATTTTCTTGAGAGTCGTGACCCTGAAGTTCTAAAAGATTTCAGAAAATATCGGGGCTTGTTAAATACGCGTTTGAAGCATGCAAAACGCGACTATTATGCACATCTCTCTGACGAAATTACGGATTCTAAACAAGCATGGAAGAAACTGATTTCAATTCTACCTTCCAGGCATAGACAAGAACCTTGGAATTAAAAATAGATAGCCAACAGTACGAGAGAAAAGCTCTTGTAGAAAATTCAATGATTATTTTCTGTCATTAGTCGAGAGTCCTTACAACACCGACGCCCAGGGGTATCTATCTGCCCCATTAGTACATTCCGTTTCTTTGAATTCTACTGACTAGTTTGAAGTCTCCAATTTATTCCATGCTTTGAAGAGAAGCAAATGAGAGGATATAGATCGAATGAAAATGCAGCCGGTTAGCTTTGTGACTGACCTTATAACCCCATACCTAACCCATATTTACAACCTAGTTTTGTATACCGGTGTACTTCCAGAGCAACTGCTAAAGTGACAGTAGTGTACAAAAGTTAAGAAAAAGATAGATAACTTAGGAAATTATAGGCCAATATCAATATTACCAATAATTTCAAAATCACTGGAGAAAATCAACTTTATAAGACTCACTGGTTTGTTTGATGCTAACTCTGCTAATGTATCATCGCAATATGGCTTCCGGACAGGTAGATCTACTGAGAGAGCTCTACTTCATCAAAAAGAATTAATTTTAGATAATATTGAAAGGAGGCAAATAACACTAGGACTCTTGTGGATTTTTCGAAGGCATTTGATAGAATCAATCATTATGTCTTACTAGGGAAACTCTCCTTCTACGGTGTTCGTGGTATTTCTTTTAATTTGGTTAAAAGCTAGCTGACAAATCGACATCAATCAATATGTATTGGAAATGAAATGTCCTCACTACAAAAAAATAAGCATGGCGTACCTGAAGGGAGTATTCTCGGCCCACTGATTTCAATGCTTACATCAATGACCTTGTATCTGGAGATAACGCCATAAATTATGTTATATACGCCGTCGACCCCAGTACATTTTTCACACGAAATGCAAATCACCTTGTCAAATTCGCCAACCTATTCTTGGACAAACTATATAAATGGTCAACCACTAATAATCTAGAAAAAAACTAATCCAAATCAGAAGCTAAACAGAAGCTCATTCAAGCTAAACAAATAAATCTTCGCATTAATCCACTGAAGTTCAAGAATACGGAAATAGAATTTTCTTCATCAGCAAAATCACTGCATTTCGTTTTTCATGAAAATATGGTATGGGATTTTCACGCCGAAAACATACATACTAAACTCTGCAAAGCATTAGGTATTGAGAAAAGTACAGCATTTTTACGTGTTCCCCAAAAACTTGTTCCCCAAAAACGTGTTCCCAAATAACACGCTTTTTGCACCTCATCTATTATATTGTCATCTGGTTTGGGGTAATGGCACCAAGAAATCAGTGAATAGGGTGATTACTTTACGAAAAAATGCACTTCGAGCAATTTAAAACCCAATGCCCACACTTCCGATGTATTCCGTAAATACAAGATTACTAAACTTTCTACGATTTGTGAGCGCCAGTTGCTGACACCCTTGAAACCGGAAATTCATAAAAATATAGCCGTTGCAGACTTGCAGATTAACATGTCATCTCGCTCCACCCGCCACTATGAACATTGACACGTTTCTCGACAATGTACAAACTACGGTCTCCAGATGCTTCGAAACAGGTTGCCAAGTACACTGAGCAAATATAAGCTAACGGAAGAGCACCCGCGGGTTCCAGCAAAGAAAATATTATTCGACATTGTCAACTAACACATACTGTACAATTTTATTCCATTTTTGACTATTGTACTGGTTCACTGTTTTTGCACTTATCTTGTTTTGTATATTTTTCCCGATATGAAATGATTGTTTCTTGTTATTCTTCCCATCATATATATCTACTGTACTTCCGAACAGTGGTGCTTGCTGCCCTGTTGTCCGGAGAGACGGGACCAGTCAAGCTGCCATTGACGCAGCTTGTATCCCGTCACCCTTGCCACACCTCGTACGTGCCCTGTACTTGTGGGAAATAGCCTGAAACGGAACTGAAACTGAACACCCGGCTTTACCATCAACATACGACCACCGCCACAACGAATTCATCGATTTAAGAAAAAAGGAATGATAACAGGAAAAGGTGCAGTTATTCTGACTGTATTTGCACCAAGTTTCTGTCAACATGAAAATATCAAAACAAAGAGAAAAAGTAGTGATAAAAGTGTCGATTTCTGCTCCCTCGTTGCAGAAAGAAAGGATGTTTAAATTAGCAAAATTCGACCACCTGGGGTTCTTCAAGGTGCACTGACATCGCACACTAAAAAGGGCCTCTGAATTTCGTCTCCATCGAAATTCGACCGCCGCGGAGGGATCGCACCCTCGACTTTCGGGTCAGCTGCCGAGCTCCGTAACCACTGGTCCAATGCGGTGGTCCGAAGACAACTTTCAGACATATGACAAACATAACTATGTAGGAAGGTCAGGCACACTGCGCACTATAGTTACTGCATCATCGTCCGCCTTCGGCATCAAAATTTTCTCATTTCTGTGCTACACAAATTGCTGCGCATGTCGCTTTGGCCCACTCTTTGTCAGTTGTAGCAATTCGTGGCGGTGGTTTGTAGAGTTTCCTAAAACTAAAATACTGCTGTTGTTCAATTTACGCCTCTTCGCCAACCACTGGTTCCTTACGGCTTGCCTAGCATATCATACGATAATACCGGGAATCTTAAGAGGTTAAGACGGCAGTCGTTGATAATAGCGTCATTGTCTCAGGCATCAAGCCAAGAAACGCCCATCTAATCGGCCACAGAGTTCACTTCGCATATTTCCACCTTCGCCTGCAGACATCTCATTTCAATGAAATTAAAGGTTTAGCCTCGGCTTTCGCGACTCAAGGTCTTTAATTTCACATCGAAGTTTCTCATTTTCTACTTCTCTACTCAGTACTTTTCTTTTCGAGAGCCTCCAGTCTCTTCCACATATATTTTGCATTCTTTTCTTGTGTGGCGATTCGTTTCAGCATTTCCACGTACTTTTCTGAAATAAGCTGCGCAGATCTATCTAAGTCCGGCGACATCTATTCCATACATCGTCCACCCAAGTGAGGGACGATCCGTTCTGTCCTTCACTTTATCTTGCCGGTCGTCAGCCTGAAGCCGCGCGGTTAATTCAGAGCTGCTCGATGATTTGAGCCGGCGTGTCGATTTGGAAGATTAGTTCTAAGTCTCGTACAAACATTTTCAACATAGGTAGTAGCGCTCCGGAGTACTGAAAACTGCGAAAAGATGAATTGCGATTTCGAGTGGTTCCTTGGTGCCGCCGCTGCCGCCATGTGAGGGACGATCCGCTCTGTCCTTCATTTTATCTTGCGTGTCGTCAGCCTGCAGCGACACGGGTGATTCAGAGCTGCTCGATGATTTAAGGCGGTGTGTCGATTATCCAGATTGGTTCCAAGTCCCGTTCAGACATGTTCAACGAAGGCAGTAGCGCTCCGTTAGACTGAAAACTGCGGAAAACTGAATTTAGATTTCGAATTGTTCCTGAGTTCCGCCGCTGCCGCATAGTGAGGGACGATCCGCTCTGTCCTTCATTTTATCTTGCGTGTCGTCAGCCTGCAGCGACACAGGTGATTCAGAGCTGCTCGATGATTTAAGGCGGTGTGTCGATTTTCCAGAGATTGGTTCCAAGTCCCGTTCAGACGTGTTCAACGAAGGCAGAAGTTCTCCGTTACATTGAAAACTGCGGAAAGCTGAATTGCAATTTCTAATTGTTCCTAGGTTCCGCCGCTGCCGCATAGTGAGGGACGATCCGCTCTGTCCTTCATTTTATCTTGCGTCTCGTCAGCCTGCAGCGACACAGGTATTCAGATCTGCTCGATGATTTAAGGCGGTGTGTCGATTTTCCAGAGATTGGTTCCAAGTCCCGTTCAGACATGTTCAACGAAGGCAGTAGCGCTCCGTTAGACTGAAAACTGCGGAAAACAGAATTTAGATTTCGAATTGTTCCTGAGTTCCGCCGCTGCCGCATAGTGAGGGACGAACCCTCTCTGTCCTTCATTTTATCTTGCTTGTCGTCAGCCTGCAGCGACACGGGTGATTCAGAGCTGCTCGATGATTTAAGGCGGTGTGTCGATTTTCGAGAGATTGGTTCCAAGTCCCGTTCAGACATGTTCAACGAAGGCAGTAGCGCTCCGTTAGACTGAAAACTGCGGAAAACAGAATTTAGATTTCGAATTGTTCCTGAGTTCCGCCGCTGCCGCATAGTGAGGGACGAACCCTCTCTGTCCTTCATTTTATCTTGCTTGTCGTCAGCCTGCAGCGACACGGGTGATTCAGAGCTGCTCGATGATTTAAGGCGGTGTGTCGATTTTCGAGAGATTGGTTCCAAGTCCCGTTCAGACATGTTCAACGAAGGCAGTAGCGCTCCGTTAGACTGAAAACTGCGGAAAACAGAATTTAGATTTCGAATTGTTCCTGAGTTCCGCCGCTGCCGCATAGTGAGGGACGATCCTCTCTGTCCTTCATTTTATCTTGCGTGTCGTCAGCCTGCAGCGACACGGGTGATTCAGAGCTGCTCGATGATTTAAGGCGGTGTGTCGATTTTCGAGAGATTGGTTCCAAGTCCCGTTCAGACATGTTCAACGAAGGCAGTAGCGCTCCGTTAGACTGAAAACTGCGGAAAACAGAATTTAGATTTCGAATTGTTCCTGAGTTCCGCCGCTGCCGCATAGTGAGGGACGAACCCTCTCTGTCCTTCATTTTATCTTGCTTGTCGTCAGCCTGCAGCGACACGGGTGATTCAGAGCTGCTCGATGATTTAAGGCGGTGTGTCGATTTTCGAGAGATTGGTTCCAAGTCCCGTTCAGACATGTTCAACGAAGGCAGTAGCGCTCCGTTAGACTGCAAACTGCGGAAAACAGAATTTAGATTTCGAATTGTTCCTGAGTTCCGCCGCTGCCGCATAGTGAGGGACGATCCTCTCTGTCCTTCATTTTATCTTGCGTGTCGTCAGCCTGCAGCGACACGGGTGATTCAGAGCTGCTCGATGATTTAAGGCGGTGTGTCGATTTTCGAGAGATTGGTTCCAAGTCCCGTTCAGACATGTTCAACGAAGGCAGTAGCGCTCCGTTAGACTGAAAACTGCGGAAAACAGAATTTAGATTTCGAATTGTTCCTGAGTTCCGCCGCTGCCGCATAGTGAGGGACGAACCCTCTCTGTCCTTCATTTTATCTTGCTTGTCGTCAGCCTGCAGCGACACGGGTGATTCAGAGCTGCTCGATGATTTAAGGCGGTGTGTCGATTTTCGAGAGATTGGTTCCAAGTCCCGTTCAGACATGTTCAACGAAGGCAGTAGCGCTCCGTTAGACTGAAAACTGCGGAAAACAGAATTTAGATTTCGAATTGTTCCTGAGTTCCGCCGCTGCCGCATAGTGAGGGACGATCCTCTCTGTCCTTCATTTTATCTTGCGTGTCGTCAGCCTGCAGCGACACGGGTGATTCAGAGCTGCTCGATGATTTAAGGCGGTGTGTCGATTTTCGAGAGATTGGTTCCAAGTCCCGTTCAGACATGTTCAACGAAGGCAGTAGCGCTCCGTTAGACTGAAAACTGCGGAAAACAGAATTTAGATTTCGAATTGTTCCTGAGTTCCGCCGCTGCCGCATAGTGAGGGACGAACCCTCTCTGTCCTTCATTTTATCTTGCTTGTCGTCAGCCTGCAGCGACACGGGTGATTCAGAGCTGCTCGATGATTTAAGGCGGTGTGTCGATTTTCGAGAGATTGGTTCCAAGTCCCGTTCAGACATGTTCAACGAAGGCAGTAGCGCTCCGTTAGACTGAAAACTGCGGAAAACAGAATTTAGATTTCGAATTGTTCCTGAGTTCCGCCGCTGCCGCATAGTGAGGGACGATCCTCTCTGTCCTTCATTTTATCTTGCGTGTCGTCAGCCTGCAGCGACACGGGTGATTCAGAGCTGCTCGATGATTTAAGGCGGTGTGTCGATTTTCGAGAGATTGGTTCCAAGTCCCGTTCAGACATGTTCAACGAAGGCAGTAGCGCTCCGTTAGACTGAAAACTGCGGAAAACAGAATTTAGATTTCGAATTGTTCCTGAGTTCCGCCGCTGCCGCATAGTGAGGGACGATCCTCTCTGTCCTTCATTTTATCTTGCGTGTCGTCAGCCTGCAGCGACACGGGTGATTCAGAGCTGCTCGATGATTTAAGGCGGTGTGTCGATTTTCGAGAGATTGGTTCCAAGTCCCGTTCAGACATGTTCAACGAAGGCAGTAGCGCTCCGTTAGACTGAAAACTGCGGAAAACAGAATTTAGATTTCGAATTGTTCCTGAGTTCCGCCGCTGCCGCATAGTGAGGGACGATCCTCTCTGTCCTTCATTTTATCTTGCGTGTCGTCAGCCTGCAGCGACACGGGTGATTCAGAGCTGCTCGATGATTTAAGGCGGTGTGTCGATTTTCGAGAGATTGGTTCCAAGTCCCGTTCAGACATGTTCAACGAAGGCAGTAGCGCTCCGTTAGACTGAAAACTGCGGAAAACAGAATTTAGATTTCGAATTGTTCCTGAGTTCCGCCGCTGCCGCATAGTGAGGGACGAACCCTCTCTGTCCTTCATTTTATCTTGCTTGTCGTCAGCCTGCAGCGACACAGGTATTCAGATCTGCTCGATGATTTAAGGCGGTGTGTCGATTTTCCAGAGATTGGTTCCAAGTCCCGTTCAGACATGTTCAACGAAGGCAGTAGCGCTCCGTTAGACTGAAAACTGCGGAAAACAGAATTTAGATTTCGAATTGTTCCTGAGTTCCGCCGCTGCCGCATAGTGAGGGACGATCCTCTCTGTCCTTCATTTTATCTTGCGTGTCGTCAGCCTGCAGCGACACAGGTGATTCAGAGCTGCTCGATGATTTAAGGCGGTGTGTCGATTTTCGAGAGATTGGTTCCAAGTCCCGTTCAGACATGTTCAACGAAGGCAGTAGCGCTCCGTTAGACTGAAAACTGCGGAAAACAGAATTTAGATTTCGAATTGTTCCTGAGTTCCGCCGCTGCCGCATAGTGAGGGACGAACCCTCTCTGTCCTTCATTTTATCTTGCTTGTCGTCAGCCTGCAGCGACACAGGTATTCAGATCTGCTCGATGATTTAAGGCGGTGTGTCGATTTTCCAGAGATTGGTTCCAAGTCCCGTTCAGACATGTTCAACGAAGGCAGTAGCGCTCCGTTAGACTGAAAACTGCGGAAAACAGAATTTAGATTTCGAATTGTTCCTGAGTTCCGCCGCTGCCGCATAGTGAGGGACGATCCTCTCTGTCCTTCATTTTATCTTGCGTGTCGTCAGCCTGCAGCGACACGGGTGATTCAGAGCTGCTCGATGATTTAAGGCGGTGTGTCGATTTTCGAGAGATTGGTTCCAAGTCCCGTTCAGACATGTTCAACGAAGGCAGAAGTTCTCCGTTACATTGAAAACTGCGGAAAGCTGAATTGCAATTTCTAATTGTTCCTAGGTTCCGCCGCTGCCGCATAGTGAGGGACGATCCGCTCTGTCCTTCATTTTATCTTGCGTGTCGTCAGCCTGCAGCAACACAGGTGATTCAGAGCTGCTCGATGATTTAAGGCGGTGTGTCGATTTTCCAGAGATTGGTTCCAAGGCCCGTTCAGACATGTTCAACGAAGGCAGAAGTTCTCCGTTACATTGAAAACTGCGGAAAGCTGAATTGCAATTTCTAATTGTTCCTAGGTTCCGCCGCTGCCGCATAGTGAGGGACGATCCGCTCTGTCCTTCATTTTATCTTGCGTCTCGTCAGCCTGCAGCGACACAGGTATTCAGATCTGCTCGATGATTTAAGGCGGTGTGTCGATTTTCCAGAGATTGGTTCCAAGTCCCGTTCAGACATGTTCAACGAAGGCAGTAGCGCTCCGTTAGACTGAAAACTGCGGAAAACAGAATTTAGATTTCGAATTGTTCCTGAGTTCCGCCGCTGCCGCATAGTGAGGGACGAACCCTCTCTGTCCTTCATTTTATCTTGCTTGTCGTCAGCCTGCAGCGACACGGGTGATTCAGAGCTGCTCGATGATTTAAGGCGGTGTGTCGATTTTCGAGAGATTGGTTCCAAGTCCCGTTCAGACATGTTCAACGAAGGCAGAAGTTCTCCGTTACATTGAAAACTGCGGAAAGCTGAATTGCAATTTCTAATTGTTCCTAGGTTCCGCCGCTGCCGCATAGTGAGGGACGATCCGCTCTGTCCTTCATTTTATCCTGCGTGTCGTCAGCCTGCAGCAACACAGGTGATTCAGAGCTGCTCGATGATTTAAGGCGGTGTGTCGATTTTCCAGAGATTGGTTCCAAGGCCCGTTCAGACATGTTCAACGAAGGCAGAAGCTCTCCGTTACATTGAAAACTGCGGAAAGCTGAATTGCAATTTCTAATTGTTCCTAGGTTCCGCCGCTGCCGCATAGTGAGGGACGATCCGCTCTGTCCTTCATTTTATCTTGCGTGTCGTCAGCCTGCAGCAACACAGGTGATTCAGAGCTGCTCGATGATTTAAGGCGGTGTGTCGATTTTCCAGAGATTGGTTCCAAGGCCCGTTCAGACATGTTCAACGAAGGCAGAAGTTCTCCGTTACATTGAAAACTGCGGAAAGCTGAATTGCAATTTCTAATTGTTCCTAGGTTCCGCCGCTGCCGCATAGTGAGGGACGATCCTCTCTGTCCTTCATTTTATCTTGCGTGTCGTCAGCCTGCAGCGACACGGGTGATTCAGAGCTGCTCGATGATTTAAGGCGGTGTGTCGATTTTCGAGAGATTGGTTCCAAGTCCCGTTCAGACATGTTCAACGAAGGCAGAAGTTCTCCGTTACATTGAAAACTGCGGAAAGCTGAATTGCAATTTCTAATTGTTCCTAGGTTCCGCCGCTGCCGCATAGTGAGGGACGATCCGCTCTGTCCTTCATTTTATCTTGCGTGTCGTCAGCCTGCAGCAACACAGGTGATTCAGAGCTGCTCGATGATTTAAGGCGGTGTGTCGATTTTCCAGAGATTGGTTCCAAGGCCCGTTCAGACATGTTCAACGAAGGCAGAAGCTCTCCGTTACATTGAAAACTGCGGAAAGCTGAATTGCAATTTCTAATTGTTCCTAGGTTCCGCCGCTGCCGCATAGTGAGGGACGATCCGCTCTGTCCTTCATTTTATCTTGCGTCTCGTCAGCCTGCAGCGACACAGGTGATTCAGAGCTGCTCGATGATTTAAGGCGGTGTGTCGATTTTCGAGAGATTGGTTCCAAGTCCCGTTCAGACATGTTCAACGAAGGCAGAAGTTCTCCGTTACATTGAAAACTGCGGAAAGCTGAATTGCAATTTCTAATTGTTCCTAGGTTCCGCCGCTGCCGCATAGTGAGGGACGATCCTCTCTGTCCTTCATTTTATCTTGCGTGTCGTCAGCCTGCAGCGACACGGGTGATTCAGAGCTGCTCGATGATTTAAGGCGGTGTGTCGATTTTCGAGAGATTGGTTCCAAGTCCCGTTCAGACATGTTCAACGAAGGCAGAAGTTCTCCGTTACATTGAAAACTGCGGAAAGCTGAATTGCAATTTCTAATTGTTCCTAGGTTCCGCCGCTGCCGCATAGTGAGGGACGATCCTCTCTGTCCTTCATTTTATCTTGCGTGTCGTCAGCCTGCAGCGACACGGGTGATTCAGAGCTGCTCGATGATTTAAGGCGGTGTGTCGATTTTCGAGAGATTGGTTCCAAGTCCCGTTCAGACATGTTCAACGAAGGCAGAAGTTCTCCGTTACATTGAAAACTGCGGAAAGCTGAATTGCAATTTCTAATTGTTCCTAGGTTCCGCCGCTGCCGCATAGTGAGGGACGATCCTCTCTGTCCTTCATTTTATCTTGCGTGTCGTCAGCCTGCAGCGACACGGGTGATTCAGAGCTGCTCGATGATTTAAGGCGGTGTGTCGATTTTCGAGAGATTGGTTCCAAGTCCCGTTCAGACATGTTCAACGAAGGCAGAAGTTCTCCGTTACATTGAAAACTGCGGAAAGCTGAATTGCAATTTCTAATTGTTCCTAGGTTCCGCCGCTGCCGCATAGTGAGGGACGATCCGCTCTGTCCTTCATTTTATCTTGCGTCTCGTCAGCCTGCAGCGACACAGGTGATTCAGAGCTGCTCGATGATTTAAGGCGGTGTGTCGATTTTCGAGAGATTGGTTCCAAGTCCCGTTCAGACATGTTCAACGAAGGCAGTAGCGCTCCGTTAGACTGAAAACTGCGGAAAACAGAATTTAGATTTCGAATTGTTCCTGAGTTCCGCCGCTGCCGCATAGTGAGGGACGATCCGCTCTGTCCTTCATTTTATCTTGCGTGTCGTCAGCCTGCAGCAACACAGGTGATTCAGAGCTGCTCGATGATTTAAGGCGGTGTGTCGATTTTCGAGAGATTGGTTCCAAGTCCCGTTCAGACATGTTCAACGAAGGCAGAAGTTCTCCGTTACATTGAAAACTGCGGAAAGCTGAATTGCAATTTCTAATTGTTCCTAGGTTCCGCCGCTGCCGCATAGTGAGGGACGATCCGCTCTGTCCTTCATTTTATCTTGCGTGTCGTCAGCCTGCAGCAACACAGGTGATTCAGAGCTGCTCGATGATTTAAGGCGGTGTGTCGATTTTCCAGAGATTGGTTCCAAGGCCCGTTCAGACATGTTCAACGAAGGCAGAAGCTCTCCGTTACATTGAAAACTGCGGAAAGCTGAATTGCAATTTCTAATTGTTCCTAGGTTCCGCCGCTGCCGCATAGTGAGGGACGATCTGCTCTGACCTTCATTTTATCTTGCGTGTCGTCAGCCTGCAGCGACACGGGTGATTCAGAGCTGCTCGATGATTTAAGGCGGTGTGTCGATTTTCCAGAGATTGGTTCCAAGTCCCGTTCAGACATGTTCAACGAAGGCAGAAGTTCTCCGTTACATTGAAAACTGCGGAAAGCTGAATTGCAATTTCTAATTGTTCCTAGGTTCCGCCGCTGCCGCATAGTGAGGGACGATCCGCTCTGTCCTTCATTTTATCTTGCGTCTCGTCAGCCTGCAGCGACACAGGTGATTCAGATCTGCTCGATGATTTAAGGCGGTGTGTCGATTTTCCAGAGACTGGTTCCAAGTCCCGTTCAGACATGTTCAACGAAGGCAGTAGCGCTCCGTTAGACTGAAAACTGCGGAAAACAGAATTTAGATTTCGAATTGTTCCTGAGTTCCGCCGCTGCCGCATAGTGAGGGACGATCCTCTCTGTCCTTCATTTTATCTTGCTTGTCGTCAGCCTGCAGCAACACAGGTGATTCAGATCTGCTCGATGATTTAAGGCGGTGTGTCGATTTTCCAGAGACTGGTTCCAAGTCCCGTTCAGACATGTTCAACGAAGGCAGTAGCGCTCCGTTAGACTGAAAACTGCGGAAAACAGAATTTAGATTTCGAATTGTTCCTGAGTTCCGCCGCTGCCGCATAGTGAGGGACGATCCTCTCTGTCCTTCATTTTATCTTGCTTGTCGTCAGCCTGCAGCAACACAGGTGATTCAGAGCTGCTCGATGATTTAAGGCGGTGTGTCGATTTTCCAGAGATTGGTTCCAAGTCCCGTTCAGACATGTTCAACGAAGGCAGTAGCGCTCCGTTAGACTGAAAACTGCGGAAAACAGAATTTAGATTTCGAATTGTTCCTGAGTTCCGCCGCTGCCGCATAGTGAGGGACGATCCTCTCTGTCCTTCATTTTATCTTGCTTGTCGTCAGCCTGCAGCAACACAGGTGATTCAGATCTGCTCGATGATTTAAGGCGGTGTGTCGATTTTCCAGAGACTGGTTCCAAGTCCCGTTCAGACATGTTCAACGAAGGCAGTAGCGCTCCGTTAGACTGAAAACTGCGGAAAACAGAATTTAGATTTCGAATTGTTCCTGAGTTCCGCCGCTGCCGCATAGTGAGGGACGATCCGCTCTGTCCTTCATTTTATCTTGCGTGTCGTCAGCCTGCAGCAACACAGGTGATTCAGAGCTGCTCGATGATTTAAGGCGGTGTGTCGATTTTCCAGAGATTGGTTCCAAGTCCCGTTCAGACATGTTCAACGAAGGCAGAAGCTCTCCGTTACATTGAAAACTGCGGAAAGCTGAATTGCAATTTCTAATTGTTCCTAGGTTCCGCCGCTGCCGCATAGTGAGGGACGATCTGCTCTGACCTTCATTTTATCTTGCGTGTCGTCAGCCTGCAGCGACACGGGTGATTCAGAGCTGCTCGATGATTTAAGGCGGTGTGTCGATTTTCCAGAGATTGGTTCCAAGTCCCGTTCAGACATGTTCAACGAAGGCAGAAGCTCTCCGTTACATTGAAAACTGCGGAAAGCTGAATTGCAATTTCTAATTGTTCCTAGGTTCCGCCGCTGCCGCATAGTGAGGGACGATCTGCTCTGACCTTCATTTTATCTTGCATGTCGTCAGCCTGCAGCGACACGGGTGATTCAGAGCTGCTCGATGATTTAAGGCGGTGTGTCGATTTTCCAGAGATTGGTTCCAAGGCCCGTTCAGACATGTTCAACGAAGGCAGAAGCTCTCCGTTACATTGAAAACTGCGGAAAGCTGAATTGCAATTTCTAATTGTTCCTAGGGTCCGCCGCTGCCGCATAGTGAGGGACGATCCGCTCTGTCCTTCATTTTATCTTGCGTGTCGTCAGCATGCAGCGACACAGGTGATTCAGAGCTGCTCGATGATTTAAGGCGGTGTGTCGATTTTCCAGAGATTGGTTCCAAGGCCCGTTCAGACATGTTCAACGAAGGCAGAAGCTCTCCGTTACATTGAAAACTGCGGAAAGCTGAATTGCAATTTCTAATTGTTCCTAGGGTCCGCCGCTGCCGCATAGTGAGGGACGATCCGCTCTGACCTTCATTTTACCTTTCGTGTCGTCAGCCTGCAGCGACACAGGTGATTCAGAGCTGCTCGATGATTTAAGGCGGTGTGTCGATTTTCCAGAGATTGGTTCCAAGGCCCGTTCAGACATGTTCAACGAAGGCAGAAGTTCTCCGTTACATTGAAAACTGCGCAAAGCTGAATTGCAATTTTCCGCCGCTGCCGCATAGTGAGGGACGATCCGCTCTGTCCTTCATTTTATCTTGCGTGTCGTCAGCCTGCAGCGACACAGGTGATTCAGAGCTGCTCGATGATTTAAGGCGGTGTGTCGATTTTCCAGAGATTGGTTCTAAGTCCCATTCAGACATGTTCAACGAAGGCAGTAGCGCTCCGTTAGACTGAAAACTGCGGAAAACTGAATTTAGATTTCTAATTGTTCCTAGGTTCCGCCGCTGCCGCATAGTGAGGGACGATCCGCTCTGTCCTGCATTTTATCTTGCGTGTCGTCCGCCTGCAGCGACACGGGTGATTCAGAGCTGCTCGATGATCTAACGCGGTGTGTCGATTTTCCAGAGATTGGTTCCAAGGCCTGTTCAGACATGTTCAACGAAGGCAGAAGCTCTCCGTTACATTGAAAACTGCGGAAAGCTGAATTGCAATTTCTAATTGTTCCTAGGTTCCGTCGCTGCCGCATAGTGAGGGACGATCCGCTCTGTCCTTCATTTTATCTTGCGTGTCGTCAGCCTGCAGCGACACGGGTGATTCAGAGCTGCTCGATGATTTGAGTCGGTGTTTCGATTTTGCACAGATTGGTTCCAAGTCCCGCTCAAACATGTTCAACGAAGGCAGTCCGGCTCTGAAGTACTGAACCTGGGAAAACCTGAATTGCTATTTCGCCTGGTTCCTTGGTGCTGCCGGTGCCGCCAAGCGTGGAATGATCCGCTCTGTCCTTCACTTTATCCTGCCGGTCGTCAGCCTGAAGCGCCACGGATGGTTCTGAGCTACTCAATTATTTGACGCGTCGTGTCGATTTTAACCAGATTGGTTCGAAGTCCCGTTCAGAGAGCTTGAACGATGGGAGTGACGCTCCGGCGTAAGGAAAATTACGAAAAGCAGAATAGCGATTCAATGTTGTGACATAAAGAGAGATACTTGAGCTCCGATTCCTTAGGCTAAGGCATACCATCGTACATTTCTATAGGGTAATCATCCTAATCATCATCACCATCATCAGCTTGACTGCGCTCACTGCATGGCAAAAGCATCTCTCATGTCTCTCCAATTAAACCGGTCCTTTCAGAGCTGCAGCCACCGTATACGCGCAAACTTTTTAATCTGATCCACTCACATAACATGCTGGCGCCCCGTGCTAGGCTTGCCTTCTCTTTCGACCCACTCCGTTACCTTTAAGGACCAAAGGACCAGCAGTTACCTTGCCTTCGCATTGCATGCCCTGCCCAAGCCCATTTCTCTATCTTGATTTCGACTAGGATGTCATTAATGTGCGTTTGTTCCCTCACCCACTCTGCCCGCTTGCTTCTCCTTAACGTTACACCTATCATTTGCTTTCCATATCCCGCGGCGTACTCCTGAACTTACGCTGAACCCTCCTTGTTATCGTCCAGGTTTCTGCCCCGTAAGTGAGTACCGGTAAGATACAGCTGATATATACTTTTCTCTTGAGGGGATACTGACAAACTGCCATTCATGGTCCCAGAGAGCCCGCCATGTGCACTCCACTCTATTCTTATTCTTCTTGTTATTTCTCTCAGGTGATCCGGATCAGCAGCGACTACCTGCCCTAAGTACACGTATTGCTTACCACTTCTAGCACCTCACCAGCAATTTTGAGCTGCTGTTTACTTGAGAGAATGTTGAGCATTGCTTTGGTCTTCTGCATGTCAATTTTAACACCTACCATTCTATTTTGTCTGTTTCATTGATCATGCTTTGCAGGTCGTATTTTGAGTGACTTAGCAAGACAATGTAATCAGCGAATCGCAAATTACTTAGGTATTCTCCATTAACTCCTATCTTAAACTGTGCCCATTCCAGCCTTCGGAACACCTGCTGTAAACAGGCGGTGAATAGTGCCACGTATCATTTTATTGTCCGTTCGTTTGCGCCCAAGGCCGCTGGAAAGGGGTGTTATCATTTTTGTCTGCGACGCGAGAAGCGAGCGGACTAATCTCGATTGATCACAGCCATGAAGAGCTGCATCTAAGTTTTTCTAGATTACTGTAGATGATCTTGACCTGTTATCTCGAAGTTTCTTCGGTGGCTTTAAATTGAGCGATGCCGCGAGCGGCGGACATTCGTAGTTCGACGACTGACGAGCACGTTTGTTGCGTTTGTTGCGGTTGGTGTCTTGCTGACCGCTGGACTGCCGTCACTACAACGTGACAATAGCATTGGCGCGATCGTGTCTCCCTGCCTGACATCCTTCCTTATTAGAATTTCATTACTGAGTTTATGAAGTAATATGGTAGGTGCGCAGTCGTTATAGATATCTTTAAGTATTTTCACACAACTCTTCAACAACATGATTCCGCAATGCCTGCTTTTCTGCTGGGGTTTCAACTGAGTCAAATGGTTTCTCGTAATCAATATAGGGTATATATAGGGGTCATATATATTCTGCGCATTCCTCTATCACTTGATTGATAGTGTCTATATAGTCTATTGTCGATTATTCTTTACGAAAGCCGCCCTGATTGTTGGGCTGATTGAAGTCTAAGGTTGTCCTGATTCTATTCGCGCTTATCTTAGTAAATACCTTGTAAGCAAAAGGCAGTGAAGTGACTGGCCTGTGATTTTTCAAGTTTGCAACGCCTCCTTTCTTATGAATTAAAATACTGTTAGCGTTATTAGAAGCTTCTGGAACGCTCGTGGTCATACGCCATTGCGTATACATAGTGGGTAATTTTTCTAGCGCAATCTCCCCTCCGTGCTTCAAGAGATCTGCTGTTATCTGAAACTCACCAGCTGCTTTCCCCCTTTCCATTGCTCCTAGGGCTTTCTTTATTTCCTCCTTCGTTACTGGTGGGATGTCCCATAGCTGGGCTCTAGTGCCTCTCTTATTAACGTTCTGATTCCATTCGCTACTGCGTAGATTTGTGTAGAACTCTTCGGCCAATTCAACTATCTTATCCATATTGCTAATCACATTACCCTATTTCTTACTTAGTGCCTACATCTAGTTTTCACCTATACTTAGTTTTCTCGTCGTTTTTTTTAGGTTTCCTCCTTTCTTTAGAGCGTGCTCCCTTTTTTCCAGGTTAAACTTCCTTATGTGGGCTACCTTGCGCTTATTTTGCAACTTTGATAGCTCTGTCAGTTTTATTCTATCCTTAGCGTTAGACGCTTTGATGTTTTAGCGCTTTTAATCAGATTTTTCTTCTCCTGAGATAGCTTGCCGGTATCCTGTCGAACCATCCTACCGCCTGCTTCAACCATAGCTGTGAGATTATCGTTCGTTCTTCCAACATTATGGTCGTCTTCCTCAGTCAGAGCCGAATATCTGTTCTGGAGCGATATCCTCAATTTCTCTACTTTCCCTCTTACTGATAACTCGTTAATGGCCTTTTGCTTAACTAACTTCTTCCGCTCTCTTCTCTGGTCTAAGCAAACCCAAGGCCTTACCATGCTGTGGTTGTTGTTGCAACGCACCTTACCAAGGACCTCCACATCCTGCACTATACCAGGGTGAGCGCAATGAAGTCCATTTCATTTTTAGTCATTGTTGGGACTCTTTAACGTCTACTTCTTGTTATTTTGTTTCCGGATGAAGGTATTCATGATCAGTAAATTATTTTTCTTCGCGAACTCTACTGATAACTCCCGCCTGCTATTCCTGGAACCTAAGCCATAGTCGCCTACCGCCTTTTCTGCAGCCTGCTTCTTGCCCACCTTCGTATTGCAGTCGGCTCCCCAACTTATTTTCGAGGGACAACTTACAGCAGCTGCCTTGACCTGGCTTTCGTTTCTCGATGCCTTATCAGCAACGTCCGGTGGTTTTCGGATATTGAAAGCTGCGGAATTTGACCATGTCCCTACATATCCGATCATTACTGAACTTTCCACATACACCTCTGCCACAGGCATGCGACGCATCGATTGTTCAGTGTTTCAAACACTTATGGAAGGTGCCTGCAGAGAAGGTTCATCCGCTAGTTTTGAAGGGAAGACTAAGGAGGCCATAGAGAACGCGACATGGTTATTCACCCCAGTTAAGAAGTACCTGGAATTCGATATGGAATTGCAGCGCCTGCGATCACTGCGACGGAGGGCAGAGCGTAGGTACCGACGCACATGTCCAGCCTTGATCTCAGAGATGCGAGGCGCATGCAAAAGAAAATTCAGCGCAGAATTCAAGCCCTCCAGGAACAACGCTGGAAGTCATTCTGTGAAACGCTTGATACACGGAAACCTTTGTCACGCATCTGGAATGTAGTTCGTGGCCTTTCGAACATCCCCACACCAGCTGCACCCTTTCAAGTTTCTTGCACTCTTGCAACGACGTGGAGAGGTCGAGGTAGCTGAGGATTTCTACGCTAGGGTTGCCGGACCATCTGCCCCATCTGCAACGCTGCATTGCAGCGATGTTCCCGCTTCTCGTGATTCTCGGATGAACCTTCCCTCCTCCGTGAGGAACTTGACGCAGCGCTGGCTTGTTACAGACGGTCATCATCGCTGGTACCCGACGGTGTGCCATACACTGCACTTCCAAACATTGGACAAGAAGCTAGGCGTGTCCTTTTAAAGTATTACAACAAATCATGGAATCAGGGCACAGTTCCAATCGAGTGGAAGTCCAGTCGTGTAGTTCCGCTCCTGAAACATGGGAAATCGCCTCTTGACCTGACATCATACCGTCCAATTGCGGTGGCCAGTTGCGTTGGCAAAGTACCGGAAAGGATGGTACTTACACGTATTGTGTGGTGCCTGGCGCGCTACCGCATATATCCGGATATAATATACGTGTTTCGACGTGGACACTCTTGAATTGACATCGTGGTGGACCTGGTGTCATCCGTCTAGCGCCAAAAACATATGAAGCGCTTCACCGCAGCATTGTTCCTGGATATAAAGGGTGCATACGTCAATGTAACTCACCAGGCTGTTTTGGACGCTCTGGAAGCTGCCGAGATTGGAGGTTGCGTATTCTGCTCGATAATCAGCTATTTATCCAACAGATCTCTCTTTGTGTAGACAGAGGATGGCCCAACATTTTCTCATTTTACTTCCCGTGGAGTCCCACAGGGTGGAGTGCTCAGCCCAACGCTGTTCAACCTTACACTTGCTGGGCTTGTCGATATACTACCAAAGTCAGCGCAACTCTCAATCTATGCGGATGACATCTGTATCTGGGCATCCGGAGTTACGCGCCCACAAGTTCGAGCGAGACTACAAAAGGCGTCAAGTATTCTTGCTGCCTACCTTCACAAGCAAGGCCTACAGATTTCAACCGAAAAGTGCTCGCTTGTTGCCTTTACACGCAAGAAAATGTCTGCTTATTGTCTGCAAATGTCTGCATAAACGGCACAGCAGCACCCTACGTAAAGAGCATCGGTTGCTGGGAGTAATCATCGACCGAAATCTATCATGGACCCCTCATATCTCATTCATGAAAAAGAGACTGACAGTGATTTCTCACGTTCTCGCCTTTCTTGGAGGGAAAGTCGTGGGGAGCGTCGGCGCGGTCGATGATGCAGCTCTACAATGCCTTATTCATGGGATTTCTTCGCCACAGCCTCCCTGCACTTGGAAACATTCGAAAGACGAACATACGAAGTCTCGTTCAAGCTCAAGCTCTCCGGATTTGCCTAGGGTTGCCAAAATGTGCCTCTACGGGCGCGTCTGTACTCATCGCCCGGGAGCACCCAATCCCTACCTACTTAACAGTTGACGCACTGAGGCCACATTTCCGACACATATCTCGGGTTCCCTCTCACCACCTTGGCAGTCTTCCTATTACCAGGTCGCGCACATCGTTTACTGACACGATTGATGCACATGCCGTCCCAGTTTACACCCGCCTCTAGACCGTCCTCGCCACTTTGGAGCCTGCACAATTACCGTGTGTTTCTTTCAATACCTGGAATCAGGAGGAAGATGAACTTATCGCCGATATAACTAAAACAAGTCACTCTTGAATATTTCCATGAGCGCCATGCAAACCGGGTGCACATTTACACCGACGGCTCAGTGAACCCTATCACTTCTTCTGGCTCCGTGGTCATCCCCGCAAGGACTACAGAAATTAGAGTTAAGATAGCTCAGCCCACGTGTTCGGCAGGTGCAGAACTCACCGCTCTTCGTGTCGCCATTGAACACATCAGTCAGCAGCGCCCTCAGCGGTGGTCTATTTTCACCGATTCCAAAGCTGCCCTCCAAGGCTTACAAGCTGCTCTTCGCCGTGGAGCCCATGAACAACTGGTCGCAGAAATTCGACAACTACATCACTCTGCCATCAACAAAGGACATGACATTGTCTACCAATGGCTACCAGGGCCCAGCGGCATAGCAGGCAATCACCGAGCGGATCAGGTCGCGCGAACTGCTCACCACGACGGCGATTTTGTGTCGATCCCCCTTTCGAGATCAGACGCAGCGGGCAGGCTTCGCGCAGTTGTGCGGGACGTCACGCTTGCCGCGTGGAATTGAAGCCAATTTTTCAATTCACGTTTAAAATCCTTGGACCCAAATCTGAGCTCCGGCTTCCATCAGGCCTACCACGACATGAAGAAACTTTGCTGTGTCGCCTCTGGCTTGGTGTAGCTTTCACCAACCATTACTCTTTCTTAATCGGTATGGCTGATAGTCCTGCATGTGCCATCTGCGGGTATGACGAGACTATAACCCACATTCTTTGTGACTGCTCTGCCTACAGCGCCGAAAGGCAGTCTCTCAGCCGTGCGCTGGAGCTCCTAGATCCTCGCCCACTGACGGAAATGACGATTCTCGGGCACTGGCCGCTGTGATCGTCGGCGGTGAAGGCGTCCAAGACCCTGCTCCGCTTCTTGCGAATTTCTGGCCTTCACGTTAGGCTGTGACTTGAACGAACTTTCACTTTTTAGAGTAACTTCAATTTTCTGCTACTCTCTTTTCTGTTTCATTTTTTTATTCCCTCACTCCTTTCCCCCCGTGTACGGTAGCAAACCGATTATTCTTCCGGTTAACCTCCCTGCCTTTCCTCTTCTACCTGCTCCTCCGCCTCCTATTTGTGCAGTGTACTCTGATTTTACTCTGTTCATGGCTGATTCTACGTCTTCATAGAAGCTTTCAACGACCTGGTCATAACGGCTTCTTGTAGGCGCGTAGGCCAGCACCATCTTCAACTTGTACCTCTTATTGAGCCTAATTACGATAGCTGCCACCCTATCGTTAATACTATAGAACTCTTGCTTGTTGCGAGCAAGATCCTCATTGATGAGGAATCCGACACCTAGTTCTCATCTCTCTGCTAATCCACGATAGCACAGTACGTGCCCGCCCTTTATACGCCTCATCTGTCCTCCTAACCTCACTAAGCCCTATGTCATTCCATTTAATACGCGCTTGTTTCTCGAACAGCACTGGTAGGCTTGCCTCACCGGATAAGGTTCTAGAGTTAAACTTTCCCAGTTGCAGTTTCAAATGGCGGCCTGTCCGGAGAAAGCGATTCTTAGCACCCACCGCTACGTCACACGTCTGACCGCCGCCTTGGTCATTTGCTCCGCAGCCGCTGGGGACTGAGGGCCGAGGGTTGATTGGTTGTTCTTAGAAGCTTGTGACCAAGTACTACACAAGGGTGGCCAAATCCTACTCTGTTAAGGGAGTGCGTTGTTGGTTCCGGTCACCGAGATTAGGGCACACCCTAGGCCTCGTTGTGCAGTTACATCGAAGTTGTGCATAGGGTAATCACGGAGCCCTTTTCGGTGTTCACGTCGCGAGTTTCGACACCGAGGCGGATTCACTCTGCAGTAAAGGAGCTTTTTCCTGGTGGAAATAGATCGACGTAGCGAGAAAGGGCCGCGCGATGATCATTACCAAGTAGATGGCAAAGATGCCTCTCCTCAGTGTACTCAAGCAGACAGAGCTAAAGCGCCATATCTCCAGGCACAAAAAAAGCAGAATACATCGGCTACATATATGTGCAGGACTCGGGTCGGAAGGACATTTCAAAATTGCTGTCGGAGCAGAATGTCATTTGCTTTTTTAAGATTTCCGATTCAATCTTCGATACAGTTCCGGCGACGCACTGCGCTCTAGGTAACCCGTCAATTCAGGCCATCGGGCACTGAATACGGCAAGTGTGGAAAGCAGTGCCATGCACACCGGAAGCCTCGGCGTTACGTACTCGTGGTGGTGGTGGTGGAGGTGGTGGTGGTGGTGGTGGAGGTGGTGGTGCTGGTGGTTGTGCTGGTGGTGGTGCTGGTGGTTGTCGTACTTGATGGCTTCTTTTTCTTCGTTGTGGTCACAGCCGCGTACACCGGTTTTATTGTCTCCCCGCCGCTGTCCTCGCTTTCCACGGGCGCTGCAACGCCAGAAATGCCCGTCAAGCGAATGGGAAGAAAAAAGGGACACCCTAGCGATTAGATTAGGCACGTGCTCGCTTTTTTTAGCGAATTGCTGTGTAACAGTTCGCTCTACACTTACGCAATTAAGACGCGCTGCTTCCGAACAAGTTATCACTCAGTCATGTTACTTCCCCAGTCCGCGATATATCAAGGAAAGCAGCTGGCCGAATTGGGACCGACAAGACATGGAATTCAGGAGTCACTGAAAGCGAAAAAAGAATAGCGGAATGCTGTCGTCTTTTATTTTATGATTTCTGTTGCGGATCAATGGACAATTACTTGTGTGATCATTTTCTACCTGAAAGATATTTTATTAGAAAGCAAAACATAAAAACACATGCCGCACATCAGGTCCGAACGCAGGACTTCTGCATGTCGTGTGCGGTTCTCTTAACTGATCTACAGTGGCGGCTGTCCAGTATTATCTACATAGAAGGCGGGCATTCATTTTACCTGTAACCTAATCTTGCGAGTGTTCATCGCCACCAAATTCGACCATAGGGGTGGACGTAGGAATGACCTGTTGTACTTGGAACTAACGCATTGAATGTGCTCGAAGTGGGGGAGACAGCTGTGACAGAACCTTTTCGTGCAGACCGCAGAATGGAGGCTATCGTTGAGCGTTTGGACAGAAGAGGCTACGGAATTCAGAGGCTCACCCAGGTTGCTCCTTCTCGGCAACCTTTCGCGACCGATCGTTTATTTAGCTGCCACCTGCCTCGGTAGTCAGATTGCTCACAATCCAGTGGGCAGGCTGTGATGGCCAGAATTTCACGCGACCAAATCGGGTCACCTAGGTTGCTTCTTCGGGGATTTCTCGCTCACAATGCCGACGCCGCATTTTCTGCACAAGGGGAGCCATATTAACGTTTTCGCCTTAACAACAGCCTCATCCCGCAGTTGAGATCCGAACCCAGGACTTCCGCATGCCACGTGCGGCTCTCGCAACCGAGCTACGACGGCGGCCGCCTAATAGTTTGCGTCCTGGGGTATTATCGCAAAAGCAATACTACTCCTAAGAACGGCCTTTCGCGTAGCGGCGGTCACTTGCCACATTTGACCTTTAGAATGACTCCTGACGTCATACCCTGCCTAGTGACGTCACAGCGTGACGTCATACCAGGAGTGAGAGACGGGCTACCAACTCGGCTCTTTTGGGTAACGGCTGCCGCTTGCCACGGCGCGCCGCGCTCCTCCCGCTGGAGGCGCTAGTGACGTTATGGCGTGACGTCATACTAGGAGTGAGAGACGGGCTACCAACTCGGCTCGTCGGGTAACGGCGGCCGCTTGCCAAGTCGCGCCGCGCTCCTCCCGCTAGAGGCGCTAGTGACGTTATGGCGTGACGTCATACTAGGAGCGAGAGACGGGCTACCATGGAGGAAGAAAAACTAGGAGGGACCATGACGTCACAATCTTGAAGCCTAGTCATAAAAAATATAATGGAAAGCATCATGGGAAATAGGCCCTCACGGGACAAGGCAGTGGTAGCTCTTAGCCGGATTTCGGTTTCGGTTTCGCTCTCTCGCTCTACGAGCAACTGCGCGACCATCTGCTTGTGTTCACTGACGGCTCCGTGGTGAGCGCAAACTGCTCGCTTGCCGCAGCGGCACCATCCCCGAGCGACGCGTGCGCTGACTGCGGCGCAGTGGAGACATCGGAGCACATGCTCCTTCGCTGTGCCGCTTCTGCAGTGCCGCGTCGCGAGATTCTCGCGGCCTGCAGGGCGCTGGGAATCATCCCGGACAGTCTCGAAGCGCTCCTCTGGCCGCGCGGCACTGCGCGCACCCGTGATATTCTAGCCTCTATACCCGTGACAGAACAGTGGTGAGCCTCTGTGCGTTCATCGAGCAGGCGGGCTTGACTTCCCGCTCGCTCTTCGCCAGGTAGTGCACGCGTGACACGAACGCTCCGTGGGTGCTACCTCCGACGGTATACGCAGCCGGGCGCCCCACCCCGGCCGCTAGTGCAGTGTGCCGCGCGCGCGATTAGTCCGAGACAGGACGCTATACGAGCGCGCGGCTATGTATACATACAGTTTACTTCTTTTTGTAAGTGATTGTGCGCAGTGGCCGGGAGACCCCGCGCAGGGGCAGACGTAAAGCCGCGGCACTCTCTCTCGACAGCGAGAGAGAGATAAATACTTCACTGCTGCATTTCACGTCGGAACCGCCTATGTGCGCGAGCGTATTCGGCACGACTTGTGCCTCGAGAATAGCGGAGAATGGCGGGCCCATGGGCGGGCCGAAGTCCGCCTACCCGAGAAATAGAGTCTTGCGCAGCGCGCCGGAGCGCTCGTTCAACACGTCCGTCCGCCGTGAGCGCTCTGGAAGCCGCTGCGCCCTTTTTTAGAGGCTCGTTTCTTCGCCTACTCTCGAGTTCTCCGCTTATAGCATGCGCTGAAATAAACGCTCCGTATGTGTGTATAACGACGAAAGGAATTCTTCTCCATTCTCTTTATGAACCACAGTTGAACAGTGACGAGGTCGCGACCGCACCCTTTGATGAAAAGTTTACCTGCAGTTTTCTACAGTGCACCCAAAAACTCAAGAGTGTAATCAACAGAAGTGTTGAGACGCGGAGCCTTCAGACAACCTCGAGCTCGGTACGCATTCCGCCAAAGCTGAAACACAGGCGCTGCGCTTCTGCGCTACTGCGGAGCACGGACGTTCACTAAAAAGCACCGCTGGCTGGCAGTCTGGTAACTGTGGAGGAGGGCCTATTTCCCATGAGTCAGTGCGCAAAAGGGCCCTCGGCAGCGGCGTCAGAGGAGGATGGCTTGCAGAGGCTGAGCGCACTCCCTCCTAGTTTTTTTACCTCCATGCGGGCTACCAACTCGGCTCTTCGGGTAACGGCGGCCGCTTGCCACGGCGCGCCGCGCTCCTCCCGCTAGAGGCGCTACTGACGCTATAGCGTGACGTCATACTAGGAGCAAGAGACGGGCTACCAACTGGCTCTTCGGGTAACGGCGGCCGCTGGCCACGGCGCGCCGCGGTCTTCCGACTAGAGGCGCTGCATATGCAGTATAAAACGCCTGCTTTCGCAACCTACCAGACTTAACCAAAGATAAGCCCCCGCCAATTTTTTATGTTATATCTAATCTAACCTTGACAGCGTCCTTCAGCACCTCCCTAGCCCAAAAGGGGGACGTAGGAACGTACTGTTACACCGCAAGTTTGCCCCGAATGGCGATGGAGACAGTAGTGCGAGGACCCTCTGACCTTTTATGAAGGGTGTTTCAGCATACAGTGAAAAATTCCTAAAGAGAGACTTTTCTAGAAAGAAAACCTAGATGGGTTCAACGCTGCTGAACCAAATGTCGAGTGGTAGCTCTGGTGATATAAGACACAATACTGGTCTCGATGCTTTAGCTTTCAAGAGCTCCGCACTTCGTTCCTCGCACCTTCTGACGTCACCGCACCTTGCCCGGCCGGAAGCTTTGGCTGTGGGCGGCCGGCCGTTGCATCGAACACAACCAGCGTTTTTTGGAACGCATCAAAGTGCACCGGCGTTCTATGCGGAACTCACTTTTATGTCCTGCGCAACCGATGGCGGCAGAGGCCTTCTCGCGCCACACAGCAAAGGTTTGAAACGTCAAATCAAATCAAAATTTTATTTGTCTGTATACGTACACATTCATAAATTCTGATCTGCCTAAGCACATTTTGCTTGTTGGCTGATCAGGCAGCAGGTGGAGAAATACTTTCATATGTATACTTTACTTGTCTAAACACTCATACTAACATAGAAAAAAAAAACAATAAACCAAACAAAACACAAACAAAAAAATTTTGAGCACAAAATTGCACATACGAAAGAACTCAAGCTATACACAGGGAAATACATTTGCACACCAATTTCTCATGTCAGTCATCATCCTACGTTTGTTACTTGCAATACATAGATCATCTGGAATTTCATTAAATACAGCCGGTACATAATAACTGCGCATCTTTTTACCATAGTTTGTGTAAACCCGTGGCTTAAAAAAACGTTCTGTTTTTCTCAAGGTGACATATTTTTTTACGGGAGTCTTATATTCATTTGTATAATAATACCGTGTTAACACAACAAAGTGAAATAGTTCACGAATTTGAAGGATGCCTAACTCATCGTATCTCTCTTTCATGTCAACCGAGTGTAGTTTTGTGCCGTACGATATAGTGTTGACGATTCTTTTTAGGATAACATTTAATGCTTCTTTCTTGTATTCGGAGCAGTTACCGTAAAGAGTAATGCCGTACTTTAAAACAGGTTCTACTAATGCTGTATAGATCAGTCGCCTAAGATGGAGCGGAGCTTTACCACGAAGGTGATACATCATAGCCGCAATGGCCCTTATCTTTCGAGAGAGGTAGACGATGTGGTCGCTCCATGTAAGGTGTTGGTCAAAGTGGATGCCCAGATACAGAACTGTTCGCTCTATTTGCATAGCTTTACAATTACACTGGTAACAATGGGATGTATGAAGATACAGTGGTTGGTTGAAAGCAACAATTTTATGAGGGTTTTTAAAGCATGTCAGTTTTGTTTTGTTCACGTTTAAAAAAAATAAAATTTTGCGAGAACCAGTCAACAACTTCACTTATATCTGTTTGAAATGACTCCACGCCTGTGCGATAATCAGTAGCTTCAAGCGCTAGCGCTGTGTCGTCAGCGTATTGAAAAACGTTTGCCTTAAGCTGTAACAAACCCAAATCGGATACATATATGTTAAAAAGTAGTGGGCCAAGTGTACTTCCCTGAGGTACACCGAATTTAACATTTTTTAAATCTCCATGCGTATTATCAAGCATCACACACTGCAATCTACCTGTAAAATAATAGACAAAAAACTTGTTAAAATGACCGCGGAACCCAAGTGAGCTTAATTTTTCGAGTAGTAGTGTATGGTCTATTGTGTCAAATGCCTTAGTTAAGTCCAGAAATAAGGCTAACACGATGTGATTATTTTCTAGTGCATTGTAAACATAGTCAGAAAATTCTTCAAGAAGTGTAGTCGTACTTCTATTCCTTGTGAAGCCAAACTGCGCATCATTGTTCAAAGAATATTTTTCACAGAATGATTCCATAACATATGCAACATGCTTTTCCATAATATGTGCTATTGATGACAGTATTGCGATCGGCCTATAATTTGTAAAATCACCTTTCTTCCCGTGTTTGTAGATTGGCCTGACAACAGATATCTTAAGTTCTTCGGGGATATCACCAGTTTCGAATATACCATTCAATATGTTCATAAGCACTTCTTTCAAAGCGTCAAAGTTTCTGCAAAGATCTCTCAGACGAATGCCATCATACCCAGGTGGCTTGAACTGCTTCATTCTGCACATAATGCTCCATAGCTCGTCCACTGATATCAGTGGCAGATATGCAGTATGCACACATGTCCGCTTCGGTCGATGTGGTACAGGCCTACTGACAACTATATTCCGCAACTTTTCAGTTGTGTGTATAAACACGTCATTAAATTTTTCACACAGCACTTTCACGTTCTCTTTTGGAAAATTCTTTTTTACTGCTTCATCAACGGAAGCCTTTCTCTGTCAACCCATCAGTTCATTGGCAATTTGCCACGTTTTCTTTCCGTCATGTTTGTTCAGTGAAAACTGTCGTGCGTAAAAGGATCTTTTCGCCAGACGCATTTTCGCCGTTACCTGATTCCGCAGAGCGCGATATTCATTTCTTCGAGCTTTATCTTCAGGTTGCTTCCTACATTTTTGCCACGCTTTATCTTTTGCACAGCACAACTGTGCTATCTCATGAGTTATCCACTTCTGATCTGGTCTTCTTATTTTGATGTTAACAGATTTAGTTGACTGTGCATAGACGTTGTGAAAGATTTCAATAATTTTGCTATATAAGCTGATATGATCTAAGTCTAAAAAGGAACTCAAGTTAACATTGCGAATTAATTGGTCTACTTTTCTGTTATCTAGAACAGAACCTGTAATAATACCTCCATCAGTTGTATGATCCTCAGACAGAATTGCAACCGTCACAAAGTAATGATCAGCTAGTTTTTGCTTGATAACTCCCGAAACATACTGCTGGTTTTGCAAACGAATAATTATGTGGTCAGTGCATGACTTGGTAATAATGCATGACTTGGTCGTGAAGGGAGAAGGCAGCACACCTGGGATGCCTCCTTTCCTCCTCGCCGCAACACGGCGACGGAGCGAACATCCCCCAGGAGCTCTCCGGGCTTCTCCTGGGATGCCGCTAACCTCCTCTTTCTCCTTCCTGCGGCGCGAGGGGCCTGACTACCCTCTAGACTCTTTCTAGGCTCTAGACCTTGAAGCTAATGAGCCCGCACTAGAGGACGAAGAGTCGCACTTAGATGCACATACGTCCTAAAAACTAGTTCTCTTCCGAAACATCTTTGCCGTCCCGTTGTCGCCAAGTCCCCATTTAAGATATTATTCAACGAAAAATCACATGTTATCAGGCCACTTGGCGATAACTGCGAATAGTTAGCACTACTAGATGCCCACCAAATACTGCACAAATGTATGAATATTTGCCACCATGGTACAGCCTCCGTTCAGTATGTGACTTCACACTGACACATCTACACAAAAAAAAGCCACATGAGCACATACTATAAGAATTGTTTGCACTACAATAAATATATGACACCTGCACTGAATTTTACACTGATGGCTCAAAAACCGAAAGTTAAGTTGGAACTGCAGTAATTCTAGAAAAAAGTGAAGAAATAATACGACTACCAGAATGAGCATCAGTTTTTACGGCCGAGTGTTATGTCATCTTCGTAGCTGTAGAACAAATAGTAAGAGAGACCATCAAATATATTTATTTATTTATTTATTTATTTATTTATTTGATACTGCCAACTGCCTCTTGGCAGTCCAGGCAGGAGTGAGTAAGTACAGGAAAGACAAGTCAAAGTCGGCACTACAAATCAAGTTAAACAAGAATGTGAGTGGCAAGAAAGCATAAGGAAATGGCTTGCAATACAGACTACTGCGTGAGTAAATTCAGCTTATACAAAATTACAAAAAGACGGACACTGACGTCATTGAAAAGAACAAAAAAACACACATCTGCAAACTGCAAATACAGGAGAACTGGACACTCTAAAACTAACGCGCTTCATTGCAAAGAGTGCACGGCAGACGCAAAGGATTCGACCGAGGTCAGACTGGCGACTTCTTGCGGTAGAGCATTCCACTCTGCAATAGTTCGAGGGAAGAACGAGAAGCGATAGGCGCTAGTCTTAGCCTGTGGCATCAAAATTGTTTTGCTGTGCTTGCCTCTTGTTTCTCTTCTTTTATTGAAATTGATGTAGATGTCGGAATCCATATTTGTTAGTTTGTTAACTATATTAAACACAGTTTGAAGGCGATGGAGTCTACGCCGAAGTTCTAATGTTGGGAGGCCAGACCGTGTTCTGAGATCAGTGACCGAGGCTCTGCTGCTGTAAGTATTATAAATAAATCTAAGGGCTTTCTTTTGCACGCTTTCAATGTTACTGATGTCATTTTTTGTGTGGGGATCCCACACAACATCGGCATAATCAAGCAATGGTCTAATGAGTGTCGTGTAGGCAGCGAGTTTAGTCCTACTAGTGCAATGTTTCAGCCGGTGTTTAAGTAGCCATAGCCTCCTTAGCGACGCCGAAACGACGTATTGAACATGAGCGCTCCAGGTTAGCTTCGAGTCAATTACTACACCCAGGTATTTAAAATTGTCAACCGGCTTAATTGCTACATTGTTGATTTTATATGTACAAATTAATGGTTTTTTCTTCCTTGTAATGACCATGTGTGCATTTTGAGGCGTTTAAGTTCATGCGCCAGGACTGACACCAATTATTGATTGCAGTTAGGTAATCATGTATGTCAGTCTGATCGTGCAATGATCGAATGTTATGATACACAATGCAATCATCTGCGAAGAACCGGCATCGTACCGGGGAATCAAAGGTCAAATCATTCAGATAAATCAAAAAGAGAAGGGGTCCAAGTACTGAACCTTGCGGTACACCGGAAAGTACGGGAGCAGGTGGAGAAATTGAGTTTCCTATACGAACGTATTGTGTTCGGTTAGATAAATATGAGTCAAGCCAGCGGAGAATTTGTTCATTTTTTAGCAGACATTGTAGCTTCAGCTTTAGTCTATTGTGACAAACACGATCGAACGCTGTCTGCAAATCAAGAAAAAGCACGTCTATTTGCCCGCCCCGGTCCAGCGCTGCCATGACCTCATTGGTAATGTGTAGAAGCTGTGTAACTGTGGATAGGCCACGCCGAAATCCATGTTGTTTTTCGGAAAAGAAACTATTATTTTTCAGGAAGCTACTCACGTGCTTAAAAACAAAGTGCTCCATCACCTTACTAGCGGTGCACAGAAGAGAGACGGGTCTGTAATTAGTAATGCTGAGTTTATCTCCGGACTTATAAATGGGAATTACCTTTGCTGCTTTCCAATCATTAGGAAGGACACCTTGCTTTAGACTTTCATTAAATATTATAAATATATATTTTGCGCACCACTCCGCGTACCTAAAAAGAAAATTATTTGGTATGTCATCGGGACCAGCAGATTTCTTTATATCTATGCTTAGTAGGGACGAAAGAATACCTTCTTCAGAAACAAAAAGGTCCGGAAGTTCACAGCCAGGACCTGAAAATTCTGGATTATTGTCTTCACTACCGCGTAGAAATACCGAGGCAAAGTACTCGTTGAACGCTTCGGCAATATTCTGGTTATCGCTTGACTCGGTATCATTCACTCTAAATTTGGTGACCGGATCCTTTTTTTCCGTTATGTGCATCCAAAACTTCCTTGGAGCGTTAGTAAAAAAATGATGTAGCTTAACATTGAAGAAATGATACTTTGAGTCTTTTATTTTGTTCCTAAGTTCTGTGCGCATTGACTGTAGCAGAGAACGGTCGACAGATGAATTGGAACGTGACAGACGTTTTAAGCGGCGCTTTAGTTGCAATATGTCACGAGTGATCCAAGGGTTGTTGCGAGCCATTCTCTTGCGTTTTGTTGGAATGTACCTGTGCATACATTCTTGGACTGCGTGTTTAAAATGCAACCATAAATCATTAACACTGAATTCACCCTGGATAAATTTTTGAGAAAAAGTGTCGAAATCGTGTTCTAAGTAGTCTAGTACACTTTCATCTGCCGCATTCCTAAAATCCATGAATTCTTTATCTGGACAACGTATCATTTTTTGCGGTAGATTGCTTCTAAACAGGACCGCCTCATGATCTGATATGCCTGGCAAAACTTCTACAGTAAATCCTGTTTCACTGACAGCTTCAGAGATAAGAACAAGGTCGAGGATAGTTTGCGAGTTTGAAGTAACACGTGTAGGTGTTCCTACTACCTGTTTAAGATTAAAAGAAAATGCCAAATCGAATAACAATTCAGCGTGCTGGCAAGAAGGTCGAGCACAGAGATCATCCCAGTTGATCATGGGCAGATTAAAGTCGCCGCACAAGATAATATGAGTGTAGCATTTACTATGGGTGTAAATAAAATCGTGCAGCGATTCTAAAATTGAGGTGTCTGCATTCGGAGGCCTGTATACTACACCAATAAGGACGTTGCGCCTGAACGACGGCACAAGGATCCAAGCCATCTCAGCACAAGTATTGTGAGCAATGGATGTGAACGGAATGCCCTTTTTTATTATGGCCGCAACACCACCCCCTCTCGAGCCACGGTCCTGGCGAAGTATGTTGTATGAGCTGGGTATTATGTCGGAATCAGGAATAGCATTATGAAGCCATGTTTCCGTTAGTAGCGTGACATCCGGGTTGTAACTAAGAAGAAGGCTTTCAAGGTCATCAGACTTGTTCACGACGCTCCGGGCGTTAACAGTTAACACAGATAGCGGACTGAACGCATGGGGTGATTCCAACGAAAGAGATTTACTTTTACTCTTGTATCAGGCACGTATATGACGGTGCGTCTCTGTCACTGACATGCGCGGTGCGAGCTGCCTGTTATCACTAGCGGGCTATATAATCGGCACGCTTCAATAAACACACGTTCTTCTTGTTCTGGACATCATGCTGTTGCCACGTTCTTTCCAACTCGGATACATGGTGTCAGAAGTGGCTAAGACGATCTAGCTACACCGACGACGGACGAAGCATGGAACGGCTGGTCGCACCGGAACCGCTGCGTCTGGCAGGGAGTGTCTCGGCATCATGGAAGCGTTTCAAGCAGAAATTTGAGATTGTTTCTCTGGCAGCCAGCTGTCCAACCTGCAGGAAATTCGCTTACGCGCACGCAAAAGAACCGCTCCTCATGCGGCCAACTCCCCGATGTGCATGGTACCGGGTGGGAGTGGACATCTTTTTCTTTGCTGCAGACTCGTACCTGGTTGCTTACGATGCATTTTCTAACTTCCCAGAGGTGCAGCAACTTCAGGACACTAGTGCAAGGGCTACAATTGCTGCACTCAGCGCTATCTTCGCAAGATATGGCGTGCCACTAGAAGTGTGCACGGACAATGGTCCTCAATTTTCGAGCCACGAGTTTGCCGTGTTTGCACAGAACTATGACTTTACACATGTGACTTCGAGTCCCCATTACCCTCAGTCAAATGGTTTGGCTGAAAAAGGTGTGCAGGTGGTCAAACGCATCTTGAAGAAAACCCAGGATTCCGGGGATGATTTCTGGCAAGGCCTGCTGGCCTATCGATCAACACCACTCGAAGACGGCCGATCCCCGGGGGAACTTTTGCAAGGGAGACGCCTGCGAGCCAACCTTCCCGACTTTGAAGAAGTGCCGCGCAGCAAGGTAGAGAAGCATCGCCAGAAAACGCAGGGCAAACCGTTGCCGAAGCTTTCTCGAGGCGACGTGGTAAGGCTGCGAGGAACTACAACGTGGGCCCGGAAGGCGAGGGTAGTAAGCGCTCCGGCTCCAAGGTCGTACCAGCTTCTAACGGAAGATGGAAGAATTCTGCGACGTAACCGGCGACATCTCGCAGAGAGGCGAGAGCGGTATGCCGAGACGAGCAGTGACGACGGTGGCGACACAAGTGGGCCAATCGACAACCCCCGGGTACCTGCCTCGCCTTCGTCGCCTGGTACCTGCCTCGCATCGCAGGCCTCGGGAGGGCCACAAAGGACTGCTGGGGAACCACCGTGCGCGGCCAATACAGCGGGAAGCTCGCCTCCGGGTGCCGTGCAGCCACCAGCATTAAGGAGATCGTACCGGAACATGAGGGCCCCGCAACGCCTTTGCTATGACGAGGAATTTAATCAGTGCGCTTAACTAATCCCTGTTGCTGCAACTGTTTTTGTTTGTTCCCGCGAAAAGATGTATCAGGCACGTATATGACGGTGCGTCTCTGTCGCTGACATGCGCGGTGCGAGCTGCCTGTTATCACTAGCGGGCTATATAATCGGCACGCTTCAATAAACACACGTTCTTCTTGTTCTGGACATCATGCTGTTGCCACGTTCTTTCCAACTCGGATACAACTCTTGCGCTGTTTTTGACTGGAAATAGACCGGGTATGTCAATTCGTTGCAGACGGGACTGCCTTATCCATTGCTTCGTCCCATCTGAAAGTCTTGTCATTGATTCTAACTTTGTCAAAGGTTAGAAACACCTTGTCTCCTCTGTCTCGATTTTCTTTGGTCCAAGTCCAAAGCTTTTTCCTTATTGCTTGGACCCTAGGAGAGAAGTCCTCAGAAATACTATATTCAGTGTTTTTGAAGGCGCTGCATACTTTCAGTATCTTTAGTTTGTCTCGGTAGTCCAAAAGCTTGAGTATTACTGGACGACATTTGCCGTCCCTAGGCTTCCCTATTCTGTGGACGCGCTCCATTGACACGTTTGAAACTTTTAGTATGTCCTGAAAGATTTTTTTCGAAACCTCTTGTTCCAAAGATTGGGACGGTTCTTCCGTTGGTTCCGGTAAACCATAAAGTATTAAATTGTTCCTCCGGCTTCGATTTTCTAGATCATCTACTTTTAACAGTAGGCTGTCAACAGTTTTCTGTAGATCGTCCACCTTGGCTGTGTAGGTCTTAACGGTGGACGAAATATCCTCCACTTTTCGGTCAATGGAAGCTAACTTATCAATGCTTTCATCTAGGCGTCGGTTTGTTGTGGCCACGCTTTCTTTGAGCTCTCGCAAGTCATTCATAATTGCCTGCAGCATGCTTTCGGTAGAGGGGCCTGGATTTAGTTCAACGTCCCCGCAGGAAGCCAGTAAGTTAACAAAACAATGGTATACATTTTTTAGCACATCAGTAAACGGCCGTGGGCACGGCAAGAGCAAAAGGCACACATCGTTACTACGAAAGCCATAAGCCTGGCGGTAGTCTCTCACCTGTATCAAGAACAAGAAGGGATTCTTTAGACGCATGGTTCCAAAGCTCTCGCCGCGCCCACTGATCGTCTGCCACGCTTGAGTCCCTTTTATACGCTCTGACAGTGGTGACGTAGCGGATGGTGGCGCTCGATGTCGATCCAAGTGCGTCGCCCAGCCGCGCAGACCCGGTGTGTCGTCAGTAGGAAAGCCTGTCGATGCATTGGGCTGGTGGTAGTGCAATTCCGTCGGCTTCACCGTAGCTGGGTCGCACTCAGTAGCTGAAGCCGCATCGCTGTGGCTGATGCAAATCACGGCCTGTATCAAGAACAAGAAGGGATTTCAAAGACACTGTAGCGCAGCAAAAGACGAGGACACAAGAAACGAGAGACGAACACCACGAGCGCTAACTTCCAACAAACTTTATTCTCCTGAAGCATCACACTTTTATACACCAGAAAACAGTAATCACACGTGCGAACAGTATCAATTTCTTAGAAAAACGAGCTCTTTATCTGAGAGATAAATAGGTCAGGAAGCTCGTGTGTAAGCACACCTTCCATTCTCCTCTCAGATAAAGAGCTCGTTTTTCTAAGAAATTGATACTGTTCGCACGTGTGATTACTGTTTTCTGGTGTATAAAAGTGCGATGCTTCAGGAGAATAAAGTTTGTTGGAAGTTAGCGCTCGTGGTGTTCGTCTCTCGTTTCTTGTGTCCTCGTCTTTTGCTGCGCTACAGTGTCTTTGAAGTATGTACCAACAAGCCCAAAAAGCCACGCTACTGAAGAAGGGATTCTTTAGACGCATGGTTCCAAAGCTCTCGCCGCGCCCACTGATCGTCTGCCACGCTTGAGTCCCTTTTATACGCTCTGACAGTGGTGACGTAGCGGATGGTGGCGCTCGATGTCGATCCAAGTGCGTCGCCCAGCCGCGCAGACCCGGTGTGTCGTCAGCAGGAAAGCCTGTCGATGCATTGCGCTGGTGGTCGTGCAATTCCGTCGGCTTCACCGTAGCTGGGTCGCACTCAGTAGCTGAAGCCGCATCGCTGTGGCTGATGCAAATCACGGCCTGTATCAAGAACAAGAAGGGATTCTTTAGACGCATGGTTCCAAAGCTCTCGCCGCGCCCACTGATCGTCTGCCACGCTTGAGTCCCTTTTATACGCTCTGACAGTGGTGACGTAGCGGATGGTGGCGCTCGATGTCGATCCAAGTGCGTCGCCCAGCCGCGCAGACCCGGTGTGTCGTCAGCAGGAAAGCCTGTCGATGCATTGCGCTGGTGGTCGTGCAATTCCGTCGGCTTCACCGTAGCTGGGTCGCACTCAGTAGCTGAAGCCGCATCGCTGTGGCTGATGCAAATCACGGCCTGTATCAAGAACAAGAAGGGATTCTTTAGACGCATGGTTCCAAAGCTCTCGCCGCGCCCACTGACCGTCTGCCACGCTTGAGTCCCTTTTATACGCTCTGACAGTGGTGACGTAGCGGATGGTGGCGCTCGATGTCGATCCAAGTGCGTCGCCCAGCCGCGCGGACCCGGTGTGTCGTCAGCAGGAAAGCCTGTCGATGCATTGCGCTGGTGGTCGTGCAATTCCGTCGGCTTCACCGTAGCTGGGTCGCACTCAGTAGCTGAAGCCGCATCGCTGTGGCTGATGCAAATCACGGCCTGTATCAAGAACAAGAAGGGATTCTTTAGACGCATGGTTCCAAAGCTCTCGCCGCGCCCACAGCAACGTTTACAGCGAGATCTTAGTATGCTCTGAACACTGCACTCAATAAATGCTGCTGAACCTATAATAGTTTGGTTTATTGGGGTTTAACGTCCCAAAGCAACTCAGGCTATGAGGGACGCCATAGTTAAGGGCTCCGGAAATTTCGACCACCTGGGGTTCTTTAACGTGCACTGACATCGCACAGTACACGGGCATCTAGAATTTTGCCTTCATCGAAATTCAGCCGCCGCGGCCGGGATCGAACCCGCGTCTTTCGGGTCAGCAGCCGAGCGCCGTAACCACTGAGCCACCGCGGCCGGGCTGGACCTATAATAGGAAACATCATATATAATATAGTTAAAAATCGCAAAACAAAAGCATAACATTATATTGTGTTAGGTTCCTAGCCTTGTGGTAATTTTGGCAGTCATAAAGGAGATGGATGCGCTTCAGAAGCCTGAATTGGCCAAATAAAACAAGGGAGCATGCCATAAAGGGATTATTTGAAGTTAATGTGCTGTAAACTGCGAAGTAAGTGGCAGGCTACATTGGAGAAGCAAGTAAACAACTCAACTCTTTAAAGCCCATTTTAGGAGAATGAAAATCATGTATGCATCAGGAACGTTTTACAGAAGTTGTCCTATGTATGCAAGGTTTAAAGAAGTTATCCTATGTCAACTACGCATCGCACACACACACCTTACACACATCTTTCTACTGACAAAACAAATCAAACCTCTCTGCGTAATGTGTGGCGACGAACTCACAGTAAATCCCATTTTAATTTCATGTACAAAATATGAAAAGCAAAAATATGAAAAATACTTTAGAAAATTTACAACGAATACATGCGTTTAGGTGGTCAAGCACTTGGTGATTTTCCAAGTATTTCGAAGTTTCGTAACAAGCCAGTATATTAAATAAACTCTAGGTATCTTTTTTAACACAAGACATGCTAACCCTGTATTTGGCGCATCATAGCCTTTGTTGCTTTCGCGCTAAAAAACTAACTAACTAACTAACTAACTAACTAACTAACTAACTAACTAACTAACTAACTAACTAACTAACTAACTAACTAACTAACTAACTAACTAAATAACTAACTAACTAACTAACTAACTAACTAACTAACTAACAAACTAACTAACTAACTAACTAACTGGGTTTAGGTTTAAGTTTATGGGGTTTAACGTCCCAAAGAGACTCAGGCTATGAGAAACTAACTAACCAACTAACTAACTAACTAACCAACCAACTAACTAATTAAAAGCTAACTTCCTCTCCACATGAACTGGCATGCGCGGCGGGCGTGACTACAAAAAACGTGTGACTCTTTACAGGACAAATTGAAGAGCCAGAGATAATGCGCTTAAGCTAACATAGCTCTCTCAGGGGACAAAAGATCTAATTAGGAAACGCGAAAGCATGAGGGCGCCCTACTCCGCAAGCAGAACAGAACGGGCACAGCTATCAAGGTTAGTGAATAAGCCCAAGGTAGCCGACCTAAGGCAGTATATTTGGAGAGAATCGAGCATGCTCTTCAGAACGGAGTTAGCGTAAGAGCGGTTAAGAGGAAATTAGGCACAGGTAAAAACCCGAGGTATGCATTAAGAGAGGAAGAGGGCAATGTCATTAGCATTATGGATAAGATAGCTCAAATAGACCAAGAGTTCTACACAAATCTATGCAGTAGGCGATGCAATCATAACGTTAATGGGAGAAACAGTAGCGCGGAGCGAGTGGACATCCCGCCAGTAACAAAAGAGGAAATAAAGAAAGTCTTAAGACCAATGAAAAGGGGAAAGCAGCAGATGAGGATCAGGTAACAGCAGATTTATTGAAGGACGGAGGGGAGATGGTGCTAGAAAAACTAGCCACCCTGTATACGCAATGCATTGTGACCTCGAGCGTACAGGGTCGTCCACTCTTAGTTAGAATGCGCTAGCGCATGGCCGCCCTCTTTGGAGGGTCACTGCGTCCGAAACGGCTGCGCGTCGAAGCGAAGTGGCAGATGACGCGAAGCACCATGTCCAGTTAAACCTTCTCCTGCGCCACTTTGCTGCGGTGAGCGACTGTGTCGCACGCGGTGGCCCTCTGAAGAGTGCGGCCACGCGCTAACGCGTACTAACTAAGAGTGGACGACCCTGTACCAGGATCGTGGCAAAACGGTAATATTGTCACGAGTGGTGACTGCAGTCCGGCGAACAGGAAAACAACGAGGATGCCTTCTAAACGGAACTCTATTTGGGCTGACTTGTGCCCGCAAAGAACTTAATCACTCGGTGGCGGCGTAGCAAGAAGCGTGCTCGGCGGTCGTCGAGCAGAATGCCCGCCGGTGTCGGCCTTGCTCTTTTTAAACCTGATAGCGAACATTCGAGATAAAGCTTGGGAAGTTACTAGAACACTCTGGCACAAAGTAGAATCGGCTCCGTCTGGATGCGATCAATCGAGATAAATCTAGGCGCGTCTTGGAAGCTATGGAAGGAAAAATATAGGTGTAATGTTGCGAGGCCGGAAGCGGGCGGAGTGGCTAAGGTAACAGACGCGGGTTAATGACGTCCTGTACGAAGTCAGGAAGAAGAAATGGGCTTGGGCAGGGCATGTAAGGCGAAGGCAAGATAACGGCTGGCCATTAAGGGTAACGGAGTGGATTCCGAGAGAACGCAAGCGTAGCATGGGGCGCGAGAAAGTTAGATCGGCAGATGCGATTAAGATGTTTGCGTAGTAATGGTGGCCCCAACAGGCAAAAGAAAGGGTTAATTAGAGAGACATAGGATAGACCTTTGCCATGCAGTGGGCGCGCAGTCAGGCTGATGATGATGATGATGCTGTACGAACGTTCTGTCATAGCGCTGGTGCTACATAGGATGTGATCGCACCATGAAAAAGCAGGTGTGTGTTGTTACGACTCAGCTTGAGACCCGCGGTGATCACGGTGGCGGATTCAGCAGCGGAAATTTCGAAAGGTCGTTTGACCCCAAGATGACCCCAACAAAAAAAGGATGACTAGCTGGGAAGTGGCCGATGGAGCTCTTCCCACGCTCGGCTCGGTGCGAACGACCTTCCCTTCGGTACCCCGCAAGAAGCGACCGTCGATGGACAGACAACAGGGAAGAAGAGATTCACCACGTCTGAGAGTAACCGGAACGAATCGGAGGAAGCCGGCGCAGATGCGGCCGCGGTGCCAGCCCGCCTACGTCACACCTGTGTTCGATGGACACGAGCTGCTTGCAGTAATGTTGCACAGCAGTGCGAAAGAGGTGCAGACTTGCGTTTCCTTCACGAAAATTCCCACGCGTGTACTATGCACCAGGTGCCTCCGTGCTGTGCTGTGCCGATCTGTGTGTCGTATTGAATTGCCGCCTGGTGAAGGAGCGGAGCCTTAGGGTATTTAACCAGCGCCCTAAGTGAGAACGAAGGCCCGGGGCCTTGGCGACAACGCTCATCCAGTCGGTCGACGCTATGAACTCTTAAATTTTGATTCTTTCCTTTTCTATTCCAATCTGCAGTATGTAAATAAGTGCCTTGAAAAGTTCCATTAAAACCGCTTGCTTTTCTGTTTCCCAAAAATCTGAAGCTTCAGACATTCCATCGCTCGGGACGAGCACTTAGGACGCATCAACTGGCCACGCTACCCGAGCTATGATAACTGCTGGCAGCGGTGGGATGCTGCTACTCGAGATATTACAACTGGTGGCAGAGGTGGGATTCGAAGACCCAACAACTGTGGATCAGCGATGGGGATCTGAAGCTACAAGCGGCAACAACGGTCGGCCAGCGAGAGGGCAGCTGTCTTGGGACATGATCACATGTGTGGGTGAGTGTTTGGCTTTTCCTCTGATGTGGACCAGGTTCTAAAAAAGGGTTAAAATTTAGAACTGGTAGAGACCTGTGCTTAAATCCTAGAGGTCTGGTATTTTTTCATAGTTGTTTTGGAAATAGCCCAGACTCAGAACGATCATGGACCTACAGAAACTGCAGAAGCTGGACCTGTTGCTGTTGTGTGAGGAGTTGGGGATTGATACAAGGGGTATGGTACGAAAACCCGTGATCATTCAGGCAATTACTGATTGGGGGGCAGATGATGAGGAGCTCAGTGAGGCGTGGAGCCTCATCGAAAAAAAAAAGGAAGAGCAGCTCAGGCAGCAGAAAGATCGGGAAAAAGAGAAAAAGAAGCGTGAGCGCGAAAGTGAGAATGAAGCAAAATTACTGCAGCTAAAGGCTGAGCTCAGTAAGTTAGAAATGAAGTTGAGCAAGAGGTCGGATGGTTGTCCCCAGCAAGTGGTACCTCTTCTCAACAAGGAGGCAGACGAGACGTGTGAAACGATTCCGCAGCGGCAGATTGAGCTCAGTAAGTTATGAATGGAGTTGAGCGAGAGGTCGGGCAGTTGTCCCCAGGAAGTGGTACCCCTTCTCAACAAGGAGGCAGAGCAGGCGTGTGAAACGATTCCGCATCAAAGCCTCCGCATGGAGAAAGAAGAAAGGCGAAACCTTCGCGAGGAGAAGTGTAGTGAGAGACGGGCTGAGCTAGATAAACTACGCGAACAAGAGCTGCAGGAGCGTAGGCGTAAAGTTCAGTTGCTGAAATGGGAAAGAGAGATCGTTTGAGAGTTTTTCGCAGAGGAGAAATCTTCAGAGGATTCATCGCAAATTTTAAATTTTCTCTCTCTTAAATTTTCGTTCTTTGCTCTTCTATTCCAATCTGCAGTATGTAAATAAGTGTCTTAAAAACTGCCATTAAAACCGCTTGTTTTTCCGGTTCCCAAAAATCTGAAGCTTCAGACAATCCCTCATCCCGGACGAGCCCCCAGGACGCTTCAACTGGCCACGCTACCCGAGCTATGATAACTGGTGGCAGCAGTGGGATGCTGCTACTCGAGATATGACAGTGTGCACCCTCCTACGCTTGCTATCTTACGATAATTCACAGAACAGAGGCCTTCAACAAACGATGGCCTTGATGGCGATATGCGGACATAGTGTGTGCGGATTCCACCGGCGGCTTGTGGTTGTCTTTGTGGTTGACCCTGCTCTTTGGCGCCCGTTCCTGCGTTTCACGGCGTCGTCGCCGCCGTCGCCCCTCGTAACCACAGGGAGGAAAAAAAACATCCTCCATGCGTAACTAGCGTCGCAGCAGAGGCAGCACGCTGCTCTTATTGCGCACGCTCCTGGCGCCATCTCCGGCGACATCCCGATAACTTAATTGCTCTCTTGGCTCCTCCTCCAATGCCACCCCTGTGCGGCGGCAATAAGAGCTCCGGATCAGTGGCGGCGGCGGATCTCGATGTGTGCACCGCCCGAGCCGAAACGCACAGCCGCTGCCGTTCGCCACTGCGAACCGCTTGCCTATATAAATAGTTTATTCTCTGACAGTTCTTTGTAAGCCTTGAGCGAGGCAACCCGCGGAAGTCATTTGTATGCCGCTGCTGCTAAACGAGCTGTCAGAGCAGAGGTCCAGGGTCTTCGCCGCCAGCATCAGAGTTGCGTGCCACCGAAGCAGAAACTTACCGTCGCCGCCGTCGAATACCTTGCGTCAATCTATCGAAAAGCTGAAACAGCTGATGAGCTGCGCTCAGATTTCGTATTAGGAATTAACGTATTCATCGGCAGTTTGTTTAATATAATTTTTTATGAGTTACTTTCTAAGTAGGAAATGGCTACAGCACTAATTTCCTATTAACCAACACCACATATAACAAAAGGAAATAAAAATGGAAGCTTTCGCCTTTCCTTCCTCGGTAGGTGTTAGGCTTTTTACATATATATATATGCAATCACAAGCCCCGTATTTCCTGATCGCAGACAGATACAATATTGTGTGTGCGCGCAATACAAGGTTATAAAAATGTTCTACACATGTTCGCTCCGAAAGTGTGGAAGGATCGCGGTCTTTGTAAGAAAACCATGAATCCCTATAGTCCATGGTAGAGAGACGGTGTTGTAGATGGTCCTTGGCGATCACAAAATGAACAAGGGAGGAGAAAACCTCAGGTTGCTTCAGCCAACTTTTTGACAAGAGGACTTGTCTTCGTCTGGCCCTATAGCCATTCAAGCTAAACGCCATCGTTAAATAACGCCTCCAGGTCACCAAACTAGTACATAGTACACGAACGCAGCCTCAAAAGGGAAAATGACAGCCTCATCTGTGTAACTTGGCACGAGTGTGCTCATTTCTACAACAATGCACCCACACCTTTGGAAATAATGGAAAACTGTCCCGCTTCCATCGCACATAGCGTCGAACTTCCTCCTCCGAACTGCGGACCTATACACCACGCAATTCTTGTGGAGGGCTCATACAGCACCTAAGAAGTTATCTGCTATCTATATTCACCATCTCGCATATCTAACGCGACTCTGCCTTTTGAGAACTGGCGCATGGCTTAACGTGCGGAATTCTACCAGCGTCGTCCTCCCTGTGCGCCGGCGGATATGGCGGTCTGTCCTCAGAGCGGTGCGACTCAGCTGAATTCAGTTTGTATCACCATGAACATGGTAGGAGCCTTCGCCAAAAAGCTGCTTGATGGAGCTTGATAGGGTCCCCAATGACGCCTCGTTTTGTCTGCGCCCACGTTTTTCCATCGTGACCGGCCTCCATACCCCACTTTTCATCTGATTGTCCCAATGACGACATCAATGTAGTCAGTGTGAATACGTGAACACCAGAGGAAAAAAACAAAATAGATAAACAAAACTTGCGAATTCATATACCAGGATATACAATATAAAACACGTACCACAAACAGTATTAGGACAGAGGTGATGAAATCATTAAGCATCACGCAATGAACTATTCTGTACAGATTAGAGATGCATGAGAAAGAGACACTGCATGAGATTTTAATGCATACATATTCTAAAGTAGCGCATACATCAAAACATAGTATATGCATATGTGAAAGCTAAAAAAGGGAGTATTTAAGGAGGAACTGATGCATACCCGCTCCCAATGCTTGCATTCTGAGCCAGGACAACACGCAAAACCCACCTCACATAACACACCAAGCACTACGTTCAGGGCAACACTGGCTACACCCTTCGAAAATATCTGCCGGGGATTCTTCAAATACTCTAAGAGAGGAATAAGCCGGGCTAGTTGGTACATCATTTGGATAGAAACAGCGCATAGACGGGACTAAGAAGAGAGAACACACAGACACAGGCGCTGACTGTCAACTGAAAAGTTTATTGCACCAACGGCGATATGTAGAACCCATATCTCCCTCACATGGTAAAAAATCTCGAGAAATCTGATTTCTTTTTTTTTCAAGTTAATGGAATGAGTGCAGACGCATTTCTCTCCTCGTTTATGAATGACATATTTATGAATGAGTTTATGAATGAATATTTGAAGCGTATGTCATTCATAAACGAGGAGAGAAATGCGTCAGCACTCTTTCCATTAACTTGAAAAGAAAAAAAATCAGATTTCTCGATGGCTAATTGCGATGAAACTTGTAACCTAGTTTTAATGTTTTCATGTTTTTTTTTTTATGTGGGGGAGATATGGGTTCTACACATTGCCGTTGCTGCAATAAAATTCTTTCAGTTGACAGTCAGCGCCTGTGTTTGTGTGTTCTCTCTTCTTAGTCCCGTCTACTGCGCTGTTTCTATTCAAACTCTGACTAAATTAATGACAGTACTGAAAGCACAGGATTGGTGAAAAGTACTCAGGTCACGTTGCCTGTTTTTGATCCCGGTAGTGGCTATGCATGACTCCATCCACCTCAAGTCAAAAATCAGTGAAGGGTGAGTCTCATCTTGAGCTTGCTGGACATTGGTTTCTTCGTGGGTGTTGTGAACACTTGAAAGCACCGCTCAAAAAGAGATTGTATCGCGAAGATATTTCACCAACGTTGAACATACATACAGGGGACAAGAGCTGCCCTGACAGAAATTGCGCTGCGTGTTCACGTTTAAGTGGTATTTTTGTCACAGGTTCATTTGCCTGAGCAGTAAAACAAACGAAATCGTTAGCTGGGAACTTGTTGCTGAAAACGGCCAGCTTTGCATGTTCAGACATTGCTGTACTCGACGAATCGCCGTTGACCATTGCCATTTCCGGACCTGTTTAAGTAACGTATCAAAATAGCCAGCAGCAGAAACACCATGGCTAAACTTGCCTTCCGCGATTAACACAAAGCATAATTCAAAATTCAAACTTCATAGGATGAGAGGTTTTACGCTATATGACAACAAAATAGATAAAATGAGTGCGTGCCGAAAAGTACTTTTCTCATACGGTAAATGACTGGACTTGGTTTCTTTGCATCTGTGCCTGTTCACACTTCTCGGGCCATCTGCGTAGTTTTTACTAAATATACATTGTACCTGCACACGCATAGTAAGACGCCCGAGCTGGACAGTGTAGTCTTTATGGGGTCACAACGACCGTGCTCACCTGAATCGAAGGCGGAGTACGTGCCCAGGAGCAGGAAGATCAGCAGGACGAGCAGCACGGCGATGAGCGCGTACCGCCGGGTCTTTCCTTCGTCCTGGTTGCTACAGGAAAGAGAGGGCGTCATTACACTGTGATAAATTTCACACCATTAAACGGAATAAACTGACTAACATACCCTTGGAACCGACAAAATTGGACTCTCTGGTGCTCATTCAACCATCATGCACCCTAGCATTTTAGGGGCGGTTGCTGTCACTAACTTCGCGCACCTTTAGCGTCAGTTCTCAGACACCCTTAGAGCGTGTGGGGGTAGCGGTCTCGGACACAAAGGAGATGCACTCGACTCAGCTTGGCAAGCTCAGCGGCGACAAGCTACCAGGTGACAAGAGGTTTTTGGTCGTTTGGTGCCCAGCTTTCGCCGGTCGCAAGCCAGAGAATTGGTCGGAGCCAAAGGTTCACAAACAAAACAAAGTTTATACAGCAATTAGGCGACACAGAGGATTTCACAATCACTAGTACAAACACGTACAATGTGATTAACAAAACAATGGCATTCGCGCAAAGTTAAACTCGAGAGAGAATACAATGCAAACGAAACATTGCACCTAAAGTGCACTTACACAAGAGAGAGGTAAACAAACAAAACACAATTTGTTCACCGGACACTGCGACAGTCCGACGACCAGAGGTTCACGACGATGCCATCCCGCTACTGGCGAGCGCTGCCTCGTTGAACCGCGGCTGGACGAGTGGTGTGGTACCGGGAGTCGAGCGGACGCGCTTCTCTGAAGCTTAATTGGCGGCTCGGACTAATCGACAGCGGTCAACGCCTTTCTTATATAGGCTTGCTCATGTCTGTCCATTTATCGTCCCAAGGCAGGCGCGCCCACACACACAGTATCGGCTGTGCAGTCTCCTTCTCCTTCTCGCGCCGCTCACGCGTCCCCATTGGTCAAAACGCCGGGAGTGGCTTCGAGGAACATCGAGAAATTTCGAGTGCGGCGCCGCCGCTGACGCGCCAGTCAAGAGGGGGAGGGCCTCTCTTAGCATACGCAAGGCTACGCCCTCTCCCTCGTTTTGAAGTAGAAGCATCCTCGACATTCTAGAACAATCGACGTCATGGCTGACGCAATTCCTCGGTGCGTTGCGTCAACGAGCGATTGTGGAGGGGGCAGCCACACTAACAAAGCTAGTCCTTCTCCCGGGTTTCCTTCTCTCGGGTTTTACGACCCGTGCCGGCGAGATGCGTCGGCGCGGTTTCGGCTTCTTTGTTTCAAAAATGCGCCGAGTTTTGTGGCAGGTGCATATGGCCAAAATACCCGCCAGTGCATGCAAGGGTGTTCCTGTGAAAATTGTAAAGCTGGCTTCACCTTAGGGCTGCATGCTAGACTAGTTGGGGAAGGGAAAAGGTAAAAAAAAGAAAATATAGCCCTAGATTGTGTGTTTTGTGGACGAAATATGTGAGCGTAGTTCCTGTGACGGTATCAAGCGCACGTATGAAGCAGAAACATATACGTTCGGCCTTTTTTTATATTTTTTACTGATGCATCGACGTGATTGTGAAGGAAACATTCCACATTGCGACCCCAACTTACCAATTATGAAAGCAGTACAAACGCTTTCACGGTGCCGATAGCATGAGCTCTTGAGGATTGCCCTTTGAGGGAGGGTTTAAATCATTCGCAGCTGAGAACATTCATACAGCGGCGTGAAAAATATGGGTTCACTTGCAGCTGAGAAAAAAAGTTGTTGGTTTTATTACAAATGCCAATAAAAAGTGTTGGAATAATACCTATGCCCTGAATGTGGGTGCTCATTGCTTGTTTTGATAGTAACGTGCTCCTGTACAGAATCCATATCAAGGTGAAGCAGTTGAGACTGCATCGAAGTGAAAAGAGAGCTCATTACGTTGAACTCTTGCGAACACTGGCAGCGGCAGCGGCACGGGAAAGGCACCATCTTAAGATGTTTTCTCTGCAATTGCAGATATGAAGTTTTGACATCGACTACAACCGTCTGCGTGCACGTGTGCTGGTTGCTGCGGAAGATAACGTCATCCAAGACTGCACTGCTACCGGCCAGCGGATACGCCCACCCATCGGACGAGGCTATAAAGAAAGTCCAGAGACCAGCGGCTGTCACACTGGCAGCGGCAGCAGCACGGGAAAGGCACCATCTTAAGAAGTTTTCTCTGCAATTGCAGGTTAGTTGCTGCTGTGTTAACCCTTAATCTGCCACTCCCGAGATAACTCGGACTACCAGATATACACACCCCCTGCCTCTCCCGAGTTAACTCGTTTTGGCTTTTTAACTCACCCCCTGCCGCTCCCGATAATACTCGTGTAAAAATAAACGATGCAAACATGTAGCGCCATCTATGGAGAAACGCTATAAACTCATAGATCTTGTAGGGCAAATTTTACACAACAGATAGCGCGCACGTTTCGACATCCGTCGCATCCCAGTCGCTTCGTTTTGGTTTCCGCACAGGAGCCGTGTGAGGCAATGTGCCACACTCGTCCGCACTTTGACGGACGAAGAACTTCGAAATTGCTTGTGAATTCGGAGTCCAATGATAATGAGAACGAGGAACGAGCCCACCTAAGTGCCTTGTCGAGTGATGACAGCGATGAAGTCCCGCTGCCACCGAAAAATCCGCGTAAGAAGAGGAAATCCGACAGGCCAGATTGGTGCTGTAACATTTCATTCATTACAACTAATATCTATAAGATTATCCTGAATAAACATGTCTACATGTCCTGCAGAGCATTTTAGTGCGTTACTAGCAAAATATTTCCAGGAAACTAACATGCGAAAAAAACCCGGCAGGGTGTGTGCAGGTGTGAGTAAAAAAACCTGGCAGTGAAAGGGTTAATATATCTTCCCGCTGTCTTCTCTTACTGCTGCTGCTGCTGCCAAAAGTGTCGCTATGCCCCTTGATGAACAGTGTGGGTCATCTGATATGCAACTCAAAGAACTTGATTCCAAAATCGACTGTAGTGACTGTAGATCTGTCTATCACACGGGAAAATGTGCAGGAATTTCAGATGCTACTATCAAGTCAAAAGGGGAGCAGTATCGCAGTGCTTGGCGTTGCTCAAATTGCAGGCGTTCGAAAGGTCGTGCTCCACAACTCGATAGATCCAGCACTGATACGGATGACCAGGATGTTCGTGCACAGCTGAAATCAATCAATGAAAAGCTGGAGTACCTTTTACTGCTAAAAGAAACAGTTGACAGCGTCGAAGACACAATTCAGTACATGAGTGACCAGTACGATGAGCTTCTAACTCGGGTAGAAAAGAACGAACGTGAGGTCAAGGAACTGAAACACAGGGTAGACAAGCTTGAGAAGCAGGACGATGAAATAACGCAGCTGAAAAACGAAATGGACTGTTCGGAATGGAGAAGCCGAAAGCTGAACCTTGAATTCCATGGAATTAAAGCAATGAAGAATGAAAACATGATTGATGAGATAAATAAGCTGGCAACTCTAAACAACCTGCCACAGATTCAGGAAAGTGACATAGTGTCCACTCATCGCCTGCCCTCAAAGCAAGATAAGATACCTGGCATTATCTGTCGTTTCGCCAAACAATCAGTAAGAGACAAATGGTGGCAAAACAGGAAAACACTGTGGCAAGGAAATGACAGCATTTTTGTGTTAGAAAACCTGACAAAAAGGACACGTACTCTGCTTACCGAAACAAAGCTCTGGGCCAAGACAAATAACTACAAATACGTACGGCACAACAACAACAAGGTCTTGGTCCGGAAAGCTGATGGGCAAAACGCGGTGGTCATTTCCTGCTCTAGTGACCGCGACCAACTTAAGCAACAGATTAGCTGAACACAAAGAACACTATGGCACCTACTCACTCTTATGTATTGCCACACACTTTCAACCATCACTTAGGTACAGCGTTTTCGAAGGCTTTCAGATGTTTTCACTTAAACATACGTTCTTTTACTCGCAAGGAACATGATTTACATCTCTTTTTTGAGCAAACAAAGCAATCCTTTGACGTCATTATGCTGACAGAGACTTGGTGCGTTGACGATGTGAACATCTTTCGGCTTCCATTGTACAATACTTTCTACCTGAATCGAGCAACAGGTCGTGGTGGCGGAATATGCACCTTGGTTAAAAAGCCGTCTGCATGTGAAATATTGAACCAGTTTGCAGTAATAACTCATGACTGTGAATTTTTATCAGTGATACAAAACAATACTGTTTTCGCTGTTTGCGATCGCCCGCCGAATGGTTCCGTTACATTATTTTTGGAGTTCTTAGAAACTTTTCTCGTCTTTATAAATGATAACAATTTCAATTTAATTTATGGCGGAGACATCAACATTAACATGATGAAGAATGATTACCCAAAACTTAGGCTAGATACTCTCTTGGAGATGAATGCGTGTTGGAATACTATCAGTCTTCCTACCAGAGTGACCGAAATTTCGTCATCTTTAATTGACGTATTTATTACGAATTTAAGTTCAGAAGTCATTAACGCTGGCGTCTTCGCATCGGATCTCAGTGATCACTTGCCGATATATTTATGTTTCAAGGGTCACGTACGAAACCAGGAAACAAAGACAAACCATTTCATTCAACTAATAACAGATCAGACTCTTTCTATATTTCGTGAGAAGATAGCTCAGACATGGTGGGACACTGTATGCGATCTTAAAGACGCGAATTTCGCTTACGAGGCTTTTTTCAGCCTATTGAAAGAAAGTTATGACACTAGCTTTCCTTTTAAGTGCATTAAACAAAAAAAAAATACGTAAACCATGGATTAGTGCAGAGCTATCTGCCAGAATACGGAGAAAGAATGCATTCTACAGTGAATTTATAAAGACCAGAGACCCTGAAATATTTCAGGCTTTTAAAAAAATTAGGAATCGTTTAGGCAAAGATATAATACAGGCCAGGCGAGATTACTATACACTTTCCTTTAATTCACTAGTTCCACGTATGGCCACAACGTGAAAAAAACTGAACTCTTTGTTGAATTGCAATATTCCTGAGGAAAGGATACAGAGCTTAAAAATAAATGGTCTTGAGTTAGAGGAAAAAGCACTTGCTGACGCTTTTAACGAACACTTTGTTAAAATTGGAAGTAACAACGCACCAGACAATGATCTTGATGGTATTCCATACAACTCTAGCTCTATATTTTTGTATCCAGTAAATGAGGGGGAGATAATTAGCACAATTCACAGTCTAAATAATAGTACCGCTAAAGATATTGATGGTATCCAAATAAAACCCATCAAATATGTTGCTGACCTTCTCTCTCCTTGTCTTACATATATCTTTAATATCTGTTTAAGCGAAGGCACGTTTCCTCGAACGATGCAGATAGCGCGAGTCGCTGCGCTCTTTAAAAAAAGCGATAAAAACGACTTAGGAAACTATCGACCGTTATCAATCCTTCCCGTCTTTTCAAAAGTCTTCGAAAAAGTTATTTTAAAGCGACTATCCGAATTCGAGCAGAAACATTGCCTGCTGACTGACTGCCAGTATGGCTTCCGTAAGGGTTTAGGCACACAACTCGCATTGCTACAACAAAAAGCACATATACTAAATCAGTTTTAAGAAGGAAGACTTGTATTAGGAATTTTTATTGACCTGTCCAAAGCCTTTGACTCCATCAGTCATCAACTTTTAATTAAGAAACTCCAGCACTATGGCGTTCGTGGTAAAGCCGCATCTCTTATACGCTCCTACTTGGAATTTCGTAGACAAATAGCCGTCATAAACAACCACAGTTCTAACCATTATCTATTTCAGCAGGGGTCCCACAGGGCAGTATATTAGGACTTTTTTTATTTAATATGTACGTGAATGATATTGTGAATATTGATGCAACCGTGAAATTTATCATGTACGCGGATGATACCAGTATATTATTAACCGGTAAAACTAGTGACGAACTTGTTGATGCTGCTAATTTAACATTAATAAAACTAGACGAATGGACACGTAAAAATACCCTAACGATTAATGCAAACAGAACAAAAGCCGTATTCCTTCGAAGTAAAAAAAAAACATAACAATGCAAAAGTCTATCTACTTAAATGCCTTGTATTTATTGCTGTATTTTGTGTTACAACTTGTATTTAACATTTTTCAATTTTGCTAAACCTGTTCTTTTTTGCATATATTATGTATTCGCCCCTCCTGCTTGGGCCTACTGTAGGCCTGCAGTATGTTCTAAATAAATAAATAAATAAATAAATGCCCCTCCTCTCGAAATAACTTCCAGTATTAAGACATTAGGTGTTATCTTTCAGCAGAATATGTCATGGGACGTCCACGTGGACAGCATGCTTATTAAGCTGGCACAAGTAATTGGGCTAGTATACCGCAATCGCAATTTACTACCACCAAAAATCTTACTGTTAATTTCTAATACCCTATTCTCCTCCCGACTCAATTATTGTCACTTAGTTTCGTCTACGACAACTTACGGAGATTTGCAGAAGCTTCACAAGTTGCAGAAAAGGTTTGTAAGAGTAATAGAAAATCTGCCGTTTTATTCACATACGTATCATATATTTCCCAAATACAACATAATTCCTGTTACCAAGCTCTTTGATTATATCCTTTCCAAGGCAATTAAGAATGAAAACGCCAGCAACAGTTCATTTCTACATCGTCTAGCCAGGTTACAACAAAACACTACTACACGCCAGACACGTCACACGGAGCTCTGGAAAGTAACGACGTTTCGCACAACATACGGCCTACAAACACTACAGAATAAACTACCCTGGTAACTAAATGATTTAAATCATAAACATATCCAACTTGAAGAGGTGACGTTCAAAACACTCCGCCGGTATTTCAACTTGTACTAGGACACTTCGCTTGTCATTCCTGTTTACTCTGTGACATTGTTGTTTACCCTGACTGTACCGCTTGTCTGTATTCACTTTCATTTGAATTTTATTTGAAGCAAAAATGTGCTTAATTTATCTGTTACTTTTGCTAAACTAATTGCCATCGCACATGAATGTTCCGCTGCTTTTGTAAGTGCTTTCTAGCTTCATCCTAACACATTTTCTGTATAACTTTATGTAGTTCTTATGAGTGATTGTAACTGCAGATGTTTTCATGTTTTGTTCTATTTTCTTTTTGGATGAGACATGCCGTTTCGTTGCGCCTATGATGCTGTCAAGTGTATAGGGGGGCCTCCGGCTTTGTCAAGCTGTCGCTTGTGACAGCTTCGACTGCGGGTCTCCCGCGCCATTTATTCATTAGGCGCAAATAAAAACCATTATTATTATTATTAAATATGTTTCAATCAGAATACTGCCTGCGCGAAATCAATCTACTCTACAAATAAAAACAATCACAAGAAAGAAGACCAAATTTAGGTATTTCTTGAAACGATCTCTGTATCAACTGGAAGAAAGGTAACTTCAGAAGAGCTTGAGAAACTCAAAGTGCAAAGTGGGGAAAATAAAAAAATTTATTTCCCTCGGTGTACAGGCACCCAGAAAAGTTTTCGGAACACGAAAATTCCAACAAAGCGTAATTTCTGGGCAGCCTAAGCACGCAGCCATGCAGAGAAGTATGTGTTTTGTAGTTCCCAGCGCGAATTGCAGAATGCACCCCGCAGGGCCGGGCTGCGCTTCTAGTCAGCGAGGAAATGGACGTTTTTCGTGATTTATGCGTTCCGAAAACTTTTGTGGGCACCTTTACGTGGCCCCCAAAACGGAACGAGGAGTAGAAGGTACCTGTGCAAACCATTACAAAAAGTTAAATGTTTCGGTATACGGCGCTTAATCTCCGAAAGGTAAACCACAGCCATCGAAGAGACCGCAGTAGAGGACTCCGTAATATTTTCGGCAATCTTGGGTCTTTTAACCTGCACTGACATTGCACAACACACGGACGTTTTCGGCATTTAGTGATTTCAGTTCCCTTTTTGGGCAAACTAGCGAACATCGACTATACACCGCAGCACACCGGGCAGAGGACGTGAGCTAGAACTGCTGGAGCTTGAAGCGAGCATTTCCGTCCCCTGCTGAACTGTGAACCGGCACGGCGCGAGTGGAAGCACACCGTGTAGGCCCATCAGAGCGCCAAAGGGAGCCGAAGGTCTACTGGACACCTGAAAAACCGGTGGAGCAGTTTCGATCAGACCGTGCAGTTCGCCTTCGGCCTTATGTGTTGCTAGGGTCATTATGCCGGTCTGCTCTTCACTCTCTGTGGTTTCAGATGCAGGAACAGGCTGTTCTACAACCAAGCACTGACCTGTCGAGCAACCTATAACCTCGTCTAATCTATAAGCCTAGGGTCATTATGCCTACCCATCATAACGTCGCGCCCTCACTTCCCTCTCCTACATCTCTGAGCCACCCCACCACGAATGCCCCCGGCACAGTGCCTTTTCGGGCCTTCTAAAGCGTCGCTTGATGGTCAGGGTGCCTTCCTAAAATGTGCTACGCCTTGCCTGCCATACATCTCATGCTCCCTCCACTCTCGATGACGATATAGGATACACTTTTTTAATATATATCTCGCCACCATCGACATGCAGCCGCTGGACTGAACGTAAAAAAATGGCAAGGGGGCGAATTCATTGTAACTTTTCAATCCGAAGAAATATATTATATTTAATCACTTCGCATTTTTCGTTACTGGTAACTGTTTGCAATCGTTGTGTGCTGCTCCGATGCCGCAAATACATTGAAGCTTATGTACGCACTGTATAAAATTGTCTACGATTGCGTTATTTCGTAATTCGAAATTTGAGCGCAGTTCATCAGCAGTTTCAGCGTTTCGATAGATTGAGGCAAAGAATGCGAGCAAGACATGCTAGTACAATTAAAGGCAGCTTTTTACTTTTCAGACATATTCCTTCTTCAAGAAACACTCTACTAACAGTAAAGTTACGCTTGCGAGAGACTACAATACAAAAGAATTATTGCACTTAAAGTGCACTACCGTAACAGAGAGAAGCAAACAAACAAAACACAATTTGTTCACTGAAGCTTAAACGACGGCTCTGGCAGTCAACGCCCTTCTTATATAGGCTCGCTCCATGTCTGTCTGTTCTTCGCGCCAAGGCAGGCGTGCACATACACAATGTCGCCTGTGCAGTCTCATTCTCCTTCTTGCCCAGGGCGCGCGCCCTCATTGGTCAAAGGCCGGGAGTGGCTTAGAGGAGCATCTGGAACTTTCTGTAGTGGTGCCTCCGCCGTCGCGCGAGTGAAAAGGTGGAGGCATCTCTTAGCTCACGCTAGGCTACGCCCTCTCCGACAACATCGCGTAGAAACGACTCGGACAGTCCAGAACAATCACCGCGTCGGCGAGCGGTGGGAGAGGGGGCAGTCACACACAGAAGGCTGGTCGCTCTCCAAGGGTTCCTTCTCCCCAGTTTTACGACGCGAGCGGGCGAGTGCCGTCCACGCGGCGCTGTATTTTTTTTGTTTCTTGCTAAGGAGGGGAGGAGGTTGCGCTTTCGGCCATCGACGAGGGCGACGACGCGAAACGCAGAAACGTGCGCATAAGAGCTGCGCTCTGAAAGCGCAATAAACTGAATTAAAAGCTGAAAGCGAACCTACATTTCTGCCGCCAGGCGGCCATCGGTAGCTTCGGGCCTTTGTAGATTTTTTACGTCTGCTGAGAAGTGTGTGCGCCTTGGTGTACGCATAGGGAAACATACTTCTGTTCAGGGCGGAGACTCATGTAGGGCCCTGCGGCAGAGCTAGTACACTGCCGCCAGCGCCCCGAGCGGGTGAATAGACCATTAATTTCGTCCTCCGAGGTTTTAGGCCCGTGCTTCAGCTCTGTTTATGTTTCGGTTTCGATAGCAATGCTTTCGATTCTGATTTACCTTTGGCTATTAAAATAATAAAATACATCGTATGAGTGGAGCACAAGGGCTTTAATATTTCATTTCTATGCATGCAATACATATAAACGTAACAAACTCTCGGATCGCAGAGGATCGCAAGGCTTTTACAGGAAATACCACCAAGCTTCCGAAAGAAGCTACGAAAGCTGAATTAGTTCATGAAGGTTGGAATAATGCAATCAGAGTTGTTCTTAATTTAATTTTGTGCCGTCCTTGAGCCGCCTCTTTCTGTTGCAGACATAGAAGGGAGTGGTTTCACACAAAGAGTTTATTTTTTCTTGTTCACAATTCGAACTGTACAGGGAGACGGTCATTTAGGCATTTCCTGTTTGGTTGATACAACACGTTCCAAGGGATAGCTCGCTTCTGTGCACGTAATTTTTGGAGCACTAGCACATAACAGAATTCTTTCTACTTTTAGAATGAATTTTTCTTTTCTTTTACAATTTTTTTGCAAGGGTAAGTTTGGCTATCGCTTACAAACGTGCTATGGCGGCCGCGAAAGCGAAAATTTTATTCGGCCAAGAACAAGCTTCGGCAATGTTTGCTTAGTAATGCAATAAGCCATGATTTTTTCAAAGAAATCGAAGATTCAGTGGCAAGTCTGGAACAGTTTGCGTGGAATAACCCGATAACGTTTAAATGCCAACTATGGGCTGGTTTGAAGAAGCCTTTATGATATTTTTGTACCTCGATTAGTGTTACAGTGTAGGTTGAATGCAATTTCTTCTGCTTTCATAATTGGAATGGTTCCATATTATGCTGTTTATTGCGAACTCATATTGCATTGCCAATAATTTTTTTTCAGGAATTCACCCCCTATGGATATTGCTATTCCTGAGCAGCATACTAAACTGAACGACTGGAATGATGTCCCTGTGTGCACAGTGTGTAAATGTCAGGGGAAAATTTGTGCATTCATTTGGCTGCTTGGTATTTTCATGTTTCAGCAGATGAAATGCAGATCTGTCCAAAGGATGAATTGGGCCATTTGTGACCATCATTTGACAGTAGTGATAATTGCAAGATGATTACTTCTATTTATCTACTTTGTACTTTTGTTCTCTACATGTTGCATGTATTCTTTAAGGAAAGGTAACGCGAATCCGTTGTGAAGTAAAAAATTCGCCTGACTTGTTTGCTGTGGACATTGCGATGCCACAGTTAGCATTTGTGATCTCCAAATGCTCACTTGTTTGAAAAAAGTATTTCTTCTAGGATAGGTGCAGAAAGGAAACAGCTTGGAACCCCTTGTGGTCATTTTCCTGATCTGGACTTCACATCTTAAGAATGTGTGAAAGTATATTAGTCTAAGCAAAGCAGTGGGCAGGGTAACAGGACAATGACAGGAAAACACACGTACAGCGCTGATATAAAGCGATGGGCAGGACGGCAGCAGTCTTTACAAGATGCCTAATCGTTGCATGTTCTTCGTGCAGATCCTCGCGGCTGTTGCTGTTTCGCTTTTTTGCGACTTCGACTCAAGAGCGCCTGCGCAACCATCTAGCTTGCGGCACGTGGATGGTACCATCAGCTTTGCTACGGACTGCCATGTCACCCTTGTGGTGATATACCTGGCGTGCTCCACTGGGCACCTGACGGCTTCCCACGTGCCTGTCTGCATCGTCCAATCACCATCGGCCCTTGGTCTACGGCAGCTCTTCCTCGGACTATAAGTCGGACCACACCAGCGTACCGCTTCAGTGGGCAGGACGGCAGCAGCCTTTACAAGAAGCCTAACCGTTGCATGTTCTTCGTGCTGGTATGTTACCTAAAGAACGCTCACTGCGTTCTATCTGATGATCGTTGTTTGCTGCTGTTTTCCTGTTCACAGAGTTTTGTTATCTTCTGTTCAAATGCTGTATTTTGCTTTTCTCGCCTTCTACAAAGCGGGGACGTTGATCAAAACCCAGACACCCCTAAACGATGTGTTGCCGACGTCACATCGTGTGGCCCGGCTGAGGCGCATGCCACGCAACAATAGCCCTGATGTTGTTGCTCGATTTGAACAAATGTTTTAGGGCAATGCCCCAAGGTGGAGTAAATTTGTAATCAGGGAGTAATTACTCATTGACGTCCACCCAAGCGCAGCCGTACGTCTACAAAAGAAAGTGTAGGGCGTAAGCTGCTCGGAGATCCTCAGGGAAGACAAGACGTCTGTTCTGTTCAACCGTTTATTCTCTGAGTAACGGAGCTGCGGCGGGGAGCGCGGGAGGCGCGCCCCGCCGCTGCGAGAGGGAAAAGGGAGGAGAAGGAAAGAGCGCGCCAGATGCGGGGGCGCGCGGGGTGCGGTCGGGTTCCTTTGAAGGGACGCCGCAGACTTCGACCGCAACGGCGTTCACCTCACGTTGCCGGAGGCGTAGGGAAGAAGCACGCGTAAGTTGTGCCGGTGAGGGCTGGCGCCATGGCTGGCGCACTACACGGCTCCCCCCCGAGAGAGGAAGCCAAGGCGACGAATGATTTACTTCTTTGGGCAGCTGGGATGCCAGTGGACGCGACGAGCCGGAGGAGCTTGCTGTCGGTCGGAAATGAATGGGGCTGTCGCAAGTGCAGGCGCCGAAACGCAAGAGACTGGGGCCTCGATGTACGCTGGCTTGAGTCGTTCGAGGGCCACTGCATCTCGCGTTCCGTTCAAGTCTACCAGGAAAGTGGAAGGACGGCGCTCAAGGACGCGGAAGGGGCCGAGATAATGTGGTTGGAGGGAACCACGCACCGGGCCGTAACGCACGAAAACATGGGTTGCTGTCTTTAAGTCTGGAGTCACGTACACAGTGCGTTGGTGTTCTCGCGTCGGCTGTGGTTGAAGGTGGCGGAGGATATGCCGGAGCCTGTCGACGTATTCACTTGCTGTGGACGGGACGGCGGGTTTCGCGCTTTCCAAGAAATCGGCTGGAAGACGAAGGGAGGTTCAATAAACAAGCTCGGCACAGGCGCACGAAAGGTCCTCTTTGAAGGCAGATCGGATTCCGAGCAGCGTGAGCGGAAGAGCTTCGAGCCATTTGACGGGGGGTCCGTGCGCCGTAAGTGCTGCTTTGAGGTGCCGATGGAAACGCTCTACGAGTCCGTTTGTTTGTGGATGGTAAGATGCAGTCCGTAGCCTTGCTGCTCCGAGCAGTTTGAGGAGTTCTGTGAAAAGCGATGACTCGAACTGACGACCGCGGTCCGTGACGATGGTTGTGGGGCAGCCGAACCGCGCTACCCAAGTAGAGACGAAGGCCGCGGCGACAGTGGCTGCTGTGATGTCGGCGATTGGTGTAGCCTCAGGCCATCGGGTGAAGCGATCGATGCATGTCAATAAATACCGGTAACCTTGGCAGTGGGGTAGGGGGCCAACGATGTCGATATGGACTACTGCGAAGCGTTCGTCGGGCTGCAGGAAGCGCTGCGTTGGGGGCACAGGGTACCGGTGTACTTTCGCACGTTGGCAGGGTGCACACGCGCGGACCCAGTCGCGAATGTCGGTGTTCATGCGGGTCCAGACAAAGCGGGATGTGGTCAGCTTTTGAGTTGCACGAATTCCAGAATGGGAAAGGGTGTGCAAGGATTCGAAGATTATCTTGCGGAAATCGATGGGCAAAACGGGCCTTGGCGTACCTGTGGAGGTATCACAAACGATTGGCACGTCATCAATGAGGACTGTCTCGAGCTTCAGGGATGTTTGCGCTGTACGTAGGCGGCAAAGCTCGGGGTCCCTTGCTTGCGCTGCAGACAGTTCATGTATGTCGAAGGGAAAGGAGGACGAAGTCGATGTTTCGGAACGACTGCGCGTGACGGCATCGACGCGACTGAGGGCGTCAGCCGGGGTGTTGTCGGCACCACTGATGTGTCGGATGTCAGTCGAGAACTCAGATACGAAGGAAAGTTGTCTCACTTCCCGTGGCGTATATAGGGATGCAGGACGGCCAATTGAGTAAGTAAGAGGCTTGTGATCCGTGAAAACGGTAAATGCTCTGCCCTCAAGCAAGTGGCGGAAATGACGCACTGCCAGGTATATGGCGAGAAGTTCGCGGCCAAAAACACTGTATCGTGTCTGGGCAGGAGTCATGCGTTTTGAGAAGAATGCGAGGGGTTGCCACACGCCACTGACCTGTTGCTGAAGGACAGCTCCGAGCGCTGGGTTGGAAGCGTCTGTCATGAGTGCCAGCGGATAATCGGGGATTGGGTGGGCGAGCAGAGTGGCGTCGGCCAGAGCGCGCTTGATGGCATTGAAGGCATCGTCCGCAGTGGTGTCCCAGTGTAGTGTTTTCGCCGAGTGCTTGCCGCACAGCATGCGGTCAAGTGGTTCAAGCAGGGTGGCGCAGTTTCTGATAAATCGGCGGTAAAAATTTACGAGGCCAAGAAACTGGCGGAGCTTCGTGCTTGAAGTGGGCTTGGGAAACTCGGTGATTGCTTTCACTTTTTCGGGAAGCGGGCGGATGCCGTTGTTGTCCAAGTGATGGCCGAGGAATACGAGAGCTGGTTGTCCAAACTCACTCTTTTCGGTGTTGACAACAATGCCGTTAGTCGAAAGACGCTCGAAAAGTTGGCGTAGGTGGTGGAGGTGTTCTTCAATACATGAACTTGCCACGAGAATATCATCCACGTAGGCGAACACGAAGGGAAGGCCACGTACGACGGAGTCGATGAAACGCTGGGAGGTCTGCGCAGCGTTGCGAAGTCCGAATGGCATTCTCAAGAATTCAAACAGTCCGAATGGTGTCGTGATCGCTGTTTTGGGGATATCTTCTTCTGTTACAGGGATCTGATGATAAGCCCGAAGAAGATCTATTTTTGAAAAGATGGTTGCACCGTGCAGAGAAGACGTGAAATCTTGTATGTTGGGCAATGGGTATCGGTCCGGGACGGTCTTGGTGTTCAGAAAACGATAGTCTCCGCATGGTCTCCAGTCTCCTGACCTCTTCGGGACAAGATGGAGTGGAGATGCCCAGCTGCTGGATGAAGGTCTAATAATGCCAAGTTCCAGCATATGCTCGAATTCTGCACGGGCCACCTTGAGTTTGTCCGGAGCTAGGCGTCGTGGGCGAGAGAAAACAGGTGGTCCCGATGTTATGATGTGGTGCTGAACGTCGTGGCAGACGGGTTGAGTCCAATCCGGGGGTGACGTTAGCTTTGGAAATTCATTAATCAGGGCTGCAAACGGCTCTTTGGCAACTGTAGCACATGAGGGTGCTACATCGGTAGTTGCACGCGCTGCTATGCCGTGAATAAAGAGTATCGTTGCGGAGTCAATGAGGCGCTTCCGCTTGACGTCGATGAGGAGCTCGTGCTTCGTTAGAAAGTCGGCACCAATTATCGCAGAACCAACGTCGGCGACTAAAAATACCCACCGGAAGACTCTTCGAAGCCCGAGGTTGAGCGTCACAGAGCGCTGTTTGTAAACAGGTACGCGCGTACCGTTCACTGCTTGCAGGTACGAAATTGCAGCGGAAGCACGCTCTGCTTTTGTGGCTGGGAGAACGCTCACCTGGGCCCCGGTGTCAATAAGAAATTTCTGTCCGGTGGTTCGGTCGTAGACGTGGAAAAGGCGACACTCTTCTTGGCACAGACCGCTCGTCGCCGCTAGTGGTCGGCCGGCCCGGTTTTCCGTCCAGCTGCAAGGCAGGAGGCAGTGGCGGGCGTTGGCGCCGAAGCGACGATGGTGATAGCAGATGCGTGGGCCTGCGGATGGACTTCGCTCACTCTGTCCGCGCTGTCGAGGCGTTGAGGAGCGGTGACGTTGGCGTCCACGGCATAGAGGCGGCTCTGAGTGTCTAGTTGCCGCAATGAGTTTTTCGAGCTGCTGACAAAGGCGGTCAACTTCGGAAGGCGTAGCGGTGGTGGATGCAATATGCGACGGCTGAGGAGTGGTGACGGGGACGGCCAACGGCGACGACAGTGTGGGCGTGCTGACGGCAGCGACGGTCAAGTGTGGGATGGCCACTTCCATCACCTTGTCGGCTAGCGCGGCGAGTGATGTTAAGTCCATGGTTGTGGCTGTGGCAAGCACCATTTGGACGTTGGACGGCAGGCGTTGTAGAAAAAGTTCACGCAGCACAGCATTGTCCTTGGTCTGCGCACTGCTACCGAGAAGCTGCGTCATCCGCCGCAAGAGCTGACTTGGTCGCCGGTCACCGAGCTCCTCGGAGGAGAGTAGCTGCTGTATTTTCGTCCTTTCGGACGCGGCCGTTCTTTGCAGTAGGGCTGCCTTGAGGTCATCATATGGATTTGCCGGAGGATTGGTGCTGAAAGAGGTGAGTATGTCGGACACCTCCTCTGCAGCAGTTGATGGCAGTGCGCCGACCACGTAGTGAAATTTCTGCTTCTGTGATGAAATTCTCGAAAGTTGGAATTGAGATTCCACTTGCAGGAACCACACGGCTGGGTTGCGTTCCTAGTACGGTGGGAGACGCACTGTGACTGCAGAGACGGCTTCGCCGGGCACATTTGGCGTTGTCTGGTTGAGGTTGGGCGTAAGTGGCTGATTTTGTTCCATTTCAGCTGCGTGCGTTGACGTCCTGTCCTCAGCGTGGGGAAAAGCTAGGCTCTACGTTTCTTAGGTTCGTCGAAAACCGGGTCACCAATTGTAGGGCGTAAGCTGCTCGGAGATCCTCAGGGAAGACAAGACGTCTGTTCTGTTCAACCGTTTATTCTCTGAGTAACGGAGCTGGGCGGGGAGCGCGGGAGGCGCGCCCCGCCGCTGCGAGAGGGAAAAGGGAGGAGAAGGAAAGAGCGCGCCAGATGCGGGGGCGCGCGGGGTGCGGTCGGGTTCCTTTGAAGGGACGCCGCAGACTTCGACCGCAACGGCGTTCACCTCACGTTGCCGGAGGCATAGGGAAGAAGCACGCGTAAGTTGTGCCGGCGAGGGCTGGCGCCATGGCTGGCGCACTACATAAGCTATACAGCTTTCTCAGAAACTTCGTAGTTAACGAAAAATTCGTCCTGGTCCGGGGTTCGAACCCGGGACCACCGCTACACCGGAGCAGTCGCTCTACCAATTGAGCTAACCGGGACGGCAAGCTTATGGTAGGGCGAGAGCGAATTGATCAATAACTCGAAGTGGGAACAGTGTTGGTCAAATGTTTTAGGGGAATCTCCCAAGGTGGAGTAAATTTGTAATAAGGGAGTAATTACTCATTGGCATCCACCCAAGCGCAGCCGTACGGCTACAAAGGAAAGCTATACAGCTTTCTCAGAAACTTCGTAGTTAAAGAAAAATTCGCCTTGGGGGATTCCCCTAAAACATTTGACCAACACTGTTCCCACTTCGAGTTATTGATCAATTCGCTCTCGCCCTACCGTAAGCTTGCCGTCCCGGTTAGCTCAGTTGGTAGAGCGACTGCTCCGGTGAAGCGGTGGTCCCGGGTTCGAACCCCGGACCAGGACGAATTTTTCTTTAACTACGAAGTTTCTGAGAAAGCTGTATAGCTTTCCTTTGTAGCCGTACGGCTGCGCTTGGGTGGATGCGAATGAGTAATTACTCCCTTATTAAAAATTTACTCCACCTTGGGGGATTCCCCTAAAACATTTGACCAATACTGTTCCCACTTGGAGTTATTGATCAATTCGCTCTCGCCCTACCATAAGCTTGCCGTCCCGGTTAGCTCAGTTGGTAGAGCGACTGCTCCGGTGAAGCGGTGGTCCCGGGTTTGAACCCCGGACCAGAACGAATTTTTCTTTAACTACAAAGTTTCTGAGAAAGCTGTATAGCTTTCCTTTGTAGCCGTACGGCTGCGCTTGGGTGGATGCCAATAAGTAATAGGGGATATTCAAAATTCCGCAAGTGCACTTTTGCACATAACTATGTTGCCAAAAACAAGATGGCCGACTTCGCTATAAAGAAACTACGTGGGCTACAGGACAGGCGCTAAAGGTGTGGATAGATTGTAAGAAATGTATTCTGGAAGAATCAAACAAAAAACTAGTCTTTCTTGCTTTGTTTTATAAAAGCTGAAAACGCATGGTCAGCCATCATGTTTTGGGCAACATTGTTATGCGGGAAAGCGCACTTGCGGAATTTTAAATATCCCCTATTACTCCCTTATTACAAATTTACTCCACCTTGGGGGATTCCCCTAAAACATTTGACCAACACTGTTCCCACTTCGAGTTATTCATCAATACGCTCTCGCCCTACCATAAGCTTGCCAAGTTATACGCGATGGTGTAAAAATGGCGTACAGAAACTGCACCACAAATCTTGTCATAAATGGTGAACTGTCGCGCCGTATAGATGTACGCTCATCTGTACGCCAAGGTTGTCCATTGTCGCCCCTGTTGTTCTCACTGTTCCTTGAACCACTCTGCCAGAAAATTTTGCAGAATGAAGAAATACGCGGTTTTGGCTTCCACACGTGTGAAGTTCGTGTGCTTGCTTACGCGGATGACGTTGCCTTTTTTGCATCGGACAGGGAAAGCATTACGGCTGTACTGAAAACAACACAGGATTTTTGTGCCCAGAGTGGGAGCATGTTAAACATAGATAAGTGCCACGACCGCTCAATGGAGAGCGCACTGGGTGCGGCCCGTCGCGTCGCCCGAAAGAGCCGTATTGCGCCTAGTTCTCATCGCCACCGCTGCGGCGCCACCGCTCCGGGACGGGTCCGGGCGGAGAGGTGTGCTCAGCGGCCGACGCAGTGCTTTCGTTTAGGCGTCGGCGCGGTAGACGCTTTATAATTTTAGCATTTATGACCTGCGTTTCACACTTTATGGTGATGCCACGTGCAAGTTTGCTATTGATAGCGTGATAGCGGCATGTCACCATCACTGCGCTTTTCAAAATCGCACGTGCGTTTACACCGAGAATCGAGGCAGAAGTGCGCTTCGCCGAGCCGTCACCCATTCTGTTACGGGCGTTTCAACCACTGTAATAACTTATTATATATTACAGTCTTGAACTCGGGACAAGGTTTCGGGCCACTTATTCAACGTGAACTTTCTGTAAACTTTTGTGGTCGTAACGTTCTGTATTATAGTTCAGCCTGTTGCTCCGTTTTCGCTGGAAATAGTTCCAAGTGGGTACCACCAAGTACGAGGGTCATCCCAAAATTAAGGTTTGCAGTTCTTTTATAAATCGAAAGATATGTTTATTTTAAGCAAATTACAAATCACTTAAAAGGGACACCATTCTTCTACTTTTGCACATAATCGCCGTTACGGTCTATGCATTTTTACAGACGCTGGGGCAGTTTTTGTATGCCCATGTCATACCAGCTCGCCGCTAAGCCGTTGAGGAATCGTTTGACCGCATCTTTCACTTCGTCATCATCAGTGAAGCGCCTTCCAGCGTGGTGTTGTTTTAGCTTTGGAAACAAGTGGTAGTCACTTGGTGCCAAGTCCGAACTGTAGGGTGAGTGGCTTATGACTTCCCGTACAAACTGTTCTAGGAGAGCGATCGTTTGACAGGCAACGTGGCGGCGAGCATTGTTCCTCTTCTGCGATTTTGAATCGCCCGTCTGAGTTTCTTAAGGGTTTCACAATATCTGTCCGCGTTTACTGTGGTGCCAGGAGTCATGAAGTCTACCAACGATACCCATTTTCGATCCCAAAACGCAGTTGCCTTTGCCGGCAGGCTGCGCTCGCTTGAATTTTCGCGGCTTGGGCGAAGATGAGTGCCGCCACTCACGTGATTTTTGTTTGGTCTCAGGCGTGAAGTGGAATGTCTAGGTTTCATCACCCGTAACAATAGAATACAACAATGTCTCCGTTTCATCTCCAGAATGCGGAAGAAATTCGCGGGAGAAGTCAACGCATTGTTGTTGATGGTCGTCTGTGAGCATTCGCGCAACCCGTTTTGGGCACACCTTCCAATATTTCAACTTTGCTGTCAAACTGCTATGAATAGTGCTTCTAGAAAAACGCCAGGAACCAAAATGCAGAGATCGTCGAGTGTGATCCTCCGATATTGCCGCATCATTTCTTCGACCTTGGCGACCGTCTCATCAGAAATTGACGGTCTCCTGCTTCTTCGTCGTGAATTCCAGTGCTACCGGCTGCGAACTCCCTACACCACTTGCGGAAGTTTTTAACATCCATGCAAGACTCTCCGTACACTTCCATCAACTGGCGATAATTTTCGATTGGTTGAACGCCATTTGCGTGAACTTCGCTCCTGGCGGTAGCGACAAACGGGAGCTCCATTTCAAATGGTTGTCGGGCCAAGACTGACAGTCCCTTTCGCGCTGAGTCGTCGCTTGTTTGGGACACTGGGAGCAATGAACACAGCAGTATGGCTAGCAGCCACGCAAATAGTTTCCCTGCGGTCGCAGCCCTTTGGAGACTTTACTTTTGGGATTACCCTCGTAAAAATACTACTGACACAAACAGTTCCAAAAGAAACAACACAAGACAGCCAGTTCAACCAGACTCCAGCAGGCTCGGCCAATGTTTTGCGTTTTATTTTGAAGCCACGTGATGCACCGAAGGAATTAAAGCCTATTTTACAAGCGAAGAACTTTCCTCGAAAGCGTTTTATGAGCAAGTATGATTTTTTCCTGCGTAAGATTGATGTTTTCTGCCCAATTGGTTAGCAGTGGTCGCATTAGTTCGGTTAGAAAGGCTTTGCAGATGTCGTCGGTGTGACTGCGGTCTTCTCTCTCGCAAATCAACTCCGGACATTGCTCAAAATAGGGAAGAAGGGCTGAAACCACCATGCGCTTAGGACGCTGTCGACGCAGGCACCGATGACAAGCACGCAGAACTAGCTGGACCACGCGGTCACGCAGAGCAGTTAGAACGAAAACATGTGCCAACACAGCCAGCGCACTCCTTCCGCGTCGTCTGGCCGTCCGTGCCGGCGGCGGCTTGTCACGGAGAGGTGGCGCCCCCGCGGAGAAAAACGGCGGAAACTTCAACTTCTCCCAATACGCGCTCCCCCAGCCATTGAGGCGCGACGCGGCGGGCCGCACCAAGTGCGCCCCCATTGAGCGGCCGTGTAAGTGCATTGGTTTGTGGCATGGCGCATGGGACATGACTCCAGATGTATTCGAAAATGTTCACTGGTCCACTACACCGAGCACATATCTTGGGGTGCCTCTTGATTGCTATCGTGAAAGCGATTCGGTCTGGAGCATGAAGGCCGGTGAAATGAGAGAGATGACATCTAAATGGCGTGGGCGCGACCTTTCAGTGTTCGCGCGTGCCACGGTATGCAATGTTTTTCTAGCAGCAAAGATAATGTACATCTTGCTGGTGTTGTACTGTACACGGGTGAATATACAGAAGTTCCATCGCATCTTTGCGACATTTATATGGCAGTCCAGTTGGGAGAGAACCTCCCGAACGAATCTTTTTCGGCGAGTCGCCGAGAGGGGTCTGTCCCTCTCTCACTTGTTTTTAAGCCAAGTGGTCATGCGCTTCATGTTTCTCCGCGAAAGAAGAAACCCTTTCCTCCAGTGTTTTGTTCAGTTTATGTTGCCAAATGCACTCCCAGACTTTGTAATCTCCTCTGCCGGAGGTGGACGCTACAGTGTGTCCCGTTACCTCCGTGAGGTTGTCGCATCTTATCGATTCCTTGTCACCCGTTTTTCCAGAGAATATTTGGCAACTGTGAAGAAAAGGCAACTTAAGAAAGACTTATTACCCGTCCTTTTTTCCCGCTCCCTTGTATCGGTCGGCCTTTGGGGCCTCACCGGGACAAAATGTGTTAAAGTGGGTAAGAAGAATGTGGGTAACGCCTTCATCAAAAACTTTCTTCTTTCAGCTGCACACAGGTATCTTACCTGTTAAAAGCTGGTTACATGAAAGAGACATATACGTCCCGTGGGGCACCCATTGCCTTCTGTGTAGGAAGGAGGAAACAATTGACCATGTTTTTGTCGACTGTAATAATGCAATCTTCTTTTGGGACGTGTTGCAGCGAACCATAAAGAAAGATTTGCCGCTCACTCCGCACGGCATTAGGTTTCTGCCTGTCGAAGACGATGGAGCTCCATATGACACCATTTTTCTACTTGGCTTGCATGCAGTGTGGCGTAGTGCCATGGCATATCGCCATTGCAATCCTGCAGCCAGATCTGTGTATCAATATTTTGCTGAGAGTGTCCTGAAAATTTACGATGTGTTAAAAGACCGAGGTTTTGACGAAGAAATTGTATCCCTTTTCCAGAATCTATCCCAACTGAAGAAGTTGGAATGGTCGCTGGAAGCGAGGAGTGCTGTAGCCATGTAAATAGCCATGTAAATAGTCACATATGTTGTAATGCACTGTATTCCCACGCCTTTGAAGGCAATAAAGAAAAAAAAAAGTCCCGGTTAGCTCAGTTGGTAGAGCGACTGCTCTGGTGAAGCGGTGGTCCCGGGCACGAACCCCGGACCAGGACGAATTTTTCTTTAACTACGAAATTTCTGAGAAAGCTGTATAGCTTTCCTTTGTAGCCGTATGGCTGCGCTCGGGCGGATGCCAATGAGTAATTACTCCCTTATTGCTCGATTTGAAGCTGCGAAAAATGAACTTGAGAATAAAATGCACTCCGCTAAATATTTATATTTCCGCGTTCAGCTGCAAGGGCTGCTAAGAGATAACGCTCGTAAATTTTGGCACTCTGTTTTACCCTCAAACACTTCATCCACCTCATTCGTTATTAATGAAGAAATTGTGACTGACCCTGTTCAAATATCTCATGCATTTAATGCCCACTTTCATTCTGTCTTTGCACATGACAATAACATGATTCAATCTTTCAGTTTTCCTAATCATGATCATTCTATCTCGGATATCATGGTTAGCACTCCGGGAATTTTAAATCTTATCTTGTGCCTTGACAAAAAAAAATGCGCTGTACCGGACTGTATCTGAAACACCTTCCTTGCACGTTATTCTTTACTGTCATCTTGATATCTCTCAAATATTTTTCAAAAATCTCTTTATAGTGGCATTATCCCTTCCTCATGGAAACCCGCTAATGTACTCCCTTCTCTATAAATCCGGCAACAAACAACTTCTCTCTAACTATAGGCCGATCTCTTTAGCTGCACATTCATGCTAGCTCCTAGAGCATATTATTTATAAACACATTGTGGAATTTCTTGAAGCAAATAGTCTTCTATCTAGAGCTCAACACGGGTTTCGTAAGGGGTTTAGTACAGCGACTCAGTTTACCGAATTTTCACATGACATTCTTCTCAGCATAGATAGCGGTAACCAAATCGATGCCGTATTCATCGCTTTCTCAAAAGCTTTCGACACGGTCCTTCACTTTAAATTATTATGCAAATGGTATTATGGCGGCATATGGTTGTTTTTTCTTCTGATTTTTTAATCAATTGGCTTTAAGCGATAACATATTCAGTAATATCCTAAATTAATCAACACCACAAAATAAATAAAGAAATTAAAAAAATCCCCTCTGCCCCTTGGTTTCTGTGGCTGTTGGCTTCTGTCATGCAAACCAAAAGTAATTCTCAATAACTCTCAACTTGTTGATTGGATTGCCGATTTCCTCTCACACCGCTCCCAGTTTGTTTGCTTCAATTCCGTTGATTCTTCCTTAGCCGATGTAACCTCAGGTGTTCCCAAGGCTCTGTCCTTGGCCCTTTGCTGTTTTTGCTCTAGATTAATGGCTTACCTGACAATATAACCTCAAAGATCCGTCTATACGCCGATTATTGCGTACTGTACCACACTTCCAACTCTGTCACTGATCACCTCCTTCTAATGAGTCTTTTGGTATGTTCCGTGACTGGTGCAATGCGTGGCAGATGAACATCAATTTCAGCAAAACAGTTGTCGTGTCTTTCAGTAAACGCCTATCGCCTTCTATTTACGACTATGCATCACTGCAACGGGTACATGAATATAAATATCTTGGCGTCGTTTTTTCTCACAATATGACATGGTCAAAACACATCGATTACATCACAGCTAAAGCTCTTAAAAAGGTAGGTTACTTGAGGCGCACAGCACCGGATGCTCCTAAAAAAGCCAAATTGCTGATCTAAAACACTCTAATTCGCCCTAATATTGAATACGCTTCTAATGTTTGGAATCCATACAAGCAATGTGAAATTGATCAAATGGAATCTATACAACGAAAAGCTGTAAGATTCATTTTCCGCCGCTACGACTTTCATTTTTCACCCTCATCAGCGATGCCTTCCCTAAACTTAAGCCCGCTCGCATCCCGCCGAAAAACTGAGTCCTAAAAGTTCTTCACTCAATAGCCCATTCTGCTAATTGCCTTTCAGAGGGTAAACACATCTCGTTTTCAAAACCAATATTGAGGAACCTATCGGACATAGGACCGGGGGGTAGAACCTTCCGGTACATCAGATCGTTTCTGGAGGGTAAAACTGCGGAGATTGTAGTCGAAGAAATGAAATCGGATCCCTTCCCATTGGGGGGCAGGGGGACACCGCAAGGGTCGGTATTATCGCCCTTCCTATTTAATCTCGCCATGATTAAGATACCACCAAGGCTGCAAGGGATATCGGGACTTAAACATACATTTTATGCCGATGACATTAGTCTATGGGTAAGAAGAGGCAGTGACGCACAATTGGAAGAAACTCTACAGCAGGCGGGGGATATTGTGGAGGAGCTAGCAGGGGAAGCAGGACTCTCGTGCTCTCAACCCAAGTCCGAGCTTTTTGTGCTGAGGGATAAACCAAGAGGGATACATGCGAGGCACTATATGCCGCCCCTACCTTTAGAGGTGAAAGTGAGGGAGTACCGGTCGCTGATGTCCAAACGATCAGGATCCTGGGTATGTATCTGCAGACTAACAGGAAGAATAGCAAGTCCTTGCAAAGGCTTAAAAAATACGGTCAATGCTACCGTGCGGCTAATCAGGAGAATCGCCAATCGTAAGAGAGGTGTTATGGAAAAGGACTTGTGTAAGCTAGTGCAGGCGTTTGTGCTGAGTACAATAGTGTATGCGACGCCTTATTTGAAGTTGGACGCGGCGCAAAAAGGAAAGGTGGAGGCTTTGAATAGGCAGGCGTATAAAGCAGCCCTTGTGTTGCCTCACAATGCGTCTACCGAAAGGCTGCTGGGATTAGGGGTGCACAACACCCTAGAAGAACTACGGGAGGCGCACTTGGTGATGCAGCTCGGTAGGCTTTCAAAAAAAAAGCAGGAAGGGACATATGGGAAAGGATCGGCATTGGAGTTGACGTTCCAGCCGGTGACACGAAAATTCAGATGAGGCGGGAAATGCACAAGGGCTTGTACATAAAACCTTTGCCCAAGAACATGCATCCAATACATCCCGAGGACTGCAGGAAGGCAAGAGCCAAAGCTTTACATGCTAAATACGGGAAGTACAACGGGGCAGTCTATGTAGATGTCGCCGAGTATAAGGACAAGGATGCATTTGCAATTGCGGTGGTGGACGGGCGGGGACGCTTGATCGCCTCTGGATCAATCAAAACCCGCTCCCCAGAAACTGCAGAGGAAGCGGCGATAGCACTAGCTATAACTAGTAGTAATGCTGACCTGATCTTCAGCGATTCAAAAAAAGCCATCCGAAATTTGGCGAGGAGCAGAATATCTGTCTCAGCGGCGCGATTGCTGAATGGGGCCACGGGGCGAGGGACTACGGAGGAGGAAATTTTCTGGGTATCTGCACACTCTGGGAACCCTGGGAACGAGACGGGTTCGCATGAATGCTCGAGGTTTCGTCAGCCGAGTAGATGAGCCAGACGTCCCGGGAAGGTCCACGAGAGATGCGCTGGTATCCTTTCATGACATTACTAACCATTTCAGACTTGAGCGGAGGATTTACCCACCCCCGGACAAGCAATTGGTGAAGGCGCAGGAATGCGTCTGGCGACGATTGCACACTAAATGTTTCTTCAACCGATACGTGTTGAGCAAAATCTACCCTGACATTCAGCCGGAGTGCAAATGGTGTCAGGAATTGGCAACTTATGACCAGATATTATGGAGCTGCAGCATAGCACCGCCACCGGCGGATATTATGCGTGATCCTTCCCTCGAGCAGTGGGAGGCCGTGTTGGCCAGCTCAGACCCGGTCGTCCAGACCAGGGTCGTGGCGTGGCCCACCCAGGTCGCCGTCAGCCATGGGTTGATGGCCATCTAGCACGGAATCGTCCACACATGCTTTCTGACGAAAATAAAGTTTTTCCATCCATCCATTTGCAACCAGGAGCCATCACGATCTTAATATCCAACCTTTGTTTGCCCGCAATAACGTTTTCAGGTGCACCTTTTTTCCGCGCACTGTGGAGAGCTGGAATTCTTTGCATGGTAACATTCGTGCATTATCGATATCTGAATTTGCGTCGGCAATTCAGTCGTAGCGTTGTATGTTGTTGTTTTCAGCGTTTATATTTATAATGCTTGTAATGTACCCTTGTATGCGTGGAATTGTTCGACATTTTATGTACCCACTCCAGCTATAGCCCCTGGAATGGGGCTGCAGTATTTTCAAATAAATAAATAAATAAATAACTGGGGGATTTACTGCATTGCTCATAATAAATACGGGAAGCATCATTCAAAATACACAGATGGAAAGTCATGGAATCGTCATTGTGTCACACCTGTCGTGACTACTTATCCAGATATTCAATTTCTTTTTTCGTTAGCGTTAGTGATGATGTCCTTACGCAGGTTGAACAATTCTTATTGGTGTAATGTGGGGACTCGCACAGGTAGTGTGGACGGCCACAGTCCTTGTCCCAGCAGTGCTTCTTAGCAGGCCGGCGTTCGCAAGCGCGCACCCGAGCTTCGTCAGCTTCGTCTTCTATCTTCTTCGTCGGCGCTAGCCGCTGGGGCATCAAACCCCAACTCTCGTTCTTACAATACCCCCGGGATGAAAAGGCGCCATCCTGGCGGCCTAAGGGCACGAGACGAGAGCTGGGTCGTAGTAAGGCTTCAGGCGGTCTAAGTGCACAATTTCACGGCCGCGGCGGCGATGGTCAGACGAAGGCGAGATGGGCTCCACGAGATAGTTAACTGGCGATGTTTGCTGAACAACGCGATAGGGGCCCTGGTATTTGCTCAGCAGTTTTGTAGACTGTCCTGGGTTGGAGGAGGGGACCCAAAACCAAACCAAGGATTCCGGAAGATAGGGCGGCGGCAGACCGGGAGAAGCGGCGCGGGAGCTGTTCTGACGGTGCTGGTCGTGTGAAGTGAAAGAACGGGCGAGTTGGCGGCATTCTTCGGCATGCGCAGCGGCCTGAGAAACGGTTGTAAATTCGGACGAATCGGGGCGGTAACGAAGTACGGTGTCCATGATGGAGGAAGGCTCGCGTCCGTACAGAAGAAAATACGGGGAAAAACCAGTAGTGGCTTGCGTTGCAGAGTTGTAGGCGTATGTAACGAAAGGTAGAATGTGGTCCCAGTCTGAGTGATCGGCAGAAATGTACTTGGCCATCATGTCGCCGATGGTCCGGTTAAAGCGCTCGGTCATGCCGTTCGTCTGCGGATGGTACGAAGACGTCGTGCGGTGAACGATATGACACTCCCGAAGGAGGGCTTCCACGACGCCGGACAAGAAGACGCGACTCCGGTCGCTGAGCAATTCCTGAGGCGCACCGTGACGAAGAATGATGTGCTGAAGTATGAAACCGGCTACGTCAGAGGCAGTCGCAGCTGGCAACGGGGCAGTTTCGGCATAGCGCGTGAGATGATCAATGGCGACGATGATCCAGCGGTGCCCGGCGGCAGTGATGGGAAGAGGGCCATAGAGATCAATTCCAACACGGTCGAATGGCCGGGCGGGACACGGTAAAGGTTGCAGAGGAGCAGGTGAGTGCGGTGGCGGGTTCTTGCGACGCTGGCATTCCAGGCAAGAGCGTACGTATTGGCGGACAAACGGTACATGCCCCGCCAATAATACCGAAGGCGCAGGCGGGTAAAAGTTTTCAGCAGACTGGCATGAGCGCATTGCGGGTCGTCATGATAACTGGCACAAATGGCGGAGCGGAGATGCCTTGGAATCACGAGCAGCCATTTGCGACCATCGGGGAGGTAGTTCCGACGGTACAGCAGCTGGTCACGCACGACAAAGTGATGAGCCTGACGACGGAGTGCTCTAGAAGGGAGGTGCGCTGAGCGGTTGGCTAAGAAATCCAGAAGAGAAGTGATCCAAGGATCCTTGCGCTGCTCAGAAGCCATATCAACGTTGTCAAGAGAAGGTGCGAGGCCGGAAATAGATGGCGGGTCAGGATCAGAGGTCAGAGGGGAGCGCGAGAGAGCGTCGGCATCGGAGTGTTTGCGACCGGAACGATAGATGACCCGAATGTCGTAATAATGTAAACGCAGAGCCCAACGAGCGAGGCGGCCAGATGGATCTTTGAGTGAAGACAGCCAGCAAAGGGCGTGGTGATCGGTAATAACATCGAACGGGCGCCCATATAAGTAAGGACGAAATTTTGTGATCGCCCAAATAATCGCCAAACATTCTTTCTCTGTGACAGAATAATTAGTCTCTGCTTTTGTGAGTGTACGGCTGGCGTAAGCAACGACGTACTCATTGAAACCAGGTTTTCGCTGGCCTAGAACGGCACCGAGACCAATGCCGCTGGCGTCCGTGTGGAGTTCTGGAGGCGCGGAAGGGTCGAAATGGCGCAAGATCGGAGGAAAAGTGAGAAGCTGGCGCAGCGTTGCAAAAGCTTCGTCGCATGCAGGGGACCAAGCCGACAAGTCGTGGCTACCAGCGAGAAGTTGCGTCAGCGGGGCGATAACGACAGCAAAATTCTTGATGAACCGGCGAAATTAGGAGCAAAGTCCAACAAAGCTTCTCAGTTCTTTCATGGACGCGGGCTTCGGGAAATCAGCAACTGCGCGGAGCTTGGCAGGGTCCGGGAGTACACCATCCTTGGAGACGACGTGGCCTAGAATAGTCAGCTGACGGGCGCCAAAACGACACTTTTTCAAGTTCAGCTGCAGGCCAGAATCACTGAGACAGCGAAGAACACTCTCGAGGCGGAAAAGATGAGACGGAAAATTCTTGGAGAAGATGACAACGTCGTCCAAGTAGCAGAGGCATGTCTGCCATTTAAGTCCACGGAGGATGTTGTCCATCATACGCTCAAAAGTGGCAGGCGCGTTGCACAGACCGAAGGGCATCACATTAAATTCATACAGCCCATCAGGCGTGATGAAAGCTGTTTTCGGGCGATCGACGTCGGCCATCGGCACCTGCCAGTACCCAGAGCGCAGATCCAACGAAGAAAAGTATTCCGCTCCCTGCAGGCAATCCAGCGCGTCATCTATACGAGGCAGGGGGTAGACGTCCTTCCGAGTAATTTTGTTTAGCCGGCGGTAGTCGACGCAGAATCTAATGGAGCCGTCCTTTTTCTTGACGAGCACGACCGGAGAAGCCCACGGGCTGTGAGAGGGCTGGATCACGCCGTGATGTAGCATGTCGTTCACCTGGTCATCAATGATGCGGCGCTCGGCGGAGGAGACGCGGTAGGGGCGTGGGCGCAAGGGTCCATGGGTGCCAGTGTCGATATGGTGGCGAACCGCTGTTGCACGACCCAACGGTGCTTGAGGAGAGTCGAAGGATGCGCGGAAGCGCTGCAGCAAAGCGATGAGCTGGGCGCGTTGGTGAGGTGGTAGAGCGGCATCGACAGAATAGGAAAACATATCCGTGGCGGACGGGTCGGTGGGAGGAGTGAGGGCGTTGATGTCATGGGCGTCTGGATCATCAAGGACAGGAGAAGCGTCGTCGAGATCGATCACATCAACCGTGCCAAGCGATTCTCCCCGAAGTAAAGTGGTGGGGAATGGCAACGGGTTTGTGACGTACAGGGCGGCACAACCACCAGAAAGAGTGAGCACGGCATGAGGGAGCATGACAGATTTTCGGTGCGCACAAAGAGGAGAGGGTGAATAAAGAACAGTAGCGTCAGAGAGGGTAGCACAGGTCAGCGGCACGAAAACAGAAGAGAAAACTGGTACGTCGACGTCGTCAGCGGCGAGAATAGGCGCGGCGGTAACAGGGGAGACGTCCACAAGAGCATCACACAGCGGCGACAAATCAATTTCAGCACGTGCACAGTCGATGATGGCGTGATGCGCGGACAGAAAGTCCCACCCGAGGATGATGTCATGCGAGGAGCGGGCGAGAACGAAGAACTCAATGGTGTATGAGAGGCCTTGGATGACGAGGCGGGCAGTGCACGCTGCGAGAGGGCGAATGGGGTCGGCACTGGCGGTCCGAAGCGAAAGGTCAGAAAGCGGCGTCATCACTTTTTTTAGTTTGCGGCACAAGTTGCGACTAATGATGGACACGGCAGCACCAGCGTCAATAAGCGCGTCAACAGTAACACCTTCAACGATCACGTCAATAACATTCATGGGAGCGGTGATAGGGCTTGAGACAGTCGTTGACGGCGCAGTTCTTGCCTCCGGAACTGCGGCGCCTAGTTTTCCGTTTGGAGGGGTGGTGACCGGCGGCGCATCGGAGAGAGCGAACGGCGTCGAGGAGACGGCGACCGATGGCTTCGGGTGTAGGAGTCGGAACGAGACGGAGAGGGATTCTGAGGAGGTAGAGGAGAAGTGACAGGGACGGAAGGCAACGGAACGTCGTACGTCGGTGGGCGCCCGTAGTCGTAAGGACGGGATCCGCGCGTGCGGCACCAGCGGGCCACATGACCAGCGAGACCGCAGGCATAGCAAATCGGGCGGTTATCTGGCGTGCGCCACGGATTCACAGGGCGGGGACCGGTGCGAGGCAGAGGATGGTGAGTTAGTGGCAGCGCAGGGGCGAGCTGCTGCTGAGGGTATACGTTGACAGGTGGCGCATAAGTAGGCATAACCGGCTGAGGTCGTGGCCGGGCGACTGCTTCAGCATATGTAAGCGGTGCAGTGACCAGAGGGGGTGGATTGGCAGGCGGCAGGACCTCAGCTACCTGCTCCTGGATGACACGCTGAATAGAAGGCGACAGCGATGGCGTTGGAGCGGGTTGGCAGGTAACCAGCGATAATTGACGAGCCACCTCCTTCCGCACAAACTGCTTGATGTGCTGAAGAAGTGTCGGCTGATCGTGGGCAGGACTGCCTGCTGCCAAGCTCGAAATGCTGTCGTCCGAGCAAGTGGTACGGCGGGTGACATGTCGCTGTTTGCGGAGCTCGTCGTAGCTCTGACACAAAGACACCACGTCGGAGACGGTTTGGGGAACTTTAGACAACAACATTTGAAACGCATCGTCCTCAATCCCTTTCAGAATGTGTCGGATTTTGTCCGCCTCGCTCATAGATGGATTTAGCCGCTTACACAAATCAACGACGTCCTCGATACAGCTCGTGAAGTTCTCGCCGTTCTGCTGGGCACGACTGCGCAACCGTTGTTCAGCACGAAGTTTTCGGACAGCGGGGCGGCCGAACACGTCAGTCAGGCTGGTTTTTAGAGCCGCCCAGGTAGTAAAATCCGCTTCGTGGTTGCGGAACCACAAATTGGCGACATCGGTCAAGTAGAAGATGACATTTGTGAGCTTAACGACGTCATCCCATTTGTTGTAAGCACTCACGCGTTCCTAAGAGGCCAGCCAATCTTCTACATCGGTGTCGTCAGTACCGCTGAAGATCGCAGGGTCGCGCTGACGGACGGCACCGGAACAGACGACAGCGGTGGAGACAGGTTGGGCCGAAGTTTCAGATGTCGTGCTAGAGCCTGGTAGCCTGGGCATCGTGGCGTAGCTCCAGGAGAAGAGCAAGCAGCACCTCCACCAAGTGTAATGTGGGGACTCGCACAGGTAGTGTGGACGGCCACAGTCCTTGTCCCAGCAGTGCTTCTTAGCAGGCCGGCGTTCGCAAGCGCGCACCCGAGCTTCGTCAGCTTCGTCTTCTATCTTCTTCGTAGGCGCTAGCCGCTGGGGCATCAAACCCCAACTCTCGTTCTTACATTGGTAATATAAAAGCTTTTAGCGCAAAACGACTAAGAAAGGACGGGGACAGAACACAGAAACAAAGGAGCGCTACTCTCAACTAAATTTATTGCCAGATGAAATAGTCATTTTATACACTGGTTCCAGTACAGAACCTGCTCACATTCCGAAGACTGCGTACATGCGCACACGCCAGGCGACGCTGTCGATCACACATCTTGTAAGATAATCCTGCCTAAAAACTTGTACTCGTTAGAGTAAAACTTCACCGAGGGGCTGCTGGCACACACAGATCCCTTCTTCCTGATGTGGAACGCCTCTGTCAACACCAGAGAGGCCTCATCATTGGATCTCCCGATAACCCGTGTATGTTTTAGCAGAGCAAGGTTCCGGGCTACTTGGTAATGCATTTTAAGGAAGAAACAGCGCGGCGAAACACGGACACACGTAGAAAAGACACACACACGAGCGCTGACTCACAACTGAAAGTTTATTCTGGTGGAAAGACCCTTAAATAGAAAACATGAGGGGGTGGGTAACAGGGCTGCTCAGCGATAACCGGTAACCGGTTTCTTTTGTTCCCTGTTGTGTTTTTGTGTCATCCTGTGACGCGACCACACTGATTACCGGTTATCGCTGAGCAGCCCTGTTACCCACCCCCTCATATTTTCTATTTAAGGGTCTTTCCACCAGAATAAACTTTCAGTTGTGAGTCAGCGCTCGTGTGTGTGTCTTTTCTACGTGTCCGTGTTTCGCCGCGCTGTTTCTTCCTTCGTATGTTTTAGCAACGGCACGCGTGTCCCTGCCCGATCACAGGATCTACAATGAACAGCCAAGTTTGTTCTGGTCCCCTGCTCAAGGCATCTTTCGTGTTCCCGCAAGCGCTTATTCAGACAATGTCCAGATTGGCCAATATACACTCTTCCACAACTGAGGGGTGTCTCATAGACGATTCCAACATTGCAACCAACATATCTGAATTGGTGCTTCGTTAGGCATCCCTTGTTTCTCTTTACCGTTCACTCTAGGGCATAAGCTTTTCAGCTTGCAGGGCGCTGAAAAAACAACTGCAATGTCGTATTTGTTGGCCACTTTTTTTACGTTGTGGGCCACGCGGTGAGAGTATGGTATCACTTGAGGCCTTTTCACTTGCCCTTTCGTTCCCTTCCTTATCTGCTGCATCCACCGCTGGTTTCCTCTTAGATTTTTGCAACATCGTCTCAGCTACAGCAGTTAAAAGAGTTAAAGGAAAGCCCGCTGATATCAACCTCGAAATCTGTGAATCGAAACTTTCCTGAAGAACATGAAAACATGACTTATTAATAGCTTGTAGTAAGCACATGGTTGCAACAGCCCTTTTTACCGTCTTGGACTGAGCAGAATCATATGGCATAATTTCTTTTTGGGCACGAGGCTTATAGCACCAGCAAACTAAACCATCTCGAACAGAGATCTGAAGGTCCAGGAACTGCAATTTGTTATCCTTCGGAACCTCATGCGTAAAATTTATCCTTCTTCCAAAGTGTTTGAAGCTGTTTAAAACTTCCGCCACAGTGTCGTGGTAGGTCGAGGAGTCACTTTTGTTCAAAACCACCAGGAAATCGTCGACATATCTAAATACTTTGATTACTTTATTCCGGTCGAACACGTCATTTAAAACTCTGTCATTGGAAGAGAGGAAAATCCGGAACAACACAGGCGCCACACACGATGCGTTACATATGCCACTTTTTTGCACATATGATCCGCCTTCTAAAGTAACAATCGTCGAGCTGAGATAAAAGTCTAAAAGGGACAGAAAGCTTTCAACAGATATGCCGGTGGCGTTTTGAAAAGTTACCACCCCATTCTCTTCAATACACTCGAGTACCGAAGTAAACAGCTCTTGGGGAGGTATAGAATGAAATAAATCTTTTACATCGATGGAAAACATGCTGCCAAAGGAACTTTTTCCATAAAACATATTGCATAACGAGAGTTTCTCGTTTCAAACGGATGTTTAATATGCAGTGTATTCAGGTTCTTTAAGAGATACCTGCTAAGCATTAATTGCCACGTTTCCCGTTCACTCAGAATACTGCGGAAAGGCACTTCTAATTTATGAGGTTTTGCAGTGAAAAAAATTTTCAAGCTAGTTTCACTGCAATCTGCTATAATTTTTGCAAGCTTGCACAGTTCCAATTTGGTACAAAGGGAAACTGCAGCTGCCTTTACCTTCCTGGGATTCTGTCTCGTGGGAACGAAGTGTCTTTGTGTCTGTCCCCGTCCTTTCTTAGTCGGTTTGCGCTAAAAGCTTTTACATTACCAAGATGAACCAACTCGCCCTGCAGAACGTGTTACTGAACAATTCTTATGTATAATGCAAGTCTCCTATATCTCACCCATTAGCTGTCGATTATATTTTCTTACAATTTTACATCGTCGAATGTGTGGGATGCACTCACAGTCTGACACATGTCTTGCTGGCTTGCTACTATATCCTGTCTCAGTATTGGCGACATTTCCTATATAACGAATATTGACAAGCTGACCTAATTTCCCAACATATGGCGTTCCGCATGAAAGAGGGATCTTGTAAACAAAGTCACTGCAGCATGCTGCGAGTTTGTCTCCGTGCTTAATTTTGCAGTGGACTGTTTTTGAAACACCTTCGCAGGGCGCGTTACATATGACGTGTACCTACTTTCTGCTAAAAAGCAAATGAAGCCATCGCAAACAACTTCCGAAAGCTGTAAAAGAAGGTCAAGTGCCAAACAGTGAAGAACGAATCCTAAAAACTTGTGTCAATCCAGCAACTTCACCAGATTAGTGCTGTCTTTGAAGAAGAGTGAGGGTCTATGCCTGAATGCCTTCTTTATGGCAAAAACACGCAACGATAACTGGCCTTTCAGAGTAATTGTCTCTGAACAAGGATCGTGGAAGCAACCCTTAGGGCAGTGTCTGCAAGAATTGCTCTCCTTGCTCACCGTGTAGGACTTTTGCTGAAGGAAAAGGTCTTCTCAGGAGTGTCTTCTCATTGTCACCAAGGACTTACATTACATGCTGCCAAATACCACCTTGTTTGAGACGGTAAAAGAAGGCATTGATTCAATGCGAGCAGCATGATTCCAGAACCAATGCACAATTAATGCGGATAGATTCCTCGAGTCGATAACCACCTATTATGTAAGTTTAATGATCTGTACTTGCAGTGACAAGGAGTACGCACCAGTTCCTGCTTTGCACCAATTTTCATTGACCTTCTGCTAGCTCGTCAAGATAACCAACTAAAAGAACATTTGCATGGCACCAATTTGATAACGACCTTCCGATTTGAGGACGACTTCCTAGTAATCCACAAGCTTCCTAACCAAGGATACCACAATGGCATTGTTGACATCTTCAAGACCTTCTCCGAAGTTTTTGACAACTTTTAGCTATTCAAAGTAATACCACTGGAGGTACTGTTTCCCTCTTTATGGCTGTATGTCAGAGAGGCCAATATGTGCTGGTGTTATGTACCACGGTCGAAAAAACTTGCTACTGGCGCACTGAAAAATATCCTAAACAGGCCTTGTATCGACCGCCACCAGGAACGCGTTGATACCCAACTGACATGGTTAACTGAAGCGGGTTTCCCAGATGTCCTCATGTGCAGCCTTGGCTTCAATATAAAGAAATTTGCTGATCTTTATGCTTCAGATGATTCAGAAAGAACGGAACCTAGCTGTCATGGCATATTATTACGGGGTTTAGCTCCACAGCAGGAACGGCAGGCCGCAGTCAGGAGGCACACCAAACCAAGTCACCGCAAGCACTAGCTACAGCGTCCTCCTCATCGTCACTGCCAAGAGTCAAAACAAAGTCCTCTTCGCCTTGAGACTATGCACAGTGACACTACCCCTTCCGCCTCGCCGATGGAAGCACAGTCCCTGGGCGCCATAAGGTTGTCAGTTTGAATGGTAGGGCTTAAGACGGGCAACGTGCACGAGCTTTGTGGAGGACGACGCGGGAGGACTGTGGGGTGCAGGGACGTGATTTTGTAGGTCACATTGCTCAGTTGCCTGTGCAGAATACATGGTAAGGACCCGCGTAACGAGGCAGCAGCTTCTCCCACAGGCCTACAGGCACGCAGGGAGCCATACGAGTACGAGGGAACTGGGAGGGTAGTGGGCATCATGGTGGTTAAGGTCGTTGGTGCACGGTATCCTAAAGAAAGTGGCCGGGTGGGACAAGGCGGCGGAGCAGTGATCCTGTCCTGACGAGCGGGACCTGTTCACGGAAAGGAGCCTGGAGCTACCTGCGGCTGAACACCGGACGAGAACTTGGAGGAGCCTGGCGTACGAGCGCGCCCTGCATCCGAGCCACGCGGAAGTAGCTCGTCTTCGTGGCACATTGTCTGGCGGCGGTGGTGCTGTTGTGCTGGCGCCCATATTTCGCTGGCTGGCCTCTCTGGAAACCAGCTCTGCGCGCCCGCCGTCGCACAAAGCAGGCCCAGACTCTCTCGGACATGTCGCGGCTTGCAGCGTGAATCATCCCGCCTCGCCAGCGCCCTGCGCGGACCCTTCCTCCTCCACCTCCTCACCGTCGGTTCGAACACCTACGACGCTTCGCCGGCCGCCCGTTCCAGACTGCAAGCCTTCAACGGCCGGGCGCCTCTCGACCATTCGTCTAATTAGAACGGTGGTCAGTGCCGTGACCTAATTGGAGGATTTGAATCGCTGGCTGCCGCAACGGACACCGGCGGCTATAAAAACGGAGCCGCGCTGAACCCGCGCAGCAGACGGCCAGCAGAAGAGCCATCACGCCGGAGCTACGCTCGTCGTCGGGGCCGCCCTCCTTCTTTGTGCTGGCCCGTGGTGCTCTTGGCCCTTGTATCATGTAGAAGCCCTTGTACATATTGTACATAAACGTCCTTTGACTCACCGTCGCCTCGACCGTTTTTTGAACGGAGGCCCAGTCCCAACAGTGGTGGCAGCGGAGGAATGCCCCAGTCCCAACAGCCCCCAAGCTGAGCAAAGAGAGCAATTCTTGCAGATACTGCCCTAAGGTTTGCTGCCATGATCCTTGTTCAGAGACAATTATTCTGAAAGGCCAGTTATCACTGTGTTTTTGCCAAAAAGAAGGCATTGAGGCACAAGCTCTCACTCTTCTTCCCTATTTGGCGCTTGACGTTCTTTTGCAGCTTGCGGCAATTTTTTTGCGGTGGCTTCATTTGCTTTTTTTGCAGAATGTAGCGACACGTAGCACCCAACGCGCCGAGCAAACTGCTTCAAAAACAGCTCAGCGTAAGATGAAGTACGGAGGCAAATTCACAGCATGCGACACTGGCTTAGTTTACAAGATCCCTCCATCATGCGGCGCGTCTTATGTTGGGAATAAAGGTCAACGTGACAATATTTGTCTAATGAAATATTTCGGCAATAGTGAGACAAGATATGGTAGCAAGCTAGCAAGACACGTTTCGGACTGTGAGTGCATCCTATACTTCCGACGATGCAAAATTCTGAGGAAATATGAGTCATGCATGATACATGGTTGCAGGTTTTTCGCGGATTCAACCTCCGACAGAAAATCCGACGGCACGGCTGAACGCTAAAGCCGTCAGCTGAAGGCTTCCCATCTTGCACGTGAAGCTCAGACTTTTTGCCCCGATTGACATTATTTATTTATTTCTGATACCCTTATAGCGCCCGGCGACGCTATAAAGCGCAGGCGCTGAGATCGGCGTTCCCGCGATAGAAGAAAATAAAGATGGACAGCGCGTCCTCGGAGCGCACGCCCGGCACGGGCTGTTCGGAGCTAGAAGCCTGCCACGCTGGTCATCTTGCTCTGGTCCTCCGCTGCGACCCCGCAAATCTTCAACAGTGGTGACCTGGCGAACCGTGCCTTCTATCCCAGCGGCGTCCTAGCATGGCGTACTGGCAGGACCCAAGTTTCGACCCGCCGCTCCCAGCGTTCCGGCTTGCAGGCGTCGGCGGGTGGTTCGCCCAACTGGAGGCTGCGATGTACCTGAACGGCATCACCATCCAGCCATTTAAACACGCAGTCCTTTGCGACATCCTCCCGCCCGACCTCCTGCGTCGGCTCACCTACTCTGCCTTGGGCTGCCGGCCATACGATGAGCTGCGTGTGGCCGTCTTGTCTGACTTCGGCGCCTACTATGTCCCGCCGCCGCTCTACGACGCAGCGGACCCGTTTTCGCCGCCGCCAGCCTCTGCCCCTGCACCGGCCTCGCTCGCGCCCACGCAGCCTTCATCAGAACCCGGCCCGCCTTAGCAGCCCCTCGCCGCTTCGCCGCCACTCGAGTCCAGTGTCTCCGGCCCAGCTTCTTTAGCACCTACCGCACCAGACGCTGCCGCATCGCTTCCGACAGCACATCCTGCTACTGAGGACACGCTAGCAGCACTGTGCGACGACTCCACGGCCCCAAGTCCGCAGTCATTCCCTCAGCAGCACGGTGAGGTGCCTGGCCCACCGTGGTTTGCCACGTCAGCAAACTCAGCGACAGATGAGCCTCGCGCCACCCTGTTCAGCGCCTGCGGCCATACCACCTCCAATAAGGACGATACAGCGTCTTCGGCACAGCCCGGTTAGCAACTTCTCTCATCTCCAATAGTGCTGCCGTCAATCGAGCTCTTCCTCGACGAGTACCCCATTCCGCCAACTTCTGTAACCTACTGCGTAGCATTGCTGCCAGCCGAAAGCTCATCTGCCGCCTCATCGCTCATTCCGCAAAAGCCGTCAGTCACTGACCTGAGCGATCGTGCTAAAGGCGAAGTGAGATTGCCGCCACCTCAGCATATGCCACATACCAGCCCCACTACCCTGGCAGTCACACCACCTGCCCAAGAGGCCCCACCCCAAGCCCTCAGTACTGTCAACCGCTTCTCGGAGTGTGACCCTGGCAGCTCGACACTGTCGCAGCAAGCGTCTGCTTTGGTGCCTGACTTGAGCCACCTTCAGCAACGAATGGTCGAGCTACCCACACCCAGTAGTGCGGCAGTTGTCCATGCACCAGCTGTGTCTCTTGCTGTCAGCCAGCCGTTTGGTGTAGCAGTCTCAGCTGTACGGCCTGTAGCTGCCACAACCTTCTTGCAGCCACCCACCGCCGACCACGCTCACACGCCAATCAGCACTGGCCAGTCGCTCCGGACTGCCACTCTCGCTTCACCCAAGCACCTGGCATTGAGCCCAGCAACTTGCTCCGGCATCGTCACAGCTGGCACCGTTGTGTCGACGGTGCCACCACAGCTGCTGTCAGTCCATGGAGCCGTTTCGGCCGCTCCTGTGCTTGTGACCGCGTGCTCGGCGCGTCAGATTCCCATCGACATCAGCTGCAACGTTCCAACACTGATGACATTTGTGTCAGCGGGCAGCATTAGAGTCGGTGACGGCCCGACCATGGCCTCCCCTGCCCCCATGTCCATTGTCACCTCGGCACCCTGCACCATTCGCCCGTTGCGCAGCAGCCAGGCTCGTCCACCTGAGCCCGCGCACTCCACCCGACAGCTCTTCCCGGCCCCTGACATGAACTTACCGGACATTGTAGCGACCCCTTGGGTACACTGTTCCTCTAGTTGCCTGCATGCCTGCCGTGGCTACTCCATCTCTGCCCCGTCGGCCCGTACATTTCGATGTTCCGTCTTGGCGGGGGGCCCTATAGCGCCCGGCGACGCTATAAAGCGCAGGCGCTGTGATCGGCGTTCCCGCGATAGAAGAAAATAAAGATGGACAGCGCGTGCTTGGAGCGCACGCCCGGCAGTGGCCAGCGGAGCCCTGGACTGAGGGCAACCGACCACTGATTAGAGGCGGACGACTTCGACAGAGAAGACTCCTGGGGGTAAAATCAAGGAGAAAACGTCTCTGAAGATGCTCCCAAACCGCAGGAAAAAGGACTAGAGTAAAATAAAGTTTTTCCTTCCTTCCTTCCTTCCCGGCACCGGCTGTTCGGAGCTAGAAGCCTGCCACGCTGGCCATCTTGCTCTGGTGCTCCGCTGCGACCCCGCCAATCTTCAACACCCTCATGGCCCACAGGGCAGTATGAGGAGAGTGGTACGTAGATATAAAATGAAACTGTTACAAAAAGGTGCTCTAGTTCCCCTCGGCGTTCGATAAGCGTTTAAAGAAGACCTCCAGTGCACGGCGGCTGAGCTGATCTACGGGACTATCCGCCGTTTGCCAGGCGAGTTGAACCGGTGACACCTGCTCACGCCGAGCAACTTCACCTGAACTTCAGGCGCCTGCAACCGCTCCCCACGTGCCAATCGACGCCCGAAGTATTAGTCACGTCCACATGCCTTTGTGCGTCGGGACAACGTCAAACCTTCACTGACCCCTCCTTATTATGCACCTTGTACCGTCCTTGAGCGAAGCCAGAAAGCTCTGAAACTGGTCATCGGTGGGTGAGAGCAAATCTCACTGTGGGCCGAATGAAACCCGTCTATATCGCGCGTGTTTCTCTTTTAACCCCCCCCCCCCCCACCCCCCGCTTCCAGAAAAAAAATTCAGGGGGCACTTCGTAGAGGCGAAAGCGTTTTCCGCACCACTTTCGCTGCTTCTGTGGCACTGGTGGCGTCACATATAATTGAGTACTTATTACTAAGTGATGACAAATCACTGATTAATGATTAATTATTGATTAATGCCTGAATACTGATTAACTGTTAATTAATGACGCTTAAGCTTCGCCTTTAGGAGTGAACGTGACAGTGTGTTGTAGCGCTGCCAGGGAGTCCACGGAACGCCACCACCCGTTCGGCGCGATGCCTTGCTCTTTGAACGCAACGCTTTTTGAGGAAAGGAAATGGCGCAGTAATTCTCTGTCATATCGGTGGACACCTGAACCGAACCTTAGAGGAAGGGAGGAAGTGGGAGTGAAAGAAGAAAGCAAAGATGGGCCGTAATGAAGAAAATGAGAATTGTATTTGAGGAAAGGAAATTACGCAGTAACTGTCTCACATATCTCGTCGGACAGCCGTCAAAATTCAGGGGGGGGGGGGGCGGGGGGGGGGAGGGCACTTTTTCGACCTGAAGAGTGGTCACTGATGTGTGGTTAAGATGTTAAGCTGGTCCATAGAACGCCATCGCCCATTCAGTTCTACGCCTCATTGGTTTTTGAGGAAAGGAAATGTATCTGTCTCTCATATCTTGGTGGACACCTAAACCTCTCCGGAAGGGAATGGAGGAGAATGGGAGTGAGCGAAGACACCGTATTCACTAGACGCCCCTTTATTCATTCCAAACAATCAGGCTGGCATGGCGGAGTGGATAGCATGCTCGTCTCGCACGCCGAGGACCGGGGTTCGATTCCCGAGCTCGACCGATTTCCTACTCGAAGCGATCCTTACGGGCCTAGACAACCTGGATTGCGGACGCAGAATCCACGGCTTCGTCAAAGCCTTCCTGTCCGATAGAACTGCCACCATCGGCATAGGAGACCTTCGATCGGAAAAAATTCGCACTCCAAACAAAGGAACACCCCAAGGGTCAGTTATCTCACCCCTACTCTTCAACATAGCTATGATAGGCCTAGCTCGAAAACTAGAGAACATCGAAGGCATCAGGCATGCAATGTATGCTGACGATATAAAAGTCTGGACAAACACGGGCTGTCTCGGAGAGAAGGAAGAAAGGCTACAGCAAGCGGCCTCTTGTGTAGAGCAATACCTCTCAGAAAGAGGACTCTCATGCTCGACCGAGAAATCGGAACTGCTGAGAGTCTGGAGAGGCAAGCAAAACCGGACCGTCCCAACCAACGAGGTCCTAAAACTCAACGTCTACATAGAAGGGACGCCCATACCCGAAAAGACAACAATAAGAATTTTGGGCATGTGGGTTCAATCCAACCAGCGCAGTACTCACACTTTTACCCTACTGAAAGCAACAACGCTACAAGTCGCACGCATGATCACCCGCATCACCAACAGGCGACATGGCATGCGTGAAGAAGACACACTAAAACTAGTCAGAAGCCTAGTAGTTGGTCGAATCACGTACAGCCTACCCTACCAGTGCCTCAACAAAAATGAAATACAACAAGCGGATGCCCTGCTACGCAAAGAGTATAAGACAGCGCTCCGACTACCACGCAACACGTCTACAGAAAAACTCATGGCCCTGGGATTACACAACACCTTTGAGGAGCTACGAGAGGCGCAGCTTGAGTCGCAAAAACTCAGGCTGTTGCAAACAACGAGAGGAAGAGCGCTCCTGCAGAGGCTCGGATACCGCGAGCAGATGCGAGAAATGTCGAGGACGGCAACGATCCCCGACGAGCTTCGCAAGACTCTAAAGGTAGCGCCAATACCAAAAAACATGGATCCCAACTTCCATCGAGGCAGAAGAGAAGCGAGGGCCGAATTCATCGAGAAAACATACGCTCCTCAAGCCACGACCATGTATACAGACGCGTCTTGGAGAGGAGGAGATACCAAAATCGCTGTAGCGGCGGTGGTCGATTCGTCTTTACGCGAAATGACCAGCGCGTCTCTCCGAGGCTGCACAGCTGCAGAGTCCGAGGAAGTAGCCGTTGCTCTAGCGGTGGCGGAGGGCTATAGAACCGGGCGGTCACTAACAATACTTACGGACTCTCAAACAGCCTGCCGAAATTACATGAATGGCAGGATAGGTCGTCACGCGCTCCGTATACTCCTCGCAGCGAGTGACAGAATTAAAAACCGGGAAGAACAAAACGACAAGATCCGACACAAAATTGTGTGGGTACCGGGGCACACGGGGGTGGCAGGGAACCGAGAGGCCGACAGGATAGCTCGAGGATACATTACTTTCCGAGCTTCCGACGAGACCGCGGAACTCGCGCCAGCACCCAGGGAATACTCGGCCATACTACAAAACTATAGAGACAGAAGAATGCGATATCCCCCACCGCACAAATCTCTCAGCAGAGAGGAAGCTGTCACTTGGAGGCAATTACAAACAGGCTCTTTCCCAAACCTACATATACTAAACAAAAAGCACCCTACGATATACACGAACAAATGTCCCTGGTGCGACGAAAAACCTACACTATACCACATCACATGGGCCTGCCAAAACATAGACGTGGTCCCCAAAATACAAAACCCGAGTGCGGAGCAGTGGGAGACTCTGCTGTCCAGCGACCGCTGCGAAGACCAACAAGGTCTGGTACAGCGAGCTCAACGGGCGGCAGTGGCCAGCGGAGCCCTGGACTGAGGGCAACCGACCACTGATTAGAGGAGGACGACTTCGACAGAGAAGGCTCCTGGGGGTAGAACCAAGAAGTCTCTGAAGATGCCCCCAAACCGCAGGAAAAATCATTAGTGTAAATAAAGTTTTCCCTTCCCTTCCTTCGGTTTTACTTATTTATATGGCCTGACTAGAAAAGTTAATTAGGCTAATTGGGTCATTTAGCAATTAACTAAGCTCAGTCACACTTACTTGGAGCATCACTATACGATCCCTTCAAGTGGTTGCTTGGTTACTAGCCTAAGTAAAATTGGCCCCATTTGAAATCCCCGCACTGTGACGTCACGACCGTTTGGACCAATTGAAAAGCGTGACATTTCTGTCGACAACTGCTGCTTACAACAATGAGACATTAAAGGCTTTCGCCTTAATACCAAGGTGATGTTCTTCTTCGACTGACTCGCTCCGTGCTGTGAACAAGCATGCCTCCTGAGTACCGCGCTAGCGGTAGGTTACTCCTGCTAGTTTCGGTTTTAGCGACTTACCGTACCTGGTGACTGGAGATGAAATTATGCGTAAAATTGAATGATTTGTGCCCACGCATGCAGCGCGATAACGCTGCGGCCGTGGCCGGGAGAGTTTAATTGAGTTGATGTAAGCTAGAGGTGGGGTTAGCCTTGCCGTTTCTGCAGGCAACTGCTCCAGCGTAGCGACACCTACAATAACTGAATCACATAATCCGGTACCGAAGTCACAAACCGAAAAAAAAGTCACTCCTGTTGTCACCATGTGGAGACCAGGTGCATGTCTAGTTAGTACTTTAAAAGAAGACGTGAAGCATCGTTTCTACAGAATTGTTTCCCGCACGGGAAACAATGTCCTGAAGGAAGCTGTGAGGGAGTCCTGCCTTCTTGAGAGAACCGATAAACACGCACCTCTCCGCGCTGTAAAGAGTACAGCATATTAAGTAATGTCCTATACCACCACGCGCACTACACGTTGAACATGATGGAGACGGCGCCGGGCCCGTCTTATACATCTACGCAGGAGTAGGAGCAGAGCCCGTGTGTATGCGGAACCGTAAAGGTGTTTGGGATCTTTGGGGACCCCTGGTCCCACATGGCTTGGTGGGTGAGCTCCCCAAAGAAGTGACTCAACACTGTCTCTCTCAACTGTCTCTTGTCATCTTGAGGTACTTTTTTTTAAGAGTTCCCAGACAGCGCTCTATGGGCGAGGTTGTCCACCATCTCGTTGCCTATGACACCGTTATGCGAGGGCACCCATTGGAAGCGTATAGAGAAGACTCTGCTGCTCAGTGTACGCAACAAACGTAGAGAGCTAAGACGCAAATCATCAACACGGAACGCACGCGATAACCTTTGAAGGGCAGATTTATAATCCGAAAAGATAAGCTGAGCCATACAAGACCCTACCTTCTTGAGAGCCGCCTAAATGGCAACCCTTTCGGCCCTTGTGGAGGACCTGACTTCAGTAAAGCGAAGAGACCAAGTGCACTTCAAAGACGAAATGTGAAAATGCTGCTGAGTGGTCCGAGAGACTGCTCTTTCTTCGACGGCGGGGGTTGGAATCCATCTTCTTGGTGAAGGTTTTTTTTCTGCCGGATACCCTTGTGATGACAACGATACGACGCTCTAGTTGGCTTCCTTCTGGACGCTGAGGGAGATGTTGGCGCTGACGTCTTTATTTTCTGAACAATGGTGTGTATGAAAGTCCCCTACCCTTGTCCGTGATTCTGACCGCCATTCGTGTTCTCCCTCCCCTCTGCGGGGAGGGGGGAGGGCGTCGTGTCTCAGAGACAACCCACATGAAGGACACGAGCTGCATGTTGTTCGAAGTGAACGAGACATCCAGTGGCGTTGCTGTTATCATCAGTGCTGCGCCGCCTCCACGCAACCCGCACTGGCGCCGGTTGCGTGGAGTCACGCGTGAGGAGAATGACGTAGTTTTATACCTGGTGCCCGGCTTGTTTGCTTCGTCCGCGTCACACTCCGCCTAATTTGTAGGATACTAAGTCTTCGTCCCTGTACAGCGCCATAAGATACTGTTTACTATTGTTTTATTTACACAATTAATGGTTGCCATTTTGTGAGCCCACTAAGTTTCATATAACGTAATACCATAGGTTGTAAAGATTCAGCCAGCGGCTTAAGTACGTCAAAGTTCTAACCCTCAGGTTGTACATCTTCGCCGACACAGCTCAGAGCCACTTATATGCATACTGAACATTATTCCATATTTATGCCCATCATTCATTATTCTAAGATACTTTACCGCGGGTTCAAATATTATGACAATACATGCGAGCGGATAACAACGTGAGCTATGTAAAAAAAGTGACTTATTTAGGAGCATTTGTTTGTGTGGGTTTCTAAAAGAGATATGCTGTGTTTTTCATCGATTTTGTGCCAACCAGTCTCTTTCTTTCCATATATATTGTTGAAGACTTTTACACAACTTTTTTTATTGCTTGACAGGTCTGAAAACAGTGCTATTGTAAGCTGATTATTTTCAGTTGCGATGCTCACGTAATCTAGGAATTCTTCAGACAGCGTAGTCCTGTCACTGGCCTTTGCAAAACAATATTGTGCCGCTTTATTTAATGATAATTTCGCGCGAAAACACTGCATAATCGATGTAACATGTTTTTTTCCCCTCAAATGTGCGTCGTGCAGGTATAATAGAAATCAATCAGTAGTTTACGCAGTCACTGTCTTTTGTATACAGGCCTCACTGTCGAAATTTTTAATTGTTTGGGCATTATTCCAGATTATTACATTCCGTTCAGTATTTTCAGAACTTTACCCTTTAGTATGTTGAGGCTCTAGTAGAGATAACGCACAAGGATATTATCAAAGCTTGGTGACTTGAGCGTCTTCATTCTACCTATGATATTCTATAGCTCTGCTTTCTAGTAAGTCAGGAACCTACACTTATATTCGAGGCTTTGTACAATGATCGAAGCACAGCTTACCTGTTGCGTAAATGAGTGTCGTCAAACAGTTCCCACAGCTATTGCGTTTGTTTCTTGCGAAAGCTTTTACCGTCATCTCCTCAACTGTAACTTGTTTGACCCGGCCCATTAAGCTGTTTGCTAAATTATATGTCTTTATTTGATCATTCCTGTTCAGTGCGAACTGCCGGGACGTTTTCTTTTTTAGCCTGTCGTGTTTTCTGAGCGAAATTCTTGCCTAAGTGCGGTATTTTCATGGCAATTTCTTCAGTTCTGCCAGGCTTTTGCCTTGTAACATAAAACATAATTTCCTGCGTCTGATGTTGTTTAATTTTGCTGCTTTAGATGTTTTCAGTTGTTTTCAATAATTTTTTGTACAAGCTCCTGTGATCCAAAGATTAGCATCATTCCAGTTTGTGTTCTCAATAGTCCCGTCTACATTCCTGTTGTCTAAATTTTCCTGATTACAGATATAATACTCGCAATGTCTTCGTGGCTGCGAGCTCATGTCATGGTTACTGGTGCCATAAAGTAGTGATGTGCTAGTTTAATTTTAATGACTCCTGATGAGCAGTATTTGTTTGCTATGCGTAAATATCTGATCGATACACGCTGTTGTTACTTGGAACCTGAATCATTTATCTGCAGTACATTCATTAGTATGTTAATTAAGTGAATTTCAGCCAGTAGGTCTTATTCGTATCTAGCCACCCTAAGATCCCCCGCTAAAATGAACCGTTTCTCGCTTATATAGCTTTTCAAGAACGAGGTTAGTTGATCCATGAATAACTGTTCTTGCTGGATGGTCTGTATATTGCACACACAATTTTAGTCTTAATCATCTTGTTATGAGAAACAACAACCATTTCTCCATTTTGCAATGGTACTTGAATTTCATATGACCGACAAGTATCGCTGAGAAACATGACCACCCCTCCTCGTTTTAGTGCGAACAAACATCAGTAGCAATTCTTAAAAAGCCGTTCTATGTCCGAAATATTGCCGCGACTAAGTTTCGAACCTGCGTAGGCACGAAAAGATAGGCTACGCCGGCCACTGCAATAGGGCACTGTGGTATCATCGCAACCGATCACGCCTCGTGTCGCTGTGCGTTACACCCCGTCGCCTTCAACTTCCATCTGTGCGGAGAAGTGACCAAAGTAGAGGAGACGTGCATAACTGGTGCTTTGAGCAGCGTGGATGGATGGATGGAAACAACTTTATTACACCAAAAAAAAAATAAAAAATCTTCCAGCGTGGTCCCCTACTGGTCCAGGAGTCCACGGGCTTGCGCTTCACGTAAAGCCCGATCCACTAGCCATTTCTGGCCGGCGGGCTGAGTGGTCCGTAAAGCGGCCTCCCAGGAAGAATGAGTGGGATTGGGGATGGGGAGTACTGCCTTTGGGGAAGGACATTCCCAAAGGTAGTAGAAAAGTGTAGATCTGGGCACGCCACAGGTGGTGCAATCAGGAGGAAAGGTGGGGTGAAAGCATGAAAGACGGTGGGGGAAATAAAACAGCCTGTCTGTAATAGCCGCCATGTGGCGCTGGATGAGGTCGACAAGGTACTGCGGGGTGGTGGCAGTGTCATGCGGCTGAGTTTGTAGAATGTTGTAATTTGATGATATGTATACAGGACCGATGTAGCCTCGTTCGCAGGGTTGGGTGCCTGATCATCCGGGGTCCGGGAGGAGAATTCTCGGGCCAGCGCATGAACGCGCTCATTACCGGTGATCGAGGCATGCCCAGGGACCCACGACAGAGTAACCGTTCGGTCGAGAGAGGTGACTGTGGCAAGAATACGATGTGTTGCCGGCGTCGCCACGCCCTTTAGGTAGTGGCAGTACGCGTCCTGGGAATCTGTGCAAATTTCGGTTACGTTTTTGTCAATGGTGGAGTGGGCCAAAGCAAGTGCGATGGCGGCTCCTTCCGCTTCTGCAGGCGAATTAGTCCGGATAGTGGCGGCGGCCCCCACTGTGCCGTCTTCATAGGCTGTGACTGCCGTGAAATATCCTGGTTTCGAATTTTGTGCCCCGTCGACATAAAGGATATCGGAGCGGTTGCTGTATGTTTTCGTGTCGCTCGTGCCTGCCGCCTACCCTGATGGAAACTAGCATTCATATTGCGCGGTAGGGGCTTCTGATATATGTGATCCTGAGTGCGCAGAGAGATCATGTAAGGTGTAGGACTTGTTGGGGTGGGAATGGGTGGATTGAGACGTAGCTGTCGCAGTAGGCGTTGTCCTGTTTCTGTGCGACTCAGCCGGACTAATTGGTTGGTGCGTTGAGCCTCTATTAATTCGGTAACTGTATTGTGGGTACCAGTGGCCAGGAGACGTTTCGTGCTAACCGTCCGTGGAAGCCGTAGGGCGGAGGTGACAGCCGTGCGTATTAGGCAGTCTGCCTGTTGTGCTTGCCGCTGAGTGAGTATGTGGTATGGGAGGTGGTATATAATGCGGCTAATGATTAGTGCATTTGTCATATTGAGGGTCTCCCGTTCAGACAGCCCATGATTGCGTGCTGCCACCCGCCTGATAAGTGCAGCGACCTGTTTGGTCTGTTTTTGCAAGAGCTGAAGGGTGGTGGTTGCATCGAGTGTGTTGCTAATGAGAAGGCCGAGAATCTTCACCTGAGGCACAATGGGCACTGGATTGCCGTACATGTGTAGTTCGATCTGGGGGTCACTGGGGAGGGGCTTTAGTGGCAGGAGTTCCGATTTATTTGGAGAGCAACGGAGGCCTGTGTTAGCTAAACGAGTGGTGGTGATGTCTATGGCAGATTGCAGGATATCCTGGGCTGTTCCAAGGGATCCTCCCGTTGTCCAGAGGGTTATATCATCTGCGTATATGGCTGTGTGCAGCCCTGGGATAGCAGCAAGGGCCTTTGCCAGTGGCGCTAGGGCAATGTTAAAAAGTAAAGGTGACAGAACCGCCCCTTGTGGAGTACCCCGGTTAGGCAGGGGGAAAGGCTGGGAGGCAATATCCCCAAGGTGGAGTTCTGCCGTGCGTCCCTGAAGGAAGGCCCGAATATATTTCCATATGCGGGTGCCGCATCCCGTGGTGGCTAATGTCGTGAGGATATGGTCATGGCTTATTGTGTCGAAAGCCTTATGAATATCCAGGGCCAGTATGGCTCGCGTACTGGCTGTACGGCGCCTGGTGCAAAAGAGGGACTCTTTAAGGGCAAGAAGTACGTCTTGCGCCGAGATTTTTGGGCGGAAGCCGAATTGAACGTTGGATAGAAAGCCTGTTGTTTCTAGAAACGGTTGCAGGCGATTGAGAATGACATGCTCGAAGAGCTTGCCGACACAGCTCGTTAAGGAGAATGGGCGCAAATTTTGAAGAGTGAGGGGTTTGCCCGGTTTGGGTATAAATCGCATGCTGGCATGGGTCCAGGCTGATGGGAGCGTCCCAGCTTGCCAGTGGTTATTAAAGAGCTCCGTGAGTTCCTGGAGGGAGACATCGTCCAGATTGAGTAGTGCCTTGTACGTTATGCCATCCGGCCCCGGCGCCGTAGAGCGGCGAATACTGAAGAGTGCTCGGCGGACTTCGTTTAAGGTGACGTCGGCATCAAGTTCTGGGTTAGGTGGAGGTAGATTAGGTGGATCTGCCGACTGAAGAGATGTGGGTATATAAGTGTCCCGTAGTTGGCCAATTACGTCGGTGCCCTTTTGGAGCTCTAGTTGTATTAGACGTTGTGTGTTTGCTTGTGTCTGAGATTTAGTGGTTGTTGGATCCAAGAGAGCACGTAGGAGGGACCACGTGCGTTTAGTGCTTAATGTACCCTTGAGATCGTTACAAAATGTTGCCCACTTTGAGCGGGCTAGCGTGTTCGCATATTCTTCTGCCTCGCTAGTGAGAGCGGCTATGCGGAGTCTCAATTTCCGATTGTGTCGCTGGTGACGCCAGCGCTTGAGGAGTCCCTGTCGGGCCTCCCATAGATGAGCAAGATGCGGATCAATCTGCGGTTCCTTAGGGGTATTTTTAATGATTTTGCTGTTCGCCTGGATGACCTTCACCAGATGGTCAGTCCAGTCAGTAACAGTACGGGGTTCTGTAGAATCAGCTGCCAAATATGAGCGCAATTCATCCCAGTCAGTGAGAAGCTGCGTACGAGGGTTGAAAATCTTGGAATCATAAGCTATAATAGTGCAGACTGGAAAGTGGTCACTTCCAAGGCTGTCTTGGAGCACCGTGTGAGATTTAACGGTTATGTTCGGTGTGGCCCATGTGAGGTCGGGTGTGGTGTCGCGGGTGACGCTTGTGCCAATGCGAGTGGGTACGGTGGGGTTTGTGATCAGGCTAAGGTTGTAATCAGCAATTGCGGTAGAAATCAGGTTACCTTTGGGGGTATCCGAGGTGTATCCCCAGTGCGTGTGACGTGCATTAAAATCACCCACCACAAGGAGCTTTGAGGAACGGAAGGAGCCCAGGATGCCCGGAATAGCTCTGCCTTTATCTTTAGGATTGTTCTATATGTTAATAATGGTGAGGCCATATGTGTGTCCTGGTGAGCTTAGCTCTATCGCGGTATATTGAGTGCCCTTGCTGTCTGGGGTGTTTGTAGGTGTGCGGTCTAGCACCGGCATGGATGCGAGTGTCAGGATTGCCGTACGTGGTGTAAGGGCTGCCGTGTGATAACCGCGGATATGAATGGGATTTGTTTCCGTCTCTTGCAGAGCGATGACATGGGGGGGATTAGGGGACTTTGCTATATTTGCGGCTAGTTGTGCTTGTTTTCGGCGTATGCTGCGACAGTTCCATTGCCGTATAATTGTTTCTGTTGGTGTAGTGGACTGTTGTCGCCGCCGACCTTTTCGCGTGCTATTGTTCTGCGCCATGTTGCTGGTCTGGAGATAGTGAAGCAGCGGGTTGAACTGCGCGCTGCTTGCGAGGTAATTCCTGATGCGGTACAAGTTCGAAAAGCTTGTTGATGCCGGCTTCATGTTTTTCCAAGCGTGTGTTAATCGTAGCTTCTATCCTGTCAGCCATGGTCTGTATCAACTGTGCCTGGGCTAGTATGAGCTGTTGCTGCATCGCTCCAAGTTGTTCAGCAACTATAGTGCTTATTATGGTAGTGATTTCTGAGCGAAATTCATCGGAACGTATGTACTGTTTAACCGCCTCTTGAGGTGTAATAGGGGGGTAAGGGTTTCGAAAAGAGGTAAGAGTGGAGGCTGCTTGGACGGACAACTCCCCCTTTTTAGCAGGGCCGGCTCCTTTCTCGGGTGTAGCGTTCCGGAGTGACTGCGTCTCTTGGGTCTCCTGGATGTGGGCTGCGCAATCACTGGCTTTCGAGGTACAGGCCCGTGGCTCGGTGGCGTCTGTCTCGGGACCACTGGGCCCCCGAAGGGGTTGAAGTTGTGCGAAATCGCGTTGCAAAGTTTTATATCCGGCGTTCACGGTGTCCACACTGCGCTTTTCTGTGTGGTTTTTACAATCTTGGTTGTCCGGCAGTTCTGAGCTCTCGGTCTCCATGGCCTGCTCCAAAGGTGTCTGAGCAGCCCTGGTGGCCACTGGGTTTTCTTTCCTCAGTGGTGGGAGGGGTGGCCATTGTTCCGTGCTTTGGTTCCAATGTTTCTTTGGATGCATGGTGAGTGCCTTGCTTTGCCCGTTGTTCTGATGCCCTTTCTTGGGAAGTGTCGTGCTGTTGCTATATCCTTGCTGTTCTCCCAGCCGGTCGGCTTGGATTTGGTTCAACTTGGGCCAATGCTCATTCCTGGGTCGATGCTCAGTCTTGTGCTCCTGCTCAGTGTTGTTCTTCTGCGCCGTCTTTTGCTTCTGCTGAGGCGTTTGGTTCTTCTGCATTTGACTCTGTGCAGCAATGTCTTCAAATCGATGGCGTCGGATTACGGTTTCATCAGCTTTGCCTGTCTTTTTGCCTCTTGTGCTGTAGTTCTTCTGTCTTGCCGGACAGTTCGTGTCAATGGTGGAGTGGTTCGATGTGTCGCAGACGATGCAATACTTGTTGCAATTGACATGTCCTGGTGGAGGATTGCGTACTCCGCAATTGTAGCATCTTTTCTCCTGCGGAGTGGGACAAATGTCTGCACGGTGCCCTGTTTTCAGGCAGCGTCCGCAAACCTGCATCACTGGTCGGAATGGTTTGCACCTGTACTCTATGCCGCTGAGGTAGACAAACCGTGGCACTGCTTTGCCTTCGAAGGTATATAGACATGCCCCTTTGGTGCCGAAGGGCCTCGCTTGAATGATGCTTATTTGTTGGAGATATGTTTCCGTGCAGTTTAGTAATTCCTCTTCTGCTGGTATCGATAAGGCGCCGGTAATGATGCCTTTACATGAGTTATCTGGTGAGGCTGCGTAAGCGCGCATTGAATATTCCTTTCCTCCTAAATTGATTGCTTGGATGTTGCATATCTGTTCAGTGAGGTCCGGATCTGGGGTGCTAAGAATAGCGATGTTTTGCTCTGGCTCGATCCTGACCCTGGCCTCGTGGGTCAATTGGCGGCTGAGCTTGAATTGCAAAGCAGCGAGAAGGGACCTACCGGATTTCTTATGCAGCGTCGCCCCTCCACGCAGACGTATTACCACCTTGTAGTCATCATGAGGCAGCCTCGGTAATTTGATGGGGCGTGCGGGTTGTTATCTTTCGGCAGGTGTGTCTGCTTCTGCCTACGTTACAGGTTTGAATCGTTTTTTGCGTGTGTCGATCATCCTGAACCATGGCGTCGCCTTCGGGTAGGCTTCAGTCCTGTCTCGTTGCGTCCCGTGCGGTAGGCCCCCCTCCGTTGTGTCGGTGGTAGAAATTCCGGACATGGCGTCCTGGGTATCCATGTCGGCAAGTTCGTGGACTCCCTCCGTTGCCGTGGACAGCAAGCACGACCCGCTGTGGCTGGATGGGAAGGCGGCAGCGTCGGCCATATGAAGCGTTGACGTGGAACGCCGCTCCGCCGTGCGCCGCCGAGAGGGGTTAGGCTTAGTCCGGCGACTCGGCTTCGGAGATCTTCGTAAAGTGCTTGTGCAAAATACAGCGTACTCACGGACAAAGGAGTCCTCGTAAAGGTCCCTTGGGTGTTCACGAAAGCCTGAGGTAGGAATTTAGGGCGCTATGAAGGGTAATTGGCAAAATAAAGGCGAAAGTTCACAGCGCCCATGTGAAGCGCGTCCGCTCCGCTCGGCTCCCAAGGCGCACATCCCAGCAGCGTGGCGGTTGTGACAGAGATATGTGCGCTGCTTGCGTCTGCGTTAACGGTTTGGCAGGAACGCGCCACTTGAACAATAGGCCGCCGGCGTTCATTGGCAGCGGCCCTGACAACGTTGTAGACTACGTCAATTTTGAGGAAAGGAAAATCACACAACATTCTCCCTGGGTAAATGGACACCTTAATCGCGCTTTCAGGTCAGTGGTAATAGTTCCCACCTGCATAAAACGACTTTCGCACAATATTTCGCGCTTGGCAAAGCAAAACCACCGGCAATTTTTATAGCTATAGCTCTACTCAACGCAAAAGTCACTTATCATTCCGTGCCTGATTTAGAAGACGGTTTAACTTTGAGAAGCACAGAATAGCAACAGGCTGACAGGATGACATAGGCCGGTTCGAACCAAAATCGAAGCGCAACTATAACTGAAAGCGCCCGACACGATCGCAAACTCCAAAGTTGGCCCTGATCATTTCTAAAAATTTGGCCCGGCACGCTCTCGAAATTTGACCTTGGCCGATTTGGACCACAGTCGATGTTAGCGCACCCTGTTGAGACGCGGGTTCTCCGTTGTCGTCGGGACTCGGGTCCGCTGTCGCCGACCGGCCGGAGCAGTGATGAGACGGGGAACTGATTTGAAGCAGCATGAAAAAATAAATGCATTCACATATTTACAAGCAGCGAGAAGCGCGCTACATGCCAAGATGTTACACAACAGGAAATGACACAGACGAAGGAAACGGGAGCCCTTAAGTAGAGTCGGTACAGACTCCCGCCCCATTTCGTCCAATCAGGAGTGTCCTGGTGGCTGATTGGCCCGGAAAGCTTGAACGCCATCTCTGGTAGCGTTCCGGTAGTTGTCCGGCCCGAACGCACAACGCGCTCCACGATGACGACGCGCAGGCTCGTTGAGACGCAGGCCTGGACGCCATCCTTGGGAGCGTTCCGGTGTTGGAAATTCACGTTCACAACAGCTCGCCCATGCCCGGAAAACCGTGCACGAAGGGAAGAGGTTCGTAGCCACTTCTCGAAGTGCCGAGGTCGGGGCTTAGTCTTTGTCTGCCGGCCGTCAACGGCTCCCTAACCGGTTTCTTCAGGTCTGGAAGGGAGGTGGTATGGACCGAACACAACAGCCAGGAAATGCCCTTCCGTCTTCCCAGAGATCTGCCAGGCTTCTATCTTACCAACAATTTCGCCGACAGGTGATAGGTACAATCGCGAGTACACCGTCGTATCACAGACCACTTTTATTTTGAAACGAATTCAAGCGCACAACAACACGCACACAAGAGAGGAAGACACAGGACAGGCGCTAACTTCATCTGATTTATTCGCAGGTAAGAGAGCAGATTATATACATAAATGGAGACATGCGCAGTAAAGAAACACATCGTCAGTTCACAATGCGTGCTCGAGATACCTGTACTCTGCGTGCAAAAGATTAACAGACGTGTCACTCACACAGTCATGCCCCCTCTTCCTGATGTGAAAGGCTTCTAATAGTTCACGTGCCGTCTTATCACTGCCTCTGCCAAGTATCTTTATCTCTTTCAGCCGCGGCTCGCACGCTCTGCAGTTCGCACAATCCTCTGCCAAATGTGTCCCTCCGCCCCTTAACGCCCGCAAATGTTCCCCCGCCCGGTCATTGACACACCGCCCGGTCTGGCCTATGTGAGCCCTCCCGCAGGTCAACGGTATCTCTGACCTGCGAATAAATCAGATGAAGTTAGCGCCTGTCCTGTGTCTTCCTCTCTTGTGTGCGTGTTGTTGTGCGCTTGAATTCATTTGAAAATAAGCTATGCACCATCTAGCCCAAACAGAAGTTTTGTTAAACCGACCATTTTCTTCGCGAGGAAAAAAAAAAGAAACAGAAGATTACAAAACAACAACAACAAAAATAACAGCCCGTCCAAAACCCTTCTTTTCCCTTCCCTTTTCAGAAGCATCGGCTTAAGCCACCTGCGTTGGCATTTGCCTTTCCTTTTTTGTAATGAACCTCGAAGCTAAATTGTTGCAGAGCAAGGCTTCAGCGCAGGAGGCGACCATTTTTGTCCGACATGCATTCTAGCCAGGTTAGAGGACAGTGGTCTGTTTGTACGATGAACATCGTACCAGAAACGTAGCAAGCAAGTTTTTGTATCGCGCACACCAGGCACGCGCATTCCTTTTCAGAAGCGCTGTATGCTTCTTCCCTGGCAGTGAGGTTCATATGTAAATAAAGGATTCGGTGTTCGTTCCCTTGATCATCTGTCTGGCAAAGCGCAGTACCTTTCCCGTGTTGCTCGCGTCACACTGGATTATGAACTGTTTTCTATAATCCGGGCACTTTAACACGGGTTCCTTCATCAGGGCTTCCTTTAGAGTGAGAAAGGACTTTTCTTTCGTGGGATTACAGGCGACGCGCTCTGGTTGTTTTGCGCAAAGCGCCGGTGAGAGCGCTAGTGATGTCCGAATACCGCGGTATGTATTCAAATTCAAATTCAAATTTTATTTTGCCACCATGGTACAGATGATGGCGGGGACCCGTAGTAAAAGCTGCCGTTTGACAGCTTGACAAGGCCACGGGCCCCCACTTTGACAGCAATGCAGTGGTTTTTTTTTTCACACACACACACACAAAAAAAAAGAAAATACAGGAAATACAGATAACAAAGGAAAAAAAATACATATAGCAGAGTTGTTATCAGGTTACAGTAGTCAGCATAAAATCAACAGCATTGTCCTGGCTGGAAAGAAAACTTACAATGATGGTGAAAGAAAGAATTAGGTAAACAAATCACAGAAAAAAAAAGGTTAGGTGTAGTGTAAAAAATACTCGAACAGTTTGTGGCGTGTTGTGTTTTGGAGATCAATATCGTTTTGTGCGAGTTTGTTAAGAAGTCGTGGTAGTTTATTTTCTAATGTTTGATTACCATAGAAAGTTATGTTTTTACGTTCCATTGTGCTATATTTCTTGTGTTGTACATTGCATCTCGTTTTTCTAAACCAGCTAATTTGGATAGAAAAGATATATTCTTCAACACCTCGTTTTCACACACTTGCTCAGACGATAGTCATAAAGCTTAGTAATTGGAAGTAAGTTATACTTTAAGAAAAGTGCGGCCGTATGGTAGGTATGCGAAACATTTTCAACAATTCTTAGAAATTTTTTCTGTAACAAGTGTAGTTTCTGAAGATTGCCTGCTGTTGCACCCCAGGTTAAATGGCAATAGCTGAAATGAGATTGTATCAATGAATTATATAGCATTAGCATTACATTTCTCGGCAGTATCTCACGGTTCTTGTAAAGAAGACCAATAATACGTGAACATTTATTTATTACAAAGCTAACATGATCACCCCATGACATTCTTTCATTAAATATTATACCTAATGTTTTAAATGAAGGCACAACTTCTAAGGGTACGGACTGAAGGAATATATTCTCAGTGAGACAGACCTTCTTGTTTCTACCTCTGAAAACAACGACTTTAGTCTTTGCTGTGTTAATCAGCAACGCATTTCTGCTACTCCAGTTTTCTATTTGCTTCAGTGCATTGTTTGCAGTATCTGTGAGTTCAGCTGCATTATCTCCGGCAAGAAAAATACTGGTGTCATCAGCATAGATGATAAATTTAACTAATGGAGTTGCATGTACAATGTCATTGATGTAGAGATTAAACAGAAATGGACCCAAAATGCTACCTTGTGGAACGCCACAGCCTACAGATTGCATATCTGAGAGGAGACCATTTATTGCTACTGCCTGTTTGCGATCCATGAGGTATGACTGCACAAGCGATAGTGCATGGCCGCGGAAGCCACAACGCTCAAGTTTACGAAGAAGTATTGTATGGTTCAATAAGTCGAATGCCTTCGAAAAATCAAGAAAAATACCAATGACTATCCTATTATGTTCGAGTTCGTTCAATATATATTCTCGTTGATCTAATAGTGCAAGTTCAGTAGAGCGGTGCTTACGGAAGCCATACTGAGCCGCTGTTATAATTTTGTGTTTTTCTTCAAACTGCAAAAAGTTTCTAAGTATTACTTTTTCTAATAGCTTAGAAAACACGGGTAAGATGGATATTGGCCTGTAATTTCCGAGCTGGTTTTTATCACCCTTTTTAAAGATAACTGTTACACGTGCAATCTGCATTTTACGAGGAAATACAGCGGTACTGACACAAAGGTTTAAGATATGCGTGATGTATGGTAAAATAAGGTCAAAAATATACCGTATAGGTTTTATCTGGAGGCCATCAATATCAATGGATGTGCTATTGTTTAGTTCGTGGAAGGCTGCCGTTACATCTGCTTCTTCAACCGGTTTGAGAAACACAGTGTCGCTTATATGAACAATATCACTGAGATTGTTTTGGGGTACTTGATTTCTAGAAGCACAAACAAAGTGCGTATTAAACGTATCTGCTAATTCTTTTCCAGTTATACTTACACCATCAATATTTAGCATATTTAATTCACCTGCTTTGCTATTTCTACCCAAAATTGCGTTTAGCCGCTTCCACATAATGTCGACACGACCACAAGTTGACGTGAATTGATTTGTGTAATAGGCGTTTCTGGCTTTCTTGAGCTCAGTATTCAAGCGGTTTCGATATTTTTTAAACGCTGTCAGATCACATTCAGCTCTCGATTTAATAAACTTTTGGTATAGGATGTTCTTTGTGTTTATCTTTGCCACCAACTCCGGTGTGACCCATGGTTTGCGACTGTGACGCCTTTGTTTTTTTGTTAATATTGGAAAACAGGCCTCGTAAATCGGCTTCAGAATGCTTAAGAATGCCTCGTAAGCATTATTGGCGTCATTTTCTAAAAGGACAGGCCTCCAGTTCTTCTTTTCTACTGAGTTTCTAAATGTGGACAGTGTTTTTTCAGATATAAGTTGGAAAGAATATGTTGAACTACGTTTCTTTTTAGACATGTTTTTAACACACATAAATATTGGCAAGTGATCGCTGATGTCAGAAATTATTACTCCGGATGTGATCATACTAGGGTCATGGTTAGTGATAAACAAATCTATCAGCGATGAAGACGTGACCGTTACACGCGTTGGCATTTTGATTGCATTCAGAAGTCCATGTGTTCTAAGCAATAAATCTAAACTCATTTGGGATGCATCAACCGATAACATATTAATGTTTAGGTCACCACCAAGGACAATGTTTAAGTGCTGACTGGTTGCAAATGAAATCAGGCTTTCAAGAAAATTCAAGAAAATAGCTACGCAACCCTTTGGTGGACGATAGCACACTGCAAAAATTGTGTTATTCAAACACATTGTTAAGATTTCATATTCTTTCACAGAAACTGTGAACCGCTCTAACATTTCAGGCCGCCACTTCTTTTTAAATGATATGGATACGCCACCACCATTACCAGCGTAACGATTCAGAAAAAATGTCTCATAACCAGGAATTCGAAAGACATAATAATGACTTGTAGACCAAGTTTCGCTGATCATGATAGCGTCAATGGGAACATTTAGTTGTTGAAAGAAAGTGTCGAAGTATGCTTCTTTACGTCTGACAGATCGAGCATTGATATGAAGACATTTGAATGACGTCTGGAAAACCGGGCCAAGGTAATCTTTGAAGTTCTCTGGGAGTAGATAATTCTTTTCTGTTACAGTCTGCATTTTTGGCAGGAAACAAAATAAAAATTCAAAATCAATTCTCCCTTCTTATTGCAGCTTTCCAAGGTCGCAAGAATGCTGCACTACCATTGCTGACGCGCCATCAGTCTTTCTTATCAGAATCTTACCGTTGCTGTGCCAGACATACTTGTACTGATTTGTTTTCGCCCATTCTTTCACTTCCCTCAGCAGTTCTCGATTTCGCCTGGTCAGGTTTTCCAACATGTGAACATTGGCATCCGCAGTTGTCAACTCCCGCCTGCTAGCCCACCATTTGTCCCTCATGCTCTGTCTCGTGAAACGGCAGATGATGCCAGGCACTTTGTCACGCTTTGCCGGCAATCGATGAATTGCCGTGATGTCGTGTTCTGATAGCTGGGGCAATTCACTTTCACTGGCGAGAGCGTTAAGTTTTGACAAAAGATTTTCGCCTTCCGTTTGTGGTACACCATGAATTTCTAAGTTCAGTTTCCGGTTGCGCCATTCGAGGTCATCAAGTTGGACACTGAGCGATTCAAGCTGCTCTTTGTTCATTTCCGTTTTTGCGAGCCTAGTCTGGATTGCTTTAATATCTCGCTCATTTTATTGCCGGTAGTACCCTACAAGACCGAGAAAGGCTCTCACATCTTTCTTCGTTTTCGGCGGGGGGTACGTTGAAATGGCGAGCAGCTCTACCTCAGTGCTACGCATGTCGGCCTCCCTGAATTTGCCTCTCCAGTTTCTACGAGACCAGGAACGAGACGAGGAACGAGACCAGAACGATTTGCTTTCTCTTGCTGACGACTTGTCCCTTTCCTTACGTTTCGCGCGCGAGTCGCGACGTTTCATTGCGAGTGCGCAACGATTCCGGTGGGACCTTTCTTTCTTGATATTTATTCGTGGTGGCAAGTGAGATCTTTCAGAAGTATGTAATCCCCAGCGTACCCTTCCTCTTCGCTCGGTGTGGGGTTCGCATATATCGGGACTTTTGATTTTGCGTCTACTAAATAGAGTTATCTTGACTCCCGACTTTACATCGCGATACCTATGCTTGTCCTGATAGCGACGAAACAACAGCCCATTTCTTTTTAGCAGCGTGACGTCCTTTCTCGAAACTCCTTCTCTGGCTGAACTGTGGAGTTTTTTGTATTGTTTTGTCTCCCTCCTCATCCTCAGTAAACTGTTCCTTGCTTACTGAGAGCAAGCGCTCGAAATGGTTGGACGACGGTGGTAACAACGAACTAGGTTCCGCCGCCGCTCTCCTTGTTTCCAACTCTCTCTCTAACTCAACTATGGTGCCATCGTCACCGTCTAGGCCGTCAGAACCCCTCTGCAATTGCTTTTCTACAACATGCCCCGTTGTTTGATCTGCGTCTGTTCCAAGGGGCACGTCGTACTTAAGCTCTCGCTCTAGAGCGGGTTAGCGCGCAAACGTATCCTTGCTCAAAGGTAGTTCCCCTCTCCCTGAGCAACATCTAAGACTTGTTAGAGAACAAATAAGGATACTCCTTGGGTAGATTCTCGGAAACAGCCGCTTCCGTAGCAAGGATACCGAACGGGCCCTCAATACATACTCGGGCTAAAGGAAGACAGACCGTATCTTCCTGTTTTACTTGCCTAATCCAGGCGCATTCCCCTGTGAAATTTGTGGCAGACACATACGAGGGGTGAACTACATCCATGGTAGCCGCTGAGTCTAGCAGCCTGCTCTCCTGAGGATTGCTATCTGACCCCACGAAACTAACTACCCGGCCCGCAACTCTATCTGAACCACACTCTTTGGCTAACGTTGCGTTCTGGCCTTGGGTTTCAGCGACGCACTCAGGCGACTCACGGTCACTCTGATTACAGCAAAGCGTCTCCAATAATTGGCTACTGTTCCTCAGCAGCCGCATCAAAGGAGGGTCTCCTTTGATTTCTTCACTGGGCTGGTCTGTTAGCTCACTACTCTCTTCCTGAGAGATAACAACTGACTCACTTACAAAAGCAGCATCTACTTCTGGGCTTAAACCTTCCCTATCGTTACTCCCCTGAGCAATGGCTCTGTTCCCAGCTGACCAAGCGGTAGTAAAGCAGATATTTGGGCTAGTTGGTGTGAATTCATGGTGGAAAAAACAGCGCAAACTAAGACAGAAAACAGAGAACAAGAGGGGAGACACTACAAGTACTGACTCGCAACTAAGGTTTATTAGAAAAAAACAGAACAGAATATATACATTAACCACCCGCGACTGCGTACGTCATAACACCGGGGAAACAGATTACGTGCATGGCTTGAAAGATGATCTACACAGGAGAAGCGCGCGTGTGCACCCGATTACTTAAGTACCTAAATTCCAAATCTGACAACGACACTGAAGGTTCACTGACGCACCGTTTGCCGTTTTTTCGAATAAAGAACGCTTCCATCAGCTCCCGGGTCACCTTATCTTGGTGGCGAAAAAGCACATTAGTATTCGGGAAAAGGGGTGTGCATTTGCAAACCCGGCAGTGTGCGGGAAGGTTGTCTCGCGAGTCACTGCCGAGTAAGTTGCGGTGCTCAAAGAGCCTTACGTTTACACAGCGCCCCGTTTGCCCGATATACTCTTTACCGCAAGACAGTGGCAAACGATATACAACACCCTTTTTGCAAGGAATGAAAGGTGACACATGTTTTGTTGTACAAGCCTTGCGATTCTTGTGGATACCAGCCGCCAGTTTTTGGTCCACTTGTGGGCGAATTGCAGGGAGCTTCTTAGGTGCCGAGAACACCACCCTAAGATCGTACCTATTTGCCACGCTCTTTAATCCATGGGAAAGCCTGTGAGCGTACGGAATGACAGCCAGCCTACGACGCTCACTGTCAACACGGCCTCTTCCATCGCTCACGTCTACACTCACACAACACGAACAGCAGATACAGCTCACAGAAACACAAACAGACGTGGACAACCACCTTCTCCACCTTTGGAAGGCCCGTCGCAGCCTCACGAAGCGATGGAAGAAACAGAAACATAACAGACGCCTAAAGAACCGCATCCTCGAACTCACACAATAGGCAGCGGAATATGCTACTCAGCTAGCCGACACTAACTGGGTGGACCGGTGCAACGCGGCTGCTCGCCAGATGTCTGGCCGCAACACGTGGCGCCTGTTCCGCGCTCTCATCGATCCAATACAAACACGCACGGAAACCCAACGCCAATTACATAGGGCCTTGCACAACTTTACAGGAACGACAAAATAACTAGCGCACACGCTCAGGGATCGCTACCTGTGCACCACTAAGGACCCCCGGCAGGCGGCGTACTCGTATGCAGGCGAAGAGAACACGGAGCTGGACAAGCCGTTCCAGCTCCACGACCTCCGGGTGGCCTTGAGCAAAATGAAGCGGGGCACTGCACCCGGGCGCGACAAGGTTACGGTCAAGCTCTTGGCCAACCTTCCCGACGCAGCCTACGCCGCGCTCCTCAAATACATCAATAGCATTTGGGACGGAGAGACTCCTCTCCCTCTCGATTGGAAATCGGCTCTCCTGACCTTTATTCCGAAGGCCGGGAAATCTATTGATGTGGAGAACCTTCGCCCCATCTCCCTCACGTCTTGTGTCGGCAAGCTGATGGAGACGATGGTGCGCGACAGACTCTCCGATTTTCTCGAAACACAGCACACTTTCGCGGACACCATGTTCGGTTTTCGCCCTCACAAGTCTGCACAGGATATACTTCTGCAGCTTCACAACGACATCTTAGATCCTGTCGAATGTCCCCACAACGACAAGGTGGTCCTGGCCTTGGATCTTAAAGGCGCATTCGACAACGTCAAACACGAAGTAATCCTGGACCACCTCAGTAACACCAACCGTGGCCACAAAACATTCAACTACATAAAACAATTTCTTACAGACCGTCAAGCCTACATACGCATACAAGATGCGGAACACGGGCCATACACCATCGGCTCGAAGGGAACACCTCAAGGCGCGGTCCTGTCTCCCCTCCTCTTCAATTTGGCAATGCTTCATCTTCCCTCCAAATTGTCCTCTTTGCCCGGGATACATCACGCTCTTTATGCGGATGACATTACAATCTGGGCCACGCAAGTTAACCTGGGCCACAAGGAATACTGCCTGCAAGCAGCGGCGACCCTAGTCGACGACTACGCGGCCTACTGCGGACTCCAGTGCGCCCCGTCTAAATCAGAATTTGTGCACATACGTCCCTCCCCTCGGGACACAACACCGCTTTGCATCAGTCTCCCCTCGGGACCGATCCGGGAGTCCAAGGAGATCCGCGTCCTTGGTCTCTTCATACACCACCAACGCAGAGTCGACACCACCCTAGCCAAACTTCGCACGGTGGGAGACCAGGTGGGCCGCATGGTCCGCCGGGTCTCCAACAAGCGGGGCGGATTACGAAGCAAGGATGCACTGCGGCTTGCCCATGCTTTCGTAACGAGTAGAATCCTCTACTCAACCCCCTACTTGCACCTGCGCAAACATGATGATGACCAACTGGAGGTCATCCACCGGAAAGTCATCAAGCGGGCTCTCGACCTCCCGGTCACCACGTCCAACCAGCGACTTCTGGCCTTGGGCGTGGTGAACGCATTTCGGGCTCTCAAGAGGCCCACCTAGTCAACCAATACACGCGTCTTGCACAGACCACGTCCGGTCGCCGCCTCTTGGACCGGCTACACATCAAACATGACTACCATATTGAGGAAAGGGAGAGAGTGCCAGAACCCTGGAGACGCGCCCTCCGGGTCCGACCCCTTCCCCGCAACATGTCCAGAGAAGACCATAGCGGTCGTCTCCAGGCGCGCGCGGAAGCGTTGGCGCGATACTATGGTAACCAACAACATGTGTATTACGTGGACGTTGCCGGCCCACACCACGGGGTGTGGTACACGGCCGCAGTCGTACACAACACAAACACAGTCAACGGGCTCACTTTCAAAGCCTACAGCGCAACACACGCGGAGGAGATTGCCATTGCTCTTGCTCTCACTACTCCCAAATCGAAACACATCATCACCGACTCGCGAGGGGCCTGTCGGAACTACGAGTTGGGCTGGGCTCCTCCGCTTGCCTGGCGCATACTGGAATATAGCTGTCGATCTGAAGATCCAACTCCACGCAACCTGATTTGGGCCCCCGGTCACCAGGGACTCCAGGGAAACGAACAGGCCGATCAGGCCGCCCGCGCACTCTCTCCCCGGGCTATCTCCCTGTCCTTGGAAGGGTACTCCCAATCAGACAATCTGGCCATTACATTCAAACAAATCACCGATTACTACAAGGAGGAGCACCGGCGCTACCCGGCCCCTTGTAAGGGTCTGGATCGCGCTGACGAGCGCCTCCTCATCAAAATTCTTACTAACACTGTGCTGTGCCCGGCGGTGCTTAAACATTTCAATACATCCTTTGATGGCGCGTGCCAGTTCTGTGGGGAGGTGGCTGACACCTTCCACATGGTTTGGGCGTGTCAGTCAAACCCATCTATCCCCCCCAACCCCACCAGAGAGGACTGGGAGGCGGCCCTGCTCGGCTGTCAGGACCTAAAGACCCAAAAGGCCTTGGTTCACCGGACGCGGGCGGCGTTGCTTGCCAATGGGGCCCCGGAATAGGGGCTCCACCTAGTATTGTTAGGGGAAAGGGCCAATAGGGCCTACCCTAATCACCTCTCTGTAAATATTTATTGCATTATAAATGTTTTTCACCACCACCACCACCGTAGGCCCCTGTCTTAACCCACCTCAGAACTTTTTCTCCTGCCCTGGGGATGACGTGGTCGGGAAAACCACTACTTTTCAATCGTACCACTTGCTCTGACACACTTTCCGCAACACGGTGGTGGCACGACCCAAATGTGGCGGCCTAAAGGCACGAAACAGCAATACCGTCCTTGATCAGTTTTGAGTGCCCACACTCATAACCGAGGAGTGCCTTGACTGTGCGCGGGCGATACATCCAGCAAAGGTGTCCCGGTGTAGCTCTCAAAGACATGTCAAGAAAGCGTAGCTCGTTGCCAACAGGAACCTCCGTAGTAAAACTTAGAGCACGGCCGAACTGACTGAACACCCTCAGAACGTCAGCCATTTTCGCTGCAGGGCCAGACCCTTCCACGATGACTAAAATATCATCCACGTATCTGAAAGCCCTCAAGAACAATCCCGCGTAGGCCGCAGCTACCTTCCTATCCATGTCGCTCAGAAAAATGTTGCTAAGCACAGGTGAAACCCTCGACCCAATGGACACGCCTGCCTTCCGCACAAAAAATGAACAGTTCCACCCGATGACCGTCGATTTAAGGTAAAAAGAGAAGATTTCGCAAAACGTGTCAATGGACACGCCATCACTTCGGACTTTAGCGTCCGCCTCTCCTTTTTGACGGTCGTCCCCTTTTACTGCTCTGGCTTTCTTAAAAACCGGCTTCACGCCTGTTTTGTCTCCTTTATGCCTAGCGGGATACGGTTGCTTGTACCACTTGTACCGTTACTTGTACCTGTTGCTTGTACCACGACTTTCAAGCAACACGCGGCGTAACGCAAACTCTTCCGCGAGTTCAGCAGCCTTCTCAACAGTGTTTACCTCGGCCCTGTCGAGAATACACCAGCGCATTCTATCCGGAATTGTGTCATAAAACTGCTCTAGACACATGCATTCCACGATCCACGATCTTCCTTGCGTCCGCATGAACGGCTGCACTCTTTAACCACTCCAATAAGGTTGTTTTCAAGTCATAAACAAACTCGAGGTAGGATTCTTTTTTAGACTTGGTGCCTCTTCTGAAACGCTGACGAAAAGCCTCGGCAGACAGGCGGTACTTCTTTAGGAGGCTTGCCTTCACGGTCTCATAGTCCTCCGATTTTTCCGCACTCAGTCTCCCGATCGCGTCCGCTACCTTACAGGGCAACAGGCTCAATAGTCGCTGTGGCCACCCATCTTCCCCAAAACTGGTTTTTTGGTATGTCCTTTCGAAGTTCACCAAAAAAATACAAATGTCCTCGCCTAGTTGGAAGGGTTGCATGAAATCTTCGATTTTGATTCCTTCCCTTTCTCCTGTGCTGGAGGATGGTAGCCGAGCGACGGCGGCTTCGGCTCTTTTCGACTCCGCGTCCAGTTTCCTTTGATCAATTTCCTGCGGTCGGCATGCTAACTCGAGCTCCTTCTCTCGAAGCTGAAGCTTGCGATTGCGTAGCTTCTGTTCCAGCTCGCCCCGTTCCTTTTTCCTTTTCGGCCGCTTTACTTTCCTCTTCAGCTGCTTTCCTTTCCTTAATCAATTCCCATGTCTCGATAAGCACTTCATCGCCCGCTCCTCAAGATATTATTGCCTCTGTGCTTTGTGGGTACCGCATGGCCTTCCCAAGTTCAACCCCTAATTGTTTGCTGATCAAAATTAGATCCGGCTTTTGCAAATATTTCAGGTCCATGATGTGCTCAGACACTCGACCGATCCCCTATCTCTTCTTAGCAATGCGAACAACAATCAGTACTCACAACACTGCCAAAGAAAGCCTGCCAGCATTGACGCTAAATTCAAAAGCCTCGCAAAATACCTCAGGGAAGAAAGCTCGGACACTCAAAGAGCCGCGATCATGGGGTCCACCAACGTGGAAGCTCTTGCAACTGCCAGTGCTGCTAGGCGATGCGAAGAGCTGACTTCGATCCCAGCGCTGCCATCCAGTTGTTGAGAAGCGGGTTCTCAGTTGTCGTCGGGACGCGGGTCCGCTGTCGCCGACCGGCCGGAGCAGTGATGAGACGGGGAACTGATTTAAAGCAGCATGAAAAAATAAATGTATTCACATATTTACAAGCAGCGAGAAGAGCGCTACATGCCAAGATGTTACACAACAGAAAATGACACAGACAGTTGTTGTTGTGATTGGGAGAAGAATGAAAGGGAATTGCACGGGCCTGCCTACTGGCTCGAGGCGAGCCACCACCGCTGCCGCGTGCAGATAGAGAAGAATTAAAAGATAAGAGGAAAGAGAAAAAGAAAAGACGCGCATCGCAGCAACAACTGCGTCCGCGGAAGCGGACGGTGCTGAAAAAACAGATAAGCGGCCGAAGCCGCGATCCCTCCAACACCTCCCCTTCCCTCCTGTACACAGACAAAGGAAACGGGAGCCCTTAAGTAGAGCCGGCACAGACTCCCGCCCCTTTTCGTCCAATCAGCAGTGTCCTGGTGGCTGATTGGCCCGGAAGGCTTGAACGCCATCGCTGGTAGTCCGGTAGCTGTCCAGCCCGAACGCACAACGCGCTCCGCGATGACGACGCGCAGGCTCGTTGAGACGCAGGCTTGGACGCCTTCCTTGGAAGCGTTCCGGTGTTGGAAATTAACATTCACAACAACCCCATACGATAAGAACCTTCAAAATTGGCGTGGGTCATTTCCAAAAATGGGTCTCGGGTCACCTCTTAAATTTGCTCTTGGGAGATTTGTACCAAAAGCGACCTTCAGCCATGTCTTAACGTGCACGATACAATGGTGACCTCCAGATTTAGCCCGGATCATTTCTGCAAATTTGGCCCGGCGCACTCTCGAAATTTGACCTTGGCCGATTTGGACCACAGTCGATGTTCAACCATAATTGAGCGCACCCCATACGATAAGAACCTTCAAATTTGGCGTGGGTTATTTCCAAAAATGGTCCCGGGTCACCTCTTAAATTTCCTCCTGGGAGATTTGTACCAAAAGCGACCTTCAGCCATGTCTGAACGTGCACGATACGATGGCGACCTCGAAATTTGGCCCTGATCATTTCTAAACACTTGGGCCGGCGTGCTCTCGAAATTTGACCTTGGCCGATTTGGACCACAGTCGATGTTCAACCATAATTGGGCGCACCCAATACGATAAGAACCTTCAAATTTGGCGTAGGTTATTTCCAAAATGGGTCCCGGGTCACCTCTTAATTTTGCTCCTGGGAGATTTGTACCAAAAGCAACCTTCAGCCATGTCTGAACGTGTACGATACGATGGCGACCTCGAAATTTGGCCCTGATCATTTCTAAATCTTGGCCCGGCGCACTCTCGAAATTTGACCTTGGCCGATTTGGACCACAGTCGATGTTCAAGCATAATTGAGCGCACCTCATATGATAAGAACCTTCAAAATGGGCGTGGGTTATTTCCAAAAATGTGTCCCGGGGCACCTCTTAAATTTGCTCCTGGGAGATTTGTACCAAAAGCGACCTTCACTCATGTCGGAACGTGCACGATACGATGGCGACCTCGAAATTTGGCCGTGATCATTTCTAAAAACTTGGCCCGGCGTGCTCTCGAAATTTGACCTTGGCCGATTTGGACCACAGTCGATGTTCAACCATAATTGAGCGCACCCTATACGATAAGAACCTTCAGATTTGGCGTGAGTCATTTCCAAAAATGGTTCCTGGGTCACATTTTATTTTGCGCCAGGTCCCATCCCGACCAGACGGGCTTCCGTCAAACTCTTGACTTCAGCCACCTCTTAAATTTGCTCTTGGAAGATTTGTACCAAAAGCGACCTTCAGCCATGTCTTAACGTGCACGATACGATGGCGACGTCCAAATTTAGCCCGGATCATTTTTTAAAATTTGGCTCGGCACGCTCTCGAAATTTGACCTTGGCCAATTTAGACCCCAGTCGATGTTCAACCATAATTGAGCGCACCTCATACGATAAGAACCTTCAAATTTGGCGTGGGTTGTTTCCAAAAATGGGCCCCCGGTCACCTCTTAAATTTGCTCCTGGGAGATTTGTACCAAAAGCGACCTTCAGCCATGTCTGAACGTGCACGATACGATGGCCACCTCCAAGTTTGGCCCGGATCATTTCTGAAAATTTGGCCCGGCGCGCTCTCGAAATCTGACCTTGGCTGATTTGGACCACAGCTGATGTTCAACCATAATTGAGCGCACCCCGTACGATAAGAACCTTAAAATTTGGCGTGGGTCATTTCTAAAAATGGGTACCGGGTCACCTCTTAAATATGTTCCTGGGAGATTTGTACCAAAAGCGACCTTCAGCCATATCTGAACGTGCACGATACGATGGCGACCTCCAAATTTATCCCGGCTAGTTGCCAAATTCTCAGTTGCCACAGTTATACGTATGGGTATAACCACAGTTAAACCCCGCCCAACTTTTTTTTTTGTTTTCTCGGCACCAAGCTTAGCTCGAGCATCTAGCAGGGCTGTAGATGTTTTTTTCCACTTGCTTCTAGATCAACCTTTCTTAGGACGATTGCATCATCTCTTTTCTGCCGGCTATTTATATAAGCACATAACTGTTCCCTGTTTTTCTTCACACATCAAATGTTTGCATGCTATAGACGTAGCTCCTGCTCCAATTCTTCGTGCTTTGCAACCTGATTAGCCTGAGAATACCACTAAAAAGAAGACTAACACAGCTATTAGCTCTTTTCCTGGAAACCTTTTTTCTAAAGCAATGTTCGTAGCAGGACTAAAGCAATGTTCGTAGCAAAAACTTTCACTTTGCGCATCTAGACAAATTTATAGCCGCGGTGTTTGTCCTCTGTCTGGACAACCAAAACAACTTCTTTTGTGCTCGAGTAAAGTTTTCGGTGATGTAGATGTAATCAAACTGTCGTGTTTCTTTCTTTGAAATTCAAAGCTTGCGATCGGCCAAGTTATCAAATCTGACAATGATTCTTCTCTTTTAGCCCGTGAACGTATTTCAGTGAGTAACATTCGGTTGTCTGTATTTCTAGTTGAGCGCATAGCTCCGCTAGGATAATTTACATATGATGCAGATGATTGCGTTATTTATCGGGTAATCAAATCCGCCTCAGAGTCATCCATACTTCAAAGTGACCTAAATAAGGTATCTAATTGGTGTAATACTTGGCTCCTAAGACTCAATACTAACAAGTGTAAGGTCATGTGTATTTCACACCGGTCTGCTAACGAAAATCTTATTCCCTACAATATTTCAGGTTCTTTCCTTGAGCAAGTTACCACATACAAATATTTAGGGGTTCATATAACTGCTAACCTTTCATCGCAGGCACATGTCGATTATATTGTTAACAATGCTAACCGCATGCTTGGCTACTTGCGTCGTAATTTTTCCATGTCTCCATCTTCTTTAAAGCTGCTACTGTATAAAACCTTAGTTACGTCGAAATTATAATACGCGTGCTCTGTAAGGGACCCGGGACTTGAAACTCTTACTAATCATTTAGAGTCAGCACAGAATCGTAACGCCCGATTTATTTTGTCTAACTTTTCCCGCACTGCTAGTGTAACTGCAACGAAAAATACTTTGAACCTTACTAGCGTTTCTTTTCGTAGAAAACTCGCGCGAATGCTAACTTTTCACAAGATTTTACTACAATCATCAGCTGAAACGGGATCTTCTATCTGAACCATCATTCATATCACCTCGCACGGATCATCGCCACAAGGTACGCATTCCATACTGCCGAGGCAATGCACACTTTTAACTCGTTTATACCCAAGACGGCGAGCGATTGGAACCACCTGCCCACATTGGTTGCCGATATTGCTGACACCTGTTTATTTAAACATACCGCGGAAAACTATGCGCTTGACTAGGCTGTTTTGTTACCTAATCTGATTTGTACTTTGTTCAATGTTACGTTTTTTCTTTCTTTGCTGTATTACATTACATTTTCCATTTACTTTTTATTTTCATTTTGCTGCATTGTCTTTACTTTTTTATCCACTCCCTTCTGTAACGCCCCACTGGGGCCCTGAAGGTATTGGAATAAATAATAAATAAATATATAAACAAATAATATATCTTCGCCCTTTTTTCAGGGAAGCTTTGTGGTTTTCGAGCCAAATTCTGGCTGGTCCTTCAAGGGCGAAGAAAACGTGGCGTACTTTAGTCTGGTCGTCCCGGCTATTGAATACAGCGACAAGGTCAAGCTGTTCCAGCTATTCTTCAGGATCCTCGCCCAGTGAAGCGTTGAACGTGGGGCGGCAGTCGGGGCTGGTGCAAAAAAAATCTCTGCCTCTCCCGTAACCGAGAGTAGAGTAAGCATGAAATGTTTACGGGCCTAATGTCATCTCGGTGGACACCCGAACCGCACCGTACAGGAAGGGAGGAACGCCACCACCCGTTCAGCGCGATGCCTTGCCATTTGAACGCAAGGTTTTTTGAGGAAAGGAAATGGCGCAGTAATTCTCTGCCATCTCGGTGGACACCCGAACCACACCGTAATGGAAGGGAGGAACGCCACCACCCGTTCGGCGCGATGCCTTGCCCTTTCAACGCAGCGCTTCTCCCCCGGGCCCCTGTGCGCCTGCGCGGCTTTGCTTCGATGCGCGAAGCCCCTAAGAGATCACGTATGACAACGAAGTGTATCGTGGCATTTGTGTGCTTTTTGCACGCGTTATTAGAAATCGGAAATTATAATTCCGTGCATTATCAAACGCACAGGGACTGATATCTTGATAAACATTGAGAAGGCACTGGCAGCAGTTATTTTTTGTGACTCCTTTGGAGACCAACCGGCGCTTGCATGCCGGTCGCGTAGGAGGGCTTAGAGAGTCTCGTTAAATCTCGTGAAGTCTCGTACGGTGCCCGGATGTTCTCGTTTCAGAGCCCGGATGATGGCTCTCGGTCTCGGCGTGACGTCACCACACTGCCGACAACGGGGGCTAAAAGCATTTCATGCTTAATAATGGGGGCTGGTGTACCCATGGTGGAGGTCGGAATTAAGGAGTCCTTTCTCGCGTGTGGTCCGGTAGCAGTCCGCATTCAGATGAACGCCTCTGGAGACGACGGCAACTTCATATTTCGTCTTCTTTTGGGGTGGCTTCTGTGGCATTCTCGTTATGTGTTTCTTTGAAACGGCTCGGGCTGCTTTGGTGGCTTCCAGTGGTTGAGGGCGACAAGGACATCCGTTAACATGATTGAACAGCGCACATAGCACGAGCACATAGAAAAGAAGCGACAAGACACGAGCGCTGACTATCATTTTATTTATTTATTGGAGTAACATGTACATGTAGAAATAACAATTTGGCAACCAAGTGCACATGTTCGCAGATAAGGTCACTGACATCAGGCTGCTTTGTCCAAATATTCCATTTCGTGGGGACAAATGATGACCGAAGGGGTGCTTACGCACGTATCAGAATTCTTGTGAATGAGGTGGGTTTCTTTTAATTCTCTAGTTAATTGTTCTCTGTGCTTGTAGAAAGTTGAAGCATCATTGAACAAAGGCATGCAAGGAGAGTGTAAAGGGGGGTTGTCGCTGCATTCCTTATGGCGTAGTGCTAGGTTCAAGAAAGGCGCCTTTTTTAAGCAGTTTCCATGTTCACGTAGCGTAATGCTGAGACACCTTGGTTTGGTTTGGTTTATGGGGTTTAACGTCCCAAAGCGACTAAGGCTATGAGAGACGCCGTAGTGGAGGGCTCCGGAAATTTCGACCACCTGGGTTTCTTTAACGTGCACTGATATCGCACAGTACGCGGGCCTCTAGAATTTCACCTCCAAAGAAATTCTAGCCACCGCGGCCGGGATCGAACCCACGTCTTTCGGGTCAGCAGTCGAGCACCATAACCACTGAGCCACCACGGTGGCTGAGACACCTTCCTGTCTGACCGATATAATTCTTGCCACATGTGAATGGAACTCTGTACACAACCCCACTTGCGCAGGGAAGAAAGGATACTTCATATTTTACCGGCAATTTTCCTTTGTCTGCACGCCTTTTATTGTCATGTATTCTTCTGTTTACTTTATCATAAATGCAGCCTAGCTTAATGGGCCCTGCAAACATAACTTCTACTCCATACTTATGTTCAACTTGCCGTAGGCGATGCGACATACCATGGACATACGGTATGACCGCGATATTTTTTTTCTTTTTGACGGGTTGTTTGAGATACCTGACGTTTAGTAGAAGCCTTAACTTTCTTCAGGACCTTATTGCACGCGAGCAAGATCACATCGTCAGGGAAGCCTGCTGACCTCAATTTTTGCACCTGCTCTTTAAAGCTACTCTTAATGGCATGCTCGCAGGATCTGAAGATTGCTGAACCTATTCATGAAACGGCTATGCCACACTTGACTAACTTGGAATGGCCGGATTTGAAACGGAGCAAAGGCTTCTTCGATTTTGGTGCATACATCCAACAAACATGGTCTTGCCATAAATTCAACCTTAAATCAAGAAACGGAAGCATAACAGCGGACGGAGTTTTGAAAGTGAAGTTTAAGCTTTTCCACATTCGCGAAATATCTCCAGAATCTTGGTAAAACGGGCAAAGAGACTCACAACATGATTAAGGAGGCCTACGGTGACGCTTCCATGGGTAGATCAGGTGTTTTTTGAGTGGCACAAGCTGTTCAGAGAAGGTAAGGAAAGAGTGGAGGAAGACGACCGCTCCAGACGCCCTTCGACCAGCAAGACCAACGAAAATGTGTAGCGAGTGTACCATTTACTGAACAGTGATCGTAGGATGAGTGTCAGAATGATTGCTGAGGACTTGAACATTCCTAAAACCCAAGTTTTTGAGATCGTGACAGAAAACTTAGCCATGAGGAAAGTGTGCGCGAAGTTGGTGCAGGGAGTGTTGTCAGAGGAGCAAAAGGTCAACCGGAAAGCGATCTGCAAGGATCTTCTTCATCATGTGAATGAGGACCCACATTTTTTGCCCAGCCCAAGGTGGCAATGCTGCCTCAGCCCCCCTACAGCCCCGACTTGGCCCCGCCAGACTTTTTTCTATTCACGAGAATAAAATCGACGCTCAATTGTAAACACCACGGATCGGTAGAGGTGGTTCAACAGGCCGTGACGAGGGAGCTAAACAGCATTCCGGTCCAGGCGTTCCTGGAGGTTTACGAAAACTGGAAAACTCATCGGCTGCAGTGTGTAGGTGCGGAAGGGTGCTACTTTGAAAAATTATAATCGTTTGTACTATTCTCATGAATAAATTTTATTAAACAAAATGAGTCCTACTTTCAGAACAGTCCCTGTATGTCGCGTGACCTAACTGGGACATGACAGAAGCCAACAGCCACAGAAACCAAGGGGCACAGGGGATTTTTATTAATTATTTTATTTATTCTCTGGTGTTGATAAATTTAGAATATTACTGAATATGTCATCGCTTAAAGCTAATTGATTAGAAAAGCAGAAGAAAGTAAAGCAGAAAGTAATGTTAACCGTATAATAACTCCTGCTAACCTTGTTTTAGGTTATACGCCCCGTAACCCTTCACGCGCTTCTCCCCCTATTAAACAACTAGCTTTCCAAACGCTTGAGCCTCCAAAGCTGGAGTATGCGATAGCTAATTTTGAACCACAATAAACTTACTAACGCCCTCGAGTCTCGCGAACCGCGAAACGATGTTCATTTCTTCAAATTATCCCCGTGATTCCAGCATCTCAGCAAAAAAGCTCAAATAAACTTATTCCCTTTAGCTTCATGTCGTAGGATAGCGCGGCTTATTATTATTCACCAATGTTTCCTTTCTTTGTCTTCTGATAACTACTACGCGAGTGAACCGCATCGCCCGCTTCAGCAATCGTAATGCAGTGTATCCCCCAAAAGCCCATACTCAACTTTCAGCGGTCATTGTTCCTGTGTACAGCACGAGACTGGAATGGCCTGCCCACCGAAGTTGCCACAGTCAACGACCCACTAACATTTAAACAGCTCATCGAAAACATGTCATCGTGATTTCTATTGAACTTTTATTTTGTAACGCCCACTCCCAAATGTAATTTAGCAGGATGAGACTCCTGATGAATAAAAATAAAAAATAAAGAAACAAATAATGCTTAAGGTACGGTCCTGCCATGCTTCCTTTTTTTAGATCTTGAGATGCACCTGTTGTGGCGTTTAATTACACACCCCAGAATGTGTTTATTGTGAAGGGGTTTACGTTTAGTGAGATAGCTCTTATCATTGTATGTTCTTGTAACAGTTCCTGCCTTTGCAATATCCGGAACTTTATTCCAATGCTAAGTAGAATATTGTGCGCTTTTTTATAGTGTACATTGTGACTACAGAATTAACGTTTACTGCCCCTATTTGCAGTACCCTCGAAACACGGTTTTTAAGGGTATATGAAGGAAATAAATATGAATAACTAACGTTTATTACAACTGGTGCGTATGCACTGCTATGGAGTAGTGTGGATGGACAGTAGATTCGTTTAATAGTACTATGCAGCAGCTAATATTGGACTTTATAACGCTAGAAGAAGCTGTTTGAAATCTCTGCGAAGGCAATCGATGCAGCTGGCCGGAGCAAGCTCGGACATTTGGGGCCCTGTGTCTTGTTTGTTTCCTTTCCTTTATTAGGGCCGCAATAATTCCCTTCACACGGAAGCCACAAAACTTCGTGCTTGTCGACGGGCGTCTTACATTTTAAAAAAGGCCTCTAGCTGCTGGACAGCTAATACTGCTCTGAGGAGGCACACATAGCTTCTAGATGGCAAATATGTCATCGTCAGTGCTGGGCCAGATACGGCTGAAAGCCTAAGCGAGCGCAACAGCGAGAACATCCAGCAGCACCGCTAAACGTTTACTGTAACAGCACACGGCCAAGTACATTCTCTGCTAAATGCAATGCGATCGCTGTTTCCACGTTGCAACTCGGTTTCTACGGGCATGTGCCGTCGAAGTGGGACGAAAGCAGCAAGGGGCGAGATGTGAGAAAACTCAGCGTCTTGCTTCGCATGGCAGCCGCAGACCTACGTGAAGCTTCCCTGCAGAGTAACTTGACATGCACATGCAAACCAGCACCTCATCCTCGCTCTTTCCACATAGCCTGGAGGGTGTGAAACCGTGTGGTAGCGCCACCTGCTCATATTCTATCAAGGGGCGATCCCAATGGTAGGCAGTTTCAATCTGTCGTATTGGGTTGTGTTACGAACTCACATAGAGACAATAGTTGTCTCAAGAGCGAGAGCGACGGCCACACGGTCACAAACACCCTGTTCACTTTCCGGCAAACCGCAGTGGTAACGATTTCGCAAAACCTGTTGACAGCTTACCACTATTATTCGGGTGAAATGCACTGCGTACTCAACTGATCTCAAGACCACGTGATTCTAACCTATGACATCATGAAAATGAAACGTGCAGTACGGCACTACGACATACGGGTTTGCTACTTCGCAGATGCCTCCCGAAGTCGTTGGCCGAGGCCGAGCTTTAAGGCTTAAGCGTTCAGCGTCAATTTGGAATCGCTACGTGCAGAAGCAAAGGTGCTGGTCACTGTTTACTACATAAGGGACTATAATTATTGAGTAAAAAAATAGCGCAAAAAAAAAACGAACACCTGCTACCTTGTTATTCAAAGATGTGTCACCAGCTAGCCCAGCAATAAGTTTTATTGGACTATACTTACCCCCGCGGACCTATGAAGAGGAAATAATGCGCCAAAGGAGTCGCCGTTAGACGGAGCTCTTCACAGGGGTTATTCCTAAGCACTTTGCGTGTCACAAGCCGACTGCAGTAAACACTGTTATTTGCCCTTAATTACAACAACAAAATACATTTCAGGAAATTGTGTCCGGCATGAACAAATCTATGCCCGATAAAACTGTTTCTTCAGTTCAGAGAGTTGCATGTACTCTTTGACTGATCATAAATTTATATATATGAAATGTCGACTTTTATTTCGGTCATTATTTCGGCTTTGCGCACCCGTTTTCTAATATTCACAGTGTTAACGAACCTAAATGTCGTCTCTGGTGTGGTTGTAAATCACCTTTCAAAAGTGAAACAAGCAGGTCATTTACTGCAATATTAGTTAAAACCATTCTTGACCTTGCAGAATCAAAGCTACAACACTTGAAAAAAAAAACATTGCCAGTGGCTTAGCTCATCTATGCAAGGACATACGTTGCGAGAGGTACCGTACGAGTGGCGTCGGCGCGCGGCGCCGGCAGCTGGGACGCCACTCGACGGCTCCTCTCGGTCGGAGGCGAGCGGCGCGGCGCGCAGCGCACCAGCGGCTATGACGTCACTCGGCTCCTCGCGCATATGCACAAGTTGCGCCGAAGGCCGACAGTGAAATGGCGAGATTGAGGGTAATGTAGCTCTCGCTACAAAAGCATTTCTTAACATGGCGATATGCATCAGTCAGAGAGGCAAGCTGCGTGCCCAGCGCCGTTTTCAGCGAGGACAGTACAAGGGAAACCTGCGCGTTTTCCGGAGTCACTTGGCCCACAAGCTTCCCTACTGAATTTATTTTTTTACAGGCTATGAGGGACGTCGTAGTGGAGGGCTGTGGGTAACTTCGACCACTTCAGGTTCCTTAACGTGCACTGACATCGTACACTACACGGGCCTCTAGAATTTCGCCTCCATCGAAATGCGGCCGTCGTGGCCTGGATCGAACCCGCTTGTTCCGGGTCAGCAGCCGAGCGCCATGACAGCCGAGCCACCGCGGCGGTTCCTACTCGATATCCTTTAAGCTGGGTCGTTTACGCATTTTGTCAAGTTAAAGGTTAGTTCAGCGCCTTCTTGTCCGCCTTGTTCATTAATTCGTTGCTCAATGGATGTGCATCTATTCGTTGCGCAAAGACAAAAAAGTACGTGTATTGAGGGCACCAACTCCTACTGTAGCGACGCGTGAAGTTCCGCTGCTGTATGCGGAAAATAGCAATGTTTTGCGTCTTCACACGGCCACTTTTAGAGCGGTGCTTCGTGGGGGCCAAACTTAGTGTGACCACCTAGCGTGCATGGCATCAATGTCATGTCAGACACACACTGTGCCACGATGGTTGTCAGCGGAAATGCTCAACGCTCTGCAGGGAATAAACGCTGGGCGGTATCCAGCCGAGTGTTGCGTTTGTTCCCAACCCTCCGCAGCAAGAGCGAAACCTGACCCATGCCGTTAGAATGCTGCTGCCGTTAAGTCCATGTATTTCCTGGCTGAAACGCGCCGCACTCAACGCGGAGTAATGATGGTGGTCAGGGAGTCCCTTTGCCTTGCAAAGCATTCGATGCGGGAATACACCACTGCTGCATTTCCGTATGGAGATGCTGCACTGCTCGAAACAAGCGAACCAGCTTTCATCTCAGCCCCGGTGCGCTACGCGTCCTATTTCGCACGTAAGCAGTATATTATGTAAGAAACTGTTGCCCCCCTGTTTTTTGAAACACTCAATGTTGGTATCTTATGATGTACGAGCTGACAGCCGGTGCTTCACGTTTGATTTTGAAATGCGTTGAGAATGGCGAGTTCTTCAGCTCCGCTTGCAAGAAATGCCTGGTAATGCTTAGAGTAAGGCTTTAGACGGTGCTTGAGCTGGTGCGCTTTTTGTGCGTGTCCGTAGTGTTGTTCGTGACAGCTTTTTTGCGGCGCAGAGCTTATGCGGGCACCTTATTAAGACAAAAGCCTTATATGGCCCATGGCCAATAAAGCGTGGCTTCGTTGACGGCCTCCGGGAAAAGTGGTCCAGAAGACCCCCACTGCTGTCGTCAGCACAGAAACATATTTCTTTCGAAGGTGCGAGGAATTGAACCTAAGATTTTCAGATTCCGAGGCGTGCACGCAACAAAACCGCTTTGCTGCTTGCTGAATAAAGGTGAACATAGCAAATGGGCTGCTTTAAGAATACATGTTAATGAGTAGGTTCGTCATTACATTAAAAATATGTTCCGCATAGTAAGCGCGTAACTAGACTTAAGTGCCCTCTGTAAATTTTCCATCGGGTTGGCTTCACCGACAAAAGTTAGGGGAAGTCAAGCCTTGGCGGAACGGATTGCTGCCTGTTGCAGGCGTGCGAAGCGGTTTAGCTCTCTAGATTCGCTCTAAACACGATTTAGCCTTAAGAGACTAAAATATACTGCCCTGACGGTTAGAGGCAGAGTTTGCTGCCCAGGTTCTAGGGTTAATTTTGTTCAATAAGTCTACAGAATGCTTACACTTGCCAAGGGAGGCATATTCTTATCTGAAAGCATAGTACCTTGATGCAGTGAGCAACGGAAGAAAACTTTTAAACGCAGTACCAGAAGTCTAAAGGTTAGCAAACCGAGGAGGTTGCAACCTTGGTTAGAATCTTCATAACTGCCAGAACTTCGCATTTTTGCGAGAGGAAATCTGTTTGGTTACCAGGCTCAAGTATTCCGCATTTTTAGCGACGAAAATCTGCTAAATGGGTAGGACAGCCTTTCCTGGCCCTACAATAGAGTTCGCTGGAGGAGAGGCTATTCTCTTTTTCCTCCCACAAAGGCTAATTTGTGTTTACAACGTGACAAGCAGCAGTCTGCGTCACATTTACGAACAACCTATATAAGGATTTAACCTCAGTAGCGTTAAAACAGGAAATATTTCGCGAGCAATTATTTTTGCTGTATACTCTTTTGTCCCTTGGCGGCCGCACGATGAGCTTTCTGGCAGCTCTATTCCTTCACCCCACAAAGAGACCGCGATAAACTGGCAATGCATTGAATACAATATTGCTAAATGCGACACTCCCGGAAACGACCGAAGTGAGAGGAATGAAATTAGAGCTAAGCGTGATAGCCGGAATGGGCATGCGGACTTCATGTCAGTTAGCCTATCGAAACGCTGAACCTAACCTGCAGTGCGCTGCTAACGATGAGCGCCATCACTAACGTCGCCACAACGAGCAATTCCTCTGGCGCCTCAAAGCGCAGCCCAAGAGAGAAACAGATTACAAATAATCAGCTACAAACATGACCGCACATTCGTACTTACCTTCATCGGTACCTCCTGCAAAGAAAGAGGGAAGAAAACCTCCAGTTCAACATCCAGGTAGGGCGCTCAAATCCTGCTTCACTTTTCAATCCGCTTTGACGTTGCGTGACTGAAAGAGGCCTAAGCTATACTACAACAAAAGAGACTCGACCGACAGAGACTGGAACTCGGACAATGTCCTGTATATCTCGTTCAACCTAATAACATGACTAGAGCTCTCATGTATTCTATTTGCTGCACGTTATTGGCAAAGCGCCGCAGCGCGAAACGTACCAGTGGAGAGCAATTTGTCAAAGGGCTGTTATCAGGAATGACTGCTGGTGAACTGTCGACAGGACGGATGCTGCGATTTCACTCATCTACACACGCACACATGCCCATTCAGTGAGCGTTTAATAAGGTGACAAGTACTCGTCCATTCTGTTTTGAACAAGGATCCCGTATGGGCTCCTGAAATCAATCCCATCGTTTTTATTAAACCAGTGACATCAAGACACGTTAACAGGCAAACATTCATCTTACATTTCACTAGAAAGAAAAATGTCGGCGTTTTAGTACGAATGATATAAATTGCCAAGCAGTTACTATAGTTTGAGTAAATGGATAGATGGATAGGTAACTGGCGTCTTCCATTTGTTCCGCGGATTTGGTATTCATTATAGGCATTAATTCTCGAACACATCTCCTTCGAATATCCTGGCAAATTTCCTTCCCTTGAGTCAAACTACTCACACGTTCGCTTTCGTCAGTCTTTCTTTTTTACTTTCACTCTTTCGAAAATGGCCACACTTCGGCTGTTTACTAAAGTTCTTCTACCAGTAGTATTGGTAGTACAGCGGTGTAGCTCTGTCGCCTACCACTTGTTCTCCATTTGCTTCAGCCTTTCTTCTTGCTGGATCGTCCTTCTCGTTTCCCGTGCTAACTTTGAACCGCATAATGTCACATGAAATTTCCTCACTACGGGTTGTTAGAACGAGTGAGAGTGATTCCGCGTAATGGCAAAAAAAAAGTCGGGCGCAGTTGGTACATCGACCTCTCCTTCTTGTCCTCCTAGTGTTAGAAATATCTTAACTTCCTGTACCACGAGCATTTAAAGCGTGCCAGCCGACTGCCATGTATTTTTACTGCCACCTACTTCGCGCACAGCGGAGTTTGCGAACGAAAGTAACTGGTATCATTGCGCCTTTCTGGATTTGGGGAATCGCCAAGTTGCCCTACACTTCATGATAGCTGTAATTTCTTTCCGTTTCCTAGGCTGGTTGCTGCATGTAAAATGGAATTTAGTATGGCCCATCATTTATTCATGTACGAAGGTGCTTGTATGTCTTGAGTGTAGATATGTTCAAACGATATACTGCGATCTCGCTGGAGCAGCTGCAATAGCAATTGGAAAGGAAGATGCGAAGCTTTGCTAGGCACAGGTTATTTCCTTATGGATGCTCACCGGTAACCTCCGACGCGTAGGAAGCCTCACCACCTGAAAAAGAGAGGATACAGTGTACAGTGCTACTTGCACCTACTAGAAGCAGGTATCTTATCCCGTGAACTACTACAGCAGCGACGACAGACGTTTGGCCGTCTTTGCGACGGCCCTCCTTGCAGCAATGTTTATGGCCTGAGTACCGCGCTAATATTATTCCTTGGCGGCTTGACGTTTGTAGTGGTAAAAATGGTGGCGAAAACCAAATTCAAACGAGCTGCAAAAAGAACTATTATTTTAATAAGAGCTATGAAATATCTCTGATGAGGCAGGAGGCTCGCGACAGGTTCGCGAGGTCGCAGGTTCGCGAGATCGCGAACCTGCACAATAATAGGTCAGTATTGACAAAAAGCGATAAATTTACCGTGGGTTCGCCGGCACACGTAAGGACTGCGGGGCTTCTTCCCAGCTTTGGTAAAACAGTGAGTTCAGTTCGTTACCAATGTTTGAGCCCATCATATAGATATAAGACGGATAATCTTTCGCTACAACAGGGGGTCTGACTCACGCGGCCTGTAAAGCCCTCACGAGCTGACCTCTTACCCTATTTAGCGATTTGTTCCGAAGCCACTGGGATAGTAATTAATATATTTTGCTCTTTTTCATCCCCATCGCATATATGCACTGCATTTCCCAGTTTGAAGACTTTCGGTTCCTCGCCGTGTCTTCGAGTAAATATCAGCGACAAGATGTTCTTGGTGCAGACATATTTGGGCACCAACTGTCTAAATTCGCAGTCCTCGCAGCTTTCGATGAGAGCACGAGCCGAGACGCTTCCTTCTCCTGTTTCTCTCCCTGTCCTGCCCGGGAGGAAACAAACATTCGCCAGTGAGGCCGGCGCGGCGAGATGAGCTGAAGAAAGCTGCAGTAGGGCACTGCTGATTTGCAAATGTGCCATCAGCGAGAACTCACACTCGTAAATGAGCTCTAAACCTGCCTTATCAGCGCAGCCTTCGATCTGCGTCGGGAAGAGAAGCGTTCAGGACGAGAAGGCGGCAACCGATATGCCAATATCTCTGGTGTTCGTCCGCTGCTCGAGGCTACACTTTTGAAAGAATTCACAGCTGCTTCGCATAGCGACATCAGCGGAAAATTGATATTTACCGCCGTCCCGCCAAGCTTGACCTCGGTGCCAATTTCTCCCATAGCAGCCTGATGTAAGACAATTTGAGTGTTGTATCGTTGTTATGGTGATGGTAATCAGCAGAAGAAAACTACATCCCCGAGCTGAACTGGACGCAACGCCGGCGGAAACAGAATAGCTTCGGTGCCTCAGACGATTTTCCCACCGCCGAAGCCCCTCGCGTTCTTTCGTGGGCAGCAATTATTCATGTTTAAACAAGGGTTTTCTTGGAGTGACGAGTTTCACTGAAGTAGCGGAAACTGAAACTAACTCAAGCTTCCAACACACATCACCAATGGAGCTTCTAAATATAAACTAGAGGGAAAGCTGGTGGCCCTGCACTTTATTCACCAAGGACGGAAGCTTCTGTAGCGTACTAGCTTATACGATAATATTTCAAAAAAGAATTTCTGCTCGCAACAGTTCGTCTGCTAAACACAAAAAAAGTCCTTTGGTCGGTGTCCACATGAAAAAGCACCATCTGACGATTGCCACATTCAGTGCCGCTTTACTCCTATCTGCTTTTCCGTTCATTTATTGCATTGTAAAGTAGGCAGATTGCATTACAGTTCGTTTGATCGCAATACAACGCTTGCCTGCAGTATATTTTCCGGAAATTGATGTTTTTGCTGTCATAGCTGTGTTTTACGGCTAACACTTGCCAAACCGCGAAATAAATCTCCTCTTCCAGGCATCTCCAAGGTGGATGAAGTGCTCTTTTAAGAAAGTCGCGTAGATGGTGGGCGCCAGCGTTTTCTTCAGGTACTACTTGAAAACTTTTCGCTGGCGACGTCGTCATGATGCGGTGGCGGTAATGCCAGTTTTTGTGGTAGGCTGATGATGGGTCCAGTGCCTGCCGCATGTACCGGCGGTACGGCGCAGGTGAGTCGTGCTCTCCAGAAGAAGCGCTTATTTGTCAGCTCCACAGCTGTGCGATGCGCTTAGTTGCATAAAAGGGGAAATGAAGTGAGCCTCGATTGCCTTTGTCTGTTGATATAGTGAATCCGTTCATATTATTGTGTGCATACAAAAATGCATTTAAAACAAATAATCAACTGTTCTTTGCAGCCTTTAATCTACTTCAATACACGCCAGTGTACAATACCCGATGTCTTTTACCTTGGCTTCTACCCATTTGCCGTACCTTATATCGTAAACAGTCTTTATCCTATAATCTAGGAAATTACCTTAACATATTCACAGCAAAAAATGTTTGTATACACGACACCTCAAAGACAGTTATTATCTGTCATGTGCATTTTCGAATCTATTGTGGCATCATTGTAAATAGGTTTTGTGTATTGTATCGTATACTGTTACTATTATTTATGTGCATCTCTGTTGTTGTGTACGCGGTCAGGGTTACACTTGTATTACATGTGTTACACTGTTGTTGTTCTTTTTCTTTCTTTGTTTTGATGGAGATATTAAGCTCACGTTAAGCCTGCTGTCGTTGTATTCATTTGGCACTGGGTGCTACTCCAAGCTGCATTATGCAGCTTTTTTCCCAGCGTCCCTTTTTTTCCACTGTAATGTGTGCGGAGAAATAAACTTTCAATTCCAATTTCACATAAATGCTGCGGTTTAAAATGAGCCGTGGTAGTGATGCGCAGATCACTGGTTTTTCACCGACTGCGACTGAAGCGGCGGAGATGTGGTTGGGTACCCACCTCGCATTCGGCGAGTCACACGTTCGATTTCTAGACCACCAGTCAGCCATGCAGTTTGCTTATTAATGACTGCAGGGCGCCCTGTCAGAAGTAGTCGTCTCGTCGAAGGGGCGCCGGCTGCTCACTCTTTGCAAAGGAATGTGTTCTCTTCGGTAATAGGGGTTGGAGTTTTCGGTTGTGTTTTTGAAAATTCAGCTTGGTATTTTGGTGTTTGTTTTACACAAACGTTTTGTTTTCTTTCGTGACATAACATGGCGTGCAGCCCAGTTTATCCTGGCCTTGTTACTCATCAGTAATTGCTGACACCTCACCGAATGTAAAGCAAAAATTATCCATGTTCGGGCTAGCTGATTAATTTTATTTGGTTTCAAAAATAACTTAGTTTAATTTATTATCACGGGCAAAAAGTTAGGGTCTTTAAAAGCGAGTAAACGAAAAAAAAACACGCCTAGAGCAGCAACCGATTCATACGAGCATGCGCGTCGGTCACTCTAGACATTTTGTTTCGTCGCCTTTATGCTTGAATGACTGGATTTGCTTGTAATAAATTCACGCATATTGCTTGCTTCTGACGGCTTCCCTTGTGAAAGCAACTAAGGAAGCAGGAGAGAAGCTCAACTGGAAAGGAAAGTAAGAGCTTCAACAAGGTTATAAACGTTGTGAGTGTTCCTACATGGTGTAGACATCTTCGTTAATAGATTAGCGACCCTGTTCGGGTGACACCAGCCTATGAATAGTCAGCGCCGAGCTGGCAGACTAAGCCGCACTGCAACACCGGGCGTTAAAACCACGGAGCAATGCCTTCAAATGGACGCGTCCACTGCTTCACCGCGTACCTGGCTCCTGTGCTTTGTTTGTCTTCAAACTCGTCCTTAACAGTCCAGAAGCTGTGGCTGGCATCCAAGGATACCAACAATTTTCGATGGGAACCAAATTTAGAAAAATAAATTACGAGAAATGTTTAAGTTCTTTTTTTTTTGGTTTCAACCAAGAAGCCCAACGTCTATAGATAGCGTAATATGTTTTAACATGTGTGGAAGTTATAAAAACACATAAGGCCGCATTTACAGGAATTAATACAGTTTTAGAAACGGCGGCCCCAGCTTGAGGGCCTCAAGGAAATAGCCGCACCCAACGATACGGAGGTGTACACCGGTGGTCATTAAAAAATCATCATATGAATTTGTTTTTCATGTATCGTGTACATTTTTACAGTAGATTTTTTTGCAGCGCTACATTCGCATCTAATAACCACAAGAAACGAAACATACAAGCAATGCTTCTCACCCTTTCTTTGCGACGTGCAGCGTCATCTCAGCCGCAACGCGAAATGGTAACGCTCGAAGATGCCATTACTTTCCGGTTTGATTACGTGCGTGTCAGTTGAAACTACTTATTAATAAACTGCACTCGCTTAACGGAATGCTACATCTTTCTTACGCCTTTTTGGACCTCCGAAAGGCGGTCGAAAGCCTTCCAGCCCCTAAGAAGTTTAAGGCATAGAAATGCGCATGCGCAGAACGCAATGCATGCTTTGATTCTTCGGTTAAGGTTAGGGGTGAGCGCTATTTTGCGAAAACATTGTGCCCACCAACGCCACTCTGCATTCGGGCAACATAGTGCGTCGCCCGTCTGTCAGGATATCGTGGGCGGCTTGATGTTTGGTTGGCGCCGAAGTTATAATTAATCGGGCCAACCTGCCCACCACTGCACTCTCCGTAAGTTCGGAGGGGAAGGAGCGACAAACTTCTCCACCCCGCGTGCAAAAGATCAGGTTCGACTGCTGACCGGCGATAGGGGCCATGCCTGATTAGTCGCTGACCGGAGGCATGGGGCGTAGGCAAGTTCCTTATGAAACTCCTTTATACTTGGGCAAAGAACCTCCACAAAAGGCTATAAAACAAAGCCCAACCAAATAGCGGCGTACAGGCGCGGCGCAAATAACAAACACAGAATGAGAAAGCAACAACTACTGACAGGAAGAGGAAAACAATAGGGCAAGAACTATACGTTACAACAACAAAGCAATACTGTACAAAAGGTTACGACCAGAAACATTGACAGGACAAAGAAAAGAGTAAAGCGAGTGGGGAGAAACGGTGGCTTAGCTGCGGGGTGGCAAGGTTCGGTCGCAGGGAGCGTCGGGCTGTGGAGGCACGCGGGGCTGATGGGGTATTGCGGATACGGGCGAACTTGGGCCACGCGTCTTCCACGCGTCTTCGGGGCCGCCGCCGCCGCGCTCTACGCGTCAGACACCCGCCTAGGCTCGCTTGCCGACCACTTCCCTGGCTGACCTCACACACGTCCGCACGCACCGAAATCTCCAGGCTAACTGCCCGACTCGCGGTTTTCCCACCGCCGCGTTTTCGTAGCAAACCAACAAATAAACAAAAACTCAAGGCACAGCGCACCAACGGTTTACAGATGTTGAAAAAGGGGAGAAATGAAACATGCAGAAACTGAGAAGAAACCCGAGGGAAAGTTAGGGTCTTAACGAGGAGCGAGGGTAACTTCCGAAAGTCGGAAAGAGTGCCGGCGCATTCAACCGATCACTTCCCGTTCCCACTAGAGTTACTGTATATGCTACCAAAGGTAGCAGAGTTGCGCGTAGGTCCGCCATCTTGCCTGTCAAGCAACCGAAGTTATGCGGCGAAGCCGCACTCCGTTTTTGCAGGCGACATGCCTGGCGCATCAACGATCGACCGTGGGCGCTTTTCCGAGGTTCTTAAACCACTTTTTCGATTGGTCGCAAACAAAAAGCATCTAAAAAGCTGACCGCGTAACCTAGTGAAAAAATATAGCCAAGAAAAAACGGTGCTGTTTCTAGCGCGCGCCGTGAGCTGCGGCAGCATGCGATTCGCACAGTCAACTTCCCCGAACTATTTACCTGATAACCTAAGGGCAGACTCAGTATTCTAAATACGCCGTGCAAATGCAGCATTCATTCATCTTTGCGGCAACATTTATTCACCGGACCTGCGTTAAAAAACCTGTTTATAGTCTCCTTTACTAAATACGAAACCCTGCAAAAAGTTATGAGCCGGAACTATAAAAAGGACAGTATAAAAATCCAAAATACAGTTTACTCGAAACTGGATGAACGTTACCATCTGAAGTAAACAATAAGATGCCTAAACATGTTTCCCTCGATTAAAAATTGTTTGCCATTCAGCATAAGCCAACAGGGATAAATACGCAACGCAGAGCTCTATTTTAGCGTTTCAACAGTGTACACGAAAAGGCGCAGAGCCGTAAGTGCAGCCTGTTTTCGGTAAAGAAACCTCAATGCAACTTTTAGGGAAAAAAAAACAAAAAAGGCGTGAGCTACGCACGCTAGACACCCCACAGCAGCGAACGTAAACAGCCGTTGGATAGTGGATCCGCTTCGAACTTGGCCGGCTGTCAATCCAGTTCGCTGCCGGCCTACGTCATCAACGCACGTGTTTCTGGTCCGATGGGCAAAACATGCACCGCACCGAGGAGGCTCTCATAGGGAGAAGAAAGGCTGCAGGGCGTCTCGAATCGGGGAACAGAGGCGGGGGGGGGAGCCCTCGACATCGGTAAAACCGGTTCAGAACCGAAAGTGGAGGATTTTGCCCATCGAGCGCCGTCTTCTCCGCAGTACACGGTTGCTTGGACACCACGTGATGGCGCTCTACCAATGGAGTCGCGAGCGGCGTTTATCAAACAGACGCGCAACTCTGCTACCTTTGGTAGCATATACAGTAACCCTAGTTCCCACTAGAGTTCCTGTATATGCTACCAAAGGTAGCAGAGTTGCGCGTCTGTTTTCCCTCGCCGCTCCGAACGCCATTTGCCGAGAGGCGATCACATGATTTTCGTGACGTCATGTGTTCAACACTCCACGGAGAAGCTGACTTCACAGGTGCAGCGCCGAGTGAACCCTTGTCTGCTCGACGCGTCATGTGATCCCGCGCTGTCGGCTACATTCATCTGTTGTCCGTGCACACCTGTGGCGTCAGGTTTGGTGTTCTGAAGTGGCAGTGACGGACGCAGTCGTCAGCTATGACTGGGTACAGTGCGCCAAACTGCAGCAACCGCACGGGAAACGGCAAAGCGTTTTACGCAGTACCATGTGGAAGGTCGGCGGCCGAAGTGCGTCGGCGCCTCAAGTGGCTCTTGAGGATGAACCTCTCCTGTTTGCGGATGTGAAAGGCTTACAGTATTGATAAATAAATAAATTTTTTTTACATGTTCCAAGATCTACCAGTGCCATCACAACCAACATTTGCCTGTTTCGACAGCGAAATCAGAATTGCATTGTTAAAAACATTTTTCATGTGTCGGCATTTGTTTACCTTGAACAAATCACTAGTTTTTTCTAACTTACACACATTATCAAATAAGGAACAGGCAACAAAAATCTTGTTTGTCTATATCTTTCACTTAGTGTCCTTTTATGGATACTAGTTTGAGCATATACCTGTCCCTCGAAGCAGTATTTGTAGCATATCACTGCATTAAAATTGTACAGAATTTACAGTCTGCATCTGCAACTTTTTGGCCCTTCACTAGGGCAGGCTCTGCTTACTCTCTGCTGCTTCGAGCCTTCTGTAGTGATGGTTCGAGGTGAAATATAAGGGACAATGAATGTTCAAGAAGCAAATTCCATGCAAAGTTTTGCTACATTTCGATGCCAGTCTCACCTGCATAAACATTTAATTTGCCTATGCAGCCGCTACGTGGCTTAGTGGTTACAGCTCTCGGCTGCTGACCCGAATGACGCGGGTTCGATCCCGGCCGCGGCGGTCGAATTTCGATGGAGCCGAAATTCTAGAGGCCGTGTACTGCTCCCTGACATAGCCTGAGTCGCTTTTGGCAGTTAAACCCCCCTAAACCATTTCTCTGCGTATGCTATAAAGTATTGCTCTTACTAAATATGCCCTTAAGAACCATCTGACAAGGATTAAGTGAGAGATGTGAGGATAGGATAGGCAAAAATCGCATGTAAACAAATGTCGCAAATCTTGATGCCGCGAATAATTTCAGCTAGACGACAGCAAATCAGCCTATAACCTCTGCTTTAAAAAAATCCAGGAGTCGCGAAATGTCTTCATACTGCGACCTAAGCCGAATCTACGAACAAGGAGTACAAAAATGCAAAGCGGAACATTAAATTAGCTTTTCCGAGCAATAAGGATGAAGTAGGCAGGGAAACCTACCACAGTAATCAACAACTATTGTAATTTAATAACTAAGGTGAAACGATAGTGCTTTTTGATAAAAAATGAGGAAAGTTAAATAATATCTACGTGTAAGAGTACTTTCAATGTCCTTTAAAGATCCGGCCTATCACTACATTTAGCAACGGGGTACATTTTGTGAAATGTGTTGGGCAAGCAATTGAGTGTTAATTTTTTCGTTATGTCAGACTCGCCTCGTTTAATGCATTGGCGTTGCTTTACTCTGCTTGCCTACAACAAGCTGCACAATTATTTTAATGTGGTTCTAGAGAGATGCGTTTTCGTATTTTCCGCGCATAACTCGTACAGAACACGCGGCGGTACTTGTTGTGTAAAAAGCAATTCATCGCTATACTCTTTTCCTTCTTAAGACGTGCACGCAGGAAGACAGGATGAGACAGACGCTGTCTCATTTGGAACGGAACTGCTTGTTCTTCTGAAATTGCTGGTTCCAGAAAGAAAAAAAAATTCGCAGTCCGTTTCCAGTCTTTTTTCGTCAGTTTGTCATGATTACGATTTGCTGTTAACCTTTGGCGATTTTTTTTCCATGCTGTATGCACACCCTCGGAAAATCACAGATTAGTTTTCAGCGTTACGTTTAGAAACTTGCCATCAAGTCAATTTATTTAAAGGAGAAAGAAAAAAAGCCCAAGCGCCCTACACAGCTAGCTACTCAGCCCCTGTGCGTACGAGAAGTGGCTTTCCCGCACAGCTTGGAACATGATGGCTTACCTTCGCGCAACTCTGCTCCCTGCGGGAGCATATACAGGAACTCTAGTTCCCACAGGGTGCAAGCGCCCTCTACCCGATGATAGTACTAGGAGGGGGCGGAGTGGAATTGAACCTCCGGCGTCGCGAGGGGTCAGCTGTCCACCCAGGGAGGGGGGGGGGGGGGGAATCGTCGCGCCGGGCCGCGACATGCCTGCGAACAACCGGGGCCGTTGCCACCTCGCCCACAAAAGAAAAAGAAACGCAAGGCATCAAAGACACCTAGACTTTGAAGGCATGCACGACCTTTGTGACACCGTCGAAGCATGGCCTCTCGCTTCACCACCTATTCTTCGGTGGCCCTGCACTGTGTCTGACGCTCACCGCAGTCTGAACGCGCGCGACGCTTTCGCTTTGTTTGATGTCTGCCGCACCACGAAACTTCAGCAGAGAAACGTGCAAATTTTCACATTTCTTCCGAATTTGCAGAACTGCAGGCCTTGCAAGTACAATTCGTTCGACGTCAGAAAGCGCAGAAGGTTGCAGCCTGTTGACGATCTCCGCTCAAGAAGAGGTCACAATAATTGGCGTTACGTTAACACACTTTTAATTTATGCAGTAATTTTTATTTACGCGATCTTAAAAAAACGAATATGTTTACATTCGCGAGAACTACCACTGCGAGTTCCTGCCGAGATGGCAGTGCACCTGGCAAACAATCCAAAAAGGTTGAAAAGGATTCCTTCTATCTTGTATCTGTTTCGGCTATTATAGGCGAATTTAGTGCTGCAAAAAGTTCCAGATATATGAAACAAAATATTTTGTTGTGTTAATTTTACTTCAGAATTTCTCCTCTTGAGAGTAACGGCGCAGTAGTCACCGAACCTGACCCTGGAGCAGCTGCGTAGGGGAAGCCCCTATTCTGGAAGTTACCACGGCACGTGTCCGTACCATTGGGGCCCGCTATCGCCTTATAGCGAATAGGTTTTATAGGTGAAAAGGGGGCTTGACCTTCCTTGTCAACATCATAATAAAAAAACAGCACTCAAATTTGGTAAAATATCTTACGAGTAGGTTGCAAAGACCCTATACCACCAAATAAGAACCCTCCCATAATTTACAGATCAAGCGCACTGAATAGACGTGAACGTCAAAGTGTAACAAATATGCTAACACGCACTGGTGTCACGGGCTGCTCAGACGGTCTTGGAATCGGAATGATCGGACCATGCCGCAGAAATTCGACAAATTATGTTTATTTTTTGGTAGAAAGGAGGTATACATTATGAGCAAGAAAGTTTAAAAGAGGAATATTCTACCAAGAAAGACGAGGCAAAAGGCCTTTCATATACGCCTGACAGGGGCTCGCCTCCTGTCGGAAACATATTGCACTCCCTTAGCTACAAAAGCCATTGAAAAGTACAGGGGGATTGGCCCTAAACATTTGACCAAAAAGTACATTGCACCTTTCATTACGTGCAGAAAGAGAAGTATTGTGAACAGGGCATCATATGAAATTAAAATCGTAGTTACTACAGATTACAAGAGAATTTTTCTCGAAACTAAAATTTAGATCACAACCAGTAAAGTTTTTATTGCGTTAAAAGGCAAGAAGCTACAGTTTAATAAATATTAATCACAAGAAAAAATTAGTTCACAACCAGTAAAATTATTACAGTCCCAAAAGCCATGAAGAAGCTAGAGTTGTATTTGTTTCAGGGGGAAAGCAATAGTATATAATTCTTTTATTGTACGGAGGAATGAATAATACGCATCGTTCGGGTCGTCTGTGCTCAAGACGTCATACCATGCTGTTTCTGACAGAATGTTACGGAATTGGGCAAAAACATTATCACTGATAAATCTATGGGATATATTCGTTTGGGGTCCGCTTTGTCTTTGTGTGACAGGTAAAAAACAAAAAAAAATGGCATGTCGTCACAAATGTTCACTGAAAACACACCACAGCACACAGTACTCTCTAAACAGCTAGCAGGGGATAGATGTCGGTGTTTGGTGTTTCGTTTGTTGGGATATTAATCACATTGACAAGTCCCATGGAATGCATCGTTGCGACGAAAGCATTGCAAGGGCTGCCGAAAGAAAGCACGTTTATATTGAAATCGCGTGGCATGACGAATGGAATATGTAATGAGAGCAGGTATTCGCCCAGTTCTTCAACGTTGCTTAAGGACGCGGAAACAGACCCTGGTGGTGGACGGTAAATAACAGCCAAAGCAAAAGCATGACCCACAACAGTTAGACATGCATTGTCTTCTGTCATAAGTTTATATTCTCGAATAACTGTGTACATAATATTTTTGCTGATATTAAGTGCCACCCTTTGTCGCTGACCACACTGTTTCACAGTTAAAATTATCGAAGTGCACAGCACCTTGTCCGTTTTCGAACCCAGTTTCCGTGAAGGCTAGTATGGTAAAATTGTGATTCAGCGAGTCTCAATATGTACCAACATCGACAGGCTTATTTTGCAAACTTCGGGTGGGAAGATTGAATAGTGATATTGATTTCCGCCGTGGTTGCTCTTTTATACATTTACTGGAGGAGTTTGTGTCAAGATAACAGCAGTTAATGAACTGTTCAGCCATTATGATAGGCGCTCCTCTAGACAGACCAGTTATTGAGGCGATCAAGCGATTTGTGTCATGTCATCTTCAGACTTTATGTGGATGTCCGCTTCCCCTTGCTTTTTCTCTGACAAGGATCCTGCCGTTTTTTTGCCATACAAACTGGTATGATCGTTGCTTTGCTCTCGTCTTAGCCAGCCACAGCAGTTTCCGATTTTGGGAAGACATGTTGTCAAAAAAACTGAGGTCGGGAAGTTTCATTCGGAGGAGTGCTTTTTGTTCAGACCACTGTTCCTTTCCGGAGCGCGAAGCAAACCGCGCAAGGACGGCGGGTGTCTTCGGAGGCTTGGATGACAGCCCTTCTACGGCTTCTATGTCTCTGGGTGTGACTCCTTCAACATTCAGCTCTCGTGCAGTGTCGTTCAACTTGCTCAGCAAATTCTCATCATCAGTCTGCTTGACCCTTACAAAAAAGTTTTAGACAGTCTATAGAGTGTCTACAGACTTCTGCCTATAAAATCTATAAACTGTCTATAGACAAAAGTCTAAAGGACATACAAATGCATAGACAGTATATGGACAATCTTTAGATTTATGGCCATACACTTTTAGTAGACCTATCTATAGACGGTCTATAGACTATGAATAGACAAAAAGCAATATTTATAGGAAGTCAATAGAGTCAATAAGAAGTCTATAGACTGTCTATAGACTGTCTATAGGCCTTTTTATAAGGGGAGGCCGCGAATTTCAGGGTTCTGTCCGCGCCTTTATTGACCCAATTCGTTTAGTTGCTGTTAAGTTATTTAATTTCTTCAGTCATTTTTTGTGCTTCGATTTTTTTGCACTCTATCCTTGAGGTCATCAATTTTTATTTTTTTGCGAGTCAACCATTTCTATCACTTTATCGTACTTATCAGACAGAAAACTGATGCTTGTGTCAATGCTTTAGACAGTTTCTTTGACTGACATGAGATCATAAATTTTCTCAAGAAGTGGAAGTAGGGCGGTGATGTTCCGATTCATCACGATTAGACTAGCCGCAATAGCAGCACTTTGTACAGGTTTACCTTTTGCAGAGCTTTCGTACCCCCCCCCCCCCCCCTTCCTTCTTTAGTTTAGAAGTTTTACATGTCGGGCAGGTTTGGATTTCACCGCTGCTTTCTCACTCCTGACCAGTTGCCAGCATGATAAGAGAATGAACACTCAAGGCATTTTATAACGGCAGAGTCCTTCGAAATAGTCCGCTGGCAGACCCAGGCAGATGTCACAAGGCATGTCACAAGAAAACACAGCAGCCGCTGCTGCTGTGTTTTCATACACTTTATGCCTATGAGTGCTTTTCATATATGAACGCTTATGATGAACGCCTGTGAACGCTTTAAATATGCTTTTCATAGACGCTATCCCTATACGCGGTTGTATAACTCAGTAGTGCTGTTAAAAAAAAACACTATGAGAACCGACAGAAGTGTCAGCGTAGCCTTTCGCCTTTGAGGAACGCGCAGCAAAACGGAGATCGGCGATCAGCGGACTACTCGGGTCGAAGTTTCATTTCACCTCCTCAAACTAAAAATGAAAACAAAAACAAAACTAAAACCAAAGAATTGGTGCTGTAGAAGTAAACTGACTGGCGCCCCTTGTCAAAGAGGTGCAGTCGAACTTTTGGCGGCAGGTTCACAACGGCGGTCATATATGAACAATGGCCTAAGGCGCGGTGAGGATGTTAAACGTGCGCGAAAAGCAGCGTAGCACATTTAGCTTATTTCCGTGAGGTGTCATGCGTTACTTCATGAAGCGGTGTGTGTTACCTCACGTGTTTCCAAAGAGACTGGAACGGGCGAGCAACGGCCAGTACCGAGTGTCACGTGTCACGGACTGGCGATTTTATTCAATGACCAGCGTATAAATAAACGGCAGCAGCCCATTGCAGTTACCTCCAGCCGCATATACAACACACAGCGTCAAAGTACTCTTCGGAATATACCGTTCACAGCAAACGCAAGCATGTGCACTTAGTTAAAAACAGCTACCGCTCTTGTGATTCGAAGAAATTAAAGAGGCGTATACGAGCCTCCAAAACACGTCCTCAAGAGCTCACCGCCACACCGCGAGCCCGTTAGCGACTGCAGCGTTCCCTCGTTGGTTTTCAAACTGGCTTGAGGGGAAAGCGCAGATGTGAACAGGCTCGTCTAAAGCGCTCGATCTGCGCCCAGCGCAGCAAATGAAGTGAAATTTCAAAGCAGGTTGCGCTTTCCACGAAAACAGATTTGCGCTCAAGATCTGCCGCGTATATATGAGATCAACATAGACATATGAGCAGAGGCTTTAGCAGAGCAGCTGTCACTTTGTTAGTCCCGCAGCACACCTGCCGAGCGCTCCAGACAAGCCTGCTCGCGTGAGTGCACTACTGCATCAGAGAGAGATAATATATCGTTGCTGGTGAAAACTGATCCGCCTGCAGTCCCTTTAACCACAGTCGCATTACAACTTCGGGCCGCCTGCTTCACTGAAGCCGCCGAAGAACGTTAGAGGGAAAATATTTAGCGGGAACAACAGGCTGGTAAAACTTGCAGTGGCGCCGGAATATGGGGCCTGTTTCTGCTATTGCCACGGTAGTCGGAAAAGAGCTTATTCATATTGCACGTGATCACCCAGAAGAGAAAATTGGTTCAAGGAGGACCTACCTTCTGTGTAAGCGCTTGCTTCGTACTCTGAAAAAGAAGACCGAAATCAGTGAGTGGCCCAGTTCATTGGTCGAACAGGCATCTACCCCTTAAGGGCAGCGCGCATGCAACGCGGAGGCGTGGCACTCATTCGCGTGGTGGCAGCGCAGACGCAGGGACACGGGACAGGAGATCGGCAGAGCGCTGTCGCACTGCAAATTGTCGCGGTGCACGCAGGCCTGGGATGGGAACACAAGTGGAAACCAAGACCAGCGTCTTGGTTCGCTCATTCAGAAGCCTTCCAATGAACTGCAGCTTTTCTCCACTACCATATTCCCATCATTACTCATCACAGTGTTCACATTTACAGCTTACCCGCAAAAGGCCATTTATCCGCCAAAAAAATCACAGTTGCAATCCTTCTCATTCCGTATTGGAACCTGTCTATCACACAAACGTGACGGCAAGGGACTGCGAAGGTGTTTCCCATTCTTGTGATTCATGCACTTTTAAATGAATAGCGACGCGTTTTTCAATGCGAATGCATTATATGCCTCATCAGGAGAGGAGCCCGGCGTTGTTGTCCAGACGAAATGGTCCGTAAAATCTAATGTCGTCATCCACACAGCTATTACGGCAGCCACGACAGAGTAAGTAGAGGACCCAATGTATGCATAGACACACGTACAGTTTGGTTTTGGGACTATATTCCCAAAACTATAGAGGCTTTGAGGGACGCCGTATAAGGGCTTCGTATAATTTCGACCCCCTGGGGTTCTTTAAGGTGAGCTGGTGCCGCTTTAAGGTACCAAAATTCGACCGCCGCGGCCGGGATCGAACCCGCGTCTTTCGCGTCAGCATCCAAGCCCCATAGCCACTGAGCCACCGCGGCGGTCATTAGAAATAGAAATATACGCTGGCCTAATCAGCATGCCTGTCTACAACTCTGCTCTAGTGTGACCTTCGCAGTGTGAGTGGTAATTCTTTTCTTAAACGGATAGTGAATTAAATTGCGTCTTTCTGCCAAATTGTCGAAATTCGAAATTGGGTTCAGAAAGTGCAATTACCTAAAGCTGGAGTCTTTATTTCGGGTATTTTTGTGCAGATGGCGTTATTTTGCACGCTTTGTGCGCGCACGACAGTTGTCGCCCGCCCATGCGGGAGGCACGCGTGACGTCACACGTGCCGCGGTGGCCTGCTCCCGTCGCTCCATGCTGGCATTGGTGCAGCTGTCACACCTGGACACTCAGAGTTGGCGCCAAGGAAACGTGGAACAGATCGAAAGTTACAGCCTCGAACTCAGGTATCGACTACCACCCCGCCACCTCATCGAACGACGACGAGTAAAATGAGCCTGGAGGATGACATATTGGCAAAGCGTGCGTGCCGCAGTGGTAGCTCGGCGTATTATAGTCCAGTTTGATGTGACCCAGACAAGTTCTCCTGAATTATGTATTAAACTTCACCAGGGAGGAAATTTGGGAAAGTCGGTAGTGATCCGTAACGCAAGAATAGCGCAAAACCAGGACGACGAACAAAAGGGGAGAGAAGACACACCCACAACACAGGCACTAACTTCCGACTGACGAAGAAAGCCAAAACCAACCAAGTGAACGGAACCTGAGCAAAAGCAGCGCATGCGCTGACCTTTTTTTTTTTTTCTGGCATCTTTTCTCGATTTATTTTTTCTCTTAGGTCAGCGCATGCGCTCAGGTTCCGTTCACTTGGTCGGTTTTGGCTTTCTTCGTCAGTCGGAAGTTAGCGCCCGTGTTGTGGGTTTGTGTTCTCTCCTCTTTTGTTCGTCGTCCTGGTTTTGTGCTACTCTTGTGTTAGGTACTAAACGATTTCCTTTACGAAGGCAAATGAAGGCATCGTCTTAATTTATTGCTCCTGCCACGCGAAAAGAGCAGTCGCGGCGCTGGGATGGGGTGGGGAGGAGATTTGAAATAGAACTTATACAGGCCGCGTGAAGAGCGGATTGAGTGCTCGATATATGAAAGCAGCCAACATAATTGTACCGGCATAGGGAAAAATTATGCAGCACGCAGTTCCTGTGGCTGCAGAATTGTTAGTACGCTGCCAGACTTGCGTGCGTAACTCCCACCACAAACAGGTTCTGGCGCGCGATTTTCGTGGTTATTGGCCTTTTAGCAAACTGCCAGCGTTGTTACTTTCTGATGGTCTCGCGCATGAGTGACGAGCCTCTCCGCTCAGTTTTCCTTATATTTTCACATTCCCGCATGAAAACACCATTAAACGATATATTCATTTTTCTACCCGTTCAGTCATACATATTACTGCGTGTGGATGGTTGGTTTGGTGAATATACTGCAGAATCGGAATAAGGGAAACGAGAGCGTTTATAATGTGCATTTCTATTCAGCGTCGCCTCCGAGATGATTTCCCTTCGGAGGTTGAATCAGCGAAAAAACTGGAACCAGTGGGAATTTTTCCCAACTGTCTGTTGACACGGAAAATAGACCTTTAACTAATGCTGCCACGTTTCTAGCCTCCGTATTCTCTTTAATTATGCGCGAACATGCGCTACAGAGTGCCCATTTGTGGCAATAAACTGTGCTCTTTATAAGTTACCTATAAGTTTCAGGGTAGAGAGAGGGTGTGGTAGATGGTCCTTGGCGATCACAAAATGAACAAGGGAGGGGAAAACCTCAGGTTGCTTGAGCCAACGTTTCGACAAGGGGACTTGTCTTCGTCTGGGCAAAGCGTTCATCATTGGCAGGGATTAAATAGGGCCTTCGCTCCGAGGAGGAAGGCCCCGGGGGTGGGGAAGGAAAGTGGTGTGAGAGGGGATGCGTGTCAGGAAGGGGAGGGAGGTGAACCTTGATTCGTTAAGTTTCAGGTAGTGTATGTCCCCTTTTCGCTAAGTGGCTGTCATGCTTGCGGTTTTGCGCTTTCTAGGGAATCTTGCCGCCTAGTATAGCGAGGTGGTGGTGGTGGTGAAAACTTTTAATTTCTGAAATAGAGTTTGGGAGCCACAGAGTGGCCACGCTACATGGTCGGCGTCCCTAGTCCGGGACACCGTATGACAATGCCCCGTCTCTAGCCCGTTTCACCAGAGCCCTTTGGGACTCAAGCGAGGAGCAGTTGAGAAGGGCAGTCTCCCATGCCTCTCTGGAAGGGGTAGGGGAAGGGGGGAGGTGGGGATTTTGAGTACATGCCCACACCATGTGGAAGATATCACAGGTCTCCCCACAGTGTGGGCATCGCCCATCCGTGTTAGGATCGTAATGCTTTAAGATTGCAGGACAGAGTAGAGTACCTGTCTGCAGGCGCCTTAAAGTTCGCTCCTCCGTCTTACTCAGCCCCTTTGCAGGGGCCGGGAAAAGGCGGTGAATGTCGCTATAATGCGTTATAATTTCCTTGAATCGCAGCAGCGGCTGGTTAGTCTCCGAGCCAGAAGAGCTGGGATGAGGAGCCCGGTGAGTAAGCGCTCGGGCAGCCGCGTCAGCGGCCTCATTACCTCGTAAGCCCTGGTGGCCAGGAGCCCAAATGATTCTTTTGGGTGTTGGATCAGTGGCAGTCCGTCTTAGAATGCAAGCAGCTAAGGGGGAGATCTCCCCTGCCAAGTAATGATCACATGCTTTTCGGGAGTCCGTAATGATGATTCTCGAATTGGCGTGGGCGGCAGCAAGCGCTATCGCTACTTCCTCGGCTCGCATTGAATTCGGGGCTCGAAAAGAGAGTCCATCAACGTGCATTTCCTGGTGAACGACAGCGGCCGTGTAAAATCCCGTGGGCGATGGGCCTGCTACGTCTACATAATATACACCGGGTCGGGAGCCGTGTTGTCTCTCAAGAGCCCGAGCCCGCGCTTGTCGCCTGTTTACGTGCATGTCGGTGTCCATGTTACGGGGGAGCGGGGAGACCCAGAGCATATGGCGCCACAGTACTGGGATACGCTCCGCCTCCTCTGGAGTGCAGTCGTGTTGGATGTGTAAGCGGTTTAGCAGGCGGCGCCCAGGGGCCGTCTGCATGAGCCGCGTGTATTGGTTCACGAGGTGGGCCTCCCGCAGCTCCTGGTAGGAGTTTAGCACCCCCAATGCCTTGAGTTTGGCATTAGAGGTAGTCACCGGGAGATCCAGGGCTCGCTTAGTTGCCTTGCGGATGACAGCGTCTATTCGCGCCTCGTCTTGCTTAGTAGTGCGGAGATATGGCACGGCGTAGAGGATCCGGCTAGTCACGAAGGCATAGACGAGCCGAAGCGCGTCCCTGCCCCGCAGACCGCCCCGCTTGTTGGAAACGCGGCGGATCATGCGCCCTACCTGTTCGCCTACTCTCTTGAGTTTCAGAATGGTGGAGTCCGGTCTGAGTCTGTGGTGAATGAAAAGGCCCAGAATACGGAGCTCCTCCACCTCTCTAATAGGACCTCCTGACAGAGAGATGTGAATTGCTGTCCTATCCTTTGGGTTCGCTCTGACATGCAAAAGCTCTGATTTCGCTGGAGCACATTGGAGCCCACAGTCAATGGCATACGCATCGACTATGGAAGCGGCCTGCTGAAGGCGGGCCTCCATGTCCCCAAGGCTCCCCTCAGTGGTCCAAATTGTAATGTCATCTGCATACAACGCGTGTTGAATGCCTTCCACCCGGGCCAGTTGGCTTGGGAGGTGCATCATAGCTATGTTGAACAGGAGCGGTGATAACACCGCTCCCTGAGGTGTACCCCGTGTTCCCATCATGTAAGGGCCGTATTCCTCGCCCTCAATCCGAAGAAAGGCCTGGCGATTAGTGAAGAAATTTCTTACATACGCGTAGGCCCTAGCCCCACAATCGGTAGAACTCAAGTTGGCCAGGATGCTTCCGTGTTTAACATTGTCGAAAGCTCCTTTCAGATCAAGGGCGAGGATGGCTTTGTCATTGTGTTGCATAGTTGTGGGTCGTATTACATCCCTGTGCAGCTGGAGAAGGACATCCTGTGCAGACATGTGGGGGCGAAACCCGAACATGGTAACTGCAAAGAAGCCCTTACTATCCAGGTATGGAGAGAGGCGATCCCGAACCATCGTCTCCATAAGCTTGCCCGCACATGAGGTCAGTGATATGGGCCTCAGGTTGTCCGTATTCACGGCCTTACCTGTTTTAGGGTAGCGAGGTGGCGGAATGCTGACGTGGAAGACGACGACGTAGCGCTTGCGCCATACAGCTTATCGACCAGTTTTACTTCGGTGCTTCTTCATCCGAAAAACTCTGTGCACCCCAATTCTTGACCGATCCCCTTGCGTGAGCATGTACCTTTTTACGAGGATGGCAACAACAACAACAACCGCTTCCTCTTGTTTGGCTCCAGGTCTTCGAGAACGTCTCCCCCACAAGTATGCGTGGCATTATGTACGGAAAAGTGAAAGTTTGAAGCATTGCCCTTTCAGTTATGCTGATTCGGAACAGAGAATGCTTTATGCAGCAGTCGCTGTCCATTAAATTGCCGCAATAGAAATTCGGACAGAGAATGTTTGCCGCGAAAGCTAGATGCGCCACACAGATCCATTCTTCAGAGCTTATAGCATCTTTTGTGAAGGCATGACATGGCGCGTCCCTTGCTCCGCAGCACTGCTGTTACAATCTTTAGCGGAATAATACTTTGGACCCTTCGCTCACCCACCGCGGTGGCTCAGTGGTAAGGCGCTCGTCTACCGAGCCGGAGTACCCGGGTTCGAACCCGACCGCGGCGGCCGCGTTTCGATGGAGGCGAGACGCAAGAGGCGCCCGTGTGCTGTGCGATGTCGGTGCACGTTAAAGATTCCCAGGTGGTCGAAATTATTCCGGAGACCCCCAATACGGCACCTCTTTCTCTCTTTCTTCTTTCACTCCTACCTTCCTCCCTTCCCTTACAGCGAGGTTCAGGTGTACGCCGAGATATGCGAGACAGATACTGTGCCTTTTCTCGCAAGTCCAACCCTTCAAACCAACCCTTCCGCAAGTCCCGCAACCGCAAGTCAAACCAACCCTTCGTTCGTCTGGCATCCGCGTGGATCGAATTCGCGCTCAAATGGCTACAGACACAAGCGGCTGCACTCGCAGTGTGTCCCCTAAGTGGCGCGTATCGTCCACGCAGCCGCTGCAGGCGCACGCCGAAGCGGCAGGGCCGGCCCGGTATGGACGCAGGGAGACGCGTGACGTTACAGCTTCCAAAGCGCAGTAGTTCTGGGCGCTGCCGCCAGGTGCAGAAGTTCGAGAAAAATGTCCGGAGAAAAAGTGCTTTCCGTTAGCTTCGTGTAAAAAAAAAATGCGGTTTCAGTCTTAGGGACGCCAGCTCTCAAGCCAGTACGCAATAAGAGCGCCTAAAATTGAAGGCTGTATCCCTTTAAGCATCGTCGTACTTTGCTCAAAGTGTATAGCGTAACGCTTTGACCGATTTCCAGTTATTCATGCGTTAGCATTATAGGGGTCCGTGCAAACAGATATGGCGATTGCTGTCTGGCAGTGACCAGGTTGCAACTTGTGCACGTGCTGCGACTTATAGTTTACCAACTTCGTTTACGAACTTCGTATACTGCCTCGGAAATAATTACCCTTGGATATAACGATCTTTCGTGTGGTAACCTCGGATATAACAAACATTTGGGTGCTAACGCTTTTGATTGATCCACCGAGGATCGCCTAAGAGTTTTTACAAAGTTTCTACGCACAGGAGCACGTAGCCGTTGAACAAAAGTTACTTAATTCTCAGCACGTACATTCATAAACCGTAGAGATTCCAGCGCCTTTCAGGCTGCGAATATTTCGTGTCCAGAGATTGCATTATTTTACACTACATAATAGATTTGCGCTTCAGAGATAAAGAGGTAACTGAGAAATCCTAGAAGCACCCTTTCAGCCTAACACCGTACTACAGATGATTCTTACAAAGTAGACCTCTTAAGAAACAGACATGTTGCTTTCGTACACAGCAAATACTCACCACTCAAACTGACTGTGAAAATGGTTGCTTTTGTATTGTCGGTGCCCCCATACCCATATTCCCTTCTTGCGCGCACTTGATGTTTTGTTCTACACGACAGGCATATAGTCAAGAAGCCGTGGGCTTTGTGTTTTCTTGAAGCAGAGACCACCGCTCGCTTCATTAAGTCCTGTGTGCAAAAACTCTTGGACATGAGCCAAATAGCATGGCCGCTTGCAGGAGACGGTTCTCGTGCATTATAATGACGGCAGCAGCGAGTCTCTCTTACTGCGCAAGCACTCTGATGCATTAACAGAACCAGAATCAGCTTAACTATACGCCCATAACGTAAGAGTAGCGCAAAACCAGGACGACGGACACAAGGGGAGAGAAAACACACACCAACAACACAGGCGCTAACTTCCGACTGACGAAGAAAACCAAACCCAACCAAGTGAACGGAACCTGAGCAAAAGTAGCGCATGCGCTGACCTAAGATAAAAAATCGAAAAAAAGATGCGAAAAATGCCATAAAAAATGTGAGATCACGGATGTTTTGAACCCAAGAAGGCCAGCTCTCGTTTAGACAAGGAAATGGACGGAGTACTAACGCAGTTATCTTGTAAGGCAGCAATCTGCGCAGCTTCCACAATTTCGCGAGTTAGCTTATCTCTACTCTTAGCAACGACTGAGCATTTGTCCAAAAAAGGCGCGCACTTGCAATCTTTGCAGTGCAAAGCTAGATTGCTGCCGGTATAAGTCTTCATGTTATTATTGTGCTCTCGAAGCCTATCGTTCAGGCACCTACCGGATTGCCCAATATACTGCTTGCCACAGGAGAGCGGAATGTTGTACACAATGCCCTCAGTACATTTAACAAATCTTTTCCTGTGGTGGATGGTACACTGCTGCTTTTGGGAGCTATGTGCGGAGGGCACGGACCTTTTGCATAACACACTGAGCTTTTGTGGAGCTGAAAACACCACACGAACGTTTGCCTTTCTCCCTATTTTCTTGAGATTGTGCGCGAGACAATGGACTTAAGGAATGACAGCCACCTTGCCTCTCGTTTCTTCTGTAGTGTTAGGTTCTTTCCGGAGCTTCTTTTTCAGCAGGTTTTCGGCGACTGAACCCACGAAATCTTTAGGGTACCCTGCTTTGAGGAACCTCGCGAGTTGTTCATGAAAGCTAGATGCGGATTGATGGGGGCATGACTTTTCAAAGGCGTTTTCCATGCAGAGGTTAATAATGCCTCGTTTCACGACTTTAGAATGAGCTGATGTGTAAGGTAGAAGCGGTTTGTTGGCGCGAGGTGAATAGCACCAGCAAACGTGGTTGTCCATGAATTTAAGCCGAATATCGAGAAACCTTATATCTGAGTCAGTAGGCATTTCGCTAGTCAATAGTAGCGGGTGAAAACACCCTTGTAAAATGGTCAAAATGTCTGAAGTAACGGCCTCGAGGTTCGAAGGTGTGCAGTTAACAAGGAAGAGAAAATCAACAAATCTGAAGATTCTAACCACACAAGAATTAGCAAGTCGGTCTTGAAGGATCCTGTCAAGGTGTGCAAGGTATAGGTTACTAAGTGCGAAAAAGAAGCTCCGGAAAGAACCTAACACTACAGAAGAAACGAGAGGCAAGGTGGCTGTCATTCCTTACGTCCATTGTCTCGCGCACAATCTCAAGAAAATAGGGAAAAAGGCAAACGTTCGTGTGGTGTTTTCAGCTCCACAAAAGCTCAGTGTGTTATGCAAAAGGTCCGTGCCCTCCGCACATAGCTCCCAAAAGCAGCAGTGTACCATCCGCCACAGGAAAAGATTTGTTAAATGTACTGAGGGCATTGTGTACAACATTCCGCTCTCCTGTGGCAAGCAGTATATTGGGCAATCCGGTAGGTGCCTGAACGATAGGCTTCGAGAGCACAATAATAACATGAAGACTTATACCGGCAGCAATCTAGCTTTGCACTGCAAAGATTGCAAGTGCGTACCTCTTTTGGACAAATGCTCACTCGTTGCTAAGAGTAGAGATAAGCTAACTCGCGAAATTGTGGAAGCTGCACAGATTGCTGCCTTACAAGATAACTGCGTTAGTACTCCGTCCATTTCCATGTCTAAACGAGAGCTGGCCTTGGGTTCAAAACATCCGTGATCTCACATTTTTTATCGCATTTTTCGCACCTTTTTTTCGATTTTTTATCTTAGGTCAGCGCATGCGCTACTTTTGCTCAGGTTCCGTTCACTTGGTTCGGTTTGGTTTTCTTCGTCAGTCGGAAGTTAGCGCCTGTGTTGTTGGTGTGTGTTTTCTCTCCCCTTGTGTCCGTCGTCCTGGTTTTGCGCTACTCTTACGTTATGGATCAATACCGACTTGCCCAAATTTCCACCCTGGTGAATCAAACTACGCCCACTACCGGACAAAGGCCTATCCCATATCTCTCCCATTAACCCCACCCTGTGCAAGATGCAGCCGCATAATTCCTGCAAAACCAATCTGGCCGAGCCGCCGCGGTGGCTTAGTGGCTATGGTGCTCGGCTGCTGGCCCAAACGACGCGGGTTCGATCCCGGCCGCGGCGGCTAGAATTTCTTTGGAGGAGAAATTCTAGAGGCCCGTGTGCTGTGCGATGTCAGTGCACGTTAAAGAACCCCAGGTGGTCGAAATTTCCGGAGCACTTCACTACGGCGTCTCTCATAGCCTTAGTCGCTTTGGGACGTTAAACCCCACAAAACCAAACCAAACCAATCTGGCCGAATTCAGTTCCTGGTCACAAAAGAAAACAGCCCAAAGAATACAATGGAGAAAAACGATGAGCATGTGGTTGGCGTGATGATATCAGCCAAGCAGCCCTCAACAATCAAGCACTGCATATCGCCTCGCTGGCTGATTCTGCTACCCGTGGCAGCCAATTCCAAATTTTAGCAGCAACCAGAGGTATTCAGTCGCGAAAGTTACTAGCCTCTCGCATGAAACGATAATGGCAGGCCGAAGGCTACCACATAGAGAACAGCGCCTCTAAGCCTAGTCCAGGAGCTGTGGACCTCTAGAGCCACTACGAGCCTCGGCCCGCATGAAAGAATATACTGCGTGGCTGCCTTCGCTGCCTACAGGCTACGTTGGTTCTGAGGAAAAAAATATAGTTGTGCGCGCAGAGCTCACCGGCCATGCTGCGTCGGCAGGTGCTGTGCGATAATCTTCTTCTTCTACTTGAAACATGTGGTGCCTCCTAACGTTTCGCCTTAGTAGTCAGCTACAAAAGCGTGCGGTGAGGGCACATCATTTGGGCCCCTACACCTAACTTCAACAAAGGGGTGAGAGCACAAAACGTCACTGCAAGGCCGCGCCTGATTTATAGGGGCCACGACATAGTTATTTATTTTGCACACTTCTACTTCTGTAAATAGAACAACAGCGTCAACACCTCTCTTTGCGCTAGTTGCTGCATACTTGAATTAGAGAAAAACTGCGTCTTGTGTCTCGCGCTTGTGTCTCGTCTTCGTTGTTCTCTTGTGGTGTGCATGGTGTGGCGCTATTTTTTCTCTAATTCAAACGCAATAGTTTATGATTCAACTTCCAAAATTTGAGTGTCGGATGACTGCTTGCATCGCAGGACGCGCGTACAATATGGGAGTAGTGTCTATGTGACACGGTCTCGTATTGCTAAACCATATGCAGTAGGCGCACTCGAGCAGACGGCGCCCAGGAGTACGATCGCGTGTCATGACATCACTTCCGTCGACAGCAAAAGTGGCTTCTTCAAGCGGGGCTGTGGTATTTTCATGCCATTGCAAACAAGTGGTTCCAAGGATCTCTCATTGCCTGAGTCGCTTTGGGACGTTAAACCCCATAAACCAAACCAAACCAAGGGTCTATGGTAGCCGCTTCTTTGGATCCCGAATGCATAAAGCGCGTATTTTTTAAAATGACCTATGCTAGCCGCTCCGCTGGATGCTCGATATGCGTCGTCCATCCGTCACCAAACCGACGTGGTGGCGTTGTCAGGAATCATTCGTGGTTGCTTAAAGCGTTCCTCATCATTGCGAAGATCCTAACGGACAGCGGCGAGAAGCAGCTGTTCACGGTGAATTTCCTCTGCGTGTAGTGAAAGTGATTGCAATCGGAGCGAGTGCTTTTCCGTCAAGGCAGCGAAATGTGCACCTGCTCACTAAGCACTCTGTGTTTTCAGAACGCTGAAATGAACTTGGCGTTGTGCGGCTAGTCGCATTCGTTGCGATGGGTGCAGTGATCGCGGCGAAGAGAACACACGACGTCGTTTCTGCTATGTATCCATCACCGATTTTAACCGCTATGCGTGTGGGTATGTACTTGAAAACTGCCGTGTGTACGACGTGACATGATCTTGGCTGCGCGGCCGTCGGACAGTTCTCAGCCGCGACAACTGCAACGTCGCCATGCTTTTTAAGGCCTGGTGTTCCGTACAGTGCATTCTGTGATGGGTGCTCGGGTTACCACAAGCTGGTGTAATGTATCTTCGGGAGCGCCATTTTTTGTAGCAAGAGCTACACTATGCCAGCCCTTCGAGCCTTCTGCGTGGCACCCCTTGAGCTCCGTGGCCTTGAACCGGTTAGTCACGTGGTGCGGAGCAGCTGCTGCTGCCCGCGGCGCGGTGCGCCGGCGAAACCAAGCTGCAACAGCTGTGCGCATGCGCCTTGTCGTGTTGAGGGGAGAGTGGAGAGGTGTCGCATCAGTATAAGTAGGCGGCTCGGCGGAGCTTTCACGTCAATCCAGATTAACGAAAGCTGGACCACAGCCAATTTTTATTTCTCGCCGGCTATGCGTATCTATGTCTGTAAAAAACAATTTCGTGAATTGGTCACTCAAAGCTTTGCATGATGATGGACTGAGCAGTTGACTAGTCATTGGTTTAGGCTGTGACAACATGGTATCCGGAGATTAGAAAGAATAAGACACAATGCCACAATTAAATCGCCTCTGCTTCGCATGCACACATCTCTAATGCGTGCCAACTCATGCATCATTTTTTCAGAAGCATTGCATTTGATGTTGTGCCAAAAAAAAAGTGCAGCGGCAGCTGTTGCTTCTCAATGCAAGCAACGCATATAGAGTCGTATCACCTTAACATTGGCACTTTGGCGCCCGATCAAATTTGTCCGCAGAGAAAGTTGTGCATAATAAGTGTCGCAAAAAATTTCCAGAAAATTCTTCTGATTGCTTCTTTTCTTTAGCATAGCTCAATATTAGACAAATGCTTCTCAATATGAAGTTGAATCGGGGTCTTCGATTTAACTCTAATAAAAAAATGCAGTGATATTCAAGCGCCTAAGTTCATGACATGCTTTGTGCGGATTTAACTCTTGGTTATGAAACTGCGCCAGTTTAATGATCCCGTGTTTTTTTTAGACTTTGCTGGCGGTCTCTTTTGGATCGGGAGATCAACAATACGCAACTGGATCAAATGTTCAAAATATATTCTTGCAGAGCAGCTCACCCCCTCGACTTTATTGGCCCTAAGCATTTGTTCAGCAGCGCTTTCTGGGTCGGATGCATCAGTTTGTATTCTTGAAGCTTTGAGAATGAAATGTGAGCGATGCACATGCAAACGTCTATCTGCTACCATCATTTGCCTGTGACTTCCTGCTATAAACATGATTACTTGTCTGCTGAGTGACTGCGATGGTGGGCTGACAATAACCTATATGACAGCTTATAGAACACTTCAAAGATTTCCTTCTTCTTTCTTGCGTTTTTCCGCCGTCGCGGTGGCTCAATGGCTATGGTGCTCGGCTGCTGACCCCAAAGACGCGGGTTTGATCCCGGCCGCGGCGGTTGAAATTCTGTGGAGGAGAAATTCTAGAGGCTCGTGTACTGCGCGATGTCAGCAGTGCACGTTAAAGAACCCCAGGTGGTCGAAATTTCTGCAGCCCTTCACTACGGCGCCTCTCATAGCCTGAGTCGCTTTGGAACGTTAAACACCGTAGACCAAACCAACCTTCCGTTTTCCACGTGCCTAAATCTGTTTGCTCACACATAGATCCACATTTGCACCATCCTTAGTGAACAACTGCCCTGACCTATGCTGCACTGCTTTATCGGAACTTTTTGAACTGCAATCGCTTTGATTGTGGTGCACGCGGTGGAAATAGCATGCGCGAGCGAGCTCGCGGCGCAGCATTGAACACCCTCGGAATATTGTTATTCGACCGGCGTCTTCTGCCAAATCTTAATAAAAAATTAACTCCGCCAATAGGAAGTGGTACGACTTACAAATAGACGTGCGGCCTAGGCTTTATATGAATGGATGAGGGTGTAATGCTGCCATACTATTCCAGAAGAGGGCAAATACGGGCTGGTTGGTACATGTTTTACGAATTGGAAAAACAGGGCAATCAAAGACGACACAAGAGAAGGACAAAACACCAGCACTGACTAACAACCAAATCGTTTATTGATACAGGCGTTACCTAGCTTTTTGATATGGCAAGCCTCCGAAATGAGAATTGTGGTCTCATTTTATAACGGGCGATGATATTGGTCCGATTGAGGTGCGCTTCGCAGTCTTCACACTCAGCACAGTGCACATCAAGATAGATTCTGCGGGACTTGTTGTCTATATCTTTTGCATGTTCACGCAGTCTATCGTTGATGCATCGTCCCGTCTCACCGATGTAGAAACAGCCGCAAGAGGTCGGGATCTTGTAAACGACACCAACAGGACACTGAACAAATTTCCGCTCATGCTTCTTCTGGCAGCCTTTGTTGCTTCCATCCTCATTAACACGTTTGCACAATCCGCTAAGTTTATTCCTGGCTGAAAAAACCAGCCTAATGCCTCCTTTGCTCACTATCTTCTTTAGATTGTGCGAAACTTTGTGCACATACGGGATGCACACTGTTCTTTTTCTTTCTGCCAGACCCGCATCGGTGCGCTTGATCTTTGACAGACTACATTGAGCAAGCAATGACTCAGCAACATTTGACACCATCTTCGTGGGGTATCCTGCTGCAGATAGCCTCTCCACCTGTGCGTAGAAACTGTCTTTTGTCTGATGCAGACATGATCTTTGCAGTGCGGCTGTTGTGCATGCCTTGGCGATACCACGCCTAACAATCTTCGACTGAGCTGACCGGAAAGGGAGAAGGTTCTTCCTGGACCGCGGCGAGTATGCCCAACAAATATGGTTGTTAGAAATTGTCAGTTCCATGCCTAAAAACCTGAGCATGCTATTAGAGGGTAGCTCTGAAGTCAATTGTTCATAACATAACAGTCATTAAGTTCATAACAGAACCCGTCAAAAATCTCAGCAGCCGTTTGCTGTGCGTCATTAGTGCGATATAAAATTAGATAGTCATCAACATATCGCATTTAAACAATGGGCGCGTCATCGAGCTTATTTCGAAGACGCCTGTCATAAGTTCCTAGACGTAAATCACTTAGTACAGGATTGATGCTCCAGCCAAGGCAGACTCCTTGTTCTTGGAGAAAAAATTTGCTCTCTATAGTGACAAAGGTTGATTTCATGTAAAAACTTAGGAATTCTAAAAACCTGAAAACGTCCATTCCACATGCGTTTTGGGATTTTGTTACGGCAAAGCGGTCGATGCAAAGTCTGACTTCCGCGGTCACAGAGCGCTGAGGCAAGGAATAGTAAAAGTCCTTCACATCAACCGAAAAAGCGTTTACATGTGGGGGGCACTCTTCCTGAAGGAAGTCTTTTACGTTGCCACGTGCCTCTTTCAGACACGATTGAGCGGAATGGGCACTGATCCTTGTGTGTCTTCGCACTGAAAAACATAGAAAGGGAGATTCCTTTCGATGCCTTTACAGACGAAGCCAGCCTCGAGAGGCTGGCTTGTTTACAAAGCTGGACCGCTTTTTCTTGCACCTTGGCAGGTTTGACGGACTTTAATTCCCTGAAGTTGGCTTGCACTGCTTCTTGAGCCTTTTCCATGTACAGGCCATTAGACACGATGAAAAAGCCACCTTCCTTGTCGGACTGTAGCAGCTTCACCTTTGCATCTCTGAGGGCTTCCGCAGCGGAGGTGAGAAGACGCGTGTTTCCTTTCTTGACGTCTTTTGGGAGGCACTCAACTCCTTCCAAGGTGCACCTGTTGGCGTCATCCATGGTGGCCCTTTTTACAGCCGTCCGCACAAGAGAAAGTAGCTCAGTTTCGTCAAGACGCAGATGTTCACAGAACTTCGGTCCCTGTTTGAGAAGGCTGCTGACTTTCGTAGGGATGTTGATGTTGCCGAGCACAACCACTTCCTGTTGGACGGGCCCTGGAGGCCTCCTTTTCCGTGGAAGCCAAGGAACTATCTGGCGCCACATGAATTCTGCTGTATTAGATCTAATCAGTATCTAATACAGCAGAATTCATGTGGCCATTGCGTGCCCATTCAGTGCCCATTCCACACAATCGTGTCTGAAAGAGGCACGTGGCAACTGAAGTCGCTGTTTTCTTGCAGAAGTACCTTTCTCACCGGGAGGTGGACGACCCATTCCTTATCAGGAAGCCCGAGACCGTTTTAGACTTCCTTCAGGAAGAGTGCCCACCACATGTAAGCGCTTTTTCGGTTGATGTGAAGGACCTTTACTGTTCCTTGCCTCAGAGCTCTGTGAACGCGGAAGTAAGCCTTTTGCATCGACCGCTTTGGCGTAACAAAATTCCAAAACGCATGTGGAATGGACGTTAGCAGGTTTTTAGGATTGCTAAGTTTTTACATGAAATCAACCTTTGTCACTTTAGACAACAAATTATTTATCCAAAAATTTGAGCCTGCATTGCTCGAGCATCGCTCCTGTACTAAGTGATTTACTTCTAGCAAGTTATGACAGGCGTCTTCGAACTAAGCTCGATGACGCGCCCATTGCTAAGATGATGGGATATGTTGATGGCGTTCTAATTTTATATCGCACTAATGACGCACAGCAAATGGCTGCAGAGATTCTTGACGTGTTCTGTTATGAACTTAATGACCTTCAATTGACTTCAAAGCTCCCCTCTAACAACAGGCTAAGCCCTCCAATAACAGGCTCAGGTTTTTGGACATGGAACTGACAATTTCTAACAACCATATTTGTTGGGCATACTCGCCGCGGTCCAGGAAGAGCCTTCGATCTTTTCGGTCAGCTCAGTCGAAGATTGTTAAGCGCGGTATCGCCAAGGCATGCCTAACAGCCGCACTGCAAAGATCATGTCTGCATTAGACAAAAGACAGTTTCTACGCCCAGGGGAACAGGCTATCTACAGCAGGATACCCCACGAAGATGGTGTAAAATGTTGCTGAGTCCCTGCTTGCTGAATGTAGTCTGCCAAAGATCAAGCGCACCGATGCTGGTCTGGCAGAAGGAAAAAGAACAGTGTGCGTCCCGTACGTGCACAAAGTTTCGCACAATCTAAAGAAGATAGTGAGCAAAGGAGGCATTAGGCTGGTTTTTTCAGCCAGGAATAAACTTAGCGGATTGTGCAAACGTGTTATTGAGGATGGAAGCAAAAAAGGCTGCCAGAAGAAGCATAAGCGGAAGTTTGTTCAGTGTCGTGTTGGTGTCGTTTATAAGATCCCGACCTCTTGTGGCTGTTTCTACATCGGTGAGACGGGACGATGCATCAACGATAGACGGCGTGAACATGCTAAAGATATAGAGAACAAGTCTCGCAGAAACCATCTTGCTGTGCACTGTGCTGAGTGTGAAGATTGCGAAGCGCACCTCAATCGGACCACTATCATCGCGGGTTATAAAGATGCGACCACAAGGCTTGCCATATCAAAAAGCTAGGTAAGAACTGTATCAGCAGCAGCCCATCGATAAATCTACTACCTAAGGAATTTGCGTATTTTTATCAGTGACATGCCTTTTTTTGTAAAGTTGTGTGGTTGCGCGGTATCTTTCTCTCATGCTTAATTTGTGCTTTTACCCGGGCCATTTCATTTATATGCTGCCTCACCTGTAGCAATAAACCATTTGGTTGTTAGTCAGCGCTGGTGTTTTGTCCTTCTCTTGTGTCGCCTTTGATTGCGCTGTTTTTACAATTCGTAAAACATGCCATACTATATTCTCTCAAAGGGCATTTGCTCGTGAAATCGGCTCCGCGTAGGGTCCTTTTTAGCTAAGCTGTAAATTTCTTTTATCGCAGGAAAGCTTAGCGGTTATTTCGGAGTTACTATATATCTCGGACACTTCGCAGGCTAACGTTAAAGATTTCACTCAGCTTTTCCGCTCAAGTTGCACGCCTAAGTTCTGCTGGGTTTCCCTCGTCGCTTCTGCAGGCCGTTGCCGGGTCACTGTTGAAAACCCTCATCCCAACTTCTAGTGCTCGAGAACCTGGCATTCGTGAGAGGCGGAAGTTTGAAGTACTGCCCTATGTACATAAGACCTCGCATGGCCTGAAGAGGGTGGCAAGGAAATTCGGTGTGGAAATCTTGTTTTCGGCGCCTTGTAAGCTGTCCCTTTGTGCGCGCTAACTAACAGTGAATTAAGAACAAAAACAGGCTGTGGTGTTAACCATAAAATCAAGTTTGTGTCCTGTAGAATGGGAGTAGTGTATGAAATCCCTCTTAGTTGCGGCTCAGTTTACGTGGGACAAACGGGACGCTGCATTAATAAGCGCCTACAAGAACATAAAAATTCGTTGGGTTCCCACAGCGGCATGCATTTGCCAAAACACTGTCTTTCGTGTGACAATAAATGCACGCCACTCTTTGAGCGCACAAAAATAATCGGAAGGGCCAAAGACCAGAAAACACGTGAGGTGATCGAAGCCTGGCAGATTGATAGATATGGGCCCGAAATGTGTCGAAGCGAGGCTTCGGTCCATCTGTACAAGAAGGAGCTGAAGTTCCTGAACTCGATTAGATAGAGACTGCTTGTTGCGCATGCGTAGGGTTGGTGATGGAAGGAAGATGTGTTTCAATAAACAGTTGCAAGTCCGCGCTCGTCCTGTGTACTTCTTCCCTGTGTATCGTCCTTTGCGTGGTTTTCGTTCTTGGTTCATGGATTACCAACTAGCCCCCCATCGTACACTCCTTCAATGCATTGCTTTTTGCGGATGGAATGACGAAAAACCTTTGCCACGGCCTCCTCGGCTGTTGCATCCGCAAGCGCAACAAAAGCTCTGCGCCGTCGCAGCGCGTAGACACCATCAAAGCAGGGAAAACGCTCCCGCCAAAACTTTGTTGAAAAAGGAAACGAAGCCCTGGCAATGGCGCCGGCGTCTGCTGCGGAGCCAAAAAGCGCGTGCTAACCCGTGACCAAGGCGATTCAGCCAATGAGAGGCTCGATTACACGGCGGTGCGCTAGGAGCGGAGGAGTGTAGGAAAGTTGAAAGCTTTTCGCTACTTTTGTTTCATTGAGGGGCTTTAGTTCCCCTTCCTTCCTCGCGCCGGCGGCGCGTCCCCATTGGTCAGAGGTCGGGGGTCCCATCTCAAAGGTTCGGGCTAGTTCTGGCATGGCGCCGTCGCCGACGTCCGAGTGCAGAGGAGGGGGACATGTCTTAGCGCCCCGCAAGGCTACCCCCTTTTCCCCCGGTTAGCAGTAGAAGCGTCTCGGACGTTCGAGAGAAATCGGCGCGGATGACTCATTCCCTCTGTGCACGCCGTGTCGGTGAGCGGTTGTGGAGGGGAGAAGGAGCCACGCACACAGGCTAGGCGCTCAGCGGGGGTTTCCTTCTCCCCCGTTCGGCTCGCGCCGGCGAGACGCGTACGCGCGGCGCTGTTTTTGTTTCTCTGTTGGCAAAATTGCGCCGAATTTTGCGACATCCGAGATGCCGACAAGACCGCTGGTGTCTCCAGTTTCCCACGCCCCGCTGACAAAAACTCTTCGACAGTTTTTGGGGCTGAGCTCTTACTATCGGCGATTCGTTCAAAATTTCTCCAGAATAACTGAACCCTTAACAGCACTGACCAGAGACGACACACCCTTATTGTGGGAAGCGACCAAGAGGATGCTTTTGTGGAGCTCCGCCACCGCCTGCAAAGTCCACCTATACTCGCCCATTTCGATGACGCTGCAGCAATCGACATACACACTGATGCCAGCAACGCAGGCCTTGGGGCAGTCCTGGTGCAGTGGCAGGATGGCGCCGAACGAGTCATCGCTTACGCAAGCCGTACACTTTCGCGCTCGGAATGCAGCTGTTGAACGACTGAGAAGAATGTCTTACGGTACTCTGGGCCATCAGTATGTTCCGCCCGTACATCTACGGCAGACCCTTTCGCGTTGTCAGTGACCGCCACTCGTTATGCCGGCTGGCCAGCCTAAAAGATTAATCTGGGTGGTTAGCGAGGTGCACACTTCGTTTACAGGAGTATGACGCAACGATCGTGTACAAGTCGGGGCGGAAGCACCAAGATATGGATTGCTTATCACGTGCGCCAGTGGACCTGGCTTCCCCGGAAATCACTGAAGATTTCTCTTTTCTTGGTGCTGTTAACGCAACCGATATGGCGCAGCATCAAAAGGAGGACCCACAGTTAGCGCCGCTCATCGCGTACCTGGAAGGCTGCGATGGTCCCCGTGTTCCTCTTGTTTTCCTTCGTTGGCTGCAAAATTTCACACTGCCAAACGGCGTCCTCTACAAGGGCAACTTTGAGAGCAACACCGTAATATTACTGCTCGTAGTTTCGTCCCAGCTGCGACCCGATATCTAGAGCGCTTGCCACGACGAGCCATCTGGCGGCCACCTGGGAGTCAGTCGCACCTTAGTAAGGATTCGCCAGAGGTACTACGGGCCCAGATTACTTCCATCAGTGCGGACATACGTCAAAACCTGTCGCGAATGCCAACGCCGTAAGTCTCCACACTTCGAACCTACCGGATTTCTTCACCCGATAGCGCCTCCGAAGACGCCTTTAGAGCAAATACGAAAGGACCTACTCGACCCTTTCCCGAAGTCATCAAGAGGAAAACGTTGGATTGCTGTCGCGACGGGTTACTTGACGCGGTACGCGGGGACAACAGCGCTTGCAAAGGGAACTGCTGTCGAAGTAGCCAAGTTTTAAGCATGAAATGCTTTTAGCTCCCGTTGTCGGCAGTGTGGTGACGTCACGCCGAGACCGAGAGCCAACATCCGGGCACTGAATTCCACTCATCCGGGCACTGAAACTAGATCATCCGGGCACTGAAACGAGAGCATCCAGGCACCGTACGAGATTTAATGAGACTCTACTAGAGAGGGCCGTGGGGGGCCGCTTTCGCGCCGTCCCCAAGGATGGCGCTGCGGTCCCACACTCACGCATGTAGAATACCGGCCGCTGGGCCCTCAGCTCATGACGCTTGCCCATTTGGCAGGCAGATGTATACAGGATCGCGGAGTATTAGAACGCGCTGCTTATACATTCTTGTCAGGCCTGCGTCTCGTCGTGTCCGCGTACGCTTCTGCATCGTCCTGCATTTCAATGCCGCCACGGTCACAGCTTTTTAAGCCGAGCAATGGAGCCTGATGAAGGGGAGGGAAGAAGAGTCTTGAGGAAAGCGATCGCTTTGCGAGTGATACGCCATAGCAGAAGACTGCTCGCCGCTGCCGAAAACGCCATGATTATGCGGCCGCTCCCGAAAGCGACCTGGCCGCCACGGTTCGCGGCTGCCTACCTAAGCCAGCACTACTGCAGGCGATCGCTTCGACGCAACAAGAAGAGTGTGGTGTTGTGCGGTGAACACTAGACCCATTTCAAGATTTTGACTCGTACCATCTACAACCAATGTGTTATGCCCGTAAACCTTTCATGCTTACTCCACTCTCGATTACGGGAGAGGCAGATTTTTTTTGTACACAACATCGTGATGCGTCATGGCGCCCCTGTGGTTATCATTACTGACCGCGGAGCTGATTTCACGGCCCGCTTGACTCACGCAGTCCTAGATCTGACCCACACCAGCCATAGGCGATCTACGGCGTACCACCCACAGACTAATGGCTCGGTGGAAGGCCTTGACAGAACCCTGTCCGACATGATCTCCATGTCTTTGGATGTGGAGAATAAAACGTGGGACCAAATTCTCCCATATGTAACATTCGCTGCCTATGCAGACACCTTGTTCTTGTATGTACGTCAGGTGAACATGCATATATACAAAAACAAGGTGTCTGCATAGGCTCTTGCGTAGCACCTATCCTAAGCGAACTCTTCCTTGCTAGATACGATAGGATGTTGAATGACAGGATCGCTGATTCGTGCATAGTAAAAATTTTTCGTTACGTGGATGACTATCTCGTCCTTTTGAATTGCAGCCACGAAGCATTTAACCCTATGGTATCCGAAACTCTTTCGATGTTTGGCCAATGTATTCCTCTGGCTTTGACGGATAAAACACCGCATGAATGCTCAATCAGATTTCTGGACTTGCGACTGCATTTCTCTAACCTGCATACCTGCTGGTCCTATCAGCCCAGGGGTAAAAACCTCTTCTGCCTTTTATGTCTGCCCATACAAAACTCGTTAAGAGAGGGATAGTAAGACTTTGCTTTCAAAATGCGCTTCAGAAGTCCTGTGAACATCATTTCCAGGATAGTTTCAGCAACCAGGTCGAGCGCCTGTCACCCGCCGGATATCCCCTGAACGTTCTAGTGTCCGTGGCCGGGTCCGTCGCCAAGAAACAAGGACGACATGACGCGCAGGAGGCGTCCAACGGGGAGAACAGAAGAGTGGTCGTAATGCCCTACATTCATGAGGTCAGCCACCGCCTCAAAAAGGTCGCGAAACGTTCAGGGGTTGACGTCGTCTTTTCAGCGCCAAACAAGCTTTCCGCCCTATGCCCGAAGGTGAACAAACCTCTGATCACCCGTGGGTGTGGGCAGACTCATTCGGAACAACTCGTCCCCTGCAAAACCGGCGTCGTCTACTCTCTGCCCGTATCCTGTGGGAAGAGATACATTGGCCAAACAGGCAGGTGCCTCAACATTAGGCTTCAAGAGCACAGGAACAATGTAGACAGTATTGTAATTTCTGGGCACCTTGCCAAGCACTGCAAAAAGTGCAAACGTAAGGTTGATGATCCGGACGAAACCTGTTACCCGGATTTCAATCGCTGCACAATTCTTGCTAGAGGACGGGATAGGATATCCAGGGAAATCGTAGAAGCATTCAAAATCCACAACGCAAAGGAACAATGTGTGAGTACACCCTCCCTGTGCTTGTCGCAAAAAGAATTGGATTTTCTTAGAGGCAGGGTAAATGTTTAATCCTGTTCTTAAATGCCCCTCTCTGTCATTTTTGTTAATCACCTTGTGCCGCGATTTTAGTCCCGTTTTTCGCCATTAGTTTAACGCTGTTTTTTGCCTTTTGGCTATGTGCATATCTGTTTTCATCGTTTTCATCGCTTTCACTTTCCGTCCCGGCCTCTTACACCGTGGTTTTATCGCTTTTTGTCTTTCTTTCGGCCTTTTCACCTTTTTATCGTTTTTACCCATGGACGTGACTACACTGTTTCGGTGATTGTGCAGAATCGCCTTGGACACACCCCCCTCTTTGTACTTTATATATGTGTCCTGCATCGAAATAAAATTTCAGTTGTTAGTCAGCGCCCGTGTCTGTGTCTTCTTCCTTCGTGTTTTCGTCCCGTTCCTTGCGCTGTTTTTTATCATTCGCTTACAATACGGCCCTGCTGGAGACAACGCGGCTACACCCTTCCAGGTTGTCTTCAGTCGTCCAGTTATTAATTCTTTGGATGCCATGTTGCCCGTCGACCCTCAGAGTGACCGAGAACCTGATCTTGACGTCGTCGCTTTCGTTCAGCGGGCTGAAGCAGCACGTCAGCTGGCCACGCAGCGTATACACCTTCAAGAGCATGTCAACGCTGACCGCTACAATCTCGGACGGAGATTTGTTACGCACGAGCTATGGAGGCGAAAATGAGTGGGTTTAGAGGCCAATTCGTCGCCGTGGATTGTCCGAAAAATTGCTGCGCCGCTACTTGGGTCCTTGCTGGGTTCTTTGCCGCATTAGCGACGTGGCGTACGAAGTTTCACCGACCACCCCAGCCCGCTCATCGTGCAGACCACCGCGTCCAGTTGTTGTGCAGGTTGTTTGTACGACCACGACCGTCCTGCTGATTGTACAGTCGGGGACAAAAGTCTCCGGACCACGTGTGCCTCTAACGAAGCCGATAGCTCTGCTATTATTCGGCGGGTGGAGACCATACTTGTGGAGGTAAATATTAATTTTTTGTTCTTTCATCTCCACAAGTGCGGTCTCCAGCCGCTGTCTGATAGTAGAGCTATAAGCTCCGTTAGAGGAACACGTGGTCCGGAGACTTTTGTCCCTGACTGTACTTGAGGCTGAGGGCCGCCGGCTCTGTTACATGATACCTGTGTTTAACCTTTTGCGTTCAACCCCTTTTTTCCACTGTGAAAGCATTGTGAAACCACTGTGAAAGCAGGCCGCATCGAGGCGATGCTGCAGAGGAGGGACCAATGATACAGCTCCGAAGTGAAGGAAGAAAAAGTGATTCACGATCTTGCTTGCAACCGCTCGGTAGCCTGAAGCAGTTCTGCTGTCCTTGATTGTGTGGCGCGGAACATTTGTGACAATATTACACACGGTTGTTAGCAGCCTGTACTGCAGCCTAGCTTGTTCTAGTGAATGAGCTTGGTCCGATCAAAACTTCGCCATAAGAATCGCGTCGTCGTTCTGAAATCGTTGTTGCTCGTTTCGGGGGCAGCGTAAATTTCAGTTAGTTTTCAAGCCCGTTACCCACACGTAGCGCGATCAAGGTCGGTAATGGATACGTAGCAGAAACAAAGTCATGTGCTCGCTTCGGTCGCAATCACTGGAACCATCATAACGAATGCGACTAGCTGGACAACATCATGTTCATTTCAGAGCTCGGAAACCATGGCGGGCGTAGTGAGGAGGCGCATATTTTTCTGCCTTGACGGAAAAGCACTCCCTCCGATTGCAATTACGTTCACTGCGCGGACACTTGTCTCTGTGCTATGTAGATTATGCGTGATGATCTGGCAATAATTAGGAACAGGCACGCCTGCAGCAACCACAAACTACTCCAAAAACATGTTTCGTGACATCGCCACCGTGTTAGTCTTGCGTCGGCTTGAATAGTGTTCGACGACGCATATCAATCACCCCAGGGCTCCGATGCATACATCCTCGGTATCGACGCAGTTAAAGCATTCACAGGCAAAGGATCCAGGATCCAACAAGGCAGCTTTAACCTTCGAACCACTTGCACTTGCTTACAAGCAATTGCAACGGCATGGTGCACCGCGGCCGCATATAAAGCAGATGTGTTTGTTCTCGACGAAAGTAACGTCGCATCACGTGATCGCACTCTTTGTCGTTGTCGGCTCGAGTGCGCCTACGGAATATGGTTACGCAATATGCGACCCGGCCTGCAGAGCTTGCGCTGTAGGCAGCCGGTAGCAGTCGTCGGCGTCGAGTGTGGACAACATATTTGGCAGTTTTCATTAACGCAGATGGTCGCTGAACGTATACCTGGATGCAATTAAAGTTATGTATTGGTGATGTCGGGGGAAGCAGATACAATAAGCTAGAAGCGATTGCTACGCAGATCTTTCCCATGACAGACAGTAGTATTATCGGCGCTTAATAAGCATGAAATGCTTTTCGCTCCCGTTGTCGGCAGTGTGGTGACGTCACGCCGAGACCGAGAGCCAACATCCAGGCACTGAATTCCACCCATCCGGGCATGGAAACGAGATCATCCGGGCACTGAAACGAGAGCATCCGGGCACCGTACGAGATTTAACGAGACTCTACGAGAGAGGGCCAGGGGAGGGGGGGAGGGGCGCTTCCGCGCCGTCCCCAAGGATGGCGCTGCGGTCCCACACTCGCGCATGTAAAGACCGGCCGCTGGGCCCTCAGCTCATGACGCTTGCCCCTTTGGCAGGCAGATGTATAGACGATCGCGGAGTATTCGAACGCGCTGCATATACATTCTTGTCAGGCCTGCGTCTCGTCGTGTCCGCGTACGCTTCTGCATCGTCCTGCGTTTCAATGCCGCCACCGTCACAGCTTTTTAAGCCGAGCAATGGAGCCTGATGAAGGGGAGGGAGGAAGCGTCTTGCGGAAAGCGATCGCTTTGCGAGTGATACGCCATAGCAGAAGACTGCTCGCCGCTGCCGACAGCGCCATGATTATGCGGCCGCTCCCGAAAGCGACCAGGCCGCCACGGTTCGCGGCTGCCAACCTAAGCCCGCACTATTGCAGGCAATCGCTTCGACGCAACAAGAAGAGTGTGGTGTGGTGTGGTGAAAACTAGACAAATTTCAAGATTTTGACTAGTACCATCTACAACCAATGTGTTATGCCCGTAAACATTTCATGCTTATTCTACTCGCGATTACGGGAGAGGCAGATTTTTTTTTTTTAGTGTTATCGCAGTGTGTGAACAACAGCTATTTGTAAGCAAGAGTAGAAAATATTGGTTTGGTTTGGTTTGGGTTGGTTTACTGGGGTTTAACGTTCCGAACGAACCAACTCAGACTATGACGGACGCCGTAGTGAAGGGCTCCGGAAATTTCGACCACCTGTGGCTCTTTAACGCGCACTGATATCCCACAGTACACGGGCCTCTAGAATTTCGCCTTCATCGAAATTCGACCGCCGCGGCCGGGATCGAAGCCGCGTCTTTCGGGTCAGCAGCCGAGCGCCGTAACCACTGAGCCACCACGGCGGGAGAAAATATTCAAGATAAGGAGAGCCCACATTGTGTTCTATGGCGTGGTTCCGTTTATGACGTTTAACGTCCCAAAGCAACTCAGGCTATGAGGGATGCCGTAGTGAAAGGCTCCAGAAATTTCGACCACTTGGGGTTCTTTAACGTGCACTGACATCGTAGAGTACACGGGCCTCTAGAAATTCGCCTTCATCGAAATTCAGCCGCCGCAGCCGGGATCGAACCCGCGTCTTTGGGGCCAGCAGCCGAACGCCGTAACCGCTGAGTCACCGCGGCGGGGGCATGGAAACGAGCAGTACGTTTGTGCACAGCTATAAGCAACCTCAGCGCGTTACTGCAATTGCATTATCGTCGAATTCCCGGGGAACTTTGCGCACGCACAGTAAACGCTAACTGGTGTACTTTTATCTTGCAGCACTCATTTAGCGAATACACGAGTTTTTTTCCTAACAAACTCAAGCAGCAGAATAAAAAAGCAGTCACATAAACACGAATTCAGCAACGGTAGCCGAAGCAGACGCGGTGCGCCGCGGGGCGAAAAGATGACGGCGGCGGCTATTCGTCGGTGCGGCCAGAAAAACATTCGCGTCGGGTTGTGTTTTGCCAGAGGCTTGGAATTGCAATAGGACTGTACCAGTCGAAGAGAATGTATGTTCGACTAGCTCACTCAGACAGCAGCTCAAGCAAGCACGGAGCGGTGAAACCATCGCATTCGGCACTTTTCTCTGCTACTTTTGTGCAGCAATCTTCACTCTAGTGCCACCACGAGATGAATGGAGTTTAAATATCTAAGATGAATAGAAGTGATACTCAGTGACGGAAGGCCATCGCTGCGCCCTTCAAGGCGCACATTGGGGAACGCATGCCACTTTTCACTCACTTGGCTGCTGTATAGCGAGCACACCCATAACTTACGGACGACGTGGTTCTAAGTGTAAATAATAGAGCTGGGGCCCGCCGATTTCTCTTTCCTCGGCAGTCAGAAGACGGCGCTACTAAAAGGTCTGCTTTCTTAAGGACAACTAAGCTGGCGCACTGTGCTGAATGCTTCTGTAAATAAACCACAGAAAATGCATTTCATTTCACTACACTGAAAGAAAAACTTTTCGAGTGATGCCGTCAACATCGTGCACGCAGGAACCTCAACTTAGCGAACAGCGCGCAGCACACGACGCGGGGTCGGCACACCCTCAGATGCTGCCAGACTAGAAAACTGTTTCCGAAAGAAATAAAAAAAAAATCGCTAGAAAATATCTACCGCACTGAACCAACTGAAACCTCGGGGTATGGTAATCTGGCGTTTTGGGAGTAGAGGGATGGAAGGCAGGGAGCGTCCTTTTTGAAGCGGTGCGGTGGCAGCTGCCACCATGCTTATTTTTTTCACTTTTTTTGCGTAAATTGTTACTTTATATTTCATGAATGGTGTTATAAATATGTCTAAAAATCCGCTGTTTGCTTTAAATACATTTTTAATGCCACAATCCCAAAATTATGCCACTTCTCCGCTTTTGAGCCATCAATCTTACGATCGCCCCTGGCTAAGTTCCACATTCATTAACATGAGCAGTGTTACCTTTAAACTCTTTCAGCAGCTTCGTATCTTACCCCTATCAATGGCATATAAACTGAAGATAGCTGAAATAGTAAAGAATGTAATAAAATCTAACAACCCCCTGCCACCTTGTTTATTTAGATTACCAATGAAACAAACAAGAGCTGCAACTAACAATCTATTTAATTTACCACCTTGTTACAATATGTACGGCCGGAGACTCCTAGAATACAGCGGAGCCCATGTGTGGAATGAAATCCCGAATGAAGTTAAAGAAAAAATAACTTTTCGGCATCTTTAAAACACTATTTAATTTCCATGGAAATGTAGGAATCAATTGTGTGTGTTAATCTTGAAGTTTTTTTTATTTTACACGGTCTGCGGTAGTATTGTGCTTGTTTTGTATTTGGACCCCTCACTAGCCGTAAAGGCTATGGGTCCAACCAACAGTTTGTGTACTGTTTCTGAGAATAAATAAAGAAAAAATTAAAAAAAATGGTTCCTTCGTAATCCGTGTTTTCTACTATACTGCTTCTTTTCCTTTCAACCAATCCAGTTTTTAAGGCGGAAGCAACGCTCTTTCTGTACAGGTATTTAAATAGCTATAGCTGCCTGCCTGTTGTAGTCCGATTTCTCTGGTAGTTCTTCATATAATATTTTACTCTAAGCTTCCCTCGCTTCGAACGAAGCCCACCTCATTTCCCCCTTTACTGCCTCGCTCGTGGTTCGCCGGGGGTACCTAGTCATACAGTTGTGGTTTGACCCTGTTGGTTTTGCTAGCTTCTGTTACAATCGCCCCTCGGCTTCCTAGCTGCCACCTGGGAATGAACATGCTTGCACAAACGCAGGCCTCTAAATACAGACTGAAATCTGAACCTCGTCTTATTCTATATCTAAAATAAGCCTGGACTTCCCTGCAGACGTAGTGCGCTTGAACGAACCAGTTACCCTGTACATACAGTCCAGACTTATTGAAAAAAGTATATATTGGTTTTTTTAGTACCTAGGTGAAGATTTTAAGGGATGGGGAATTGGTTGGAAGTCGGTTGCGATGTCGATATCGCTGCGCACCGACCACTCGGTGGCCGTCGCCAGATGTTAACATGAGGTGAAACACCACGCATGTCATAGACGCTTTCTCGCGGAAGTGAGCGGCCAGCAAGCCTGAACAGTCAGCCTGTAGCCAAACACAATGAAAAGCAAAAATTGGACAGAAGACAACTACTTGGATTTAGTTTACCTCGTCGGCGAGTGAAAAACAGCAATATTCAGCAAATTTAATTCGGCGGCGAAAAGAAGAAAGCGCGAACAGACATTGGCGCGCCTAACCTTAATACTAAGTTATAGACATCAAATCCTATGAGACTTAAAATAATGTAAAAAGTCACTGGGAGAATCTCAATCAGCAATAAAGACTTCACTGCAGCGAATGCTCCAGCACGAGCGACAAAGTGGTGTGTAATAAGTTTACGAACTATTTTCTTTGAGTAAAGCAATAGGACTGTGCACTCAGGAGAATATCAGTTTTGTAAATATTATTTAACACCTCTGAATTCCTTGATGTCGATCGTGAATACGAGCAATGTTTATATTTTGGCGAAGCTGCACTTAAAGGTGGTGTTCAACTAACATTGGAGATTCAGTGCTCGAGGCTTTGACAATCACGTTTTTTTGTAGCACGCACCTTTGCCCGTATCGCTCGTCATCGGCGCCATGAGAACATGCACCTGCTAACCACGACAAATGTGGTTTTGGCGTGTCAATCGCCGACGCCATAAATATGCCCGATGATTCGACAGGACGTGAAAAAGGCGGTGTGTCACGCTGTCACCCGTACGACGCTCTAGCTGAATGTACAGCAGTAAAAAAAACAACAGGCATCTTTGCAATAGCGAGAAGCATGCATGGTTGCTACTATTTCGTATTTACTCTTATGCTGCATTTTCTAATAGAATATTTACTCTGCATGCTGATAAGCAGCGATGTATGCAGATAGCAACTTTGTCTTTCATTAGCCTTGTTCTGCAAGCACATGCACATCGGCATCGTGCGTACTCGCGTAGCGCAGCTCATGTGAAAAAAAAGAGCAGAATAGGCACACCCTTAGGAAGAACAGAAAAGAGAAAATCTTTTATTGCGAAGAAATACTACTTTCGCTACCACCTCAGCCCGTGCCGTGCCGCGGCCGCATAGCCACGCTTGACCTTTCGCGTGACCTCGCTGCGTGACGTCATACCATCTGTGTAAAAACGGGGCCCCAACTCACGCCGTCGCCTTGCGCGGCGCATAGCCACGGCCTGACTCCCGCTCCTCTCACCAGGGGCGCTGCGCGCTATGTGACGTTATACCATCTGTGTAAAAACGGGGCCCCATCTCACACCGTCGCCTTGCGCGGCGCATAGCCACGGCCTGACTCCCGCTCCTCTCACCAGGGGCGCTGCGCGCTATGTGACTTCATACCATCTGCTTAAAAACGGGGCCCTATCTCACGCCATTGCCTTGCGCGGCGCATGCCACGGCCGCGACCTGACTGCGCTCTTCTCGTCAAGCCCATGAGATGCCGCCTCCAGCCTATAGAGCATCACCACAAGCGGTACAATAGCAGAACCACGTATTGCTTCGCGATTACCAGGCTTAACAAAGCTAAGCCACAGCCATTTTTTTTTTTGCGCGGAAGCAAGACCACGAAGCATTCCGCAGTAGTTAGAAAACAGATTTAAAAACAGTACTACAATGATTGTATCAACAATAAATGCTAGAGCAACATTAGGCAGCTCATAATTCACCGAAAATCAAGATTTTCAATTTTGGTACGGCAGGCACACCACAGAGGCAATTACATATCATACTGAGTGTATGGATTATGGGGGTTTAACGTCCCAACGCGACTCAGGTTATGAGGACGCCGTAGTGAATGGCTCGAGAAATTCTATCACCTGGGGTTCTTTAACGAGCGCTGACATCGCCCAGCACACGGGCCTCTGGAATTTCGCCCCATCGAAATTCGACCACCGCGGCCGGGATCAGACCCAAATCTTTCGGGTCAGCATCAGAGCGCCATAACCACTGCGCCACCACAGCGGCGCATACTTAGTATACTAATCACAGGAAGTGATGAATGAACTTTTTCTGACAGTTTCAGCAGCAAGCAAACTAATGTACTTTTTATAAAGGTGCATTTATGTGCATGCTTTATACTGAATCTCACTGCAGTGTTCGGCGATGCGAAAAGATACTGCAATGACGCAGTGTTTCTTGGTCCGACAGGACTGATGAATATCTCAATATATGTTTGCAGGCGCCGGTAGGAATCAGCATGAGATGGCAGCCTTGCGGGAACCAGTCACAGGTGTCCTCGGGCCTCGAAATCTTGTGCTTGTCAGGTGGCATAGACAGGAGCGAGTGAGAACTCCCTGCGTACTCGACGCAGCAGTGGGCATGGGCGTATTGTTATAACCAAGCAATTATTGTAGCGCGCAAAATTCCAGCAGTCACGATAGCAGTCTTGGTAATCTGCTTCCAACAAGCAGTATACTCCGTTCCATAATCAGGTGCAACTCTGCCAAGGCTAGCGCTCTTGTTTGCGCTGCCTACATCTGCGGTCAAAAAGTACTGCTTTCCTTTTGGTGAGCGAGAAGCAGTGAATGCTTTGCCCAGAGGCTTTCTATGTTGTTCATTTATCGTGAGTTGGAATAAATGCACTCTTACTGCTGACGACATGCACCCCCTTTCTCGTTCCTTGGACCACTGGGCCAGAAAACATGCGCGGAGTAACACACCCAGCAAACGAAAAGCCTCTCAGAGGCGTCTAGTTAGACGTTTTTGAGAGGTTTTCGGTTTGCTGGGCGTCTTCCTTTAGTTTTTCATAGCAACTGGTTCCATACGTTTCACAGCGTTGCACGCGATGTATGAAACATAATATAGGTGGAGTCCATGGTAGAGAGAGGGTGCGGTAGATGGTCCTTGGCGATCACGAAATGAACAAGGGAGGGGAAAACCTCAGGTTGCTAGAGCCAACGTTTCGACAAGGGGACTTGTCTTCGTCTGGGCAAAGCGTTCATCATCGGCAGGAATTAAATAGGGCCTTCGCTCCGAGGAGGAAGGCCCCGGGGGTGGGGAAGGAAAGTGGTGTGAGAGGGGATGCGTGTCAGGAAGGGGAGGGAGGTGAATCATGATTCGTTAGGCTGCAATAGTGGAACAAATTATATCCGGGGGGTGTGTAAAAAAAAAAAGGCTTTGAAGGGGCTGCGACGGGGGAGGAGGCGCTGGGTGAACCTGCAAAACTCAGATAAAAGGATTAGTCAGCGTGGTACAGGAAAATGAGAACAAGGAGAAAAAAAAAAGAAAAAAAAAGAAAGAAGCTGGCACTGGAAGGAGAAAGGAAGGGGGGCATTTCCAAGGAAGGACAAGGCAGGGGGAGGGGGGAAATGGCTCGTGTTCAGAGAAAGCCAAAAAGTGGGGGCGGAGGGGGTAACAGGAGTGTCATGGTTTCCGAGAACTGGTAGCAGGGGATTAGGAGAAGAAAAAAAAAAGTGAACAAAGGGAGAGGGTGACAAGGCCGGAAATGTGGTGGAAGATATGACGTGGGAAGGGTGCAAGGAGCGACAATATACTTATGTGAGGTTCTAGGAAATAGTCTGACCACGTGCAAGACATTTGTTAATTTAAAATTATGCTGACCCTGGAATGTACCTGAGAGATTCCAGGTTTCCTCTGGACATGTTAATCCCTGTTGGTTGCAGTGTTTTAAATTTGTGGATTAGGAATGCTTCTCTGTATTTTCTGTCCCTAGTCGATTTGAAGCCTGACTGAAGAATGAACAATTTGAGTTCGTCGAAATTGTGATGGCGTTGATTAAAATGGGTCGACACTGCCTTCTGTTCATTCCGTGTTGTGTGACATTCGAAGCCCATATGCTTCCATGCGATGCCTTACGAAACCCCAGAATGCGGGCCTGCAAGCGATGTCTGTCAAAAGTACAGAGCCACGGCTTCTGTTTCTTGGTGGCGCAAAGAAACTGTGAGCCCAACGAGGTTGCCTAAAGTCCCTAGATCAGCTTTGCTATGTAGCGAAAACGTTTGCGCCACTCCAGACGCATACTATTGGACAGTGCCCACTTACGGTATAGAAGCTGCTTCCGTTCGTCATGTTCTTCATGAAGCAGTCCGGCTCAAAGTCTGCGTGTCGTTTCGTGTACGTAAGGTCTCATATTTTATGCTTTTTTTATGCTGGGAAGTGCTGCCCGCTGAAATTGTGCTTGTTGTTATCAACCTTTGAGTGCCCAGTGGACATTTAGGTGCCACCTGTTTGGAAATTCGGCGCGAACGTCCACACAGCAAGCAACGAAGCGATCAGGCATTAGGCCTACTTCACGCCGAGGGAAGGAGCGGGGTGTTGCATGCGAGCGGGTGGTTATGAAAGCCATCAGACGAAGTGGAGTATGTGGTCTGGTGCGTTACTCACCTATGTAGTGACGACACAGGCACTTCTTCTTCAAGAGGAGCAATATCCTTGCGGCAGAAAAACTTGGTTGTCAAGAGGTCGCGACAGCCTGCCCATGCCGGCGTCTGCCTACCGGTCTCGGCTGGCGACGGCTGCGTAACTGACTGGGCAGCAAAAGCCACGTGGTAATCACCTTGTATCACGTGATCCAATTCTCAGTTGTGACGTCAGGTATGGGGTACATATAACGAAAGCTGTGCGCTTGACTTAGACTATAGCCAAACGGGCGAGTTGGTGGTACATATTGAAGGCCAACAGCGTAACGACACAGACAAAGTCGAAGAAAACACAGGACAAGCGCTGACTCACAACTGAAATTTATTCAAGGAAAGTAGTGCATTTTATAGAAAAAGTGGCCAACTTATCAGCTAGTACACAAACAAAACTCATGTTCTACGTGACGGTGACATCGAGGTATGCAACCTCACTGTCATATAATGAAATAGATGGCTTACTGACGCATAACCTTGTTTTTTTCCTCATGTGATATGCTTCCATAATCTCACGTGTTAATCGGGACGGGTGTTTGTAGAGGATATCACAGTAAGGCAATGAAGGAAAACAAGATTGGCAGTCTCGAACATGGTCAACTAGATTATTAGATTTGTTAGCTTCCAGATTATTTGCATGCTCTTTGAAACGTGTATTGATGCAACCCCCCGTCTGCCCGATATATATTTGTCAGCATGACATTGGGATTTTGTAAACTACCTCTTCTGCGCATGGCACATACATTGTTTCGTGCTTAATCCCACAAAATGTTTCAGATTCTTTTCGTTGCTCAGCCTTTTTTTCCAAAACACCACAAACCCTTTTAAGTTTCTTGGGTGCGGAAAAAACAACCCCTACGCCATACCTTTTTGCCATATTTTTAAGATCATGTGACAGGCGATGTACATAAGGGAGAATGGCAAACCTTTTTCTTTCGTTCTCTTTTCCAGGACTAGGCACCAAATATGGATTCTTAAGCTTGTTTGGCTACCTTGTTACAGCCCAATAACATAACACCATCCGGGTCTCCAGCTTCCTTTAACCTTTTAACTTGTTCATTGAAGCTATTGGTTGCCATATGGATACAGGATTTGGATAATGAGGACAAAAGAGATGAGACAGCAATTCCTGTTTTAACTGTTTTGGAATGATGCGATTTATAATTTAACAGCGGTTTTCCCATCCTTGGACGATATTCCCAACAAGGTGCACTACATCTGGTGGACGGTATTCAAGAAGACATGTTCCTAGCTCTATTAATTTATTTACGATACTCCTAGCGTTTAAGTTTGCTATGACTAGTCGTCTGAATGGATCCTTCCTCGATCACTGTTGTGATCGAGCGTGTTTTTTTATACGGCTAATTTTTCTTCTTCCGTAGCATCCCGCGAGAACAGTTGGCCATTAACCTTAAAGTTTTCGTACACGAGAAAAACTTGATCGTTTTGTCTCGATTAGGCTTCCAGCTATTGCACAGCTTTTTTCTTATGTTGCGCAGTCGCTGGGAAAAGTCTTCGCTGACCGAAAAAGACGAACCCTTTAGCTTCGAACAATTTCTCAAAATCTTTGCTTTATCTCTGGAGTCCAGTAGTTTGAAGATGACAGGACGCGTCTTGTTTTCCCTTCTTGTGCCCAAGAGATGTATACATTCAATCCCAGAGGTTGTCACGCCAAGTTTGCCTTGAAGGATGCCATCAGTTACTTATTTTTCTAGGATTTCGGTTGTCTCATCTTCATGCTCACTTTAGCCATAAATAATCAAGTTCGAGCGGCTGCTTCTGTTTTCATAATCTGCGATCTTTTATTCAGTCTCCTTAACCCTCACCTCGAGCTGCGCAAGCGTATCCAATTTATGATGGACGAGCTCCAAAGATTCACGTGTTTCTTTATTTTCGCTCTTGATAGCTTTTATGTCAACAGCCATACTTAGAATTTCAGTATGGACCTGCTGCATGTTAGGGCCAGTGTTGCTTTCTACATCCCCAGCAAGTAGCAAAAGACGTTTCAAAGAAACCGCATAGCTCAAGAGTTAAACACTCCCGCCATGAGTACGGCAGCACCAGAAAAAAAAACAAGTCGTTACATTCGGAAGCACTTAACGAATCGTTTGCTCACCTGGAGCAGAAAGGCGAAATGGTTGGTGACTCCCATGTTTGCTACGGTGCCGCAGTGGCCAATGCAGGAGTTCAGCGCGTTCCACGCTTTAGTGGCGCATGATATCGATGCCGTTGAGGATGCGACCGGTATTCAAAAAAGATTCTGCACCAGGGAAATCCAGGTGGGGGGATGGCGCATTGTGCGGCAGTGCGGAGCAGTTGACGCATGTGGCATCATTCCTGGCCAGAATGCTGATGATATACGGATGGCCCATGCTACAATTACAGGGATCAGCCAGCATCAACCGGGAAGAGCCTGAAGCAGAAAGACTAAAGGGTTGGTGACGCCCGTGTTTTCTTCGGTGCCGCAGGGCCCAGTGTGGATGTCACTGTGTTGCGTTTAAAACAGAAGCAGAATAGCTTTTTTTTGCGGAAATCATTTTTTGTTGTGTGCGTTTTCGTATGCATTTCTTTTCGCGCTGTAGCTAAATCTGTTCGGTTCGGAACTGAAAGCTGTGACTTACGTGAACTGCACCGCACGAGACTACGATGGCGCACATTACGCCCTCCTGACATCATACACAACATCGTACACAACGAGACTCATGTTTCTTGAGGCAGCAGTCTTATTGTGATAAGAACCCTTGACCGTTTTGCATAATCTAGCAGCTTGTTGTGAAAGGTGTTGCCGCCATGTGCCGCCACTCCAGTATAGAAAGGGAGTTAATTGTGCCAAATGTTCCACTAGTGCCGAAATGGAGTAAAAAACACCATTTTGTGCGATCCGCCCCGCCACCTAGCGTCTCGTCTGCTTCTGGTCAGTTGTCTGATAATGACGGTGAGTGAAGACCGCTTGGTTACCATCGTCGCTGGATATCTGCTCCCTTCTGCTCCTTCACGGGCGCCTGCCGCGGTACAAGATATCGGCTTGTCGCCGTTTTTCGCTACAGTACGCTATATAATTGAATTGCTCCTGTAAAGCCTCCAGTGCTCTAACCATACCTGACTTTCCTTGGTTAGTGTTTCCACCCCGTTACAGCCACCGTTTAGGCCTAATTCTCACAGGATTTTTTCAATGTGGTTCTCGCAATGTGTTGCAGCCGATTATGTGTTGCATGAACATGAAACTCTGATAGAACATATTGTCAACGCTGAGCTCTTGGTTGAGCTCATCAGGCTACATTTTTCCTTGGTCACATTGAAAAGCCAAGCCCTAATGAAGTGAATATGAAGGAAAACACGGCCATTCCAAACTGCCATCAGGGCTGTTTTCAACTTTTCTGTTCTGGTTTTTAGTCAAATATAGCGTGGTTCATGACCGTGAAAACTACCCGGCGACTCCTTTTAGTTTTAAACTATTGATTATAATGTTACATCCCTTTATCTATGAACATGGCCAGCAAAACGAGCTCGTACCGCAAAAGGAGATGACAAGCAGACGACTCCCGCCGCCTACACCGCCGCTGGGCTTGCAGACCGCGAAAAGAATGCGTGACGCGGGGTGACATTAGGACAGCGATTTTTCCAAGTTGGGTGGCCGGCAGCCCGCAGAGTTACTGCCAGTTTCTGCCGCTGTCACTGCTGTAAGAATGAGCCTGAATGAGAATAAATAAACATGACGCTATTTTGGGCCTCCATTTCTGTGGGCAGTAAAAAATTTACTCCCTTATACTCCAAAACAACTCCGTTATATAAGGTAGTAAATAAAAAACGCCATACATATGAAGTAAAAAAATCTCCTTTTGGGTGTGCTTTAGAAGACAAGCCATTTACTCCATTTTGGGTGTTTTTTTGCTAACAGTACAGCGTTCTGCTGCTGGCCCGAAATACGCGGGTTGGATCCCGGCCATTGCAGCCGAATTTTGATGGAGGCGAAATTCCAGTGGCCCGTGTACTGTGCGATGTCAGTGCACGTTAATGAACCCCTGGTGGTCGAAATTTCCGGGGCCCTTCACCACGGCGTCCCTCCTAGCCTGAGTGGTTTCAGACGTTAAACCCTAATAAACCAAACTAACTACCAAATTATCACAATTTTAAGCGAACTTCTTGCTGGGCTAGTTGGTAATTCATTGTAAAGGCGCCAAAAACCGCACACACACAAGACAGGAGAACTGGACCCAGCGCCACTCACAACTAATTTATATGCAGAACCCAGATACATATATACACTTAGCCATCGCCTGCGCAAGGATCAAAATTACGCATCAATGTGATAACGACCGCTCAAAAGCTTTTTTTTCCGCCTGATACATAGACACAAAAGTTTCGCTAAACCAATAACTACCTTTCTTACTGATATAGAACGCTTCAATCAGTTCTCTGGCTTTGATATTGCTGCTTCTGGCAAGGATCCGCACGGATGAGAAGCATGGCTCACAAGAGCGTGATCTGATATCTGATATGTTTCAGCAAATTTGGACCCTCTTTATTTTGTTCTACGTTTCGTTCATGTTCCCGTACTACTATAACAATTTATTTTCCTTAAGGACTACAATGCGGGGCATTACATAAGGGCGAAGCAAGAAACGATAGCACGAATACTACGAACATTTGGAATATAGCAGTCAAGAGGTCGAACAAATTGTAAAAGAGTAGAAGCTTGGGCAAGTTGGCGATGGTTCACTTGCCACATACACGGACACGGAGCGCCCGTCCTGTGTGTCTCCCTAGTGTACGTGTCTTTTTAGCGCTATGGGGCAAGTGAAATTGTAAAAGATCAATTAATAACGAAACTCTCACCAATCACAAATATACTGCGGCCATCACGCAATGTCCGGAAGAGGAAAACGAGGACACTGTTTACATTCATGTATTTTGCAGAGGAAGGGATCAAGAAGTCCGAAAAATGTAATCAGTGAATAGGTGGTACAAAAGTAAAGGGAATGCACTAAAAGTTAGAATAAGGATGAAAATACCATAGTAGCAGGTTTCGGATGGTATTCAGTTGCAATTGCCTCAGGCAGCTCTTTCCACTATTCAGAGGCGAATGGCAAAAAGCAATTATGAAAGGCATTTGTGGAACCATGTTTACGGTGCAGGCTTATACAGTTAAAAAGACGGCGCGATGTTCTTTTGGAAGGGGGTACAAATATGCAGTACAAGTGAGGGAACTTGTAGTTTACACTGTGAAAAAGGCAGATTTGGGCAGTTCAGCGGGGAAACGACAGTGGCGGTATGTTTAGCGATGATTTGATGCCAGCAACACATATCATGATATAATACATCGGCCTGCGCGACTTTGTTCTGATTCCGAAGCGTCAGTTAAGTACGACTGGTACGGATTCTAAATGGGTGATGCATATTCTAGTTCTGTGCGAATGAATGTTTCGTAAGCAAGCTTGCGGATGGAAGGAAGAGACACCGATTGTAGCTTTCACAGTCGTTTGAGCGATTTCTAACTTTCCCCTATTATGCTTGACAAGCAATCAGACCAAGAAAGTTTGCTAGTAATGGTTATGCATAAGTACCGGTAGGACTCTACTTGTCATAGAGAAATTTATCTAACAGAATACTGATAAGTTAAGTAACTGCGTTTACGTCATACTGCCAGAAACTTCCATTTTAAAGCGTAGCTTCATCAACCATCGGGTGCACCAGTTAGTAATTTTGTTGAGGTCATTTTGGAGTGGGACTTGATCTGTGGAGGATGATATGCGTCGATACAGAATGCAGTCATCTGCGAAAAGGGCGAATTGAAGACGGTATAAATGTTGTCAATAAGGTCGTTTATATATACAAAAAAAAAGAAGATGGCCAAACACAGAGCCTAGAGGAACACCCGAAATAATGTTCGATGCTGACGAATGGTGGCTGTAAATTGGTCAAGGCGGAGGCTCGAAAGTTTATCTCTGAGGCGACGATGTGGTACGCCGTCGAATACTTTTGAGAAGTCGAGATAAATGACATCTGTTTGAATGCCAGAGTCAAGATTAAAATGCAGATTTGTTTTGAATTCAAACAGCTGTGTTTCGTGTTAACGGTGGCGGAAACCATGCGGATTCGGAAAGAAAAAAAGAATCGACATCAAGGTGTAATGTAATGACAGAGTACAGTACATGTTCCAGCAATCTGAAAGATATCCACGTCAAAAATTCGAAGGGTCTGAACGGCTGCCAGATTTGTGTACACGGATTACAGGGCTATTTTCCCAGCAATTAGGAATTGAGGTTCCGGGGATAGATTGAGCAGAAATTATCGGTAAAATCTAACTGAAATTCAGTTTGGCGCGTTAATAGATTTCAGGCGATTTTTTTTGTCGGGGCCTCGACAGCTGCCGACTTTAAGGTTGTCTATTGGTTTCGCTATGCCTTCAGATGGGATTGCGACTGGCTGCATTTCGGAAAAATTAAAACTGGGTTGGAAGCGAACATCGTAAGTTGGTTCATGAGTAAATACAGAAGCGAAATACTAGCTCATTACTTTAGCGCATAGGATATCTTGTACATGCGAGCCAGCAGGATTGGTCAATGTCATGTGTGGTGAACAGCGTTGCGGGGTTAATAAGCTACAAAATTTATCCATGCGCTCCTCCATAGCTGTTGGGGAATGAGAAACACGGCGTGCCGGGGAGGCAAGCCTCAATGAGGCGAGGCGTAGCTCAGCGGCGTGGCTGCCAGAGTCGTTTTCACCAGGCAGTTCTCCGAGGTCATAGGGCACATCAAAAAGATGGCAGTGGTTAATGTCCATGTACCTACCTGGATTCGTTGAGGGCCTTGTTGGGTCCTAGAAAGGACTTAGCAGGGCACAGGAATCAGAAATTAGCAGTGCCGATACGAAACGCATCCGCTCACTGGGGCCCTACGGCCTTCTAACGTTTCGAATACTTCCTCCTGACATCCTCTTTATGATAGGCAGACTGTGCCTGCTGCGTGCCTGGTGCCCAGTTTCTATGGTGATGTCACTCCTCTACTGAGGCCTGGAGTCGCTGTCCCATATTAAGGAGACAGCATTATGAATACTGTGTCGCAGAAAAACCAAGGTCGTTGTCGGCATCTGGACTCTTTCGCTACCGCTCCCTAGGCCACGTTCGCATATGATCGATTCAAATCGCCCACGCAAAAAAGTTCATTTTGGAGCGTCGTGGACGTGCTCTCCAATCTAGTTAGCAAGCTCAACAACTCGTCTTTCGATTGCAGTCTTAGTTTCAGTGTTTTGACATGAGGGGGCGCCGTGAAAAATAAAACTTTGAACGGCCCATGGAGGAAGAATGGAACGGCCGCAGCAGCATCAGCCGGAGAAAATGGCGTCTGCATCGCCGCGCGCTCCTCGAAAGCGAAAGCTGACACCGAGCAAGTCGGCCGGTTTCGGTTTCGTTTTTTGCGACGAAAGCATCGGTTATTAGTCGGGCAACAATGTACAAACGTCGGATTTCGGTCTCGACAGCGAGACTTCGCCTCGGGAGCCTGGAACGTCAGCACGTACTTGCATGTAATTTCTGTTTTCGTTTGCTCTGCGTTTTCTGCACTGCATACAGTTTGTAATTGATGACAGTGGTTTATTTTTCTGCTTCAGGGTCTTCACAACGCATGGCGAACACAGTTTGCCAAATGCTGAAGGTCGCGTCGCGTTTTTCAACCAAGACGACAGCTAGGTGTCCATATTGGCTCATCGCTGCGGAGCGGCGCTCGGAGATTTGCTCGACCTCTCGACTCTTTTTCTATGCTCTTCACGGCGGAAATGATGAAGACCGTGTGCGGAAACGCTAATAAGTATGTATGGATGAAGATTTTGAGCAAGCAAACATACGCTCGGCGTGACGGCTCATGGGAAGACGTAAATCTGTTGGAGATGCTGATGTTCATTGGAATCATCATATACATTGGAATTGTTGACCTGCCACGACTACATCTCTACTGAAATCCCAGAATAATCTATTCCGGCCCTCTGCCATCAAAAATCATTTCTCAAAACTGGTTTTTCGCTTTTTTTGTTTGTTTGTTTTTGCACGTAATGGACCCGGATGATTCAGTGGCGGCAGCATCTATTGGCAAGACTTGGAAAGTGTCCTGGCTTTTGAAGCACCTCGATAAAACTTATTTCACCGACCCTGATGTTTTACAGCTTGCGTAAAACGCCAACTTTTGTCAGCTGGCTTTCAGGGAGCAGCTCATTCAAGAAATGTTCGGGTATGATGAGGGAAAAGAATTCCACGCCCCCAATCCTCCCATAGAATCCATTCAACACTAACCGAAAAAAAGAAAAAAAAGAAGAAACTGCAAGCTCGGCTATCAGAGAACAAGGGAGGAACAAAGATAAAACCTTATTTGAAGCACCTGTCAGTCTACCTCTGCTTCACATCTTCACCCCTGATTGCTCTTCACAGTGGCACTACAGTCATGACCCCTGACTTGACAGGCCGTGGAAAGTGCAACAATTTTTTCTCATAGCTGAAACTGTGAATAATAACAGCTATAAACATGTGCAACAGTTTGTATATTCAAGTTTTCCTCAAATCAAGTTCTGGCTTAGTGCAGCCGGTAATTTTTGTTTTTGCTATATCCTTTTTTCGTCTTTTTAGCGAATTTCACTAATAAATGTTCATTTACTCTTGAACACACAACTATTCTGTTTGTTTCATTCAGAAGTGTAACTAATAAGCTACAATTTCATGCATTTCAATATGTGCTGGGTGTGTTAGTTCTTGCGAAAAAAAAAATTTCTTTCAGTACACTCCAAATCGTCCATTTTTCCGCGGTAGCGAAAGCGTTAATTGTGTGTGAAAAATCCACAAAACTCCCCAGAGAAGTAACCTAGGTGGAAGGTGTGCCACCTAGGTCACGTGGCCTTGTGGAGTCAGCACCACGTTCTCACCGGATTGTAAGCAAACTGCTCACAGGCAGGCCACCTAGGTCACGTGACGGCCACCACAACCTGCCCACTTGTCTGTAAGCAAAACTGCCCATTGTGGCAGCTAGTTACTGATTGGTGACGAGAGGTTGTTACAGAAGGGCAACCTGGCTCGCATAATCTCCACCGGTGGCAGTGGCGGCACGACTGCGCCAGGAGTGTTACGAGGACTCCCAGCGCCCTGTATGCCATTAACCCACTGAAGCTATGGCTTCATACACTTAAGGCGGTGCTCAAGTGCACCCCCCAACTTTCTGCATATATGGCCACGAATCTTTGCATTTTTGGTTTGTTCAAGCTCAAAGCCGATAGCAATCGGATTTGTCATTTTGGTTGTGAAGCGAGATGCGGCGAGACTTTTCTCGAGTAATCGTAGCCAGACGCGACAGCTTCCACATTGTTACATATTTTTATATAGTGGGTTTAGTACGTATCTGGGTGCTTCCTTGACAGTTTGAAGTTGAGCCTGGCCGAGAGTGGCAGGCATTCTGTTCGAAGACCGCCGAACACGCTTGTTGCTAACGCCGTTGCAAAGTTATTCAGTTCTTTTCGGGTGGAGTCAGCCCAGTATTAAGTTCCTTTTGGGAGCACTTTTCACTGTTTTGCTCACTTCTGGACTGCCGTCATCGCTAAGTGAAAATATATTCTAGCATATTTACATATGGAACCTATGTAGAGCATGTGCTTCCTGGCAGTGGTTGTTTCAACCAAATAATATGCTTTTCATTGGTCTCTAAAAGCCATACACAACCGCACTTTTAGCACACAGCATGTGTGCTAAAAGGTTAGCTTTTCACTACTGCCACTACAAAAAGAGTCTGTTCTCCAGAGTGATTGAAAAAAAAAGAACTGCGCTTATTCTGTTAGAAATTATCCGAGTATTTTGACTGTAGTAATCGGGCAGCTGGCCCATAGCTCTTGCGTTTATTTTGTATGCGCACAATTAAGGAGGAGTTATATAAAATCTGTTCGCAGCCCTGCTGCGCGTTGAATCTGAAAAAGGTTTTGCCTTGTACGCGGAGCTTTATATTAAGCTAGATATATCTACCGTCTTTCAGCAGACCTTTTGTCACTTGACTGCCTGTGAAATTCACAACGTGCATGATGCCAAACGTTTCCGTATCCCTTCTTTGGTTAGGTCAGTAATTTGTTTGTTGGACTCATATATGTATCTGTAGATTTCTCTCGTTGGCCTCATATCAATGTAGTCTGGTGAACCAATCTTCGTTCTCTTTATTTGGCTTCGCCATGCCATTATTGATAGAGACTTCTTTCTATTTTACTGCGTAAGCCTGCCTAAATGTGTCTGCTAAAAAGCGGACTCTGTCCTTATTGCATTCTGGGTTCCACTAGCCGTTCTTGCTTCCAAATGCTTTTATTTAATTTGGTTAACAACTTAGTCAACAGTGTAGATTGCCTTTTACTTAAGAATTCACCTTAATAATTCGCTTCTGAGTCTACATCCCGTAATAGTTCAAGTTGTTTACATTTGAGGATCTTTAGTAAAGATCCTGTGTGTTATAGGAGCCCGGCATCCCGCCAAGCTCCCTTATCATCTACTTCTGCCGTGCACTATCGTATCACCTTGCCATGATAGCGATCATTTGCTCCTAGGTCCCTTCTTCCTCCTTGGATAAGGCAGAATAATTTTTACAGCTCAGTTCTTGGGCGCACACTCCTGGTTTGAAGGGTTTCCTGCGTGTCTTGTAAGCGAATGGGGAGGAGAGAGGCGAGGAGGTAATGAAGAGGAGCGCATGAGCGAGTGGAGGCGGTTAAATTTACGGCAACCAAGTCAAGTCAAGTCAACTTTATTCCAGACATGTAAAGAAAATCACATGGCTGAGGAGGAGGGAAAAAAAAGAAAAAGATGGCGTAGGAAAGTGTGGAAGTGGGCGCAGTGATCCCCTGCTCATGCGAGAACATGTGCTGCATTCCTCGCGTTCGTAAATCTACATCGCTCACTTCTATGAAAGTTTATCAACAGTATAAAGAATTATAAAGAATACAAAATTGATTGAGCAACTTCTTGGACCATAAGGGCACGTTCCCTGCCATTAAGGGACTAAAGGAAAACTGGCTGATATTCGCGGAATATAAAGGAAACCTCTCTGCACCCAATGCCTCCTGCAATTTCTTTGCCTCAACAACTCTGCAAATAGACCGATTTCACAAAGCCTACTGCGCATGCGCGCCTTTAGCGGAAGTAGCCAGCCGCCATCTTGGTTGTAGTCCTTCGTGTTGTCGTCTGCACGACAGCCCACATTACTTTGCGCCTTGATTGGCAATATACCCGGCCACAGTAGCTTTGCGCTGCTTTGTTTATTGCGTTGAGCTCTATAAAGGAAACAGAGACGCCAGGACGGAGTTTCGGGGGGTGCAATGCTAATCGCGGTAGGAGCAGCGCAGAGAGGATGGTCAGTTGCCGCATGAAAGGGAGTGACTGCGGTGGCGACGGTGCGCTTCTTACTCGAACCTTGTTTAGGAAAATGCTGCAGGTGACGATGAAAACGAGCTTGACCGCAACTTTCGTTAATTTTGTCAGCAGAACATTTCGACGCATAGCGATGCACGTGGTTGGACGTCTTCAGACAGTGCTTATATTTCTTGCCACCTCGTTTTGCTTTTTCTGTATTCGCTGAATTCGTCTAGGCATTCGCTATAGGCGTGTCACACAGCGTTTGTTGTCTTTATTTTTTCATCATAGCCCTTGTGCAAAACTGGCCACGCGATTGTTTTTTTTCTTTATTCACGTAAACACATAAATGTACTCACGACGTACTCGGCGGGTAACCAGCTGGAAAGGTGAGCGGTTCGAGCGAGCTATGCCATTTTTCTAAATGGAGTTGTGAGAAATGCTTGTGTTCAGTGCAAAATCAGAAAAGGAGAAGCCAATCGGGGAGGTTTGGAGTACGCCAAATTGGGGTTTAGGGGTTTTTAATTTCGTGACCAATAGTTTTATTTTGATTATTGCTACAATAATTACTTTTTGATTTAGGTTAATGTAACCTTCTGCCAGGGCGTCTCCCGTACGACTCACTCTCGCTATTTTCGCAGTACGTGTCTGAACACGTTGACTGATGGATAAGCACTGGATGGCCTTTTTTTTCGAAAACAGCGAGCAAAATGTGGTTGATATGCCGGCATAAATGGCATGTGGCTGAAACTAGAATACTATGTATGCTCAACGACTAGTGTGCAACAAAACGTTAGGAATTATTTCACATTTCCACGGCTTTATGGCCTCGCTTTCTCTTTCCGTGAAATAGAGAAAGCACTACCGCTAGTATGACAGCTCTGGATATCAGGAGTTAATACACGCATCAAACGCACATTGTGGACTCCTGAATATGGCGATAAAACTGAGCACACTTGTTCGTTTGCAAACTTACATTGTGCAGAAATCGTTTCAAAGATGGCTTGACGACGCAGCATGAAGGTAAATCCGATCGCCTTATTTCTAATAATTTAAGGGACTGCCTCAAAGCTGAGGGGAGCGTAAAAGGCATTTCATACAGTTTTGGAACTTTGAAATTTGTGATTTGCCAATGTCCACTGATCAACAGGAATAAGACGGCTAAATATGCTGAACAGCACTTAGCTGCCTCACGTGAACAGCTTCTACGCAATGCCTTGGGGACTTTTTCTCTTCTAAAAAAAGGAAAATCCGGGACTCTCTGCATCGCACAGTTGTCGGAGCTCATGACACCCCTCAGGCGAACACACCTGTCCCGCAAACCCAGCATTCATGCAAAGAACCATTGTGGCGACGCAAACAGGACTATACATGGCTGGCGGCTGGGGTACCACAACTCCCAGAGTGCGTCGAGGCGGCGGTGGTCTAGCGCAACTGCCGGTGAAATCGGTCTATTCTAAATTGAAAAAAATATCGCAAAATTGCAACAACCGGCACTTGCGCTGTAACTCTCCGTAGCTGCAAGCGTAACCGTCCAGAAGCTTTTTCTACTCCGTCTTCGCAGCGCTCTATCATACCTGAGGAAATTTAGACCTCACAATCCTTCTGCCAGAATAAAGGCCCCTCCTCAATAAGTGGCAGATTTAGTGTTGACGATGTAAAAAATAGCGCACAGGGAACACACGGGACGGAAAGTAAACGACGCGGACAAGCGCTTGTCCGCGTCGTTTACTTTCCGTCCCGTGTGTTCCCTGTGCGCTATTTTTTACATCATGAACGTTATCCAACTTGCCCAACTTTCAGCTTTGTTGGATTTAGTGTTGACGTTTCGAGAAGAGCTTGGCCAGTTCTTGGCGCTTAAAAAAGTACTCCGTACTTCCCTTTTAGAGTTTTTTTGGCCGACACAATACATTCGAAAGGACTGGTGCGTATAGAAGGTAAACTTCTGCGAAGCGGGTCTGCAAACGCAATGCAGTTACAAGGGTACTAGCCGTGTCATATTCACTTGTTTTGAGTGCATAGTCTCGTATATGCAGACTATGAGCAATAGCGGTGAATAGGATGCGTTGATGATCGAGTTGGTGCCCGCAGCTACCACGACGCTTCCTGCGATGACCGACGATGAATGGCACAGGTTCCCGCGTGTGCGTGAAAGAAATACACTAGCCATTATATGCGCTGTAACTAGGACCGATAATTTTGGCTGTTTTTAATTCAAAGCCGATAAGCGCTGATGTAACCCCTTTGGAAGTTTCATGAAGCTAAAAAACAGCGCGAAGAAGATACGAAACCTCACATGACGACAGAGACAAGCGCTTTCTTAATTCTTTTGCACTATTTTACTTAGCCTCGTGAAGCTTTCCTAGTGGCAGCGGGCACAGCACTTGCGCTGTATACCTGACCCATTCACTCTGCACATCGCAGGTTGTTTGGATTCCTGATAGCGAAGCATCACCGTATCACGGAACTATCCCACGGAACGCCGACTGTTTCTGCCCGTGGCCAGCGGTAGCTCTCAACCGTCCTGCGGCGCTGCCAGCCGGCAGCTGAAACGCCCATTGGCCCTTGCAGTGGGTGGCATCTTGGACTGCCGCTATATAACCGGAAAATCTACCGTCAACGCTTCTTGGCAGCAGTGGCAGCGGGCACAGCACTTGCGCTGTATACCTGACCCATTCACTCTGCACATCGCAGGTTTGTGACCTTATATTTACTCTGTCTGTTTTAGTGCACCTTCGCCACTGCTGCTGCTGCTGCTGCCTGATTGTGGTTCCCTGTTACTTTCTGTGCATAGCCTTTAGCAGCCTCCACGCACATCAAACTCTTGACAGTGTTGTGTGAAACTTTCTTACCTGCTGTAGACCTCTAATATTTCGAAGGCTGCTATTGCAGAGTTAAGGCTTGAATTCGAGGAAAACCTTAAACAGGAAATGGAAGATAATATAGCGGAGCTTAAAGCAACAGTGGAATTCCTCAGTGAAAAGTGCGAGGAAAGTAAAACATTGCTGGAGTCTACGCAAGCAGAAGACGAAAAACCGCGAGAAGAAAATGAATCCCTGAACGCAAAGCATGAGGCCTTCGAAACGAAACTGGAAACTGATGAGGACAGGCTGACTCAGTGTGAGCAATACTCCCGAAATTGCAACTTAGAGATCAAAGGTGTCCCTGTGCGACAAAGGGAAAATCTTGCAGACATTCTTTGCAAGATTGGCGAAAAGGCCGGAGAGCCAATCGATGCATCAGACATCGAAATTGTGCACCGTGTGCCAGTTGCCAAAAAGTCTAGCCATGAAAACATTGTTGTCCAGTTTGTACACCGCAAGAAACGTGACGCAGTCTTGGAAAAGGCTTGTAAAGCTAACATTGTGGGAACTGACCTTGGTCTAGACACTTCTGACACCGTCTATGTCAATGAGCATCTGTGTCCTCAGCTGAAAAGGCTCCTCGGAAGCGCGGTGGCGCGAAAACGCGAGGTTGGGTGGAAATTTGTTTGGGTTAGAAATGGCCGCATTTTTGTACGAAAAGCTGAAAACTCGCCATTGCTTAAAATTTTTCGTATGTCTGACCTGTCCAAGATCATTTAAACAACTTCCGGGTGCCACAAAGCGATTTCAGAGTTCAGTCTTATCAGTCATGGAAACATTTCTTTCTTGTTACCCTTGTTATCATGGTCTCATGACGGGAAGGCCACTTCTTGTCCGAAGAGCAGATACAGTTATCACTCCCAAAGTTACATGCGCAAGCTTGTCCGCCAACGTCACTCTTTTGATTCATGAATACCATTCAGCCCATCCTAATCATTCAGGCTTTCACTCAATAGAAGCCATTTTTGGCAACCTGAATACGCCCCCCAAAATTGATCACAGGATGAAAAGTGTTCGTGTGCCCGATATTTCTACCACCGTATATCAGTTCTTTCTCGCGGCAACAAAACGTGCATTATTCCTAAGCCCGCCATGATTGAACCACATGACGTTGTTTTTCCCCAGGTAGGGGGGAACTTTGGTTTTTTCCATTGTAATGTACAATCAGCAAGGAATAAGCACGATGACATATCGCAATTTCTTAATGAATTCTTTTTTAAATTTCAGGTTGTAATGTTAACTGAAACTTGGTTTACAACTGAATATGATGTCTTGACCCTACCTGGGTACACTACCTATTATTTAAATAGGCAAAGCAAACGCGGTGGAGGAGTACTACAACTAGTGGAAGCCGGCTTGCCCGCAAGCTTACTATCAGATTTTTCAATCTCAAATGAAAATTATGAGGCACTTTCTGTCGTTTGTGGCTGCAATATGTTTACAGTTATATACCACCCACCTTCTGGAAATCTAGATGCCTTTTACCAGTTCCTGGAAAACATGTTCTCTTTTGTCAATAGCAGTCAATTAAAACTAGTTATAGGTGGTGACCTAAATATTAATCTCCTTAAACATAGTACGGCATCACAGGATTTCACATTACTCCTTGAGTCACACGACTTCAAGAACGTCATTACAGAGCCAACACGCATCACAGTAGAATCAGAATCACTAGTAGATATGTTCATCACCCAACGTTACATAGACGATATAAAGGCTGGTGTTATTGCGACTAGTATAAGCGACCACTTGCCAATATATATGTTTTGGAATGCTAATACTCAGAATAAAAGAAAAGCTATTCTAGAAACGGTCACAGTTGAGGACATATCTCCTAATGCGCTTGATAATTTTCGGACTCAAATTTCCTTAACAAACTGGGACGCCGTGTTCGAATCTCGCCAAGCAAATGAGGCATATGATATTTTCCTCGATATTTTCAAACGCGTTTACAGGGATTGCTTCAAAATTAAAAAGGTTAAAAAACCTAAAAAAGTACGGAAGCCTTGGATTACGGCCAAATGCTTTGCTATGATCCGTAAGAAGACGTCCATGTATGCGCAATTCATAAAAAATAGGAACCCAGCAGACCTCGCTAATTTTAAAAAGTACAGAAATTTCGTGACGCGCTTTCTTCGGAATGCAAAACAGGCTTATTTTAACATCTTACTTGGCAGGGCAAATAATCGCACCGATGAGCTATGGCGCGCTCTAAATACCATCATGAACCGCAATAAATATTCATATTCAAGTAACACAAAACGGAAAAACTCTCGAGGGCCTTCAACTCGCAGACGCATTTAACTCCTATTTTGTTAACTTAGTAAAAAGTGGTCATGATGAACGTGTGACGAGCTACTTGCGTAATCGTAACGAACATACCGCTTTTTTTTATCCAAAATCTGAGAATGAAATACGTTCGCTCTTTACATCACTAAGCAATAGCAACACAAGAGATATTGATGGTCTTAGAATTACACCGATAAAGTTTGTCTTAGACTACATTTTGCCTGTGCTCAATCACATATACAACTTATGTTTGTCATCAGGTGTATTTCCCGATAGCATGAAACGTGCTAAAGTGACTGTTATTTATAAATCAGGCGATAAAAACGCATTTTCAAACTATCGCCCCATATCTGTCCTTCCCGTTCTCTCAAAACCGCCTGAGAAGTTAGTATTGCTGAGGCTGGACTCATTCTGCAATCAGCATTCATTAATTTCCGCTTTCCAGTTTGGCTTCCGAAAAGGTATGTCCACAGAGTTAGCCTTACTAACACAAAAAGAAATCATCCTTAATTCATTTTTGGATAAGAAATTAATAATGGGCATTTTCGTAGATTTCACAAAAGCATTCGACAGTTTAAATCGCCAAACGCTGAGAGCAAAATTAGAATTTTATGGGTTTCGAGGCATTGCCTTGGAATTTCTCAAATCATATCTTTCAAACCGAAAACAATGCGTTGCTATAAATAACAATTTTTCTTCTCTGAGGAACTTGAATGCAGGCGTTCCTCAGGGCAGCATATTGGGGCCACAGCTTTTTAACTTGTATATAAATGATATAGGGAATATAGCCGAGGAATCACAACTTATTGTTTATGCCGATGACAAGTATTTTTGTTCAGTCAGATAATCCCAGTTATTTGTGCAATAACGTAAATTTGACACTACAAAACCTATACGAATGGAGCAATAGAAATTCCCTGCAGATCAACAGTGCAAAAACCAAAGCTGTCCTGTTTACACCCTATCAAAAGCCAATTATCTACAACTTTAACATTCATATCGGCAATAATCCTATTGAAGTGGTTTCAGAAGCAAAGACACTTGGTGTGACATTTCATCAGCACTTATCATGGAACTCACACGTGCAGCATATATTAACCAATCTTGCCAAAATATCAGCAGTACTCTGGAGGCTTCGTTACATTTTACCACTGAAATTTAAGCTATTAATATATAACGCGTTGTTCTATGCTCAACTAAATTACTGCGGACTTGTATGGGGCACAACATCAAAAGAAAACATAAATAAGATTTTTTCTCTGCAGAAGAAAGCCCTTCGTCACGTAGTCAACATTCTAAGTGAAAGCCCATTACATAATACCTATTATGAATACAATGTTATACCCTTTTCAAAATTGTATGACTCTAACCTGTCGATGAGATATAAACATAGCTTAAAAACTAATAACAATGCATTTTTGTCTTTATGTAGTTTAAAAAGCCTTCCTGACAGGGGGTATGTATTTCGGAATAAGGGAACATGGCACGTACCATTCACCAGGCTAACACACGGGCTAGATAGCGTCGAAAATCGCCTTCCGAGATTATTGAACAATTTATTAATGATGGAAATCGACCTGCAAACAGCCACTAAATGTAATATAAAACTTCATTTCATCAACCAGTTTCATGGCGTTTAACAGTGTCAACCATCTTCATAACCAAAAACAGAGCTTTTGTAACACGTCATTTCATCCCAGAGTACTGTAGTTGTGTCCATTTGTCTTTACTATTTCTTTTCCCTTATATTCAGGCGAGTTTGTTTATTAACATTGTCATTTTTCAGGTCTGCTATCACGTGAGCGTTTGTTGCATTTTGTTGTATTTTTTATATTGTAAAAGGCTGCATTTGTAACATTATTCATTTCCTGCTCGAAAATCGCATGTGCTGTAAATTGTTCTCTTTTAAACATTTAACATTTCATGCATAACTGCTGCACAAACTGCCATGTAAAGCGGCTGGGGACCCAGTCAAGCTTGCCTCAGAGCAGCTTTTTCTCCCCACTCCCTGCATTTTTATTTGTACTAAAAATGCAAAATAAAGATTGATTGATTGATTGATTGATTGATTGATTGATTGATAATTAAGTCTATTTGAAACAAATGCTATCTTTTGTGCAGTTCTTTCGGCAAAAAAAAGTGTTGTACTCCCGCCACAGAGAAATCTGTTCTCGGGGCAAATAAGTACAACAGGAGCTATTCGCCCAACGACTAGCGCGATGCGAACAGAAAACTGAAAGGCAACCAACCACTTTATTTCTTTATGGAATGCGGACACGAACATTGTTTCCTTATTCACAATCACAATCATTACGAGAAAGACCACTCTATGTACATATAATAACTGCAGTAGTTCAACTCAGCCGAACCGATCTGCACGTAACGAAAGCTACATAAGCATGACTAAACATGGTTTATCTTTGGTACACCTTTTATTGTTTCTTAATTCCCCCAACACTTCACAGCCGCGTATTCGTCTTCATTGATTGGCTTGATGGACACCAAAGCTGATCAGCCGCCGCGGTGGCTCAGTGGCTATGGTGCTCGGCTGCTGGCCCGAAAGACACGGGTTCGATACCGGCCGCGGCGGTTGAATTTCTTTGGAGGAGAAATTCTAGAGGCCCCTGTACTGTGCAATGATGTCAGTGCACGTTAAAGAACCCCAGGTGGTCGAAATTTCCGGAGCCCTCCACTACGGCGTCTCTCATAGCCTTAGTCGCTTTGGGACGTTAAACCCCATAAACCAAACCATAGACCAACAAAAGCTGATCGAAGGTCAGGCCCATACCAAGGACTAAGATCTTGACGCCGTTACAAGAACCTGGCCAAGGGAACGTGAATGGTGGCACGCGCAGAAGGATTCTTAAGCGCGCTCTCCTTCCTCCATAGCGGTCAATTAAGTCAAGTGAACAGCTATGGTTATACCCCATACCTGAAGTCACAACTGTGAACTGAATCACGTCACACAGCGTGATTACCGCGCGGTTTTCTTACCACATCTGCCGACAAATTGCAAGGTCAAAATTCAATGCTAAAGTGTAAGCTCTAAGTTGAAGTTCAGAGTTCAAGATGAAATATGCAAGGTCAAGGTCAAAGTTGAAGCCCAAAGTTCAAGATCAAAGGTGGCCTGCTAAGTGGACCACACATGGTTAGTATCATGTGCATACCACTACTACAGCCGTGACTTATCTCAAGGTCGTTTCAAGGTCATTCTAAAGCTCACGGCGAAATGCGTCCCAGCTGTAGTAGTGTAGCTTTCGCTACAAAACCCTGCTTTAACCAAAGCGTGCGAGCCACCATGCGTGGAATAGCGTTGGTGTGTCTGACTAGCAACACGATGGCCATGCATACGAACCCTGTATTGCCTACATAGGGGCGCTTTCTAGGAATACAGCGATCGGTCTTAAGGTTAGTCGCCATCTGTTCCGTGTATATGTGGGGGTGAGGAGCAACACCCCGGCCGAGGGCCTGTGCGCTTGGCGCACCGCGCCAAGCGCAAGGTCCGGTGCTGTGCACCGCTGGTGTCGCTGGCGCCATCCATGGGAACCTCCTGTAAAAATCGCCTGTTCGACGAACCCGGAATTTTCCGTCACACTGATGGCATGCGACACCGGACTGTCCGTGACGCAGGGCCCTTAGCTTTGGCATTATATGCAGAAAGCGGCTTTCTCTGTAGCCTGCAGATCGGAAGCATGCTCAGCGCACTGGAAACGATGTCGGTTCGCACTTCCGTGCATGACATAAAGCACCGGAAGCTTGTGCGGGGAGGATGTTTCCAACGTGCAAGGTTGCGTTTGCACAGCCTTACTACATTTTACGATTTATTGAGATTTATTGAGGTTGATATTTGTTGTACAAGCAGTAGAACGTATTGCGAGTTTCACATTCGAAGATTTTTGGGTTTTCAGCATGCGGCTGCTTTGCACTTTAGCCAAAGCTCTTACCAGTACTTGAGTTCCCAGGGCCTAGATTTTTGGGCCTTAATCATAAATAACTTCCTGCACTATTCTTCACTCCATAGCGAGCGATTTTCGTAGTTTCCACGAGGTTTGTTGTTTTTTTTTTGCCTCGACTATTTTTAGGTGGCTGCCTAGCGTTTTCTATCCTAATTTCCGTCATTTTATTTATTTGTACAAGTCCCTGCAGCACCTCAAGGTCATCATTGCGGGGGGGGGGGGGAGGGACTGGTTGAAAATCAACATGTGACAAAAGCTTAAACCAGCTATGCACAGGTGGTAAAAGCAAAAAAGTAACAAAATACGTAACAACGATCAGTCATCTCGACAGCAAACGGTCTTCAGGGCACCCCGGTACAAAGTTCACAACACAGAAATGGAGAGGGCACACTATCGCATGAAGCGCAATGCTATCCAAAAGACATGAAGTGAATGGGATGATATTAATCTACGGCAGACTTCGTGACAATTAAGACAGAAACTAGGAACACGTTTTACCTTCACCAATGCTCTTGGGAAGCCCATGCCAGTGTGCGGAAGCACGCGGAAAGAATGAAATGCGGTAGACGTCAGTAGGACACCGCATTTCAAAAACTTTCAGCTCGTGATCACACCGTTTAGAGATGAAGTGTTGAGGGAAAATGTGCAAGTTATTATTTGTTCCTTTGAGATCAGAGTAAATTCGGGAAAAATGTCCTAATTGCGCAGTTAATCGGCTGCGTGGTACTGTTTTTTAACCATGGTTCTCTTTAACCTATTTAATAACGCTAGGGAAGTTATAATTACCGGGAACAAATCTTGCAGCGCTGTTTTGGATGCGTTCAAGCTTTTTCATAAGATTAGAGCTTTGAGGGTCGCATACCACGCAAGCGTATTCGAGTACCGGATGAGCATTCTTTATGTAAACCAGTTTTTTAACGTTCTCGGGGGCTTAAAAAAATTACGTCTGACGAGGTTTAGCATAGGAGATATCTTTAGAGTTAAGTATTTAATATGTCTGTTCCATGTGAAATTTTCTGAAAAATAGACCCCGAGATATTTGTAATGGACCTTTTCAAGAAGTAGTCTGTACAATTTATAGACTGATCTCACAGGAAAGCGTTTACGGGTGAATGACAAAAGCTGACATTTAGCACAAAAGCTGACTGTTCAAAGACATGCACCATTTAGTGCACCAAGCCGGAATTTTGTTCCGATCATTATGCAAACTGCTAACATCACAATCATTTGCTACATTCCTGTATATGGCACAACCATCAGCATAAAACCTCACTTTGAATTCCAGATTGTGGACAATGTCATTTATGAAGAGTAAAAATAACAAAGGCACCAAAACGGAACCTTTGGGCACTCGAGTGGTTAGGGTGACATGTGTTTAGTTCCGCTTATTAAAACATGCTGTGTTAGCCTAGACAAGTATTATCTAATCCAACCTGCTGAAGGATGGTGAAATTAATCTGTGGATGGTGAGAGTCAGTCTCTCCACAATCCTTCCGCAGATAATCCACCGTAAATTTCTCTCCATTGCTCTCTTTTTTACAGTGTTCTTGCGTGCCAGGAATGTGCGTCGAGTGAATGGTCGAAAGCAGGATTAGCTTTATAGGGCCTTTGCCATCGAAGCTTGGAAGGGTCCTGGTGGCGAAGCACTTCCGAGCCGTGCGTCACATCTGGCACCAAGAAACTCTATGAAGTAAAACACTGACTATGGAGTCTCAAGAATATTGTGTTTGGTACGCATTCAATAGCGGTCAACAAGTCTTAGCTCATCTCTTTGTTAAAAGGAGAAGAATGCAGTCATGGGAAGACCGATGGCACACGGACGTACGCTGGTTTAGCGGCGGAAAAGAGCTGAAGAGATTTTTTGACCTCCGGAAGAGAATAGACAGCTTATTGAAAGAGAAAGACAACACAGTTACAGAGGCTTCAACTTCGAAGCTACTTCGTTCCCTTACATTTCTCATAGACATATCTGATCACGAATGCTATCACCTGAACACAAAACTTCATTATATCATAAAGAAGTTAGTGTGTAGATTGATTAACCTCGAAACAAATTACAACTCTTGAAGCGCGACATTAGAGCGAATAGGCAGAACCACTTTTCAGCTTTCAAGTGACGAAGCACGTTTGCCAAGACTCTTGCGATTTGGTACGCAGTTTGCAGAAAGAATTTGAAATTCGGATTCAAGAGATGCCAAATTTTCTCTACCCTTCGTTGTGCGAGTGAACAATGTTCAAACCATAGTTCTGACAAGCACGACATGACGACAAAACGTTTAAGATGTAGGTGTCCTGAAATTTGTCTATTTTTTTGGATAAGACAATTTTTAAAGCTCTGCTGCAGCAACCGCTACAAATCATTGCTTTGTTCGGGAGAACATATTTGCGCGAACATCTACTCCTTTTAATGGAAGTGAATGAGTCCAATCTGTGTTCAACGATGACAAACAACCAGCTCACAGCCATTATGCTCATCTTCTCAAAACGTAACCTACCGCCTGATACTGAGTTCCTTGTCGCTGCTAAGCTTTGTCGAACCTGGAGCCCTCGCAGGTTTCGAAACGAAGGTCATTTCCTGCGATTAAAATATACAACCACTTCTTCATCCTATCAATGGTCTTTGTTGTTGATTTTATTTATTACAGTGAAAAATTACAGGGTACGCTTCATATCCACCTTAAGAATATGACGAGACAATTTTGATGGGTTAAGGCCCGCATATGCTAAATTGATCATTCTCGACTTTACATTCATATATCCATCGGAGTCCTCGTGCCACTCCTGGTGCAGTGGAGTACGGTTAAGTGATTTGCCTGCGATGGCAGGCGCTGGTTTCGGCGGGACTTGTGCGGTGGGGTTGCTCCTCCCGCGCAACCTCTGACGACCGATCACTGCACTTGACTGGCACCTGCCACGGTGGTCGGTAAACTCACAATCCAGTGGGCGTGTTGTGATGAGTGCAAAAGGTCACGTGACCTAGGCTGCTACTCAGGGGATCTTTCGCTCACAGTGGCGTCACCGACTGCGACGACGACGATGCCTGATTTTCTACACAGCGAGAGCTTTACCGCTTTCTTGTTAAATGCTTAATCTTGCGACAAGATTCCCCATCCTCCTTCACCACCTCCCCCAACTTTATTGTCCGGCTCCACACCCACGGGAGACGAAATTTGCTGAAAATAGTCGCACAGCAGTAGGAGTGTGAGCCCGCAGCTTTGAGTTTAAGCTCTATTTCCGTCAGCAGTCCTGGACGCTCATATCAGCGCCCACTGGAACGTTCTACAGGAATAGTAGAGCGCTAGCTGCAAATCCAGCGTGATGAAGCAAGCCGTGAAGTGTTCGCATTTGATTTTTGTTCCACTGCCACCTGATTTTCGAGAGGCTCGAATACCAGTAGTTCAAGTGTGGGGGTTCCTAAGGCACTCCGTGGTAGAGTTGGTTCACACCGCCCGCATATAGTTTTGAGCGTCGCTGCTGTCATAGCAGTGGATGTCCGTACAGACATTGCCGCAATCCTTTGGTTTGCGCGTCCACCTCGTGTCCCTATCCGCAATTTAGTTCTACGGCAGGTCGGGGCTATTGTAAGCGGATTTAAACCTCTCACAGCACAGGGTCAAAGTGTCTTCCATACGAACGCGAAGTTGCGCCTGACCTCTTTTGGTGCTGGTTTTCATGTGTGGTTGGTTAACTTTATCGGTGCGATTTCACTACCGAAATCAAAATATGAATTTACGGCATCAGATTTGTGAAGCTCACTAGAGATATCATCGCGATTGTGGCTACAGCGCACAATCGCGCTGTAGCCACAGTAGAGCCGACGTCGCAAAACTACCCGAGTTTGAAGCCGAGCCTGCAGTCAGAATTTTGCGAGCCATTCCAAAATGGCCAAACAGAGCGCGATCGTGGGTCTGTTGGGGCATCTTGAAATAAGGATTCAATGACGCGAACAAAATAAAAGAGGCGTTAGACGCGAACGGGCGCCCGTCCGTGTCTAACGTATTTTTTTTCTGTACCCGTCTTTGCATCCGCTGGTGCCGCTTTTTTTCCTAAATGGTTTGTCCGAGCGGTATGCAGGAGATTTGTTTTTATTGCATCTCACAGCCCCAGGGAAATTCGATCAAAGAAGAGTGCAAACGGAGCATCACTGTTTCCCGGCTCACCATACTGCTCAGGCACCGTCCCTGCGTCTTGCAATGTGGGCTCTAATGCATGTAGTGTACTTGGAAGCAAATAAATCTTCGTCGTCGTAATGCGTGATTTTTAGAGCGAAAGCTCTACTTCTCCCGTTCAAAGCTGAAGGTCATGTGGCTATGAAATGTGACCTTAAAACAGCTGGGCGCGTTCAGCTGAAGGCGCTCGCCGCCTCGCTGCTATCGAATCCCGTGACCCCTCGCCACAGTTGCGTGTGCGGAGCTGGTGGCACTTGCAGCAACGGGACATCACTCACAACTATCGGAAATCGAATGACGCGCAGTTCGCTATATAAAAATGTGTGACCTATGCCGTCGTCATCAAGCGGAATCTAATGATCTTTACGACATGAAAAGTCGTCAGGTCGGATAACCACGCTTAAGAGAGGTTTCACTCATCTTTTACTACGTTCTGCCGGGTTAAACCACAGCTATTTTTTTCCTCTGCTCTTCCAGATGCTCGATGAGAGCAGCGCTGTGTTCGTAGCCTTCTGGCGGAGCCGCATGAGTGAAGAGGTGGGAAGGCTCGCCTGTGTAGCCAACGGTTGGTTCAAGAAGCTGCACACAAAGTCGGGAAGGTGGCAACTCCTACTGAACTGGTCCATACAAAACGACAGAACAAGTGCTCGGGAGCGTACTGCGCGTCAGGCATCGAAAGCAGCGAGGGGAGCGCAGCGTGCTAGCCAGAAAGCAAGACGAAGACGGGTGAAATCGAAGGTAGCAAATTTCTGAAATCGGCAAAGTAACCCGAGTGCCTTCTCCAGGTGAAAGAGAAACGACCAACGGCGGCAGCTTCTGCTGCCGAAAAACCAAAGTGAAAGAAAGCACGGCCGTGAGGGTGCCCTGCTCGAACAAAATGCGGTAAAGCGGACCGTTCAGAAGAGACCTACCTAATAATGCAGTGCGGCTGACACCATCTCTGTAAAATTCTTTGAGATCCGTTGCTGCAATGCCTTTAATGCTTTCAAGTAATCTTGAGAAAGGTATTATTAGACGCTTTTTACTTTTACCCTGTTTCACAATGCGGTGACCTCGGCGGAAAAACCACATTCGTGATAGGACTGGTAATAAAACAACCGCCAGTTCACTTTACATTTCTTCAGGTAAGTTCACGAAGACCGCAATTTAGACACAATTCGCGCCTAATCTAGTTCCCAACGAAATTATTTCAACGGCATGTGAAACTAAATGCGTACGCAAAAGCCGACCTGCCAGGTAAACGAGCCGACTCCGACGGACCTCCATAAGTTTCCTCCCAAATTGGTGCATTTATAATAACGTCACTGGTCACACTGGGGGCTTCTGCTCGAGCCTTAGTTGATGGAAAGATGCCATGCACGGTTGCTCTTTAGTCGCTGCAGCAAGAACGCAGGGCTGCTTTTCGTTTCGGTTCAGCCATGTTCGTATATGCGTGTCAAGTGAAAAGAAGCTGCGATCATTCACTGTTCCGGTCCTATGGCAATGCGAAATAGCTTTCCGGTTGATTTGCGCACTCAATAAAGCCTGCTTAGATTGTTTTCCTTTTGTTTGTGTATGGTCGAGGTTTTCTGCTGGTCTGCCTTGCAGACAAGGAACTCTTCGCATTGCTGGAATGCCACCTAGAGCTCGTTTGAAGAGGACTCAGTTGAGACGCCGTGTAGACGAGAGACTGCAATAAATGAATTCCAGTTCCGTTTGTCGGGTGATAGAGATCAAGCACTGGGAGAACACGTAATCAGTACCTTTCGGAAGAGTATAGATTCGTCTTGCTTCGCAGACAGCTCAATGAAGCCGGGTTGTGTGCCCCCCTTTGTTTTTCCAACTATCGGGTTTTCAGCGCAGGTACCTGTCCAATAAAGATCGACTCAGCTTCCTCAGAAGTAATGTTTTGCTAACTGAGCACTACTTGTGGTATTTTTATTGTTTGGCCTTAATGCATTCAACCAGAAATACAAAGAAGGAACACACGCAGTACGCACACAGGATGTAAGCCTTGACAACACAGGGGCTTCAGATTCTGTTCTGGGCAGAGGCCGAGACACAGTAGAAGGTGCGTTTTGGGGGATCATGCTCTATAGTGAAAGGGAGAAAAGAGGAACAGAAAGCTGGGCGAGTTGGTGGTTACCCATTTTTTGACAGCGCGAAAAGCGCTCGTGTTGTTGTGTCCGTAAACTTCGTCATCTTTTCGTGTTGTTAAAAAATAGAAAAGAGGGGCGAAGGGGTATGACGAAGAGGCATGGGTCACCTCCGTCACCCTTGCGCCGACTTTCCCGCTGGGCTTTGCAGGTACAAGAGTTCAACTTCACTGTCGTGCACAAAAGTGGTCGTCAATACGCCGACGCTGTCTCTCGCGCTTGCCGCTTCTGACGACGGGTTGTGACGGCGACAACTTCGACGACTACCTCGCTTCTGCATCACCAATGTTTCTTGATCCTAACCAGTTCAAGACTGAACAGCGCAAGGACGCGACGTTAACGGCGCTCTTCGACGCCGTCAGTCATTCCTTGCCGCCGGTGTCTGTATTCGTGCCGATTCACTTTGCAAGAAGAATTACACGCGCGCATCACGTTTTCTACTCGTCGTGCCGGAAAGCCATCGCATCACTGTCCTTCAACTGATGCACTCCGATTCCACGTCTGGGCACTTGGGAGTTGCCCGGACCTTTCGCCGAACACAAGAACGTTTTTACTCGCCCAAAATGCGTCAAACGATTAAACAATACGTAGCCAGTGTCCATCGTTTTAAGCTTCCTACGCCGTGTTCGCCAGGGCAGCTGCACCCTATCACACCTCTGACCACACCGTTCGAGCCAGTGGGCATCGACCTGTTCGGCCCTGCTCCCCGGTCTGCGAATCGTAACCGCTAGGTTATCGTGCGTGTTGACCACCTAACACGATACTGTGAAACGGCCGCCACACCGTCCGCCACTGCTTCCGATGTGTCTATTTTTCTCCTGCGCTTTCTCATTCTCCGTCACGGACCTCCTCGCGTTCTCATCAGTAATCGTCGGCGCCATTGTGTACCGCGGGTGTTGTCGAAGAACTACTTCGTCACTGCAAATGCAATTTTCGCCAGTCAACACCGTATCACCCACAAACGAACGGTCTTGTCGAACGCACAAACCGCACGCTCACCGCTATGCTATGGCAATGTACATTCTGGCCACAAGAACTGGGATGGCATCCTCCCTTTTATTACGTATGCGTACAAGACTGCAGAACATGAAACACTTGGTTGCAGCCCATTTTACCGTGTGTACGCTCGCGTTCCACGCCGCTGTATCGACACTATTATTCCTTGTTCTATCTACGACCAGCCTTCCATCGCCGCCACGCTCTGCCGATCCCAAGAAGCACATCGAATTGCCAGCCTCCGCATTTTGCACTCACAGCAGCGCTCTAAACACTGCTACGGCTCCGTCGTCAGCCCATCTCCTATGACCCTGGCAATCGAGTGCGGTTGTGGACGCCGCTCCGGAATCGTGGCTTGGGTCACAAGCTTCTGGCCCAGTACATACACTGGTCCCTTTGTAGTGCTTAAGCCCACCACTGATTTGAACTACGTTGTCTCGCGCCTTACTGATAGTAGCCGATGGTCACGAAAGCCCCAGGTGGTGCATATTGCTCGCTCAAACGATTCAGCTCTCGGGACACTGCTTAACTCGCCGAGGGAGGCTTCGTCTGCGGAGGGAGATGTGTAACGTGCTTTGTGTTGACGGGGAAGCGGAAGAAATGGAGGTTAGAGGAAAAAGAAGCTGGTCGACTTGGCCGGGTTGAGCTCTGTGCCCCGTCAATAAATCTCTTAAATAGACGCCCCAGACGTGCTCAGTTCGAGGTGCGCACGTGTGTGTGTATACCGGGTGTTTTTTTTAGAAGGTCCAAAATTTTTAAAAAAAGGTAAATTGCTTCAGATTTATTTTAGCACTGGGGCTATACTGGAGGCTACAGCGTACGCCAGGCAAGAGGCAAACTGCTTTAATTAGTTCGCTGATTAACTAAATATGTTAATTAACTTTTCTAATTTTTGTTTTAGGGGATATGTTGTATTCGCAGAATTGGAGATCGTCCTCTAAACAGTCCAACCGAGAAAAAAGCAATTTCAATTAAAAATTTTTCACGCGCGTTACGAGGCGCGAAAAATTCACCCTGGTAGGCATCTTCACACCGTAACGCAGCGGCGGGAGCGCCTCTGACGTAGTTCACTCCGCCCTGCGCTTTGCGTCACGCGTCCCGGACAGGCGGCCTGCGCTATCGCTGCTTATCTCGATTCGCTCCGCGGCCTCACGGAATGCCGCGCTGGAACAAGAACGCATTGACACAAAGTGCAGGGCGGAGCGAGCAACGTCACAGGCGCTCACTGGGCGCATTTGTTTTTCAGTCCGGAGTGTCCGGGACTACTTGCGGACTCGAGTCCGGTATTTGTTTTTCTCGGGCAGCCCGAAAGCTCCGCCCACCTGCCTGCATCGCCATAGCAACGCGTTCGTTTTTAGCCTATGGCAGTCCACGGGCTGCTGAGAAGGCAGCAGACGACAGCTGCGCGCCGCGCTGGCAGCCATATTGAGTTAGACTCCGTGTGCATTTTGAGTGCTTTTCGTGTTCCTGGAGGTCGATATCATGCGTTAAACCTTCAAATGAGCTCCGTAGCTGCTCTCTGAGCCATCGCAAGACTTTTTGTTCTTGCATCTTCGTTTATTTTCTTGAAATCCACCGCATACGGACGCGCGTTCGAAGCTGCGAGCGCGTATTGTTTGCTCGCGTCGTCAAGAGGTTCTCGTTCGCTTGTTTTGCGACATGCTGTCTGTACGCTTACCTGAAAGCATCGCAGGTGAACCACTCGTATACTGGAACAGCTATAGAGCTTGTTGTCAACATTTTTGCGAAGGCTTTCGTCTATGTGCCTATCCGCAACGAGTTGGGCTACTTTGTGCGAACTTCGCCGCAAGCAGTAGCGGCGAGCATACCTCCGAAGCTGAGTTCTGTAATGCACCTACGCTAAGCTGACAGTACAGTCTTTAAATCGACTCAGTATCATTATCGAGCGCACGGCGTTGCTTCGGCGTCGTGGTGGCCGTGGCTTGCATCGTCTGCTAGCAGATGACAGCGTCCTTGTACGGTAACCGAGGGGGAGCCCGGCTCTGGCGGCGAGTTCGAAAGCAGCCTATGGCATGCCTATGGCAAGTAGGTCATGTGACCATGATGCTTTTCCTGTCCGGGCGGAAGCCGAGACCTGCCAGCAAGTAGTCCGGGACTGGAAAAACAAATGCGGCCGACGCTGTGTTACAGTGTGAAGATGCCTACCAGGGTGAGTTTTTCTAGCTTCGTTACGCGCGCAAAAATTTTTTTCATTAAAATCTTTTTTCTTGGCTGCACTGTTTGGAAGACGATCTCCAATTCTGCTAATACAACATATCCCCTAAAATAAAAATTATAAAAGTTAATTAACGTATTCAGTTAATCAGCGAACTAATTAAAAGAGTTTGCCTCTTACCTGGTGTCCGCCGTAGCCCTCAGTATAGCCCGAGGGTTAAAGTAAATCTAAAGGAATTTACCTTTCTTTAAAAATTTTGGACCTTCTAAAAAAAACACCCGGTATATATATATGTATATATATATATATATATATATATATATATATATATATATATATATATATTGGCTGTTGGCTTCTGTCATATTTATAACGAGCCCCTCATTCCCCTTCTCTAGTTTGCTTAATTGCTTAGCGAGGGCCTCGGTTCTGGCAGCCTTGACGCCATAGGAAGCATAAGAGGGTTCTCACGCAGCTTCCACCCTCGTCGTTCGATGACGTTCTACGTCACACCTGCGGTAACTCAGGACGTTCCACGTCCGCCGCTTATGAACGTGGGTGGCGCTGATGAACACTCTCAAGGTTAGGTTACTTGTAAACATAAATACCCCCGAAAGCAGAAGATTTGACAGCCGTCGCCGTAGCTCAGAGGTAGAGCACCGGACGCGTAATTCGGAGGTCGTGGGTTCGGATCCCACCGGCGGCATGTGGTTGTTTTTTCTTCTGCTTTTCTAATCAATTAGCATTAAGCGATAACATATTCAGTAATATTCTAAATTGATCAACACCACAAATTAAACACATAAATTAAAAAAAAATCCCCTTTGCCCCTTGGTTTCTGTGGCTGTTGGCTTCTGTCATATTTATAACGAGCCCCTCATTCCCCTTCTCTAGTTTGCTTAATTGCTTAGCGAGGGCCTCGGTTCTGGCAGCCTTGACGCCATAGGAAGCATAAGAGGGTTCTCACGCAGCTTCCACCCTCGTCGTTCGATGACGTTCTACGTCACACCTGCGGTAACTCAGGACGTTCCACGTCCGCCGCTTATGAACGTGGGTGGCGCTGATGAACACTCTCAAGGTTAGGTTACTTGTAAACATAAATACCCCCGAAAGCAGAAGATTTGACAGCCGTCGCCGTAGCTCAGAGGTAGAGCACCGGACGCGTAATTCGGAGGTCGTGGGTTCGGATCCCACCGGCGGCATGTGGTTGTTTTTTCTTCTGCTTTTTTTTTCTTCTGCTTTTCTAATCAATTAGCATTAAGCGATAACATATTCAGTAATATTCTAAATTGATCAACACCACAAATTAAACACATAAATTAAAAAAAAAAAAAATCCCCTTTGCCCCTTGGTTTCTGTGGCTGTTGGCTTCTGTCATATATATATATATATATATATATATATGTATATATATATATATATGCGAAATTAAGAAACGCTTCTTTTAAGTGAACATTTATTGGGAGTCGACGTTTCGGACAGAGCCTGTCCTTTTTCAAGACTGAAGTTACATGGTTCTTGCTTCTCTTCTTAAAGGGTCTTCATCTGTACAGGTGTTCGACACATGAGCCAAAACAAGCAGACGATGCAGGAGGAAGAATGGCTCAAGGGACAGAAAAAAAGAAAAAATTAACAAAAGTACACAAACGGAGCAGGGAGGGGGAAGAGGAAATGTCGTCGCCCGCCACCCACGTATGCGGTCGCGGGGAGAAAAGACGAAAAAAAAAGAAGAAAAGGAGAGAAAAATCTCTGCCTCTCCCAACCGAGAGTAGAGTAAGCATGAAATGTTTACGGGCCTAATGTCATCTCGGTGGACACCCGAACCGCACCGTACAGGAAGGGAGGAACGCCACCACCCGTTCGGCGCGATGCATTGCCCTTTGAACGCAGCGCTTCTCCCCCGGGCCCCTGTGCGCCTGCGCGGCTTTGCTTCGATGCGCGAAGCCCCTAAGAGATCACGTATGACAACGAAGTGTATCGTGGCATTTATGTGCTTTTTGCACGCGTTATTAGAAATTGGAAATTATAATTCCGTGCATTATCAAACGCACAGCTCGACTGATATCTTGATACGTATAGAGAAGGCACTGGCAGCAGTTATTTTTTGTGACTCGTTTGGAGACCAACCGGCGCTTGCATGCCGGTCGCGTAGGAGGGCTTAGAGAGTCTCATTAAATCTCGTTAAGTCTCGTACGGTGCCCGGATGTTCTCGTTTCATACATTTGTTTTGCCCTCAGTCATGAGTGTGTTTCCAATGTTTTGTTTGTTTGCACTGTTGAATAAACTTCCCTTTTATTCAGAGCTCGGATGACTGGAATTCAGTGCCCGTATGATGGCTCTCGGTCTCCGCGTGACGTCACCGCACTACCGACAACGGGAGCTAAAAGCATTTCATGCTTAAAAAAAAGCGGGACGGCAGAATGGACGGCGAACCTGAGTCCCAACACAGCGGGCAGCTAGTAAAATGTATGGAGACAGACAGTGCCCGAAGCATAGATTTGAGATGCACTCAAATGTTGTCCACTTAAGCGAGTAAACAAAATACAAAGAAGCAAAGAGGGGGGCGGGGGAACTTCCGCCATGTGTAACTCCTTTGGCAGGATGAGTCAAGGCGGGCAGAGTGGAATTTAACTAGACACAAGTGGGGTGTAGATACGCTCACATGCGCACACCCATAGAAGCAACAACAACAAAAAAAAGAAAAAGAAAGGAAAAGAAAAGGCCGGAAACGGAGGCGACTTTGGGCAAGAATAGACCTTTCCACAAATTGCAGCGCCGCGCCATCCCCTAGCGGATCCGCGCAAAGCATGATGGGAGAAAGGAGCGGTCGCCGCCCGCGTCGTCTGCTGTCAAGCGTGTTGCTGTGTTGTGCCGCCGTGTTCAGGCGTTGTGCGTCTTCTCGTGCGCGTTGTAAATGTTGCAGCGCACTGCTGTGGTGGTTCTCTTAGTCTTTCTGCAATTATGTGGGGATTTTTTTAGACATTCGACATGTCTGCAGATTAGAATCGCGGTGGCGGTCAAAGGTGCTGCGTGCCCGGCTGTAGTAACAACACGAGAAAGGACAACATTTCATACCACGCATTCCCCAAGGACAAGAAGCTGAAGCTAGAATGGGTGCGCAGGATAAATCGGCAAGGTTCGCAAGGGCGATTTACCCTGTGGAAGCCTTCGAAACACCACAAAATATATGGTACGCATTTCAACCCTAGCGGGCGCAAAGGATACATGGATCGTCTCTCCACGATCTTCCACACCGAGTGTATGCGGAACGGACGCCTGCTGTGATTACGCAGAGCAATGGGCACATGCGAATCTCCAACTTCGGCTGGTGACCGGGGCAGAGGGCGTCGCGACTAGGTACGGCGGAAGCCACAACCGGCAGCCTGAAGGCCGCCCGCAATGCTGCTGCATAATTTTCGTTTTTTTTTTTTTTTTTTTTTTTGGGGGGGGGGGGGCTTTTATGAATAAAGTTATTCATCACCACCATGGGCACATGAGCGGCGAGGGCTCTGTGTATACATGCATTGGGAGAACGCCGGTCTGCGTCTGGTGGTGCTCGGCTGTTGATCCGCGCCGCGGAACGCAACATCCGACTGTGCCACGCTTACTGTGTCAACCAACTGTGTCATGTTTAGCAAATAGCTCGTGTTCTGTCTAAGGGAGTGCTTGAAGATTATATATTACAGCAGTGAACATTTACCGCGTCAGCATGAAATTTCCCCAGGAGTGCGCCGATGAGGACAACTGCACTCATACTGTTGTTTACATCGCTGCGTACGAACAGTTAGTACGCGTTTTTATGACATAAAACGCAATCGGCGCTTTAGTTCTATTAATCAACCTGTTTTCTTTTTTACCGGCTGTAGCCGTGCTTGTTTACGCAGTGCGATAATGTGTGGGAAGCGATGGTGCGATCGCACGCCTGAAAAACACTTAAATATCGCGCAGGACCGGCGCTTCTCGTTTTTTGTCCCGGCTTCCTCCGACGTGATCAGTACTTTATTTTAAACTACTTTATCCAGAAGTATGTTTGGCGACCGTTCGCTTTAACTGAAACGGCCTGACTTGTCATCCACAAGCTAGCGACGGCGACGACTGCTGCTGGCCGTAAAGCACGGCTTGGCAGTCTGGGTCACACCGGCGTTTCACGTTCATCATATGCGTGCCCAGCGATGTAAGCAATAATTAATTTCAGGTCACTATTGCCAAAACTACACTCGGTGACCATTTTCATTCGCTAAAGCTAGTGATTCGCTCATCACAACCGCCGCAATCACAGATCATATCCCACGGACCCGCTAGGCCTATAGTCGTCGCGGAAGGGAAGGGAGTCGTCGTCGACTGAAATTAATTTGGCAAGCGCTTATCGCTGGTGACTGTTCAGGTGTGCACATGTGAAATGTGGCCGTTCGTTTCGCTCATTTAGAAGCGCGAACATATTTGCACCGCCGCCTCATCACCGTGCTTTCGCTCAGCCGCTGACAAGGCTGACCGTCCGCCGATCGGATACGTCGGTGTCGTTGGCCTGAAAAACGTGTCCCACTGCAATCATATTATAGTAAACTAGATATTTCACTATAATCACATGCTGCTGTTGACCGTGATAGTGTCGTTGTCGGAGCTGTGTGACCACCGCCGTCGTCATCGTTGTACACTGAAAACGAGCTGAGGCTTTCGAATGCGCTTGGAAGGTTTCGTCCGTCGAGTCCGAATGTCATTCCAGTTTTCGAATGTCATTCGAACGTTCCCGTGTAGCACAGGTATAAGAAACAGCGATGGCGACGAGATGGCAGAGGAAGGCTTTCCGGTGATCAGGCGCAGTCGCAGAGACGGAACGAAAAGACGCGAGAGCGGCGCCGCGGGCGCCGCGGCGCTCCGTTTTCCCAGAGTGCTTTGCGCGGCCGCTTGGTGGCGCGGCGGAATTTGTGGAAAGGTCTATTGTCTCCTGGGTCCACTGTGAATGACGGGAGTGCTTAAGGTTCTTTTTTTTGCGCCGCTCTCGTCAAGATGGTTTAACGGGGGAAGGTAAGAGCGCGGTGTGCGATGAAGACATCGGTGTAAGCGTATGGGGGAAAGGAACGGCCGAGGTTTGTCAAGCCGGTACTGCAAGGTCAGCGCTGGATTTGCAAGGGGCGTATTGAAGACAAAGCGCCCAGGTTAGCTAGAGACAGGGCATGAGCGCGGTGGTTATTAAAGGGCAACTCCGGCGTTTTTCAGCCATTTTAAGTTAATGGCTGTTTTGTGTTCCTAAGAACCTCCTGTAATATGTACGATACAAGGTTTTCAAAAGCAACCGTAAACTAATTTTTAAACAGCAAAAAACGCAAACCTCGAAACCGAAACCTTAAAACCGAAACCGGGGAGGTGCCTTCGTGCGGTATTGACTGTGACGTCACGAGCGGGTTCGCCCGCGCTGTGAAGTCCCCGAAGATATCACAACTACCCTGAGCCGCGCTGTCGACACGACTGAAAGCGTGGAGGACAGCTTTTCCGAGACCAGCGAGTCTTTAAAAGACGACTCATTCGACGATTTTGGACTGGACGAGTCGCCTTTCAGGTATGATCCACAGCCGCGCGAGCCAGCCGAGTCACACCACAGGCCGCGTCACCTGCAGCACGGAGACGGTCTGAACTCGAAGTGATTACTTGAGTCATTTCTCGTGCATGCATTTGTGACAGAGTCGTCAGAACAAAAGGTAACGTGATGCTCCCGCGGAAGGCTGTTCGTGTGGCGAGTGCCGGCCGACCCAGCCTGATGAAAGAATGTGCTGCCGGAACGTTGCCGCGGTGCACAACGTCCTTACAGGGGCATGCATCACCAACAGTCCTCTCTTTGCGAAGCTTTGTCTCGACGGCGAGCTTTTGGAAGTGAGTTCACGCCAGCTACAGTTCTACAAACCAACTTCCCTCTTCTTCTTGATGGCCGAGCTTCGTTCAGCTGGCCGCTGCTATAGACGGTTGTACTAGAATAACGCTGGCACAGAATCTGCCTTCAAGCGCCAGTTGAACGAAGCCTTAGCGAGTCCAAAGCTCTCTTTGAAGTACACGCTGTCTTCATAGCAATCTGGCGCGAAATGTTCCGAGCACAAGCGGGAATGCTTCCTCGGAGACCAGTTTACACGGCGGACAGCTCTCACCAACTTGTCGCGAAGGTTCTTATCGCTAGGAAACCTATGCTAGATAGACAGACAGACAGACAGACAGATTTATTTGACATCATGTGTACACAATGTCGGGAACATGGGCAAAAAGCCGGAAAAAGCGCGGCTTGACAGGGCCCATGTTCCCTATTAATAAAGGCTACATATGTTATGAATTCTGGTAACAAACACAATTTGACAACAGCAACGATTAGGAAATGGTACAAAGATCACCTTTAAAAAAACACAGTTTAGTATTCAATTCGACATAGGAGTATGAAGTAGCAATGAGGGTTATTAAGAAAGTCAATTTGGAATACAAGTGATTAAGATATTTTACAATAACAATGCTTAGTAATAGTTTACTATACAATTCAACATAGCAATACGAAGTAGTAATCAAAAATGCAAAACAGAATTTGGAAAATACAAAACTATCACAAATTACAACAGTTCAAATCAAACAGTATGAAAAAGTTTACCACACAGACATTTATCGCTGGACACAAATGATCACGTAATGTTGCCGAGTGAGTTGAGTAATGATGGCAGTCTGTAACTTAGTGCCTGGGTTCCGTAGTTAGTTCGTGTTTTTGGAATGTACCATGTTTCGTTATGCCGGGTATCGTAAACGTTAGTATTTCTTGTGAGGTTAGATAGCTCTTGAAATAAATTGTTACCCTGTTTTTTGCTTCCTATAAATCGCCTAAGGAGTAAGTCATTGTATATGGAATTCATGGTGGCTATGGAAAGTCTGTTAAAAAGTGGTTCTGTGTGAGCGAGGCGTGGTGCGTTAGCAATTGCACGGACAGCTTTCTTTTGTAATAATAACAGCTTAGTAATGTTAGTTGCGTTGGTGGTACCCCAGACCAGGTGGCAATAGTTAATATGCGATAAAAATAGTGAATTATATATTAGCACCTTAATGGCCTGTGGTAAGAAAAAGCGTAATCTTGTTAATATGCCAACACCTTTCGCAAGTTTTTTAAGAATGAGTTGGACGTGATTATTCCATGTTAGGTGTGCGTCAAATATAATTCCAAGACTTTTTATGTACGGAACAAGTTCAATGGTCGATGTACCTATAACGAGGTCACTGTTAATGAAGTTGTTTTTATTTTTCGCTTGAAATAACAAGCCTTAGGTTTAGTGCTATTAATAGAAAGTGAGTTGAATGTGCTCCATTCGTGTAATTTACTTAGGAAATTATTGCAGCGTGGCACAAGATCAATAGGATCGGAAGAAGTAAAAAACAGGCTAGCATCGTCAGCATATGCAATTAATTTCGCAGTATTATCAATGTTTGTGATGCCGTTAATGTACAGATTAAACAGTAAGGGCCCAAGAATACTTCCTTGTGGTATCCCAGAATTAATTTCCATGATGTCAGAGGTGTAAGTGTTGATGATAACCCGCTGGCTGCGATGCTGTAGGTATGATTTCAGTAGATCTAGAAATACTCCTCTAAACCCATAAAGCTCAAGTTTCTTCAATAACGTTTTATGATTAATGCTATTGAATGCTTTTGAAAAGTCAACAAAAATACCTAGAGTTAAAAGTTTGTTTTCTATTGCCTTCAAAATTAGTTCTTTTTGGGTTAAAAGTGCCAACTCTGCTGAACGACCTTTGCGGAATCCAAATTGAGAATTCGTCAGTATGTTATGTTTATCACAAAATGTAGTCATCCTGTCATTAATTATCTTTTCTATGCCTTTTGAGAATACTGGAAGGATACATATTGGTCTGTAGTTGGACATTACTTTTTTATCGCCACCTTCAAAAAGAACGCTTACTTTTGCTAGCTGCATTGCTTCAGGAAATATGCCTTGCGTAAAGCAGATATTATAGATATGCGTAAGGACGGGAGCTAGGATATGTATGACGTACTTGACTGGTCCGATTTGTAAATCATCGGAATCTCGGGACCTGCTGTTACGGAACTTTAGGAACGTGTTTTGGATTTCATCGGCACAGGTAGGTTCCAAAAATGCACTATCACAAGTTGTATCTCTGATATATCTTAGGCTATGTGAATCATGTCGACTGTCAATTGATGTTGTGAAAAAGGAATTAAACGAGTTAGCTATAGATGTTCCTGATTTTAAGATACCATTCACAGCTATATCCGGAATGTGGTCTTGGTTTGTGTTATTCCTGCGGAGTACTGTGTTAAGTCTCTTCCAAAGGATGTCGCTACGTTTTACTACTTCCGTGTTAAAAAGATTGTGAAGGTAATGCGTTTTCGCTTGCCTAATAACTGCAATCAGTTTATTTCTAAATTTTTTAAACGTCTTAAAATCATCTAGTTCCCGCGTTTGCAAGAAATGCCTGTAAAGTGAGTCTTTCCGTTTGATCATTTTTAACATGCTTTTGGTAATCCAGGGCTTTCTCGATTTCTTGGTCTGTATCTTTTTGTGTTTAAAGCATTTGTTGTAGCAAGATTTGACCAAAGTTATGAAGGCGGCATAAGCGTGATCAGGGTCACATATTTCGTATACCACTCCCCGATCAATCTGCATCAATTCCTTCTGAAATTCTTCTAACGTAAATGGGTTTATATCTTGAAATACTACAGACTGACGATCATTAAAAGGTTTGGTTTCAATACCTGCCTCAGTAAAAAGAAAAATTGGCAAGTGGTCGCTTATTTGTGCACCAATAACTCCTGAGGTAGTATTGTCAGGGCACAGATTAGTGATAAAAACATCTATCAGTGTACTAGAATCATTTTGTATTCGAGTAGGTGCAGTAATTAGATTAGTACAGGCATTTGACTCCAAGAGTGTTAATAACTCACACTGGTACCCTGATTCCTGCAGCATATTAATGTTTATATCTCCTCCTACTACTATGTTGTACCTATTTTCATTTGCCCAGCTCAAAAACTCCTCCAGAAATTAAAAAAAAGCGGAAGTGCAACCAGTTGGCGGACGGTATACAACGGCGAAAAGGTTACTATTAGACACTACGGTTAGTATTTCAAAATCAGTGCTACTTCGAGTGTAGGGCTGACAGACTTCACCATCAAGAAAATTTTTTAACATCAGCAGAACACCACCACCTTTCTTCTCAGAGCGGTTTAAATAAAATGTGCGATAACCAGAAATATTGAGTATGTCGTAGTCGTCCTGATACCAAGTTACGGTAAGCATGATGACGTCATATGAAAAACCAAAACAAGAAAATAATGCATGCAGCTCATCTTGCTTGTTCCTGGCGCATTGAGTGTTCAAGTGAAAGAATGACATGACATTTCTTTTAGCTGAATAAAGATCTGTTACGGCTGATGGTGCTAGTGCAATGTTACTCATAGCCATATTTGATGATAGGGATGATAGCCAGAATCAGAAATGCTGATTATTGCATTTTATCTAGGTCCTCGGGGCAAGTCACACGAAGCACGTTCGATGTCTCGGTTTTCCTAGCAAGTATTTTGCCTTCCTTTACCCACGCATACTTCCAACCTATTTCCTTCTTTTTGGCAACGGTCTGTCCAAGAAGCTTTTTAAGGGCCGGACACAGGTGCTCGTTAACATAGATGGGTGATCTGCCCGAAAGACCAATGTCAGAGGTAAGGATGTGCTTTGTGCGGGATTTTGAAAGGAGTGCATCGCGCTTGGCCCGTGCCCGAAACTGGACAACTATGTTTGGGCACCCTCCATCTTTTCTGGTAACGCGATGGCAAACTTCAATGTCATCTTCATCGATTTGTTCGTCGCAGGCATCCCCGATTTTCTTTACCAAGTCTGTCACGCTTTCATTTTCAGTAGACGGTATGCCTTTCAGCTCGATATTTTTATTTCTGGAATACTGTTCCAGACTTGTTATTCTTTGCTCTGAGCTATGCGCGAACTGCCTTAGCTCTACGAGTTCTTTCTTGGTGTCTGCTAGCGATTGTGCTAGTTGCTCTTTTTCTTGTTTTAGAGCCGTGTGCTCTTTCTTTAGGGCTTCAAGTTCGTCCCTTGTCGTGCGAAGGGCTTCAAAGGTGTCACTCATAAAACTGATGCTTTGTTTCAATTCATCTACTTCCTTCTTAAAATCAGCGTTTTGTTCATTCACATATTTCAACAGTTCTTTGATTGACGTGGGTGCTTTCTCACCCATTGTGAACAGCGAGCGATCAAGGCGTTGAGCGAGTAGCAAATGCTATGAATGCTTATGAATTGTAAATGAATGCTACACACCTGCAAAGAAATGCAGAAGCGGTAAGGCCTTGGTCGATGCCCTCGCTCCTAGATCACGCCCGTTGTCGCAGATCAAGAATTTATGCACCCCACAGCACAACAGAAGTTGCCCTGACCCATCACTCTGGCGTACACATTACATCAGGCACGCTGAGATTAGCGCGAAATTGCGCAGGTGGTCGAAATAATTCCGGAGAGCTGCCCTACGGACCTCTTTCTTCCTTTCTCCTTTCACTCCTCCCTTACGTCGCGGTTCGGGTGTCCATTACTGCGCCATTTACTTTGCTCAAAACCAATTTTCAGTTTTCCCCTGCACGGCCAGCGCCAGCGCGCGCCCAACCAGCTTGACACGCCGCCCCGCCAGTGACGTCACAGAACAGGGTGGCCTGTAGAAGTTGCTCGATCAGTGGGTGCCGCTCGCGTCGAGGAGCGCTTGTCTTCAAAATTCGCTTGCGGAAAAACTACGCCGGTTTCAGGTGCGAAATTTTGCATGAGGCATCAGACTATCATAAAGAATACACACTTAAAATTTAATTTCAATCGATGCACATCGAAAAATCGCCGGAATTGCCCTTTAAAGCGAATTCGCTTTAATAACCACCACGCTCATGCTGTCTCTACCTAATCTCCCCTTGTCAAAACACATTAATGACAGAAAACACCCATTTAAAGGATTTAAACTAACAGTCTTACAGGGTGGGTTCAACAACACACGGGAACGGGAGCAACGCGAGTCGTACTTTATAAGTTTGGAACAATCGCCCAAGGCATTAATGAGAACCTGGGCGCTTTGTCTTCAATACGCCCCTTGCAAATCCAGCGCTGACCTTCCAGTACCGGCTTCACAAACCTCGGCCGTTCCTTTCCCCCATACGCTTACACCGATGTCTTCATCGCACACCGCGCTCTTACCTTCCCCCGTTCGACCGTCTTGACGAGAGCGGCGCAAAAAAAGAACCTTAAGCACTCCCGCCATTCACACTGGCCCCAGGCGACAATTCTTCCCCAAAGTCGCCTCCGTTTCCGGCCTTTTCTTTTCCTTTCCTTTTTTTTTTTTTGTTGTTGCTTCTGTGGGTGTGCGGATGTGAGCGTATCTACACCCCACGTATGTCTAGTTAAATTCCACTCTGCCCGCCTTGACTCATCCTGCCAAAGGAGTTACACATGGCGGAAGTTCCCCCGCCCCCCTTTTTGCTTCTTTGTATTTTGTTTACTCGCTTAAGCGGACAACATTTGAGTGCATCTCAAATCTATGCTTCGGGCACTGTCTGTCTCCATACATTTACTAGCTGCCCGCTGTGTTGGGACTCAGGTTCGCTGTCCATTCTGCCGTCCCGCTTTTTTTCTCTCCTTTTCTTCTTTTTTTTCGTCTTTTCTCCCCGCGACCGCATACGTGGGTGGCGGGCGACGACATTTACTCTTCCCCCTCCCTGTTCCGTTTGTGTATTTTTGTTAATTTTTTCTTTTTTTTCTGTCCCTTGAGCCATTCTTCCTCCGGCATCGTCTTTTTGTTTTGGCTCATGTGTCGAACACCTGTACAGATGAAGACCCTTTAAGAAGAGAAGCAAGAACCATGTAACTTCAGTCTTGAAAAAGGACAGGCTCTGTCTGAAACGTCGACTCCCAATAAATATTCACTTAAAAGAAGCGTTTCTTAATTTCGCATCTTATTTCTAGCAACCAAGTACTTTTATCTTATTGTGCTATATATATATATATATATATATATATATATGGTGGTTTTGTTTGGTTTATGGGGTTTAACGTCCCAAAACGACTAAGGCTATGAGAGACGCCGTAGTGGAGGGCTCCGCAAATTTCGACCACCTGTGGTTCTTTAACGTGCACCGACATCGCACAGTACTCGGGCCTCTAGAATTTCTCCCCCAAAGAAATTCTAGCCGCCGCGGCCGGGATCGAACCCGCGTCTTTTGGGTCAGCAGCCGAGCACCATAACCGCTGAGCCACCGCGGCGGCTATATATATATATATATATATATATATATATATAACGTGGCTAACGTGGTGTATATATATATATATATATATATATATATATATATATATATATATATATATCAATCGCTTTCGCAAAACTTCCATGGAAGAAGCAGAAGATGAAGATAATGGTCGGATGGACCGGTAGAGAAAAAGGGAAAGGGCAGAAGGACGATTGTAGGCTTCGTCGCCGTCGTGCTTCTATAGAACCCCTCTGTAAATTAACCCCTAAGCACGTAACAGCTTTGGTGAGAGGTGCCGGGTATCTTGCAGGCTTGCACTACTGCCATTGGACATGCCTGAAGACGACAATACCAAGCAACCAGGACCATCGAGGGCGAACAACTGGCCACATTATCGAGAGCTCCGGACATTCTTTGAAAATCCTGAGGAGGACGTTGACGAGTGGCTGAAACACTACGAAAGAGTGAGCCAATATAATCGCTGGAACGCTGCTTCTCAACTGGCTAACGTGGTGTTCTTCCTTGCCGCCACTGCATTCGACTGGTTCGACATAGTGAGGATTCACTAAGTTCATGGGCTACCTTTGCAAGCGAGATGAAAAAAAATGGCTGAGGCTTAACTTGGTTAACCCTGGTCAGATGCGAAGCATATTGATGGCTAGGCTTGGTAATACATGACTTTCCTTGGTTGAATACTTGGTCATTTTAATACAACCACTAGAAGCCTTCGTCGTGGGGGAAGACAACGGCATGGCTACAGCGGAACGCCGACTAACCCCGAGACGCGCGTTGGGTGGGCGCCTGGATTGCCACGGAAGCCGCGTCCGCCTGCCCGGTGGAGCGAGCGTTTCACCTACACCGAGTGTGAACGCGCGTTCGAAATGCGCGGGAATGCCGCTCGAGGACATTCCGGTGTCTGTGCGATGGCATCGTTCTCCCTCTCCCTGCGCGTGACGGCGATCTGTCGTGACGTCATGTGTCACGTGGTATATCACGTGGTGTGAAGTCACTGTACCACGTGGTCTGCACGGCGTGCAACCACAGCGACGGCGCGAGGTGGACCCCCATCTTCCTCTGTCGTGACGTCATGTGTGACGTGGTATGTCACGTGGTGTGACGTCACTGTACCACGTGGTGTGCACGGCGTGTAACCACGGCGAAGGGCTGTAGTGTACTTCAGTCTTCCTCTGTTGTGACGTCATGTGTCACGTGGTATGTCACGTGGTGTGCACGGCGCGTAACCACGACGAAGGGCTGTAGTGTACCTCCGTCTTGCTCTGTCGTGACGTCATGTGTCACGTGGTATGTCACGTGGTGTGCACGGCGCATAACCACGGCGAAGGGCTGTAGTGTACCTCTAGTAATATGCTTCGCATAAAAATTCTGGGGACGAATCGGCAGAGAAGAAGCGAGCGGAACAGACATAGCTCCACCGCGCCCAAGTACCCGGAGAAACTAGCACTGCATACATCGAAGCTATCTTAAAGGGGTGGAGACACCAAATTTATGGTTCGCGCGTTCTTAGTTGCAAACGTTTCTTATGGCTCCAGGAAGCATGATACACACTCAAAGATTCATATATTCACAGTGAATAATTTATTATAGCATTTTTAGGTGAACGATTTTCGGTTTCGGTTTCGGAACGCCGAGTTGTACAGTGACGTCACAGAGGGGGAAGATCAACTGCTTCGCTTGGTCACGTGGGCCCACAAAAGTTGTGACGCACCTACTGCTGCATCGTCTGCTTTCCCACACACGTGCTGACCAGCGCATATGAAAACAAACAACTGCACGTCTAGTCCCAGCAGCTCGGATTCTGACAGATCTGATTCCAACGAGTGAGGACATCGACTTTTTTTTTGTTCGCACGCTAATATCGCCTTCGCGGGTTCGCGTGAGGATGCGAAACACTTTGCAAAATGCCAGTAAGCATCGCTGCACCGCTCTACCCAAGCTGCGCCCACAACCGGTGTCACACTTCGCTGCCGTGCAGCAGTACCTGAGCGCTGCTTGGGATGGTGTACAAATATCACAAGAAAAGACAAGATCACCTTGTTATCAGAACTGCCAGCTATACTCGAGCAGCGACAAAGCATGTCTGCTTATGTTGGGAGCTTTCGGCAACGGCACCGCTCGCGGGCGCTCCGGGCGACGAGCTCTGCTGCTGCCTGGCTGCCGTGGTCGTCGCTAGGCCTATAGCCTGTTTAGCAAGCGGCCGGCGCTTCGGAAGTCGCCTGCGCTATAATAAAAGGCCTACTTTTCACAAATAGCTGTAGTGTTAACAGAATCATCTCACAATGAAATAATAGTATGGTCAATCTCCTCGACGCCTTCGGCAGCGGAGCTAGCGGGCGCCAGGCGAGCCGGACCCCGACGTCGCGCCAGCGGCAGCTGCTAGGCGCGGTTGTGAGAAATTTGCTCATATCACAGTTGTTACCTCTACTAGCAGCTCAGTATTGGTCAGCGATCCTCAAAAATGACACTTTTTTCACATTTCTTGTCCAATGGTTTATTATTTACGTCAAGAACACTCTTTAGCTCGCTTTTATGACGTCGGCAGACGGTATCCAGGCTGACCTACCGGCCGGCAGACTCGGCGTACTTCACGTCCGCACAAGAAAATACAAACAGCCATGCCACCAGAAAGGATGCTTTCTAGATTCGAGATACGACAGCATGCATCTGTGCTACAAGTGGATCTTTCGGCAGCGACACTGCCTGCGGCAACGCCGGCCGACGACCTGCGCGCTGGTCCAAGACTGCCCTAGTCGTCGCTAGGCCTAGCTGCTTTCGTTATCGACTCCGCAGCTGAGGGAGCTTCGGGACTGGCCAGCGCTCAGAAACGTGCTCCGCTCGGCACCCCTTTACTGTGAACTCGTCCCATAATAAAAGATATGCTCGATTTCCGCGACGTCTTCAGCAACAGAGCTAGCAGACGGCAGGCGAACCGCACCAGGTAGCAGCAGCACAAAACCGGCTATGGGATGAAATTTGCTTGCATCGCAGTCATCACTTCTACCAGGAACTCGGTATTTGCCAACGATCGTCACAAACGATGCATTTTTGATATTCATATATCCCAGGGTTTGCTATGAACGTGAACAAACAATACTATCGCGTTCTTCAGATGCCGGCGTTCGGCACGAAGACTGGCGCAGGCCGCCCGGCTCCAAGGAGTGCGCCCTATGTCATCATGACGCTGCCGCTCTCCGCGCTCGCATTGGCTGCCGCTTCCCGTCGTTGTTGCCGCGAGCGGCCCGCCGTTGACATCTAGCAGGCCGGACGCAGGCAACGAGCTGCAATCGGACGTTGCGACGCTGTTCGCAACGGCGCGCCGCAAACCGAGCGAGTGGCGGTTAGCAGCAAACGCGGCTCGCTGGTGCGTCGACTGCGCTCACGCGGCTGTGCCCCGCTCATCGTACGTCACTGTATTTTGGTATGACGTCACTAAAACTTTATTTTTCTACACCCCTTGTGACGTCATGGTTGATGGCGCTAGCGAATGGGTCTAGGTCGTGAGAGTGAGCATTTAGGTAATCTTTGGAACCGAATTAAAATATTTTTTAAACGTTTGTTGCGTCCAACACCTGGCAGTGACTGCCCTTGCATACATAGGAATCCCATAGCAGGCTTTTTATAGCTTCAAAATTTGGTGTCTCCACCCCTTTAAAGTTATGTAAGCTAGTGAATTTCAGTATGCTTCAAGCAGACAAAGTCGGCCACTTTCTAAAAGGAATTGCGGAAGACGTTTATAATTTCCTGATTAGCAAAGAGAGCCTGAGCACCACGGCTAACGTTTTAAAACATTTCACAACATTTGAAGCTCTTAAGCTGCGTGGAATCACTCCTAAATTCGGAAGACTGGCCAATGTCACCTCTATAGCCAGTGTTGAAGCCTGTCCTCCACATTCAATGGCTGATATGATAAGAGAGATTGTGCTCGAAGAATTGTCCAGATCCAGGGACACCTTCTTCCGTGCAGAATGTCTGCGGCACAGTTGTGCACCGCATGCAGATGTTGCCGCCCTGTCCACTCCGTGGGCCCAACCTAACGGCGCTTCGCCTATGGACGATCGGAAAAACATTGCCCAACGTTGTGGCGACCAGCCGAGGGGAAGGAGGCCCACCTACCCTGAAGACGTGGTTCGTCAGTAGCGAGAGCGTGGCTACAACCAACGTCGCGACTTTGTTCGCCAGGACTCTTATGATGGCCGCTGGCGCTCTCAACCTTTGTGCTACTGGTGTGGCAATGCAGGGCATATCGCTAGAAATTGCCACCGTCGTTTGCCGACTGCTCAAGACTACCGACCCCCGGCGAAGATTCACGAACAACTGCACACTGAACAGCAGCGATCCCCGACTATGTCCGCGTGGGACACGTACCATTCGACACATTTGCAGTGTTCATCACCTGCATCTGATTGCAACGTGACGCCGCCACCTCGGCACCAACGGCGGTCACCTTCTCCTCGACGTCGTGCTTCGCCTCCGCCTATAGAAACTCAGGGGAGCGAAAATAACGACACGCACCACCGTTGGAAGTGAACAGAAGACTGATGTTTATTGCATTGCGATTGTTCGATATGGATTCAGAATGTCCATGGTTGCCCGTAGGCAAAATTACATCCGTCGAAGTTTCTACATACTCCCCTCCCCCCCCCCAATGAGCCTTAGCTCATTCGTAGAGGGATTCGAGGAGTTGCACTGGTCTTCGAACCACAGTTCCACTCGGTAGGCGCACCATGCAGGCCCGGGTCCGTCCGTCACGTCCGACTAACACCTCGATGACTTCTCCCATCTTCCAGAGTTGCCGTGGCAGAAGAGGCTCGTATACTAGTACCAAGGCTCCTTTCTTGATGGCGTTCGAGGCTGTCGGTATGTTTAAATGTGCAGTGCGCAGACTGTTCAAGTACTCCTTCTGCCACCTACGCCAGAAGTGGTCAGCCATCCTTTGACGATATCTCCAACTGCTGTCAAGGTTGTCTGACCGAGGCGGCTCAGATGCGGAACTAGAAACGGTGGGTATGGAGGTCAGACGCTTTCCCACCAGAAAATGCGACGGAGTGAGAGGTTCCGGTTCAGTTGCTTCTGCGTACACGTATGTGAGTGGTCTGGAGTTGATGACTGCCTCAATTTCTGTGAGGACTGTTGCAAGCTCCTCAAAATTGGAGTAGCTGTTCCCCAACACTTTTTTGAGTGAAGACTTCACAGATCGTACCAATCTCTCCCAAAAGCCGCCCCACCAAGGAGCTCTTTCGGCGATGAAGTTCCTTTGGATCCGATGGTCCGCAAAATATCTTTGCAGCTCTTCTCTATGAATGGTTTTCCACATCTTTCTTAGATCCCGTGACGCACGTTGAAATGTTTTTGCGTTGTCCGAGAAAATAACTCGACACACTCCTCTTCTTGCCACAAATCTTCTGAATGCCTTCAAGAAGTTGGAGGCAGACATGTCTGTCACCAATTCAAGATGTATCGCTCGTGTGACAGCACATGTAAAAAGGAGAATGTAAGACTTCTTGTTTTTTCCTTGATCTTTGGTGTTGAGCGGACCGGCAAAATCTATGCCTGTCACCTCAAAGGGCAACGCTTGTGTTACCCTTTCAGGAGGTAAGGGAGCCACTGCTTCAGTGGCTGCTCGCCTGTTGAGGCGGTCGCAGGTCACGCATTTCTTCAGCACCCTTTTTACCACTTGTCTTCCCTTCATTATCCAGAACTGCTCTCTCAGTTCTGTGAGCGTTTCAAGTGGTCCAGCATGTAAAAGGCGCCTGTACGTTCCGTCAACTAACAGCTCGATGAAGCGATGGCTCGCTGGGAGAACAATGGGATGCTTGGCATTGTAGGAAAGCTCGGCATACTTCAGGCGTCCCCCAACTCTTAATATTCCGTGATCGTCTAAGAAGACATTGAGGTCACGTATTGGAGACGCGTTCAGTATTCGCTCTGAGCGACGAATGCACTGGAGCTCTTCGGGAAAAGCCTCGCGTTGTACATCTTTGATCAGGCAAATTTGAGCGTTGTTCATCTCTTCTGCTGTCAGATATCCGTTCCGTCTCTCGGTGGGATGTCGTGAGTTATACAGATATCGTTGCATCCAGGCGACAACTCTCACCAGCTTAAACACTGAACTGTAGCGTTTAAAAGGTAGAACAGATTCTTCCACTCCTTGTGTCACACTGTGAACATGAACTGGCTTCCTTTCTTCATCGCCAGTTGTATCTCCAGAGTGATCTCGCTGCGTGGCCAGTTAGCGCGGGGTTCGGTGAGCCAAGAAGGTCCTTGCCACCAAATCTTGGTTGACGTGAGCACCTCAGGGGAAACTCCTCGGGTAAGGAGGTCAGCAGAGTTTTCCTTTCCTGGGCAGTAGTTCCAGATGTCTGGATCAGTCAGCTGCTGTATTTCCAGCACGCGGTTGGCGACGAATGGTTTCCACTGTTGAGCAGAACCCCTCACCCAGTGAAGCGCTATTGTCCAATCTGTCCACAGAAACCACTCTTCCACTTGGAGACTTGGCGATCGAGTCAGGTAGTCTTTTAGCTTGGCGCCCATTAGCATTCCCATCAGTTCAAGTCTTGGGAGAGAAAGCTTCTTCAGCGGGGCCACTCTCGATTTCGCCAAGAGCAAGGTTACTGTCGGCCTGCCTTGTCGACATGCGCGAAAGTAGGCAACGGCTCCGTATGCCTTGGGGCTTGCATCCGTAAAGATATGGATCTGCAATTCGTCATCGGCAGCACTGAGGCACCATCTTGGAACAGTTATTGCTGTTAAGTTATGCAGCGCTGTGTGCCACTGCGTCCACGCTGTTTGTACCTCTTTAGGCAACGGTGCATCCCAGTCAACGCCTAGTTCCCAGAGCGTCTGAAACATTAACTTAGCTGTCACAGTGACCGGGGAGATCAGCCCCAGGGGATCGTAAATGCGCGCCGATGCCTGAAGGATAAATCTTTTTGTGTTGCAGTTCCAGTCTAGAAATTCCAAGACAGGTTCCACTGAAAAGGCCAAGAGATCTTCTTCTTTATCCCATACAAGTCCTAACACGCGCGTGGTGTTGGCTGTGGGACATTTAACTTGGCTTGTCGCACACCCAGTTTTTTCCTTCTGAAAAATCTCCTGTAGTCTTTTGGAATTTGAATTCCACTTTCGAAGAGTCATGCTTGCCTCTTTCATTATGCGCACTGTCTGTCGATAGAATTCTTCAGCTTCTTCTTCTGTATCTGTGCCTGTGATGAGGTCGTCGACGTAGAAGCTCTCTTCAAGCGTGGTTGCTGTGCCAGAACAGTCGTTAATCGTATTTAGATGGTGGCGTATTGTCGCGGCAAGTAGGAATGGACTGCTGGTTACTCCGAACGGGACCCTTGCCATTCTCCAGACTTCTAGCGGGGGGTTCGGGCTTTTCTTTGTGGGTACCTGCTCATACCAGAAGAAGCGTACAGCGTCACGATCGTCTTTTCTCAGTGAGATTTGCAGAAATGCCTTTTCGATATCTGCACTGAGTCCGATGCGGTGCGTTCAGAAAATCAGCACCATTTTCAAGAGGTCCGGGTTTAAGTGCGGTCCCGAATCTAGTGCTTCGTTGAGTGCCACGCAACCCGCATCACTCGATGACGCATCGAACACGACTCTGACCTTAGTTGACAGGCTATCAGGTCGTAGCACCGCCCGGTGCGGCATATAATACACTCTATTCTCCGTCTGGCTGACTTCGTTCTTTGGAAGCTTCTCAGCGAATCCGTGTTCGAGGTACTGACGTATGGCCTCATCGTACTTATTCAGCATTGTCTCATCTTTCAATAGTTTCTTCGTGAGACTAGCCAAGCGTTTCCTCGCGACTGCTTCGTTGTCGGCAAGATGAAAATTCACTGGCTTCCATCGAAGAGCCACTTCGTACCTCCCATCGATATGTTTAATGGAGGATTCAAAAGCCTTATGAACTTCTTCATGTTCTTGCTTATGTGGAGGGGGTTCGGAAATACCCATGCTTTCCAGCTCCCAGAATGACCTGAGCTCGGTGGCCAGTGCACTGGTGTTTTCCCTTACACTGGCTCGAAGGACAGCTACGGTTGCACTGCCGTTGCTGTGGGGAATGGCTCCCTGAAGTGTCCACCCGAAGTGTGTCCTAATAACCACCAGAACACCCTGCATCTTCTGTACTTCGCCGGTCACTAGAGTCCAATAATAGTCAGCACCGATCAGAATATCAATGCCATTGCTTGTTAATTGTGCAGGTGGCAAGGTAACATCAGCAAGCTCAGTCACTTTATTTCTGACTTCTTGTACCACATCCTCAGGGATCAGAAGCTCGTCAGTACAGATTTCAGGTATCTCCAAGGCTTCCAAACAATGATCCCTTCGGTCGTACTGGCTCCTTAACCAAATTCGCACTCGTCTGCGCTTTTCTTTGATAATATTGCCTGTTCCACCGAAAGGATAGATGGTAATATCTTCCTCACCCAGTACCTCTATATGTAGCTGGCGTGAAAGTTCCTCTGTTACAAAGGTTCTTTGACTTCCTCCATCAAAAAGCACACGGCTGAGGACTCTTCGTTGGCTACCCTCCGCCCAGACCTGAGCTGTCTGGAGCAGCACGGCGGACGTCATTTGTGCCCTATTGTGCGTCGCAGAGTGAAACTCATACCTGTGCTACACGGATACGTTGGAATGGCATTCGAGTCGAACGGCATTCGAAACTTCGAATGGCATTCGGAATGGACGGACCCGCGCGGTGCTACACGACCGTTTCCAAACGCATTCGAAAGCTTCAGTATTCTGTCGCCATGCTTCAGGGGCGCTGCTGCCGTCAAGTTTTGTTTTGAAAAGTATAGCAGCAACATTTAATTTGTATAGTTGTAATTCATTAGAAAACTGCACCCTTCTGCAATAAAACGCCTTTTCGAAGAAAATTTTGTATTTATCTATTACTAAACGCTTCTGTGTTAGAAAAGAGGCAAGAGTCCACAGGCGTGACGTCATATGTATATATATTTTTTGCGGTCTGTTGGCTACACCGGTCTCTCACTACTGCGTTGCTCGTGCTGGTCGCTCGCTGTTTTCTGCAACCGTCTGAAAATGAGTGACAACGAAGATTTTCAGCTAGCTTTAGGGGTTGTTAACATCATGCAGCTGGACTCAGAAATAGAAGCGGCAAAAGCGGAAGCCGACGAAATTGAGGAGCGGCTACATTTCCTGAACGGCCTGATCACTGGAGCTGCCATGGCATCTGCACGAGTAGAAAGGAGTGTGTGGATGCTCCCTCGCAACGAAGGTTGGTTCGAGCGAATTGTGCCCCAGCTCAGCGAACTGGAATTTAAAAGACACTTCCGTGTGACACGCGCTACGTTTCGATATATAGCTGACAAGTGCCGACGGATGCTGCAGCGCATGGATACCAATATGCGCGAGGCTATCTCTGTCGAGAAGCGGGTTGCCATCGGACTTTTCAAGTTGTGCTCCTCGGCGGAAGACAGGACTGTCGCTCTCGTTTTTGGTGTCGGGCGGTCGTCGGTAAATGCAGTGTTCCACGAGTTTTGTTTGGTCGTCGTGGAAGTTCTGGATGCCGACTGGATCCGGATGCCCACTGCGCAAGGCATGGAGGAGCACATGCAGGAGTTTTTTGCCGTATCTGCATTCCCGCACGCAGTGGGCGCCTTGGACGGGTGTCACTTCCCTGTGTCGCCACCGGAAGAACACGCTAGCGACTACATGAACTACAAGGGGTGGTAAGCAGTTTCTATAATTTCATCACATGTTCAAATGTATGACATTCGTTTTAAGAGGATATGTTTTAAGAGGATATGATTGCATATGCAACAGACAAACTTTTATGCCGCCTGGCTTCCTGCTCAGTACCTGAATTAAAAGCTGTGTTTTATTGCTGCTAATTTGTTTGGTACAAAAGCAGCGACAGCGCGTACAAACAACCATGTTTTTAGCCTCCTCAGTTCTTTCACTTAAGCTAGTTTACTCTTAGCCCGTTTTGACTTCTGTGGCAGTGCTGACCCATGGCGTACTTATGGGACACTCTTGGAGGAAGCAGTGGAGTAGAGAACGGTGGGAGGGTCAATTTAACTCTGTATGAAATATTTTTAATTCTAAGAAATTGGGCTTATGTAGTGTCCTCGTACAGGGAGGGGGATGACGTCCCTCCCTCCCCTTATCTGGCCGTATATGTTTCATTTTCACTTTTTGGAAGTTGTGATATTTGCACTTTATTCATGTCACCTCTTTGCTTGTCCTAAAACTGTGCAGGTACAGCATAATCCTGCTGGCCCTGGTGGGCCACCGATACAAGTTTATGTTTATAAGCGTTGGTTGGCCAGGACGGTGCCATGACTCCTATGCGTACCACAGGTCAAGCCTGTCGGACATCGTCGACGCACCCTTATTTCAGTCGCCAGTCGCCATGATGAGCGGCACAGCAGTGCCACCGCTCATTCTGTGCGACCAGGCATTCCCCCTGACTGCCAACCTAATAAAGCCATTTAGCCACCGAGGGCAGCTGAACGAGGCAAAAAAGACTTTCAACTATCACCTGTCCAAGTCCAGGCGGATAGTAGAAAACGCATTTGGCAGGATGAAGGCAAGGTTCCGGTTTGTTATGAAGCGCATGGAGTGCACAATTGACAATGCTCGCCTTGCCATCCATGCAAGTTGTGTCTTGCACAACATATGCGAGCATTTTCGGGATGAGGTGGTCCCACAGTGGCATGCTGAGGCTGAGGCTAACAGCATGGTCCTTGAACAGCCAGCGCACACCACTGACGTTGTGCTAGGCACTGGCGAAGCTGTACGGGAAGCAGTTGTAGAATTTTATCGACAGCAGTAAACATGTTGTGCCGGAAAACAAAACGTACAAAACGTGTGTACTCAGGCTATGAGGGACACCATAGTGAAGGTCTCTCGAAATTTCAACCACCTGGGGCTCTTTAACGTGCACTGACATCGCACAGTGCACGGGTCTCTAGATTTTCACCACCATCGATATTTGACCGCCGCGGCTGGGATCGAACCAGAGTCTTTCGGGTCAGCAGCCGAGTGCCATAACCGCTGAGCCACCATGGCGGCTTGTTAGTGTGTGTGTGTGTGCTCATCAGTCTACCGGGGAAAGACAGGATTCATCAGCATGCTGTGAACAACCGTGTGTGTGCATATGAATGTGGGAAGGTGTAAATATCTGTGTATGCTTCGGCCTGCCAAAGAGAGAACACTCGTCTTGCCTTCTTGTTAAATGCCCTGCCAATGCCCAGTATTTATTGATTTTGACCAGGTCAGCAGCCGAGTGACATAACCGCTGAGCCACCATGGCGGCTTGTTAGTGTGTGTGTGTGTGTGCTCATCAGTCTACCGGGGAAAGACAGGATTCATCGGCATGCTGTGAACACCCGGGTGTGTGCATATGAATGTGGGAAGGTGTAAATATCTGTGTATGCTTCGGCCTGCAAGGAGAGAACACTCGTCTTGCCTTCTTGTTAAATGCCCTGCCAATGCCCAGTATTTATTGATTTTGACCAGGTCAGCAGCCGAGTGACATAACCGCTGAGCCACCATGGCGGCTTGTTAGTGTGTGTGTGTGTGTGTGTGTGCTCATCAGTCTACCGGGGAAAGACAGGATTCATCGGCATGCTGTGAACACCCGTGTGTGTGCATATGAATGTGGGAAGGTGTAAATATCTGTGTATGCTTCGGCCTGCCAAGGAGAGAACACTCGTCTTGCCTTCTTGTTAAATGCCCTGACAATGCCCAGTATTTATTGATTTTGACCAGGTCAGCAGCCGAGTGCCATAACCGCTGAGCCACCATGGCGGCTTGATAGTGTGTGTGTGTGTGTGTGCTCATCAGTCTACCGGGGAAAGACAGGACTCATCGGCATGCTGTGAACACCCGTGTGTGTGCATATGAATGTGGGAAGGTGTAAATATCTGTGTATGCTTCGGCCTGCCAAGGAGAGAACACTCGTCTTGCCTTCTTGTTAAATGCTCTGACAATGCCCAGTATTTATTGATTTTGACCAGGTCAGCAGCCGAGTGCCATAACCGCTGAGCCACCATGGCGGCTGGTTAGTGTGTGTGTGTGTGTGCTCATCAGTCTACCGGGGAAAGACAGGATTCATCGGCATGCTGTGAACACCCGTGTGTGTGCATATGAATGTGGGAAGGTGTAAATATCTGTGTATGCTTCGTCCTGCCAAGGAGAGAACACTGGTCTTGCCTTCTTGTTAAATGCCCTGCAAATGCCCAGTATTTATTGATTTTGACCAGGTCAACATAAGCGCTGAGCCACCATGGCGGCTTGTTAGTGTGTGTGTATGTGTGTGCTCATCAGTCTACCGGGGAAAGACAGGATTCATCGGCATGCTCTGAACACCCGTGTGTGTGCATATGAATGTGGGAAGGTGTAAATATCTGTGTATGCTTCGGCCTGCCAAGGAGAGAACACTCGTCTTGCCTTCTTGTTAAATGCCCTGCCAATGCCCAGTATTTATTGATTTTGACCAGGTCAGCATAACCGCTGAGCCACCATGGCGGCTTGTTAGTGTGTGTGTGTGCTCATCAGTCTACCGGGGAAAGACAGGATTCATCGGCATGCTGTGAACACCCGTGTGTGTGCATATGAATGTGGGAAGGTGTAAATATCTGTGTATGCTTCGGCCTGCCAAGGAGAGAACACTCGTCTTGCCTTGTTGTTAAATGCCCTGCCAATGCCCAGTATTTATTGATTTTGACCAGGTCAGCATAACCGCTGAGCCACCATGGCGGCTTGTTAGTGTGTGTGTGTGTGTGCTCATCAGTCTACCGGGGAAAGACAGGATTCATCGGCATGCTGTGAACACCCGTGTGAGTGCATATGAATGTTGGAAGGTGTAAATATCTGTGTATGCTTCGGCCTGCCAAGGAGAGAACACTCGTCTTGCCTTCTTGTTAAATGCCCTGCCAATGCCCAGTATTTATTGATTTTGACCAGGTCAGCATAACCGCTGAGCCACCATGGCGGCTTGTTAGTGTGTGTGTGTGTGCTCATCAGTCTACCGGGGAAAGACAGGATTCATCGGCATGCTGTGAACACCCGTGTGTGTGCATATGAATGTGGGAAGGTGTAAATATCTGTGTATGCTTCGGCCTGCCAAGGAGAGAACACTCGTCGCCTTCTTGTTAAATGCCCTGCCAATGCCCAGTATTTATTGATTTTGACCAGGTCAGCAGCCGAGTGCCATAACCGCTGAGCCACCATGGCGGCTTGATAGTGTGTGTGTATGTGTGTGCTCATCAGTCTACCGGGGAAAGACAGGATTCATCGGCATGCTGTGAACACCCGTGTGTGTGCATATGAATGTGGGAAGGCGTAAATATCTGTGTATGCTTCGGCCTGCCAAGGAGAGAACACTCGTCGCCTTCTTGTTAAATGCCCTGCCAATGCCCAGTATTTATTGATTTTGACCAGGTCAGCATAACCGCTGAGCCACCATGGCGGCTTGTTAGTGTGTGTGTATGTGTGTGCTCATCAGTCTACCGGGGAAAGACAGGATTCATCGGCATGCTGTGAACACCCGTGTGTGTGCATATGAATGTGGGAAGGTGTAAATATCTGTGTATGCTTCGGCCTGCCAAGGAGAGAACACTCGTCGCCTTCTTGTTAAATGCCCTGCCAATGCCCAGTATTTATTGATTTTGACCAGGTCAGCAGCCGAGTGCCATAACCGCTGAGCCACCATGGCGGCTTGATAGTGTGTGTGTATGTGTGTGCTCATCAGTCTACCGGGGAAAGACAGGATTCATCGGCATGCTGTGAACACCCGTGTGTGTGCATATGAATGTGGGAAGGTGTAAATATCTGTGTATGCTTCGGCCTGCCAAGGAGAGAACACTCGTCGCCTTCTTGTTAAATGCCCTGCCAATGCCCAGTATTTATTGATTTTGACCAGGTCAGCATAACCGCTGAGCCACCATGGCGGCTTGTTAGTGTGTGTGTATGTGTGTGCTCATCAGTCTACCGGGGAAAGACAGGATTCATCGGCATGCTGTGAACACCCGTGTGTGTGCATATGAATGTGGGAAGGTGTAAATATCTGTGTATGCTTCGGCCTGCCAAGGAGAGAACACTCGTCGCCTTCTTGTTAAATGCCCTGCCAATGCCCAGTATCTATTGATTTTGACCAGGTCAGCAGCCGAGTGCCATAACCGCTGAGCCACCATGGCGGCTTGTTAGTGTGTGTGTATGTGTGTGCTCATCAGTCTACCGGGGAAAGACAGGATTCATCGGCATGCTGTGAACACCCGTGTGTGTGCATATGAATGTGGGAAGGTGTAAAAATCTGTGTATGCTTCGGCCTGCCAAGGAGAGAACACTCGTCGCCTTCTTGTTAAATGCCCTGCCAATGCCCAGTATTTATTGATTTTGACCAGGTCAGCAGCCGAGTGCCATAACCGCTGAGCCACCATGGCGGCTTGTTAGTGTGTGTGTATGTGTGTGCTCATCAGTCTACCGGGGAAAGACAGGATTCATCGGCATGCTGTGAACACCCGTGTGTGTGCATATGAATGTGGGAAGGTGTAAATATCTGTGTATGCTTCGGCCTGCCAAGGAGAGAACACTCGTCTTGCCTTCTTGTTAAATGCCCTGCCAATGCCCAGTATTTATTGATTTTGACCAGGTCAGCATAACCGCTGAGCCACCATGGCGGCTTGTTAGTGTGTGTGTATGTGTGTGCTCATCAGTCTACCGGGGAAAGACAGGATTCATCGGCATGCTGTGAACACCCGTGTGTGTGCATATGAATGTGGGAAGGTGTAAATATCTGTGTATGCTTCGGCCTGCCAAGCAGAGAACACTCGTCGCCTTCTTGTTAAATGCCCTGCCAATGCCCAGTATTTATTGATTTTGACCAGGTCAGCATAACCGCTGAGCCACCATGGCGGCTTGTTAGTGTGTGTGTATGTGTGTGCTCATCAGTCTACCGGGGAAAGACAGGATTCATCGGCATGCTGTGAACACCCGTGTGTGTGCATATGAATGTGGGAAGGTGTAAATATCTGTGTATGCTTCGGCCTGCCAAGGAGAGAACACTCGTCTTGCCTTCTTGTTAAATGCCCTGCCAATGCCCAGTATTTATTGATTTTGACCAGGTCAGCATAACCGCTGAGCCACCATGGCGGCTTGTTAGTGTGTGTGTATGTGTGTGCTCATCAGTCTACCGGGGAAAGACAGGATTCATCGGCATGCTGTGAACACCCGTGTGTGTGCATATGAATGTGGGAAGGTGTAAATATCTGTGCATGCTTCGGCCTGCCAAGGAGAGAACACTCGTCGCCTTCTTGTTAAATGCCCTGCCAATGCCCAGTATTTATTGATTTTGACCAGGTCAGCAGCCAAGTGCCATAACCGCTGAGCCACCATGGCGGCTTGATAGTGTGTGTGTGTATGTGTGTGCTCATCAGTCTACCGGGGAAAGACAGGATTCATCGGCATGCTGTGAACACCCGTGTGTGTGCATATGAATGTGGGAAGGTGTAAATATCTGTGTATGCTTCGGCCTGCCAAGGAGAGAACACTCGTCGCCTTCTTGTTAAATGCCCTGCCAATGCCCAGTATTTATTGATTTTGACCAGGTCAGCAGCCGAGTGCCATAACCGCTGAGCCACCATGGCGGCTTGTTAGTGTGTGTGTATGTGTGTGCTCATCAGTCTACCGGGGAAAGACAGGATTCATCGGCATGCTGTGAACACCCGTGTGTGTGCATATGAATGTGGGAAGGTGTAAATATCTGTGTATGCTTCGGCCTGCCAAGGAGAGAACACTCGTCTTGCCTTCTTGTTAAATGCCCTGCCAATGCCCAGTATTTATTGATTTTGACCAGGTGAGCAGCCGAGTGCCATAACCGCTGAGCCACCATGGCGGCTTGTTAGTGTGTGTGTATGTGTGTGCTCATCAGTCTACCGGGGAAAGACAGGATTCATCGGCATGCTGTGAACACCCGTGTGTGTGCATATGAATGTGGGAAGGTGTAAATATCTGTGTATGCTTCGGCCTGCCAAGGAGAGAACACTCGTCGCCTTCTTGTTAGATGCCCTGCCAATGCCCAGTATTTATTGATTTTGACCAGGTCAGCAGCCGAGTGCCATAACCGCTGAGCCACCATGGCGGCTTGATAGTGTGTGTGTGTGTGTGTGCTCATCAGTTTACCGGGGAAAGACAGGATTCATCGGCATGCTGTGAACACCCGTGTGTGTGCATATGAATGTGGGAAGGTGTAAATATCTGTGTATGCTTCGGCCTGCCAAGGAGAGAACACTCGTCTTGCCTTCTTGTTAAATGCCCTGCCAATGCCCAGTATTTATTGATTTTGACCAGGTCAGCAGCCGAGTGCCATAACCGCTGAGCCACCATGGCGGCTTGTTAGTGTGTGTGTGTGCTCATGAGTCTACTGGGGAAAGACAGGATTCATCGGCATGCTGTGAACACCCTTGTGTGTGTATATGAATGTGGGAAGATGTAAATACATAGCTTGCACGTGACGTCACTTCCGCCTCCATCAAGCGCTTGCGGCCATGCTGCCGAACCATTCGGCCGTCTCCACCCGTCCGCCCTGCGATGCCTGACCACTCCTCGGACGCTTTCGATGATTTTTTTTTATCTTTAGGGCGCGATGCCTACTCTACAGAGGAATGAACCATTCAGTGCAGGCTACTGGTCTGGACTTATTTGATCGCCGCGCGTACGCTACGCACACAAGGTGAAAATTTGCGACGACATAGGTCCGTACATGCTGCGACCGGGAGTCGATGCGGCGATGGGCGTTGATGTTTTCCCTGAAGTGAACCAGGGGGATATCGTGTACTCTTTCCAGCTTTGTGAAATTGGAACAGATGAAAGCCTTCTAATCAATGGAAGCACACAACGAATTCTACAGTATAGGTAGGTGAGAAGCCTGTCTGCGATGCACCTACGAGCCGAAAAGCTCGGCCTCGGCACGCCGCTTTCTCTGCCGTCATTGCTCGCGGCGGTCGTGGCGATCCGAACCGGCTTGCCTAGTGCTGTAGCTAGGATGCAACGACGCGGGACCCAGTCTGGGTTTGTGTTGTCAGACAAATCGGATGGGGTCAATCAAAACAGCAACATTCACTTCAAGGTGTAACCATTGCTTCCCACGTTTTCGCAAACATTTATTTGACGACTCAAGCCTCTTACCTGTCACAAAGTGGGCTCCGCACACAAGTAAATTTCAGTTATCGGGGTCCAAATTGTCGCGCTTAATGCGAGCCAGCCACAGCTCGCTCAGATTCGTACTAAGTCATGGAGCGTTCGCACTTGCATGCCTACGATTATCTGACGAATGGAGGTGAAGTTCGTGTTAATCGGCTTCTCGTTTCACCTGGACCTGTCGCTACGGTTGGAGCAGCCAAGGATGGCACACAAAACCATACTGAATCTACGGATGGACGAGAACCAACACGATGCGAGCTAACACAGGCAGCGGTAAGCTAGAAGCGGTTTGGCGGTGGTTCGGCAGGATGGCCGACTAGCAGCCGACGGCCACCGGATGTGACGTCGGTGCAAGCTATGTATATTTGTGAATGCTTTGGTCTGCCAAGGAGAGACAACACTCGTCTTGCCTTCTCGTTACATGCCCTGCCAGTGGCCTTTATTTATTGATTTTGACCAGGATATCATTAACCCAGTCCATTTGTATTTTCATGGCTACGAGAAAGGTTGAATGTACGTCTGATTCCAAGCTAGCATGAATCTTGTTCCGCGTGGATGGCCTGTTTGCAATGTTTTTTTTTTGTCCTGCATGAAGGGGTGCAGTGCTCATACAACAGAAGTGGGAGCAGGTAACGTTCTTGCTTCATTGACACTGTGTTGAAAGATCTGCTTTGGGTCGCATTGTGGCTCCGCAGAACAGTGACACTTTCTTGCCCTGGTGCCCTATTGAAAAAACTCTGCGTGAGCTTGCACGAGAACAGTGATTTTTGTATGATCACGTTCATTTTGCACACGAATGCGCAGAAATTGTGCGTTACCTGTACGCATTCTGTGCGTCCTGTGTGTACATATGCGCGTACTGTGAGCTGAAAGACGTACACGCACACTCTTTGCGTGTAAAAAATCGTGGACTCTCGTGGACAACTCTCTGTGCGTGGACATGTGCGTGCTTATGTGCAACTGAGCAAGCTCAGTGAGGCTGCGTGTGGCCATGTGTGCGTTTGCTTGCTTAGTAGCAACTTGTCGAGACTGTAAAGGCCCATTTAGGGTGAAAGCAAACAAAGTTCGAGCATTCAGTTAATGATTACTTCTCAATAATGAGCAATAAGCTCACGTTTTGCTGTTTTATAATTTTCGTCTTGGCGTAAGTACCCATTAATCATTTTCAACTTCAGCAAACAAATAACCAAAAAATTATCTTTTAGTGCAAAATGGTTCCCTTCGATACTGCAGGGACCTGTACATGACAACATGCACACTGAGCAAGAACTTGTCAACATTGCAAGTTCATTGTAAAATAATGTAAAAAACAAGCTTCTAATGACTCTTACAGCATCCTTCAGTTCTTCCTTTAACCAATTCTGAAAGTTACAGATATCTTATAGATGCATGATGAAAGCCATCCAGAGCATTTATGTTGTTGCCCGTCATGCAGACAGCCATATTTCGAAATCAGAAGCAACACAACCATTTGTTGCTTGCACTCGAAAGGAGTCAATCAATGGAATAACTCTGAAAGGGCAACAGTGTTTGTTAGGTGCAACAAACAAGCTTGGGGATATAATCAGGTTCAATCAAACATGACGTGCAGAAAGCGAATTGTGAGCTGTAACAGGAATGTTACGAGGCAATTTCTAAAACCATTTCCAAAGCAATTTCCAAAGTCATTAGCATAAATTTACATACACGTAAAAAGGCCGTGTAAGCCTACATGAAAAGACAGTTTTGAATTCACAGTTGGTGTCAAAAGTTCAGAAATTAGTGCCCTCTCTCAATTTCAGTGACAAATCACAGATCGATTAATTAATTCCCAGTATGGCTCCAGAACAAATCCAATGAATCTCAAATGTGCGAAGTATATATACCACACATGTTGCCTGATTAGCACCAGCATTGCATGATGCATGACGAAGTATCACACTCTTCATTCTTCTTCAATCTGTTTTGAAATTTGCACTACCACAAAGACCATCTGGATGAACTATGATTCCATCATATTGCTGAGAGTCACATTTGGAGACCAAGAGCAACACAACAGTGTGCTGCACATGAGTGGATATAATGCACTGGGACAACTGTGCACAGTAAGGAACGCTTGTAAGGCGTCAGGTATTTGCTTGGGGAATGTAATCAAGTTCAGTCATGTTTCATGTGAAGAAAGGAAGATAAAAGTTGTAGCAGAACTATGAAATCCAACATCCAGTACTGAACTTCCCCAGGTGATCTACACACACATAAAAAGCACGAAAGGATAAGCTCAGCGGTACTGTTAAGTTTGATGCCCTTTGAGGTTTGACTTGCGCGTCTGTATGCAACCATCAGATACCATCTTGAAGTTACCAGAATGCCCAAAACAACTTTGTTGAACTGTTCTACTCTAAACTGAAATACTTTTCCTTAAACATTTTTTTTTGCAACATGCTGTGTAGCTAATTATAAAATAAAGAAAAGAAGCTGATAAAATTTTCTCATATCAAGCATACTGATAAGTACACAAATCTGAGTGCTTTCAAGAGAGGTGACGCACCCGGTATTCAGTGTCCAGAAGCATACATAATGCTGCAGAATCCTATAGCAAGAAAATTTCTTTTAGTTGACAGATGGCTATGTCTGGTCACAAAGTCAATACCAAGTAAGGCGCATATCCTAACCTGCAATTACATGAAGCTGCACGTGCTTCATAGGCTGTAACTCCGCCAATAACTGCTACATATTTTCCACCTCTAGCACGAGTGCGGAATCAATATACAGCATGGAAACAGCAGTTTTGTTGCTTTAGCTTCTTTACTATGCTGTTTAGGCAAGGGACGAGTTGAAATATTTGCATGGGCAGTTCTCGATTGAAGTAACGTAAAAAACATCCGCACTCCTTTCTGCTGAAGCGACTGGTGGACCACTTTTGCATGTCGCATCTCGTATGACTTGCTAAGGGTCCAGACTGACACACGCACTTCGTCAAACCTTCACAGAAAACACTCTTCGCTTTTGCTATAAGCTCCGGCCACAGGCAGTAAGTGTCCCGTCACCGTTCACATCGCAAAAGAAGGCAGCGCTCGCAGGCGGTCAGTTTGAGCTGACAGCGACAGGCGTTGCAGGCACACCGCCGACTAAGTTTCCAAGGAAGCCACACTGTAGAAGGGCGCCGTCTTGTAATCGAAACACACCACAGAAACAATGGCCACTGTCGCTGCTTATGAGCCAGGCATTTTTGCAACGAAGTTAGCAGAGCAATAGGCCGAAAGGTTCGACTCATCAAACGACGGCACCGCACTGCTGACCTCATTATCGTTGTCGACCAGACATCCATAACACATATGCCCCGACGGATCGCTTAATTGGGAGCTGCTACTACTCTTGGATGAGAGCGCGCCCACCGGCAGCACACACCGGTAATCCTTCTTCTTTTGCGATTCCAGCACAGTAACAGCGGCGCACAAGACCGCCCAGCAGCAGCACGAGAAAACAAGCGAAGCTCACGGCGGTGATCTCAGAAACCATGCAGCATGTCGGATAGGCTTTGGATTTGACGCGCTAGACCATGCCCACTCAAGCACGCACGCACGCACGCATGTACCGACACGCATATTCATGCGTCCACGCGTCACAAATTTCTCAAGTTTTTAATGCTAATATGTGCACAAGAACTTAATTATTTTTGTAACGAAAGATTCATTTGGTTTTAATCCTTTGCTATCGCACTGCCCAAACGCCACGCCAAAAGCATAGAGCCCGAAAGAGACGACCTGGAGGAATGCCTGGAGGCGATGCCTTTCTAAATGGGCCGAAGGAAGCCGGAACTGGCCGAAGCGCTAGCCAACGAACGCAGCGTCTGGGGAGGGACAACATGGCGGTCAGCGTTGCTACGTTTGTCGTGGTTATAGTGAATACATTCTAGTTCACTATAGTCGTGGTCCTCCTTTGTGGTGTCGAGGGCGTGAACCATCGCTGGCATGAGCATTTGTCACTCTTCCGATATGTGATGTGCCGACAGCAGTGAAATTCGCTGGTGCGATGTACGAAAACGTGAAGGTGCTGAGTAAACCTGTGTTTATAGCGTGCGTCAGCGGGCTCGACGGATAGCGCGTCGTCCTTTGCGCGCCTTCACTGGAAACGCTATGCTGACGGCGGGGCTCATTTCCTCCATGGCGGAGCAGCTGGTGGGAGACCACTACCCGGGTGACATCTCGCATCTTGGGGGTAAGTTAATTTTCTTCGAACCTGTTCATTATTTCAAAGCCTTTGCGCACAACTGGCCACGTCAACACAGCTAGTACAGAGACGCGAAGACGCAGTGCCTATCGCGGCAGCACGCAGCGCTGAAAGGTTGTTTGCTGGCGGCACACGGGCATGAATGCGCGTGTAGTGTTAGTGGTCACACGGTCATGGTCAGTATGCCATGCAAATATGCACTGCTGATCCGATCGCGGGGTGCACGATATCGGCGCCGTACTGCCGCCGTACTGCCATTCATCTCTCGCCGAGAATGGAATATGTGCCCGCCAATAGATCTTCGGCCCGGGCTTTACATTCTCGCCGCATGTTACGCTGTAATTGAAGTAACAGCGCTCGAGCAGTTTAACTACGTAGACTGCGATTCAGCTGTATCCGTTAGGATTGAGCTTCCTCCTCTTTCACATGTATTTCACTTGTACTTTTATAAATTGTGTATTTAAGGTACGAAGCTCCGTATGATCCAGCTGCGTTCGTACTTATAGCCGAGCCAGTGTAGTCGAGCCTTGAATAGCAGAACGGTGAGATAAAAACAAATTGCTCTGAAGTTTTTCGCCTCTATTTTGGCATTCGCTTTTTCATACTTTGGCTCGGAGCTGAAATGGTACAAACAACTGCAAAATGCACACAGGTGCCCTAGCTCCATTTGGCCTAAATCCCGAAGTTGCAGTGAAATTTAAGGGTAATTGAGCCTTTAATATGTACGAAGAATAAACTTGATTGTTGCATGATTATAACCAATGGCGCAAATAAATCTGACTTTGACTTAAATATGCTGAGGTACCTCTCCAATACCTTATTTGATGTTAAAGGAAAAAGTGTGGGTTTTCTGCAATTGGCACTATTAATTCATCATACCTGTGAGAATGTGAAATCAGTGCTAATCATGCCAGATTTCAAATTGAGGGACGCATGCAGAATTTGAAGCAAACCAGCCTTCTACTGAAAATATCGTTCTGCTGTGGTCTGTTCTTTTGAATGGTGGTATGTATTGTAGAAACGATGCTGGATATCGATATGCAAGTGATGTCTCGTCTGAGGCTAGCTTGTGAATGACTGCCGTGGTTATGAATTTCTTGTTGCCTGGCCCACTTCGAAATGTGGTTAAACAGTCGTGTTCCATTCTGCGACCGGCTCCTTTTTGTGCCTTGCATTTTGCCTTACATGCTTGATTCTAGTCCATTTTTTGCACTCTGCTGCTGTTAAATGTGTCTTTTTACCTTGCAGCAAGCTCCACATAGCTTTACCAGCAATGCCTCTTCCAAGCTCTCCAGTATAGCTGTGCCAGCCTTTCACTTGGTGCTAGGATGCCCAGCAAGCAAGGAGGCTTTTGAGGTAAGCACTGAAGACATCTTCCGACACAAGTAGCTTTTATTTTCCTAGTCCACTGCTACTTGTGTGACCCCTCGTTATGTTTATTTTGGCAAGTTAGGTTGCCTATTAAGGGCTCTCTTTTGTTTTTCACCTGCTGCTGTGGCCTACTGCATTGGTGTTCGGCTACTGAGCCCAAAGACGCGGGATTGAATTGTGGTGGCTTCGTTTCGACAAGGCGAAATGCATATTTGCTCGTGTGTTATGCAATGTCAGTGCATGTTAAAGAATCTTTGGTGGTCGAAATTTATGCACAGCCCTCCTCTATCAATGGAGCTATTGTTCAACTTTGAGGCATTAAAGGGACACTGATGGCAAGCTGAAGTTGACCTGTGATGATGAAGTTCCGCATTCTAACCACAAAGACGACACTTTTTCTGAAAGTGGAGCTTTATAAGCCAGAGAAAGCAAACATACAATTGTCATCAGCACCGGCTGATTTCGGAAGTAAATTGCGATGCGCTGACTCCGTTTTTTTTTTTTTGGCACAGATTCCAGAGGCTAGGCTCAGAACGGTCAGAACCTCAGAACGGTTATCATGGAGTCCTTTGTGTAGACTTCATGAGTTCAAATCGAGTGTCGGGAAAATTTTTAAATGTAATTTTTGCGCCAATCATTGTGTTGATGGCCTTTGCGCTGCTGTTAAAACCCGGGATAGCAGTATGGTATCCCATAAAACTAGGTTCAGGACTTGCAGGAAGTGGTTTATCACATTCTGCTAGCTTGTGCAAGAAACTACTTCAGGGATATGTGCAGGTGTCTTTAATGTGTTCCTGAGTGAGCACTAACTCGTTAGGGGGAAGGCAGCTTCTGATCTGGCACTACAGTGCCAGTGTCGTGAGTGTAAATCATAAGATGACCCATCAGTGTGTACGCCTGATTTCTGTGACACTTCAGTGGTGTGTAGAAGTGGTAAACAAATCTGTAAGGTATTTGATGCATATCTCCAAGGCAACGGCTGTATGAGTAGCGAAGCCATTAGTCAATCTTCAACGGAAAGAATTTTCTCTTTTAGATGACGTGCTTGTATATCAGTGACAGTTATTTGTTGTCCTGCCTTTCGCTGGTGTGGGTCATGTGTGGCGCATCTTCATGCGAGCCTTCTTTTCCTTCACAAAAAATTAATTGATAGTCCAACCTGTTTTCTTCTCTTTTCCTGTGTTGCATCTTTTGGCTGGTTTTAAATCTGTAACTGAGCTCAGACCGTGATAATTACAGCCGGAAAACAGGGCTACTGAATGTGAGCTTGGCATACATGCGTACTGTATGTGTGAAAGTGCAGTTTACAATAGTCAGAAATGCTTGATAGCCTTACAAGAATCTAAAATTTTGTTGGAATTCCTATTTGTTCTCTGTTCAAGTGTCGAGAGTTTTTCCACTTCATCGTGTGATTAGAGCCACTTTGGTACTTAAGCTGAAATCTTTTCTTTAGCCTGCATGTTTCTCACTTTTGGGACAGAAACGTGGAGGCTAATTAAAAGAGTTCAGCTTAAAAGAGTATAGACACCTAATCTTGGTGGCATGTTTTCTTCTATATAATGATGCGGAAGACACTACTATGCATGAATCACCATCTGGTATTCGCGTGAGACTGCTAAATAATTTATAATCAACTTTTTCTGCCATCCTGTTTCGGTGAACAATTTGACTATGGCTATGACATCAAAGAGAGGTTATAGGTCACGTGAGGCGTGGAAAAACCACTTATAATCGCTGCTTCATCATTTTAATTCGCTACAGCGCTGACGCCAGCATTCCTTAAGAGCCAGAAGTACCAATTGTATTGGAGTTTTTCATGCCTCACGTGACCAATAACCTCGCTTTGACATCAGAGCCATCATTCAGCTGTCGAAACCGAAACAAATACAGCAGGAGAAAGAAATTTGATTATAAATTATTTAGCGGTCATAGGAGGATGCCATGTGGTAATCCGTGTATAATACTTTATGCCTTATTACAAAGAAAAAAACACGTGCCAAACGATAAGGACAGGAAAGTGAGCTATGGAAAGAAAAATGATAAGTCTAACATTAAGAGACCAAAAGGGGGCGGAGGGTGAGGGAACAAACACGGGTTAATGACATGCTACTTGAAATTAAGAGGAAGAAATGGGCCTGGGCGGGGCTTGTAATGGGAAGACAACATAACCGCTGGTCCTTAAGGGTAATGGAGTGGATTCCAAAAGAATGCAAGCATAGCAGGGGGCGGCAGAAAGTTAGATGGGCGGATGAAATTAAGAAGTTTGCGGGGATATGGTGGCCACACCTAGCAAAGGATAGGGTTAATGTGGAGACATGGGTGAGTCCTTTGCCCTGCAGTGGGCCTAGTCAGGCTGATGATGATGGTATGTGTCGCACCTGCTGCTTCGTGCTATCAGCTGGCCCATGCTTGGCCGACCAGACTAGCCAAATTTGTGATGTGGGTTTTCTATTGCACCTGCATTTGTGTACACAGAGGACTTGAATGGTAGCAGGCGATCCTGTGCATGTGTTCACGCCACAGCACACATGACCCACACTGAAAGCTTCTCTGCCTTTAGTAAGACAGCTGCATCAGTCTGGGGCATAACGTATCCCAGTGCTAGAGTATGAGTAAATTGCTCTCGAATATTAATCTGGTATCAGGTAGCATAGCGCAAAAGAAGGCTAGCGCGGCTGCCTAATATTCTCTTGGGCAGCTGTATTGGATTTTCAGTGCCTGTTAGTGTAATCCGTGAAAGTTCACTGTAAACCATTCGTTTCGATGTAAATTAGGAAGTTCTTAGAGCCCTGTACTTTTTAATGATAATAACAAGGTAATGCAGTAATTCAATTGTACCTGTTCTCTTTCAACACAGTAAAGTGCTGCTGGGTCGAGTTCACAGTTTTACTTTGTAGGTGTGCTCTGGCTGTCATCATCATCATCAGCAGCAGCAGCAGCACCAGCACCAGCCTGACTACACCCACTGCAGGGCAAAGGCCTCTCCCATGTCTCTCCAATTAACCCTGTCCTTTGCCACTTGCGGCCACTGTATCCCCACAAACTTCTTAATCTCATCCACCCACCATTTTTTCCTGTGTGTGTGTCTTTTTCGCCATTCTGAAATTCAATCATACAAATGGATTGATGCACGTAGTGTCAGGTGCGTAATGTGATACCACCAGCTCACCCCAAGCTGTGCTCAGATTTGCCTCAGTGCTGCAAGAGCAATAAGGCAGGCTTGAGGCTGAGTGGTGCAAAAACATGATTTTTCAAGAATGTCTTTGTGGAAATTGCAATTAATCATGTGAATTTGCTTTCATTTTAGGAGCTGCACACAAGCTGTGCGCCTTTCCATGCTGATCATGCTGGCCAGGTACGCTTATTTCATTTCATTTCATTTATTTTTTCCCTTAAAGGCCCGAGGGCATTACATAAGGGGGGAGCAAACTCAAGATTTGTACGAACAAGACAAGAACACTACAAAGAAAGAAAAAAAATAACATTGAAAAGGAATAGAGATGTACAACAGGTAAGGGGCGTCGAAAAGGTTATACAATATGTAACAAGTAAAAAAAAATTAACACATGAGTAAACAAAGGCTAAGGAATGAAAAAAAGCAAGGACACTTGTCTGTCTCAAGCACAACATATAATTGAAAAGATTGCACTCACGAAAAATGGTCCTTTAGTATTTCACGGAATGATTTGCGATTAGTGCATGATACAATGGTGTTTGGCAGGGCATTCCATAGAGCTATTGCGTGCGGGAAAAAAGAAGAACTGAGTGCTAACGTGCGACAGTTGATGCGAGCGATGCTATGATTGTGGTTCAAGCGGCTAGACGTCCTATGGGGGGGTTCTAGTTTTGCGTGGCGTGAGCGCGGATGATAATAGAAATGATGCAGAAGACAGAGGCGAGATATGATGCGGCGTGACACGAGCGATGGAATGGAGACGGACTGTTTCAGTGCAGTGATGCTGGTTTTTCTTGAATAGGAAGATGTTATAAAGCGGATGGCGCGGTTCTGTACGGCTTCGAGGTCGGCGGCGAGATAAGCTTGCGATGGATGCCAAATGGATGACGCATATTCTAATTTCGGGCGAATGAATGTCATGTATGCTAGTTTCTTTATTTCAGGGGATGCGTCCTTCAAGTTACGTCGTAAGTAGCCGAGTGTGCGTGAGGCTTCTGCGCAAATGTTTTGAATGTGGGTTACCCATGCTAGTGATGGTGTTAGGTGGAGGCCAAGATATTTGTATGATAATGTGGGGTCGACAAGAAGTGAACCAATGCTGTACTGATGCGGATTCATAGTGCGTTTTCTCGTGAAAGACATAGATTTGCACTTGCTAATGTTTAACGACAGGAGGGACGTATTACACCATGACGCGAGTGTGTTAAGATCGGTTTGAAGTAAAGATGAATCATTGGCCGCCTCAATAACTCTGTATATGACGCAATCATCTGCAAAAAGCCGTAAATTAGAGTTTATGTTACAAGGGAGATCATTAATGTAAATGAGGAATAGAAGCAGTGACAGTCCAGCGCCTTGAGGGACCCCTGATGTTACGCTGGTGAAGGGTGAGTGGCTATCGTTTGCGGAAGTGAACTGCTTGCGTCCTGATGGTTACATTACTAGGTTGTTTTCATAATGGCAGTTGTGGATTTCTGTGTGGTTTTAAAAAAAATTGTATAAGTATTTGGCCTGCCACAAAAGTATAGTGGTGCATTCAAGGCCAGTGTTACAAAGGGATGTTTTGATTGCTGCAAGAACTTGAAGGCCCCTGTGTGGTCACTGTGGAAGGCCCCCTCCCTACTTAGGAATTGCTATTTGGGTTACTCAGTCATTTGGCAGAGGAATAGTGTATAGAGATAAGGGATGGAAGAATGCTTCCAACTAAAGAAAAAAATCCAGCAAGCAGTCATAGAAGCAGAAGTACAAAAATGGCAAGGCTTTCTCTAATTTACATCGAATCTTTTTCACTTAGACTTCTTATTGCATAGAACGGCTGATGCTTGGCATACACACATATTTTCTTTAGGTATGCAGTAGCTCTCACATTCTTGTATGATATGGTCACGGTGCCAAAAAATGATGGTGGTGTTAGAAAACTCGGAATATAGAGGAATGTCTTACAATCAGCAGCGAGACGTGAGGCCAGTGTTCCTCGAACTAAGTTTGTACACCGTTCATGTCTGGCTGATGCAGCAGCTGTTCTGGTTATACAACTTCATGTAGAAGTTAGATACAGAGCACCAATAGCACTATCTATACAAGTTGCAGCGTGCTCGACATTGCACTCATTTCACTTACATGCTCCCATCTTTCATTTGTTAAAAAGTGGCCAAAAGTGCTCAATAAGCTGAGTAGGCATCAGAAAGGCACTTCGACCTCGTATATAGCAGTAGAGTTCTTACAGAATAATATAACTTGTGTAAGTATGGAATGACCACAATTGAAAGGCCACATTTCTTTTCAACTAAAGTGGCTGTTTGGACTTGTTGGTCAGTGATCATGGTTAAAGAATGCAGTGTGAAAAAACAAGGACAAATGAAAAAGTGGACAGGACTGGCGGGTGTCCATTTCTTCGTTTGTTTTTGTCTTTTCACACTGCATTCTTTAACCGTGATCACATTTCTTTGTCCTTTACATTTTTTTTACAAAGCTCGTGCTTGCAAATGTTAGAACATACGAAAAAAAATGAAGCCTGGCTGATAACCGCCAGAAATTTTGACCTGCCAAATATACTCACGAATGCAACAGTGAGACAGGCGGGCGAAAAACAGCAGTACAACTTTTTTTAGATTTTTGACAGTAGTGGTGCTTGTACTGCAGCTACTGCTAGGATAACATGTCTTGCCTCTGTAGCTCTGTTGCCTTCGTGCATATATTTTGTAAATGAAAGGTTTTTGTGACTTGTAGCCGGCCTTCAAGGTGCTGGTGTTTTGGCATCTGTTTTAACCTCTGTATGCAAAAGCCTTGCCAAAAATAGCTATCAGGAAATGCGTCCATTGGAGGAAAAGTGACATAGGATTGCGATCATTTCGTACATAGACCAGTTATCTCATTCTTTGAAGAATGCTGGAGCCAGGTGCAAGGTTCTGAGGGCCTTTTGGCCCCTAATAAGCTTGAGCACCTTTGCCCACTCATTGATTAATGGAAGACAGGCATTAGTAAGTGAAAAAAGCACTATGTCAAGCACAGCTTAACAAATGTAAACTGTGCTCGGTTGTGTTTTTTCTCATTTCTTTGCTACATGATTGAAGATAAAGGTGCTATCAAAGTAAATGAAAGTAAATGGAAGGCAGTATTAGTGAAAATTTTTGATTTCATAGCCTAATTTAGATTGTCCAAATTATATAGTGCACCAAGAAATTTCGCACATTACGGTTTGAAGGCAGGTGTACTTTGTCCAGGCCGGCTGTTGCATCAACCAAATATTAAGGGAGTAGAACTTGCATACCTAGCTGCCTCATCTCCACAATCTTGTGTGTCATTGTAACTTGTCCATCTGGACTGGGGAATGTTTCCAATGCTGCCTTTGTTTTTCGGCACCATGTCTAGCAGATGCAAGGAACTGCCAAGCTCCCGACCGCTCAGCTAAAAACAGTGTCATGCGCAATGCAAGTATCAACCTTCCTACATGATTACAATTGCAATTACGATTGCAATGAGGTTTCTGGCAGTAAATTCAGTTGCGAGTCATTGCTCATGCTGTGTACTTTCTTTGCCCCTCATCTCTGGGTCCTATTCCTTCTTGATAGTCTTCCTGGTCTGAGCTTCTGTGATAGCCTGTTGACATACACGAGAGATGGCATCTATGAATTTAGAGTGTTATTGGCTCTGACTGAAAAACATGCACTTTCCAGGACTACTACCTGCAGATGTGCCATATCTGTTTTCATTGCCACTGTTGTGCTGTAGTTTTGCTATCCACTTCCCTATTTTGTAATGGAAGATTTCTAGGCTGTAGCAGGCCAGACACATATAACTGTAATGCATAGAGTGCTGTATACATTAGTTAAAATTCATCGTCATCAGCCTGACTACACCCACTGCAGGGCAAAGGCCTCTCCCATGTCTCTCCAATTAACTATGTCCTCTGCCAATTGCGTATCCCCGCAAACTTCTTAATCTCATCCGCCCACCTAATTTTCTGCCGCCCCCTGCTACATTTACCTTCTCATGGAATCCACTCTGTTACCCTCAAGGACCAGCGGTTGTCTTGCCTTCGCCTTACATTCCCTGCCCGAGCCCATTTCTTCCTCTTGATTTCAAATAGGATTTCATTAACCCGCGTTTTTTCCCTCACCCACTCCGCCCGCTTCCGGTCTCTTAACGTTACACCTATCATTTTTCTTTCCATAGCTCGCTGCGTTGTCCTTGAATTAAGCTGAACCCTCTTTGTTAGCCTCCACATTTCTGCCCCATAGGTGAGTACCAGTAAGATACAGCTGTGTTAGACTTTTCTCTTGGGGGATATTGGCAAACTGGCTTTCACGATCTGAGAGAACCTGCCATATGCGCTCCACCCCGTTCTTATTTTTCTAGTTATTTCCCTCTCATGATCTGGATCAGTGGTCACTACCTGCCCTAAGTATACATATTCTCTTACTACTTCTAGCACCTCGCTACCAATTATGAACTGCTGTTCCCTTGCTAGACTGTTGAGCATTACTTTGGTTTTCTGCATGTTCATTTCTAGCCCCACAATTCTGCTCTGCCTGTCTAACTCATTCATCATGCTTTGCAGTTCATATCCTGAGTGGCTTAGCCAGGCAATGCCATCAGGGAATCTCAAATTACTTAGGTATTCTCCAGTAACTCTTCTCCCCAACTGTTCCCATTTCAGGCCCCGGAACACCTCGTGTAAACAGGCGGTGAATAGCATTGGTGAAATCGTGTCTCCCTGCCTGACACCTTGCCTTATTGGAATTTTATTGCTGACCTTATGGAGAACTATGGTAGCTGTGCAGTCGTTATAAATATCTTCCAATATTTTCACATAACACTCTTCTACACCCTGATTCCACAATGCCTGCATGACAGCTGTGGTTCCACCGAGTCAGTTGCTGTCTGGTAGTCAGTGAAGGCTATATATTGGGGTTGGTTGTATTCTGCCCATTTCTCTATCACCTGATTGATTGCATGAATGTGGTCTCTTGTTGAGTATCCTTTATGAAAGCCTGCCTGATCATTTGATTGATTGAATTCGAAGGTTGTCTTGAGTCTATTAGTGATTACCTTAGTAAATACCTTGTAGACAATGGATAGTAAGCTGATCGGTCTGTAAATCTTCAAGTCCTTGACATCTTCTTGCTTATGAATTAAAATAATGTTCGCATTCTTTCAAGCTTCTGATACGCTCGTGGTCACGAGGCAAGCGTATGCAGGGTGGCTAGTTTCTCTAGCATTATCTCTCCTCCATCCTTCAACAAATCTGCTGTTACCTGATCCTCACCAGCTGCTTTACCCCTTTGCATTGCTCCTGAGGCTTTCTTTACTTCCTCCCTCGTTACTGGCGGGATGTCCCATTGCTGTGCTCTACTGCCTCTCTCTGTAACGTTCTGATTACATTCACTACTGTAGAGATTTGTGTAGAACTCTTCGGCTACTTTAACTATCTTATCCATATTGCTTATGACATTGCCCTCTTTGTCTTTTAGCGCATACATCTGGTTTTTACCAGTGATTAGTTTTCTCTTCACTGATTTTAGGCTACCTCCATGCTTTAGAGCATGCTAGGTTTTCTCCATGTTAAACTTTCTTATGTTGGCTACCTTGCACTTATAAATAACTTCGATAGCTCTCCTAGTCCTATTCTATCTCTGAAGTTAGACGTCCTCATGCTTTGGCGTTTCTTCATCAGATCTTTCGTCTCCTGAGATAGCTTGCAGGTATCCTCTCGAATGATCTGACCACCTACTTCTGCAGCACGCTGCAATGAATTTAAGTATGTATTTAAAGATATCAGGGTGGGAGATTGAGCTTTGAGATTTGCACTTCAACTCGGGAGTTATGCCGCTGCTACACAGAATACTTGATCGCCGTAGAGATATTTCATCATCTCGCACCAAACTGCTGTGGCGCCACTGTCACAGTTGATAATTTTTCTGGGAAGCTGTTGTAGCACTCACGCAGTTTTGAAAAGGTGGTATTTATTGTTTTTGTGCTATTGGCAACAGTGATAATACGCTTGCTGCAGTGTTTTGTGGCCAGCCTTCTTTTTTTTCAGTGAAATAAGTTGTACATTTCATGTTGAGTATTCTTTCAGCGATTAAATTGCTTTGATTTTATTCCTTACCGTAAGTTGCGAGTGCTCCATGTCTGAGTGCAAATTTCTAACACTGAAAAGCCTTCAAAATCTTGATAGATGTCCACACTGTTCTAGGGACTCTGTGGCTATTGGAAATGCCCATTTAGCTGCATTCAAGTGCCACTGAGCTGATAGCCATTTGAAAGCCTTGAAAATGCCTGTGTGACACGGTTATTAGATTTTGTGCAGGTTTGATGCTGAGCAGCCTGCGTGCTTGAGTCGGGTTTTCCAATGTCTGTATTTCAAACCTGATACTTTTCGAAATCATCATTAGTTCATTAATGGAAGGACTACTTGTGCCCTTTTCTGGAATCTCCAGAAAACAAATTAACTGAATTTTTTTGCATATACTGCTACCTTTTTGCAGGTGCTGCATAGTGAGAACCTGGATCAAGACGCCAACCTGCTGGACTTGGAGAAGCTGAAGAAATTGTTTAGCCACTGTGTGGCACCCGTCATGAGGGATGTGGCATTAATAAAGCCAGTTAAGGTGACCTTATCTATGTCCTTTTGCAAGCATGCTACACACATGAGAGCCATCCCACGAAGCACCATTGCTGCAAAGCTTGTTATCTCACAACATGCATGCTGAATGAGGCAGTGACAGACAGATGAGGAGGCCTTAACGTAGGGCATTGGCATAATGTGTTGAGCAGTGATGTAGGAGCCTTGCAGCCATGCAAGGTATTATCGGTATCATGATGCTAACTCCATTTGACACTGTCTAGTGCTCTGTGAGCCAGACAAGGCTCTTGAACATTCTGGGACTCACCCTTGGCTCTCGGACATTCTGGAAGCCCCACCCGGCTTGCGCATATCACGCGAGGATGTCTCCTGCTGTACGAGCCTTACGCGGCTTGCGCACGTTATGTGACAGATGTCTCGCGTTTGCGAGCTTGCTCGGCTTGCGCAAATTGTGTGAAATATGTCTCGCGTTCTGCGACCTCGCTCAATCGTCACAATGTGCGTGGCAATAAATACGCAAAGATAGGCACGCAGAATCCACGTTCAATATTTTCAATAGGGTGCTCTCGAGTGCAAAAACTTTTTGCATTGTTCCCCATTTCCGACACTTGCGGCTCATCTCGTATGCTTTTGAAATTGTGCGCAGCCTTGATAACCTGAGCTTTCTTCTTGCATTATTCGTTGTGAAGCTTGTTGCACTTTTCTATAATTTTGTCTTAACTTCCACTTCACTGTTGACCGCTACGTACAGAAGAAAAGTTGAAGCATAAAGTGTTTATTCCGTGGAAAAGATTTTTCCTCACAATTCGTTATTGGATGGCTTGCTTTCTGGACGCGTTTGTTGTGGAACAAACATGTTGAGATCAACGAGGCACCACTGTGCTTTAACCTTATGTGTCCGTTCAACCACTGCTGTGCATTGTCGTCATGTCTGTCCTAAATACCCTGTAATTTTTATTGCACTGCGAGCCATGCACAGATTATTGTTCTTTGAATAAATCATTCGTAGCAACATCGTGGGGTAAATGTTATTTTCTTTTTTTTTTCATTCTTTGTTGGCTCTTTCAAAATATTTTGTCATTGCGCTATACAGTTTCTCTTGCATTTGAAGCTGGCGCTCCCGCAGGTCAAATTATTTCTGTCTCGCTGCCCGGAGGTCCTCTCGTAGACTCTTTTGCTCTTCTAGTAATGCAGCAAAATCAACAGAGGCTGGCCTCTTGCGGCCTCGTGCTGGCTGCCGTTGCCTACACTGCTGCATTTGCTGCGCACCTCCAGCTGAGTGGGCAGCAGCAGGGTCTACAGAAGGCAGCTGTGAGCAGCTCTCTCCCCCCTCCAGGTCGCTGCGGTCGTGGACCACAGATGACTGGACCACAGCTGAGCACTGCGGTTCGTCATCTGTGGCGCTGTGCTCTCCAGACTCCATGCCCCGAATGATCTGCACAATGCAATAAAATGGATGCACAGTGAAAAACCTGACCTCAAGTTTTAAAAACACCTTTCACCATATATAAAGCTTCCCTTGAGGAGCAGCTCCAGCAGAACATGAAACCTTGCATGTAACTGTAAGCGTCATCTGTGTCACACTGCAAAAAACAGTCAAGGAACAGGAAGGATACAACTGCGTGCTTATGACTCGTATACCTGTTCTACGGAAGCAGTGCTTTCACGCACAAGTGAAGCGTCATTCATAGGAAGGCGCCCCAGAAATGTTGCCAGGCGGTGGAAGTGCGGCCACGGGATGGCGCCGGACCCTGTAGTCTGTTTCTTTTGCCAGAAACTGAAATAAAGGGCAAGAGTACTGTTTGAAAATTGAACAGCATGCCTTCTCGTTTGACAGAAAAATGCCTGAGCAGCTTAGTGCTGCAAAAGGTAGGATGAGGTGGTTTAAAAGCAATAAGCATACAAAGTGCTGCACATTTTGTGTCCTGCACCTAACCAAGCCTATCTTCTTGAAAAACTTTTGAACTGCATTGCAGACTATAGGCCCCCATGGCCCGATTTTGGTAATAACAGCGTATTAACTTGCATCACAGTTCATTCTCCACAATCATAAATGGGTGCAATTGGCAGTACAAACTAGTTTGTTTGGATTAGTACAGTTTGTTTTGAAACGCCTTTTTTTTACTTCCACCTGTAATCCTTGTACTTCTAATCCGCAATGTGTGAAAGGATGCATGCCACAAAGTAATTTCATAACCGCGGTAGTACAAAGTCTGGACGATAAACGCGTCGAGGCCCTCTGCACTCTCTCTACCAAGAATATAAAAAAACAAAAGCACCTGTGTAAACGCCGCAGTGTCGCACTGGGTAAGGAGTTCTGCTGCTGAACGCGAAAGCGAACCTCAAGAGCGGCGGCTGCATGTCGATGGTGCCGAAATGATAAAACACCAGCTTGACGTACGTTTGACACAGTAGACCACTGCAGCGTCCTAACCAGCGACGTTGCGGATGAACGCCTTCGCAACGAAAATTTCCGAAAATGTGTCACCGCTCCCCTTGCTTTGCATGCCTGCCTCTGATCTGCGCGATTCGTAAACGGGGCCGCAAGTACTGGTAGTAATGCAGCAAGTCTGCTGCTAGATAGGGGACAGCTGCACTGTGCCGATCACAATTTGGCCTCCTGTGCGGCGGCAGCGGCGCGCGATGTATAAAAAGTTCTTACCGGAATTTGTGGGACAAATTCTCTATCTTTGTGTGAACTTGCTGTTTTGTCCTCTGGAAGCCGGCAGCTCGAAGCTCAGCAGCAATTTCTGCGTAAATGTTGCTGTTACGCTTTCGCCGACGCAGGTCGGCCAGCCTCTCCTCCCAACAGTCAATCAAGACACTTGTCTCTCGCTCTGTCCAAACCTGCCGCGGTTGAGAAGGCTGCGCTCGTTGATTTGATTGTGCCTCGTTTTCTGCTTCCATTTCATTCATTAAACCACGTCAAAATAAAAAAAATTGAATCGAAAAAGTGCAATAAACTTCACTTAATTTTAAAAAAAGGCTCACTAAACGCACGCACGCACGCACGCACGCACACACACACACACACACACACACACACACACACACACACACACACACACACACACACACACACACACACACACACACACACACACACACACACACACACGCAGACGCACACACGAACACAACTACAAAATGTACAACAAAAACAAAGCAATCGCAACACCACCACAAACAGAAAAACTGGCTCTTCCAATATGGCTTCCTCTCGGTTCTACATTGGGTTCTAGAGTATGTGGTCAATTTGCTTGAAAACAACACTTTTAGCAAGGATTTGTGCATTATATGTAAAAAAAAAATTAAAATTCCGTCGTTTAGCGAACGCATTTGCTCTTCGCTAGTTCTGCTCTAACTTGTGGCGCAAAGACGCTGCGCTCGAGAGTACACGCGCTTGTGCCTCGAAGGCATTCCAAAATCTCGAATGTCTTCGTGGAGCGCCGTCGACTGGAAAGTCATTCCAACCGAATGCCGTTCAAAAACGTCGCGTAGCAGCGCACGTTTGGCATTCGAGTCGAATGACGTTCGGTTGGAAGGCATTCGAAACGCCCGTGTAGCACGGGTATCAGTCGCCGTGTTATCTGATCTCTTCCAGGTTGGGTCGCACATCGGAGTGATGTGTCTTCTCCCACAATTTTCACATTTCACTCTTTTGTTGCGACACTCCTTAGAAGTATGTCCTCTGATTGCGCACCGATAACACCGACCTGCTTTACGCAACTTGTTTCTCTTTTCTTCCAAAGACAGTGATGCCTGGCACTCCTGTGCAACGTGACCCTTCGAAGCACAAAATGCACAGGCCTCAGTCTGTTTGGGTTGGCTAGTTAAGAGAGATGCTGCTGAGCCCCTGAGAGTGGCTGACCATTTGGGAGTTCTGGCCCTTTCCTTCTCTATTCTGGTTTTGTGACTGGCGTCATTGTTTTCCCATTGGCCAACTTGAAGTGCTTTCTCTCTACTCTCGACTTCCAACTTCAGGAACTCTAGCAATTTCTCTATCTTCAGATTGTCATTCGCTTTATCTGAAGAGCGGCACTTGTGATACTCCACGACGAAGGCAACTGGTAGCATCCTAAGCAGTGCAGAGCGCAACATAGCTTCGTAACTGCTACTCTGCACGCCTAGAGTCGTTAGTGCGGCCATATTACGCTGTAGGTGATCGTATAGTCGTCGTAAAGTGCTCACCTCGTTTGCATTTCGTACCGGTGGTAAGTCGAGTAGCTGCGTCAGATGTTCTTGAATCAGGACATCAGGCCGACCGAAGCGTTCTTTGAGGAGGTCGATGGCGGCGTCGTAGTTTTCTCCTGTCGCCTGAATGCCTGCCACAGCTGACAATGCCTTGCCTGTAAGCGTTGATCGCAGGTAGAGAAACTTCTCGGAGTTGGTGAGTGCAGCGTTGTCGTGAACGGCGTGCCGAAACTGTTGCCAGAACGGCTGCCATTCTGTTGTGGCGCCACCATATCGTTGTAACTCCAATTTCGGTAGTTTCACTTTTGATGCAACGCCTATTCCTTCTTCCGTTTGGGGGCATGTCGATCTTTCGGCCACCGATCTCTTTTGTTGTGCCTCCTTCACTTCCTGGTCCAGCTTCGCCATGTATGTGACGATCTGGTCGTTTAACTCGACGGTGCGCATGTAGTCGTCTTCCGCGTCGCTGTCTGGTACGACCTTCTCTATGGCTGCATCCACTTCCGTTAGTTTTTTCTGCAAGGCGTTTAACCTTGCCAACAAAACAGTGAAGCTCTTCTCGTCTGCCTCGCTCTCGAGCGACGAGTCTATGGCAGCGAGCAGCGTCGTCACCTGCGTTCTCAGCGCTGCCCTCTTCGGGCTGAGCCGCTTCATAACTGCGTCTCAGGTTTCATGACGGAGAAGCGCCGCTGGGCCTCGCTGCGCAGTTGCTGGGCGTGCGCCGTTTCGCACGTCTGCGGTGGCTGCTTCGTTGGTGATGCTGGTGGGTCGCGTTTCTTTGCGGTTCACAAGTACATTGCTGATAAACTGGATCGACTCATCCCGGGTTTCGGCACCAAAATATAGAAACTCAGGGGAGCGAAAATAACGACACGCACCACCGTTGGAAGTGAACAGAAGACTGATGTTTATTGCATTGCGATTGCCCAATATGGATTCAGAATGTCCATGGTTGCCCGTAGGCAAAATTACATCCGTCGAAGTTAGAGTTTCTACACCGCCTCCGAGAAGCCAGGAGCGCGGCCGATGGAGGTGAGGCCGCCGGCGAGTCGATGACGTCCATTATACCTCTGCCCGTGTTTATGTAGAACAAGCTGGAAGTGTTTATTGATGGTGTGAAAACAATTGCTCTTGTAGACACTGGAATAACAGTATCCGTTAGGTTTAGGAACCGTTCAGTAGGAAAGTAATGTTTAGTGGTGACCGTGCAGTGTCATTCCGGGCTGTCGGTGGTGAACCTTTAGTTCCACTTGGTGTGTGTGCTTCGGATGTTATTATTGGGGGTCTAACGTTTAGAACAGAATTCGCAGTGCTGCCTCGGTCAACGCATGATGTGAATCTTGGGATTGATTTTCTGCAAGAGTGTGGTGCAACTTTAGACTGTCAGCTCTTGTCGATGACTCGACACCTGATTTTGCAGCATTTGCGGTGGAAGAAGGCACTATTGTACCAGCTTTATTTATTTATTTACTTGAAACACATTACAGGCCCATTGGGCATTGTATAAGGAAAGCGAAAAATACTATACAGTACATTAATAGCCAAAGGAAAGAAAAGGGTAAACATACGATCATGATAAAAATAAATCATCAATACGGTGCATTAATAACAAATGTCACAAAAGGGAAACATACAGTCATGATAAACAATATATCAACGAATTAGAGAAGTATATATGACACGGAAATAACAACACGAAAAAAGAATGCGCGACACAAATTAAAGCACAACAATAAAATGTAATGTTCTCGCGGAACGTTGTAACGATGAGTAACATAACGCGATTAAGGCAAACACGGAAACATGATAGGCAAATATAAGTAAGAAAACATCCAAAAGGTGCGTCAGTAGCAGCAACGTAAAGTACAAAAAATAAGAAATAACGAAATATTTGAACGGAGGGGTGCTGATTGACGCTTTCAGTGAAATGTATGATGGGTTGAATATGGAAAGAATCGAGATTAGACACGGAAGCGATGTTGTCTGGTAGATCATTCCATAATCTGATGGCTCGTGGTAGTGCAGATGAATTGAAAGCGCATGTATCAGCATATATCCTTGAGAAACTGATCTGATTATATAATCTTTTCGACGTGCGGGAGGGGACTTCGAGGTGAAATGAACTAGTTCTATTAGAGTGCATATATTTGTGAAATAGTGTTAGAATAGCGATGTCGCAGCGTTTGTTTAATGGTTGTAGAGAAAGATCCGTTTTAATCTGAGTGACGTCTGAACGGTAGTTATAGGTTCGTGAAATGAATCGCGCTGCCCTGTTTTGAATACATTAAAACGGGGTGATCATGTTCTTATGGTAGAGAGAGCAAATGAAATTGAAATTGAAAGTTTATTTCTCCACACATTACAGTAGAAAGAGGGGACACTGGGCAAAAAGCTGCATAATGCAGCTTGAAGTAGCACCAAGTGCCCCATGAATACAACGACCGCAGTGTGTTTCGCGAACATCAGGCATAAGGTGAGCTTAATATCCCCATCAAAAGAAAGAAAAATGACAACAGTGTAACCCTGACCACGTACACAACAACAGAGATGCACATAAATAGTAGGAACAATATACAATACAATAAACCAAACCTATTTACATTGATGCCACAATAGATTCGAAAATGCACATGACAGATAATAAGTTTCTTCGCGATGTCTTGTATACAAACATTATTTGCTGCCAATATGTTAAGATAATTTCCCAGGTTATAGGATAAGGACTGTTTACAATTTACACTCTAGAAATTCCAAAAAAAAAGCTCAGACGAAAATGAATTTCACTAGCACATTTCACTCACCCGGTACCGAGATTGGGCGCTACCAATCAGAACCGCGCCTAGCGCACAGGCAGCGGAAGTGTGCATGCAATTGTTGCCTTGTCGGGGCTGTAGACAGCCGCGCATTTTGACGGCGTCTAACCCCTGTGTACGCGGCGCCGTAGGCAGGGCAGGGCTGACCAACAACAAATGAAGCTCACCGATGTTTCTTTTTTAGTCGGACTGGCAGGCTGTCGGCAGCAACCCCCCTCCAATCTCGACTCCCGTCTCCTGTCCGGATTTTCTTTTCAAAATTCCACCAACACGAACACACGAGTGCGGAGCAATGGGAGAGTCGGCTCACCAGCGACGAGCTCGCGACCCAAAGGGCCTTAGTGCAGCACGCGACTGATGCAGCACGACTCAGTGGAGCCTTGGAATAGGGGCCCACCCTTGCTGACGAGAAGCCTCAAGTCGCCAGCGCCAGAGAAGAAGACGGAGACTTCACAACCGCGAAACCCTTGAAAGATCCAATAAAGTCTTCACTCACTCACTCTTCAAAATTTTGAGCAAGGTGTGTACACTGACTTTTTTTCTTTTCGCTGCCGTCTTGGTGTGATCTGAGCCAACGCTTTTTGAAAAGCGCTGGCCGCCACGAAGGTTTGAAGCGGAATGGAAAGTGTCGCCCGCAGCGTTATTCATATTAGTTTTCGATGGCTTGAACTTCTTGTTTCCAGCTTTTGTGGCATGCGAAAAGCTTTCAGTACTCAGAGACATAATATTTTGGATCCATTTCGCAAGTACAAAGGAACAATATGCAAACTGGACGCCCAACCAATGAGAAAGGCAGCGCCCAATCTGGATGCCACCTCATTTCCGCTGCCGCAAATGGCCGCCGCGTTGCGACACCATCGGCTCGAAACAAGGATTTCTCGTGAAGATTAAAATACCAAATATTACGATTTCGGCGATCTCATTGCGCGTTCAGGAGTCACAATGTCCCTTACTGTGTATACAAAGAATAAAGATCTCATGCTTTATCTACGTCGCAGGGCACCTTTAAGCTCCGCCTCAAGAATATGGCGTGATATCATAGTCGGTTAATTCCCACATATGCAGAATATCATTCTCGGAGTCCTCATACCGCTCCTGGCGGAGTGATGCAGCGGTTAAGCCTGCGCCACTGACCTGCGATGGAAGGCGCTCCCTGCGGTGGGCCTTGTGCGGCCCAGGTTGAGCTTCCCGCAGCGACCAATAATTAATTTAACTGGCCCCTTCCATGGCGGGCAGTTTGCTCACTATTCGGAGGGCAGGTTGTGATGAGGCCCCAAGCTCACATGACCTAGGTGGCCCACCTGCCTCCTAGGTTTCTTGTTGGACACCACCTGACTCTGGTAGGTTGCGTCACGTAGCACACACGGTGATTGCAGGCTTTACCTAGCTGAGTGAAGCTACCGTTTAAAAACACAGACTTCAGCCAGCGAGGATATTCGCTGACATCATGCTCTGCGTGGGGTAGGAAATAGGGTAGTAAAGACAGAAGAAGGGTGGTAGAAAAGAGTGCGTTCATTGACGAGAGTTGCAGCGCAATAGTCCACTGCATGGTGGCATCTTTGGATGAGACCGAACTCGAGTTCTGTGCATGTACAGCGGGGTTATCAAGTGTTCGGGCAATTTAGAATTTGTATAAAACACCAATAGCGTCTAAAAAGGCAAATAAGAATATCATTGCACATCACTGCAAGTGGCATTTGTGTGACGGACTGCGTGCATTGCTTATAGCGTGCACATTCGTTGTCATACGATGTACATTCGAAATGAATATCAAGTACAGTTAAAACTGAGCCGCAGCTTTCACAATACGGACGGGTGCTAGCTTGAACCCGTATCGTAGAATGTTCGCAAATTCAACACTAAGACGAAGACGAAGATAAATTGTTTCTATATGACGCAGAAGCCCAAGTGGTATTCTCGATTTGAGCTGTGGGTCGATGGAATGGAGAAAGGGGTAATGAATACTTGGTGAGTTCCAGAGGCGGTTCTTTTCATCTTGGGTAAATCATTTGTTGAGGTGCGACTCATCTGATTTGAGAAGGTGGGCTTGTGGTTACAGTGCTTTAGACCTTTGCGGGCCGCTTCGTCTGTCTCTCGTTGGCCAGGATGCTGCAGTGAACTCGAATCAATTGAAAAATTATGCAATGGCATTCACCAACAACCAATTGGTGCAGGTATCCAATGTCATCAAAAATTAGCTGGTGATTCGTCTTCTTCAGAGGGTTAGACAAGGTTTGCAGCACTCCTTGTGACTCCGTGAATAATACTCAGCCAGCGTCCTGGGTTACAGCGCACGATATTTTATTCCCTGTAGCTCTGCTCTAGCGGAGGATGTCCTAAGCTATAGCGGCCATGAAACAATTTGGCCGGATGAGGGCGCGTAAAGGCCGCATGATGAGAAGTCGTGAGAAGTTGAGCCAACAGTGAAGATGTGTCTGTGTCTTCTTAATACTGCTCAGCTAAGTAGTTCAGAGCAGCTTGTAGAAGCGCAGCCTGCGGCATGCCGTCCTTCGCAGTGACATCCGGTATGAGCTGCTTGATTACAGGAGGCGAGAGTGTCTAAGGAGGAAAAGTTGGAGCCAGTATTTTACGTAGCTTACTGATGGCAGGAAGATGCAATAGCTGCACAGCTTGACCAAAGCTGGAATTTTGTTGAGTTATAGGGTCTTGGTGCAAAAAATGCTTATTCCTGTGAAGTACACCTCGTAGATGGGTTAGAATCGTTGCCTGTGCTGCGATGACTTCGGTCGGTAGATATCGTTCCTCGGCAACTGCTCCCGAGGTGGAGAAGCTCATCAGAAGGCCGAAAGAGATCCGCAGGCAGGTGTTGCGTCCAATGCGCTCTTATTTGTTGGCCGTATTTTCTGCAAAATAGGTAAACTATATTGCAAAAGACCATCAACGTAGGCCATATGAAGGAGAACAATAGGGCTACGATTGCAGCCCCAAGGTGCTCCTGCAATGAACTCGAAGGTATGGGACGCTGATGCTATTCTCGCACGGAGTTTTTTAGCATGGGACGTACAAGAGAGATTTCGGTCGATGACAATGCCGAGGAATCGTTCTTCATCATTTAATGATGTGTACTCTGTCGCATTTAGCTCTGGTCTCTGTGCCCGATTCCAGTAATTGAGTTAATGTGGACACTAATTCCGTGTTCTAGGTTTCAGCTGTAATTTCCCTGCTCACTACATTCTTCTGGGTATCCCAATTTGCAGACTGTAAGTTTTCTCCTTGGTGACATCTGCGCATTGTCAGCTCATATGATAATTGGGTAATGATTACTGCTACGTGTTTGTAAGTTAGTACACCACGAGAAGTTTTAAGCAGCTGCACTTGTTGCGAAGGTCACATTAATTCAGCTGGAAGTCGTCACATCTTGTATGTAGGTTATGCTACCTTCGTTTAGGGGCTCAACTGAATACTTTGTGAAATGCCAACCCGTGATATGCCTTAACGAGAGGCTACGCGAGCACAATAAGAATTTAGAAAATAGAAAAGGCAGTCTTTCAGAACACTGTGATTAATGTGTTGTGTTGTGCTGGGTTTAATGGCACATAGGCATCTAAGGCCATCATGCGCCAAACACAAGGTAATTTGGGAATGTTTTCTGTGTGATTTCATAAAATGTGTAAAGTCATCAGTGGTGTGAAGGGCCTAAAAAGTTTGTCTACCTAGTAATAACAGACAAAACGAGATTTAAGTATGGCTAATGGTAAAAGCTTTAAAGAACGGTCAGGCCACCTCAGCGGCTATCCTTGGCTGGGAAAGCATGTCGAGGATCCCAACCAATCAAATAAAAGCCTCAGCCTTCTTCTCAGGAATGAGGAAGTGGCTGAGGTGTATCATGCAATAAAGCGAGCCAGTGGTTGAATATTTACACTTTTTGGATACGCCTGCTTCTTTTAAAAAGCTAAAAATAGAAGGTGTGTTAACAATGGCATTATCATGTAAGAGCAGTGTTGGATGGAAAGGGATGCATTCATTATACAATTGACTAAAGTGCTTTTTTCTTAGTTTTTCAAGTTTAACACAGGAGATTAAAATATGGTTAACCGTAAGTTCGTCTCCGCATTCCTCGCAAACAAATTTGTCTTGTTTGGTTAGTAGAATGTTGTGCGTAAGGTGCGTGTGGCCTGTTCGGAGACGGCATAGGATCACTTCTTTGAAACGTTCCTGGTGCACACACGATATAAATTCACGTAAGACAGGTTTTATCAAGTGTAATTTATTATTTACTTCACTGTTCCAACCGAGTGCCATTTTCTCTTTAGTTTCCGTTCTACTAATTTCATGCGATCATTAAAAGGTACATCTATTTTTTCATTTCCATGCCACGAGCTTTAGCAGCACACAAATCTGCTCTCTCATTGCCTTTTATTCCTACATGACTCGGAACCCAGCAAAGTTTTATGTTTTGTCCTCTAGCTGTAGCTGTTAATATTTTGCGTATGATGCCATCAAGTATAGCAAGTATAGGAGTTACTGCGTTTCCAGAGTGGAGAGCTGTAAGTACGCTTAAGGAGTCTGTATAAATAATACTGTTTGGGACATTCTCGTTTACTATATTTTCTATGGCCACACAGACTGCGTAACTTTCTGCAGTAAAGATGGATGCACTCAGTGGAAGTCGTGCTGTTTTCTCTGAATTCCCTCGTACCACTGCGCTTCCTGCGCAAACATCCGTTTTTGATCCATTAGTGTAGAAATCTGTAAAACTATGGTATTTTTCTTTGAGCGCAAGGAATTCTTGTATTATATGTTATTGTGAGGTTTGCTTTTTACGGAACTTTGTAAGGGTGGGATCACAGATTCCAGGAAAATTGTACCATGGAGGCAATGGATGTCGTCTTCGAGCAATGGCACGTAATGTGCCTAGTACACTGAGGTTTTGGCGCAACTCTTCAAAACGCAGGAGGAGTGTCCTCATAGATAGCGATTTGTTGATAAACAGTGTTCTTGGTGGGCACTTTGTGACTGTGGGGTAACATAGATGTTTGGGCAGCGAGCGGATTTTTAAAATATACGAGCATGTGAGCATGGTTCTTCGGTCTGTAAGTGATGGTTCGTTGGTTTCTACATCAAGACTGTTTTTGGGTGACGTCCTGTATGCACCAGTAGAGTGAGTGAGTGAAAAACATTTATTGTCCAACAGGATGAGACTACCTCACCCAGACCTCCCCTGACCCATACCCTCAGTTGAGGGAGGAGGATCAGGAGAGATCCGGCCGCATGGGGTAGTCGCGTCAGATGCTGGCCAGGATCTCTTGTATCCCGGCGGCCTCTTCAGCCAGTCGGACGGCGGTGAGCTGGAGCTCAGGGTCCGAGCTCCGGAGCAAGGTCTCCCAGGCGTCTCTACTATTAATGTTCTTCGCCCTGCCTGGGGATTGGCTACACTCCCATATTATGTGGTCGAGGTACCCTCTCGCTCCGCACTTCTTGCACTTATCGTCTTCTATTTCTGGAATGATATGTTTGCATAGAATTGGGTGTGGGTAGACATCTGTTTGTAGACGCCTCCACGCCACCGCCTGTTGATTGTTGAGTGTTATGCTAGGCGGGGGAAAGTACCTGCGATGTTGTCTATAATATTCTGTAACTTCCTGACAGGAAATTAGTCGCCCTTCTCTCCCGTGATCTACGAGCGGTGGACCGTCGTGTGCAGCTCGGTGGTAGAGATCTCGAGCCACCTCGTTTGCCGCCTCGTTGCCACGGACAGATTCGTGCGCGGGGGTCCAGATTATATTGATTGTTCTATTCAATGTCGCTTGTCTTAAAATTTTGGCAGCGAGGGGAGAGACTCTCCCTCTACTAAAATTTTGGACTGCAGCTTTGCTGTCGCTTATGACGTATTTAGCTTTGGAACCGACACAAGCTAGTGCTATTGCGACCTCCTCCGCCGTCTCAGTGTTTGTCCCTAAGACGGTTGCGGCTGTAATGAGGCTACCCGCTCCGTTCACTACTGCGACGGTGTTGTACTGACTATGTATATCACCCGCTGCGTCTACGTAGGCGACCTCCTCATCAGGCTTGTCACCGTAGATGCGGTCTATCACCTGTGCCCGTTTTTGTCTTTCCTTGTTTATTTCTGGGTGCATGTTCTTGGGTAAGGGGGGAATCCTGAGATTGCTTCTAATCTCCATGTCGATATGCTCCCTCTGTCTAGCTCCCCTATCTGTTTTGAGTCCGACTTTGGCTAGTGTGGCTCTTCCGGCATGTGTTATGCTGAGTCTCTCTAGCTGTGATGTATGGACTGCTTCTGCGAGCTCTGTAAGCGTGTTATGTATGCCCAGTGATAGGAGTTTTTCCGAGGATGTGCACATGGGCAGGCCTAGAGCTTTCTTGACGCACTTCCTTATGAGAGCGTCGATCTTGTTCCTCTCTGCTGCTTTGAGATTTAGGTACGGCGTAGCGTAGCTGACTCTACTTATTATGAAAGCTTGTATGAGCCTAAGTAGGTTTTTTTCTTTAAGACCGCCTCTTTTGTTCAAGACACGTTTGATGAGATTGAGGGTCTGCATCACGTGGCTCTCAAGCTTTTTGATGGTTGTCATGTTTTTTCCATTTTATTGCATATAAAGGCCTAGGATTCTGATTGTGTCCACTTTGGGCACCTCCTTTCCTCCTACAGAAATCTGAATTTCCGAGGGTGGTTTGTTCCTCAGAGCCTTATCGTTATATATGAATATTTCAGATTTTTCGGGCGAACATTCTAAGCCCCTTTCTTCTGCATACATCGAAATTATATTGGCAGCAGCCTGTAGGGTTTGGTTAATCTCTGCATCACTTCCTCAGTTGATCCATAGATTAATGTCGTCCGTATACAGGCTATATTCTAAGTTTGGGTTGCCAATTTTCTCAAGTTCGCCCGGGAGTTCTCTCATGGCCATGTTAAAGAGAATGGGTGATAGCACCGACCCTTGAGGGGTTCCCTTGCTTCCCAGCTTTATTTCCCCGGATTTAATCTCCTGGAAGCTTATGCTCGCAGTTCTATCTGTGAGGAAGTCACTTATGTAGCGATAGGTTTTGTGGCCTACTCCGGCGTGGCTGAGTCCTTTCAATATTGCCTCATGTTTGACGTTATCAAATGCCTTTTTGAGATCGAGACCTAGGATAACCTTTGCATCCTTGGTTCTGGAGTCAATGATATCATGTTTTAATCGCAGCATGACATCTTGTGTGCTGAGATGTGGTCGGAATCCATACATCTCATCTGGCCACTTCCTATTCTTTTCCATGTAATTCGATATTCTGGTTTGGACGACATGCTCCACTCGTTTTCCTACGCGCGATGTGAGGGATATAGGTCGGAGGTTCCCTATCTGCGGCTGCTTCCCAGGCTTAGGTATTAGGACCACGGTGGCCGTTTTCCATTGCGGGGGAATCTCACCAGTAGAAAGACGCAAACCTAAGTTATGTACTGGATCCAGTCGTATAAGGTATGATGGTCTCGCTGACCCATACACTACACATCCATAATCAAGGATAGAGCGTACTACTGAGCGGTAAATTTTTAAAAGGCATGTCCTGTCGGCCCCCCCCCAATGTTTTCGTGACAATACTTTGATTATGTTAAGGGATCGGGAGGCTTTCTTTTTCAGTGCATTTATATCAGGCAGGAAAGTTAGTTTTTTTGTCAAAGGTTACGCCTGGGAGTTTGTGTTCATATTTTGTATGAGTGTTGGTCAAATGTTTACCAACCAAATGAGTGCATGTATTGTTCAGGTGTATTAGTGGGTCGGCTTGTAGGCCTCGTTTGAGAGAAAACATTATGGCCACTGATTTGTGAGGAGAGAACTGGAATCCATTTCTGTCTGCCCACGCCGCTAGTTTATTTACTGCAAACTGTACTAGCCTTTCGCATGTTGATATGTTTGTTGACGTGCAGTCTGTTTGAAGATCGTCAATATAAACTGAGTACATTTTGGGATTTTGGGATTATTTTTGCTACGGAATTCATTTTTTACGATAAAGAGAGTTGTACTTAAAACACACCCATGTGGTACCCCATTCTCTTGAACAAACTTCTTTGAGATGGTTGAACCTAGGCGCACATGAAAGGAACGGTTGGAAAGAAAATCGCTTAGGCAGTTCAGCATCCTTCCGCGGATGCCAGGTTCTGCTAGGTCGCAGAGTATCCCGAACCTCCATGTTGTGTCATATGCCTGTTCGAGGTCGAAGACAGCAAGACAGTGCTGTTTATGTATGAAAGCTTCTCGGACAGTATTTTCGAGGCGGCCTAAATGGTCTCTTGTTGAGCATGCCTTTCTATAACCGCACTGATTATTGTCAAGAAGCTCACGAGAATCAAGCACGAAGGTTAACCGGATATTCAGAATACTTTCAAAAGACTTGGCAAGGCAGCTGGTAAGAGCTATTGGTCTATAACAGGAGGGGGATGTAGGCTGTTTTCTCGGTTTCATGAACGGTACTATTATGGCTTTCTTCCAAGCATCTGGAATTGTTCGTATCGTCCAAATTTTGCTAAAAAATTTCAAACCAGCTTCAACAGCAGGTTGGGAAAGATGTGCCAGCATTTGGTAGTGTATTTCATCAGGGCCGGGAGCAGCCTGCTTGGCAGCAGATAGAACTCTGTTTATTTGAATGGTTCATTTGCACAAGAGCTTGTTGGAAGTCTGTTTATTTCGAGCTGTGTTTTTATATTTTAAAAGTGATTCAGTGTGGTGTGCAGAATTATAAACTGTTGAGAAATATTCCCCTAGGATGCTAGCTTGTTCCTGTTTATTTTTTTGTCTATCAGGGGCTCTAATTGCGGAATTGTGAAAGAAGAAATGTTGCCATTTCATTTATGGAGTTGCTCCCACATTTTCATGGATGTAATTCAACTGTTTATGGATGTTATATAGTTTTTCCAGGACGCTTTCTCAGCATTTCGACGGATACGCCGTGCATTTGCTCTTGCCCTTTTAAAATTAATAAGCTTCTCGTGCGTTGAATACCTGCGAAACACTCCCCAGGCTTTATTCTGCTTCTTTTGACATCTCTACATTCTTTGTTATTCCACTCTTTGTGGTGCTGTCGAACCACTCTCGAGGATCGTGGAATAGCAAGACGTGCCGCAGCAATGATGGAAGATCTAAACGCCTCGTTCAGTTCATCAGTACTGAGATTATCTGTAAATAGTTGGTCAAGAGAGGTCTTTTCTCGAAATAGCTCCCAGTTAGCTGCGTGTAGCTTCCAACGACGCGGTTTACTTGGGATGATTGATGGTGGTGATGGTACGTTAATTACCACGGGAAGGTGATCACTTCCGAAGGGATTATTCAGGACATCCCTTTTAAAATCGATAAGAACAGACGGTGAACTAAAACAAAGGTCTAGGCAGCACATTTTTCCCGATCTTGGAGAGCAGTACATGGGTTTTCCTGTATTGACCAGGCAGATATCGTTGGACAGAATAAAATCCTCTAGAATATGACCTCTAGTATCTGTTTCTTCACTTCCTCAAAAACCAGAATGGGCATTAAATTCTCCAACAAGTAGGTATGGCTCCGGTAGCTGTTTAAAAAGTGCTTCGAGATCATGTAGTGTGACTGTTAGGTTTGGCTCGAGGTGTACAGAACATATTGTTATTGTTTTGAAATGTACAACAGTTACTTCAACAGCTTCAAATCTAGTTTTAAGTTTCGCTTCGTGAGTCGGAACACCATTCTGCACAATAATAGCGTCACCTCCAGAGAGCCGACTTGAGTGCTCTCTATCACAGCGAAAGACTTTATATTTTTTTCAAAATATTAAGGCGAAAGCCTTTAATGTCTCATCGTTGTAAGCAGCAGTTGTCGACAGAGAATGTCACGCTTTTCAGTTGGTCGAAACGGTCGTGACGTCACAGTGCGCCAATTTCAAACGGGGCCAATTGTACTTTGGCTAGTAACCATGCAACCAATTGAAGGGACCATACTGTGATGCTCCAAGTAAGTGGGACAGAGCTTAGTTAATTGCTTAATTACCCAATTAGCCTAATTAACTTCTCTAGTCAGGCCATATAAATAAATGAAACCTAGCAAGAAATTGGTCGAGCTCGGGAATCGAACCCCGGTCTTCGGAGTGCGAGACGAGCATGCTATCCACTCCGCCATGCCAGCTCGATGGTTTGGAATGAACAAAGGCACGTCTAGTGAATACGGTGTCTTCGCTCACTGCCATCCTCCTCCCTTCCCTTCCGGCGAGGTTTAGGTGTCCACCGAGATATGAGAGAGAAATACATTTCCTTTCCTCAAAAACCAATTTACCGACGAGCGAGGCATAGAACCGAACGGGCGATGGCGTTCTATGGACTCCCTGGCAGCGTTGCAAGACGCTCTCGCGTTCCACTCTTAAAGGCGAAGCTTAACATCTTAACCACACATCAGTGAACACACTTTAGGTCAAAAAAGTGCACCCCCCCCCCCCCCCTGAATTTTGACGGGTGTCCACCGAGATATGTGAGACAGTTACTGCGTAATTTGCTTTCCTCAAATACAATTTTCATTTTCTTCATTACGGGCCATCTTCGTCTTTCTTCTTTCACTACCACTTCCTCCGTTCCTCTACGGTGCGGTTCAGGTGTCCACCGAGATGACAGAGATTTACTGCGCCATTTCCTTTCCTTAAAAACCGTTGCGTTGAAACGGCAAGGCATCGCGCCGAACGGGTGGTGGCGTTCCGTGGACTCCCTGGCAGCGCTACAACACGCTGTCGCGTTCCACTCCTAAAGGCGAAGCTTAAGCTTAAGCTTAATTAGCAGTTAATTAGTATTCAGGCGTTAATCAGTAATTAACCATGAATTAGTGATTTGTCATCACTTTGTAATTAGTACTCAATTACATGTGACGCCACCAGTGCCACAGAAGCACTGAAAGTGGTGCGGAAAACGCTTTCTCCTCTACGCACTTTAGACAGTCAAAGTGCCCCCTGAATTTTTTCTTATGTTGAGGTCCTAAGTTTGTTTCCTTTGAGCACAAAGCTACAGGAGAGAATGAGTTTAAGCGGTCCTTTACATCGCTGTAATTATTCAACTGACCTTGGCAATTCCAATGAGTTAGGAATGCCATTTTTACTACTTTGGGGGAATAGGGCAAAAATCTAGGCTCCCGGTTTATTGGGGCCTGTAATTTGAGCTTTTGGTTTCTTGGCATGCTCAAGTGAGCTGTGCCGCCCCTGCATTATGGATGTGCTGGGGGTTGTGGTGTCCATTGCCTCACGGGAGGCACTGGAGTGCCGCGAAGAAGCCGCAGCTGAGCGAGATGCAGACCTCCCCCGACTGGGGGAAGTCTTTGGGCCTGCCGACTCGCTGGTGGGCAAGCCCTTTTCAAGAAATGGCAGAGCAGCTTTCGCCGCGTCCGCCGGGGGTGCAGATGGCCCTGCCGCAGGCTCACTGTGCGTGGCCTGGGCAGGTGCCAATGGCCGGTGTGGTACCCCGCCCCGTCGCATCACATCGGCGAATGTTGATTTTGCGCTGAAGGAGAACGTGCCAATGGTATGTGAAAGTCGTTGACATGCTTCTCTGAATGAAATATTTTCCTTTGTTTTGAGAGTGATTACTTCTTTTTCGGTTTTCCATGTTGGGCAAGACCTTTAGTTAGCGGCTTGATCTCCTTCACAGTTGGCGCAGTATGGTGCTGCTTCACATTTCTCTGAGATGTGTTCATGTGAGGAGCATTTCGCGCATGTTTTGCGGGCACGGCAGCTCTGTGAGCCATGACCGTATCGCTGGCAGTTGTAACACCGTCGCGGGTTTCGGATATAGTGGCGGACGTTTATCTTTACATAGCCAATCTCTTTTGCTTCTGGGAATGTGCTTGAGTTGAAAGTGAGGACTAGATGCTTGGTATTTCGTTGTTGTCTTTCCTGAGTTTGATGCGGTAGACATTGATGAAATTTTGGTGCTTGAGACCTTCCAGCATGTCTTGTTCAGTTAGTTTGAGCAAGTCGGCTTCAGAGATTACACCTCGGACTGTGTTTAGGGATCTATGCGCAGTGATTGACAATGGGGTTTCCCCAATTGACGTTATGGTGGATAGCTTTGAATGTTGGGTACTGTCTTTAAGCTCCAGCAGAAGGTCACCACTCGGCATTTCTTTAGCTTGTAGCCCGTGCCCAAGGCATCAGTCAGGCTTTTTTCAACCAAGAATGGGGACATTGTTCTGGCAGTTATTTCTGTCTCTTCATAGTGAGAAACATCGAATTTCGGGAAAATTTCTTTGGATTTCTGGAGGAACTGGCTGTTTACATCAGTCCGCACTCTTTTCGGAGGGTGATCATTTTGTTGGGAAGGGGGAGCCATAAGATATGTGTATAAGATATGTGTATTGTTCAGCCACGGTGCCAGCCACCCACCATGGTGCCCAACAAGGGGACGGGACAAAAACTTGCACGCAAGTCCTGCCCACGCCATCTGTACACCCCAACTACAACCAAATATGGCTTAACACGGCTTGGTTGGCCACACAAGGTTAACCCTAGCCACCAGGTAAAAAGGAAAATCTAAGAACTGAACAGGAGACAGGAGATTTGTAAGAAAGAGATATGAAAAGTGAAAAATAGAGGGGGGGACAGGAACAGGCTGCTGCCGAATTCCCCCGGTAGGGTCAGGCCGGATGTGCCGTCTACGAGAAGCTGGGGCCAAAGTGGTGTGTTGCCTCCGCCGAGGGGCCTTAAAGGTCCAAACGCCGGGCATCGGCTCGACCACCAGGATATCCTTTTCCCCGGATACGGCGATGCCTCGCACGGCTAAGCGCGGGTGCTCGGGTCCGTGGTGATGCACTGCTCACCATCATCCCCCTGGGGGGATGTCCCTGCGGATGCTCAGGAACTCGTGGTGTCCCAACTCACCAACGTCTGCATGAATCAGACGCCCCTGGGGGGCACTGTGAGGAATGTAAACCAGATATATGCATGACGAAGTTCGATGAATGTCAGGGGATTAAAAAAACCAGGAAGCAGAGAACACGGGAGATTATTGAAGCAAGATGAATAAAAACTTAGAAGATAAGTTTTTAAGCATCCCGTCTGTATCTCTATCAAAGAAGGAAGATGATTTTTCTTGATCGCTCGAACAAAAAGTGAAAAGTAACTTGCGGTGTGAAAGGCTTGGGGGACGATATTTTGATGCTCCCGCAGTATTTAAAAGCTGTTTGTGCATTGAATAAAGATTCAGTTGCAAGTTAGCGCATGTGTGGTCGTCTTCATTGTGCCGTTGTCTCGAGCGCTACAGTTTTTTATCATGAGCAATCAACTCGCCCAAACATCCAACCTTATCGAGTTCATTTCTAGTTCATCGGGCCCTTTCGTGTGTTTTCCCACCAGTCCTAGGCACACTTTGTCGCTCATCGCAACAGCAGGGTGCAGAGCAAGATCTTTGTCGCTTTGGCTCCGTAATTTTCTGACAGGAGCCAAGAATCAATTCAGCGGACCCCATCAATATTGCTTCCTTTGGGTTCGGCAAGTTCAGCGGCATCCGCGGAAACCAATCTTCATTTCGGTGGGCCCAGTTTTCAAAATTTTGAAGAGGGTTTTCCTTCTCACCTGCGGCGACGACACTAAACCTAACGGCTGCGCCGCCCTTCGGCTGCGAGGGAGCCGCTTCTTTCGGCAAGGTGTTTCTTCAAAAACGTTATGACCAGGACGCCATTTCTTGGTCGACCATTCGTTGCTGTGCAACCCGAATCGGCACCCGCGGTCACGATTCGCAATGAAAATCTTCTCCGTCTAATTGAGAGCCGCTCCTGACTAGAGGCCAAGATAGCGACTAACGCCACGCAAACCACCGACAAGGCTGCTGCTACCTACCAAGCTCCCGCCTCGCACGCGGTGAAGGAATCTGGCCCTAATAACCGCAACCCCGTGACCAAGTGGAAGCGCAAGCCTTTACCAAACTCCCACCAGGCCGACTTTGTCATCGTCATCAAGCCCCGGAAATCAGTGACCATCCGTGACGCCTTTCAATATGGAGAGTTCGGTGCCGTGTTCGGCGGCTTAATCGAGACGCCAAAGGCGGCCAAGTTAAGCCTCCTTTTCTTCAAGGTGCAAAATTTGATCCTTGTTAGCACCCAGAACGCCCACGTTGCAGGCCGTCTGCTAGGTGATCTTTCTAACAAATCGGCCAAATGTTATGTGCTTCGCGCCAGCCATCTCAAACAACATGAAGGGGACGTCTGCTATGGGGCCATTACTATGGCCAACCAAGAGCCGTCTGAATAACTTCAACCTCACGTGCTGTGGAGGAATGGCACTCTATTTGACATCCGCAAGTTCGGCAACTGAAACAAGGCCCGGTTCACCTTTGCCGGCACGGTGAATCCTAGGTTCTTCCATTACAACTCTGAGATCGTCTCAGTGCAGCCATATTTGCGCACTATTCCGGCCTGTAGCTTGTGCGGAACTGTCGGCCATCGGGAGTACTTTTGCACCAACCTAAGCGAAGATAAGTGTGGCCTGTGTTGACAGCAGACACCAATAGAAGAGGGGATGCGGGCCCTTCGCGAAGGTATACCAAATGTGCAGTTCGTGGTGACGGCCATGCCACGAACTCGCGGGATTGCACGGCAAAGTATCCTCGCAACAAGCCAGCCGTCCCAAAGGGCGAGAAATCCAGCGTGACGGGAAGGCACCCACGCCACCCCGCCAGCGATGCTTCAACACATTGCGGCGACGTGACCGGCTAAAAGCGATAGACGCCTACTAGCGGGAATGACGTCAAGAGCAGACAAATGCCACTACCGCCCCGAAATGGTGGCCAGGAATAGCAATCCCACTCCCAAAACAAGAATGGCGCGGCCGGTGCCTGGGCCAACGCCGTCAAAAATGGCAAACCGGTGAGCAGTTCTGGCAGGGTTGCCTCCTGCTCCTACCCCCTCTCCCCTCCCCCTCGCTCCGCGGATCACGCTGAACTTGAAATCCTTGTAGCTTCTCTCCGGGCACAAAACGAGATGCTATTTGCCAAAATTCAAGCATTAGAGGCTAAAACAACTCCACCTCGCCCTAGTACTCAAGATTGTCCCGCCGAGTACACAACGTCGACGATGATGCAACAGCTGCGCCAGTCTAGGTGCTGAGCTTCAGCCTCTGGTATCTGGCTCGGGGGCAGCCTCACTTCCACCTCTCACCTCTAAATCTGAATGGAGGGACACCCTCGGTGTAGGCGCTTCCGCCTTTCTAAATCGGCTTCCCCCATTACGATTACTCAATGGAACTGTCGGAGACTCCAGTGCCGTTCCAAGCGGGCCGACCTCCGGATTTTCCTTTCAACCATTGAGCATTTGCCAGCATGGCTGCCCTCCAATCGCCAGGGAAAGGCGACACACTAAAAATTATGCGACGTTCCAGCAGGACCTCTTGTCTTGTCTGTGTGTCCATAGAAATTATACAGCCAACCAGGTCCACGTAGGCATGCGACTTGAATACTCCTGTGTAATGGTGACCCTCCTCCCACTCCGCAAGTAGGACCCACCGTTACACATACTCACTGTATACTGCAATCTGAAATCGCCGAATATATCATTCGCTCGCGGACGTCTTTAGCCGCGCGCTAAGAGTTGCAGGTAGGAACCTCCTCCTGTCTGCTGGCGATTTCAGCGCTCCCGCTCGGATGGAGGGTTACTGCCGTGAAGAGAAGCGGAGACGCAAGCTGGAGGAGCTTGCGTCCGCGCTGGGCCTCATTCTCTACACTGACCCAGTTGAATGGTACGGCAAAACAGCGCTGACGGACGGGACGGAAGAAGATGAGACAAACACATGCGCTGTTTTGCCGTACCATTCAACATGAACCAACCAGCCCGCCTCAGCCCTCTCACTGACCCAGTCCACCCAACTCGTATAGGCAACTCCGTGACTAGGGATTGATGCCTGGACTTGACCTTCACCCGCAGCATTCAGTATGCAGACTGGGTCAACGCCGAAAAAACACTTGGCAGCGACCATCGACTCCTGAACAACACGATTAGGGCCCATCCTTTCGCGCGACCAACAACAGAAGCCCGACTCCCAGATTGGACCACGTTCAGGCAAAATTATAACACTGCGACACCCATACATGAGCTAGGACACCAGTCTTGGTCCAAAGAATTGGTATCTGGCCTGCGCTCCTCCGGAACTCAATTTCAGCTCTGAGAGGCGGTTTCGGAAATGGACGACCACCTGCTTAACCTCTGGGAGGACCGGCATTGCCTTGGCCGTCGGTGGCGCCGGCAAAAGCACAACCAGAAACATAGCTCGCATCGCCAAGCTTACTGAACGAGCGGCTGAGCATGCGGTCAAACTGGCCGACTCCAACTGGGCGGCTCGATGCAATACGGTCGCGAGGCAAATGTAAAGCCGGAACACGTGGCGACTTTTTCGCGCTCTAATTGACCCAACGCTAACCCGCACGGAAATTAAAAAACACCTCCAAATAGCAATACACAGCTTTCAGGGCAATATGAGAACAAAAAAAAACTGCGCAAAAAAGGACGGGAGAAGAGAAAGAGAACCACACGGGACAAACTCAGACTAACAACTGCTTTATTCCCCCAACGCCTCTTTCCTTCAACAGCGAAGCCCATGTGCACCAACCACAAAAACAAAAGCCACACTCATCTCGTGAAATCAAGAAACTCCCACTCCTTGCGGTGCAGGTGTACTGAAGCATCGCTAACACGTTTGTCAGGCACTAATCTCGCGATTTCTAAGGCTTCGATAATTTCCCGATCTTTCTTATCCCTTGTGTGTCCGATAACCTTAGTCCTCTCGAAAAGCGGATTACAATCTTTGCCATCATGCTTACAAGTGTTACAATGCTGAGGCAGATGCTGCCCCTTGAATCAACTAAAGAATTGCATGCTCTAATAATCTAATGTTGATGCAGCAGCCAGTTTGGCTGATGTACACCCTAAAACTCAGGGGAATCTGATAAATTACATTGCGTGTACCGTGTACGAACTTATTCCTGTGGTTAATGCCACACACAACCTTCTTTTGCTTATCTTTTCTCGCTAAATTGCGCAAACGCGACAACTTGCAAGGTACAGAAAAAATGACCTCAACGCCGAATTTACCAGCGGCCCTCTTCAGGCCGTGCTAGATACCGTGAACATAGGGCATAACGTCATATTTCCGCCTCTCCTGGTATTGGCTCTCCGAGGTTTTGAGTTTGGGCGGAAGGCCTTCAACAGGGAGTCAGCGACAGCCTGAAGAAGGGCAAACGGAAAACCAGCATATCCAAGGCGACCAACCTGAGCCTCAAAACTAACCTAAATCTTATGTGGACAGGACTTGGTTAATGAAGCCCTGAGGCAAGTTGATGCAATACCCCTCTTGACCAGCTTCGAATGGCACGAGTTAAAGGTTAGGAGTGCCTTTTTCAACCTAGGCATGTAGGCCGAGCAGTCGTGGTCAGGATCGTTAAAAATAATTTTAAATCTTAGAATTACAAACAAGAGTTTTCAGGAAGTTCAATGGTAATATTAAAACTCGGAAAGTATTGACTTAAAAGATGCTAAAACCTCCATCGCCACTTGTGTCAAGTCGTCGTTGTGGTCAATAATTGAAAGGATTAAAAAGTCGTCGACGTATCGGAGCACTCGAACGATACGGTCGTCAGATAGTACCCGCGATAGCGAGTGGTCAGTTTCAGCTCTAAGGATTTCAGATAAAACTGGACCTACACATGACCCGATACAAATGCCGCGTTTCTGCACGTAAAATGTTTCCTGAAAACTCGCGATCGTTGAAGTAAGGTAAACCTTAAGCAAACCTTAACAGACCGCCTTTGTTTGCCATCCAGGTGCTGCTTCCACTTGTGGCGCACAGCTTCTACAATATCTGCCATCCTGCCGGTGACGGTGCTTCTCGGCACCAAATGACGCAGCTTGCTTCCTGGGAACTGCCTATGTTCGTTCATCAGGTGGCGCCCTCAAGATTTGTGAACAGTCCTTATCACTCCTGGGCTGTGGCATCGTCATCGACAGCAAGTTCAACGCCAGTATTTAGGCGCTGGTGTCCGTGGGACCGCTTCAGTGGGCACGAGAGCAGCGTTGCGGCCACAATGGCTAACAGACCGCCTTTGTTTGCCATCCAGGTGCTGCTTCCACTTGTGGCGCACAGCTTCTACAATATCTGCCATCCTTCCGGTGACGGTGCTTCTCGGCACCAAATGACGCAGCTTGCTTCCTGGGAACTGCCTATGTTCGTTCATCAGGTGGCGCCCTCAAGATTTGTGAACAGTCCTTATCACTCCTGGGCTGTGGCATCGTCATCGACAGCAAGTTCAGCGCCAGTATTTAGGCGCTGGTGTCCGTGGGACCGCTTCAGTGGGCACGAGAGCAGCGTTGCGGCCACAACGGCTAACAGACCGCCTTTGTTTGCCATCCAGGTGCTGCTTCCACTTGTGGCGCACAGCTTCTACAATATCTGCCATCCTGCCGGTGACGGTGCTTCTCGGCACCAAATGACGCAGCTTGCTTCCTGGGAACTGCCTATGTTCGTTCATCAGGTGGCGCCCTCAAGATTTGTGAACAGTCCTTATCACTCCTGGGCTGTGGCATCGTCATCGACAGCAAGTTCAGCGCCAGTATTTAGGCGCTGGTGTCCGTGGGACCGCTTCAGTGGGCACGAGAGCAGCGTTGCGGCCACAATGGCTAACAGACCGCCTTTGTTTGCCATCCAGGGGCGTAATTGCATTCCTTTGTATGCTAAGAAAAGTGACAACCGATGCTTACTGCTGCTTCCGTGCCCACGGGTGTTTTTGAGCGTGTTGACTGAATGCTTCAACAGCTGTCTTTTGCTATTGTCGGGAGATGTGGAAGTAAACCCAGGTCCTTTTCACACGCGTACCAAAATAATAACCGGTGATTCGAGCACAGACGCCTCGAGCGAGGAGAGTAATCCTACAGCTAATGTCATATTAACACAATCGGAACAAAACATGGAAATACTTCGTATCTTGATGGAACTGCAGACACGGTCAGTCGCGCTTTCAGCCAGTAACGAAGATATAAAGAAAACGATGGAAGAACTACGGCGCGGACAGCAGAATATTGATAACGCCCTCGCGAATATAAATTCTAGACTTACAACAGTTGAACACTCACTAGAAGCAATCGACGAAGTAAAGCAGGATTTTGAATGTACTGCTCTCGACATTCGCAAACAAAATCAACTGCTGCAGGCACGGATTCATGAATTTGAAGACCAGAGCCGAAGAAATAATTTGGTGTTTCATGGTATTGCCGATGACAATGACCGTGAAACATGGGACGAAACGGAAAAAAAACTTCTAAACGTCCTGTCAAAATACGTTGACCCAGCACTCTCGCCGAATTACATTGATAGGGCTCATCGCTTAGGGCGGTATTCTGATTCTGGGTGCCGTCCGGTGATTGTGAAGTTCAACAGCTTCAAAACCAGGGAAAAAATTCTTCAATGCAAAAAAGACATCAAAGAAGACGACATTCAAGTGACAGAAGATTACTCGTTTGCCACACGCCAAGCACGCAAAAAACTGATTGGCTTCGCCAAATCACTGCCCGGCTCTCCATATTTTAAGCTAAAACACAATAAAATGGTCGTGAACAACAGATCCTACATGTATGACCCTGTAAACGATAAAACATTTGAGATTACCGCAGAACGCACCAAGCCGATAACCCAGCACACGCCTTCGTCTCTCCCCGCTGCATCTAGTCCTTGTAAATCTGCATAACAGTTACCGAGGGGCAGTGACCGTTGTGTAAACGAATCTCAAACATCAGTGTTATTTACTAATATCCGAAGTGCCATAAAAAGACGTACCGAACTCTCCTCTGCCATAAGTGCGTGTTCTGCTGACATCGTCGTCCTAACTGAAACTTGGCTGCATGAATACATACGTGACTGTGAGATATTCGATTCATCTAATCAATTCCACTTCTATCGTTGTGACAGGAAAGATCGGCAAGGTGGTGGCGTACTAATAGCAGTCAGTAAAAAAATGGAGTCATATTCTCTTCACATAACATCAAGCATCGAAATTATATGGGTATCTGTTCAACTAGGCTACCGCAGAATAATTTTAGGCGCATGCTATCGACCGCCTAATGCAGCTCCTACATTTCTTGCAGAGCTTCATGATACCATTAATGTCATCGTAACGCGTTACCCATCGTCATCTATCTTTCTGTTGGGTGATTTTAACTTTCCGGGCATCGACTGGTCCTCGGTGCAACCATCCTCATCTTCGACATTATGCAAGGAATTCACTAATTTATGCTCACTGTTTAATCTTACCCAAATTGTTACTCAGCCTACAAGAATTACTGAAGTTACAGCAAGTACATTAGACCTTGTACTAACAACGTGCCCAGAACTGTGTTCAGAAATAACCTACATGCCAAAGTTAAGCGACCATTCGCTGCTCAATTTTTCTGTGAACATTACTATGCAAAAAACTCCGAGTCACACTAAAATAATACGCATGTATCACCGCGCTGACTTCAACACACTAAAATAATACGCATGTATCACCGCGCTGACTTCAACAAAACTAATAATGAACTAGGTTCTTTCCTGGCCACTTTTTTCGACGAATTCGACTCGCGATCAGTGAACGCAAACTGGCTTTTATTCAAGAACAAAGTTTTAGATCTCACCAGCCGCTTCATACCTACTCGCGTAATATCTTATCACCTGCATGCGCCATGGTATAACACGCATCTTAAGCGCTTGTCTAACCGTAAGAAACGCTTTTTCCGATCAGCTAAAAAATCACGCACTGAACAACATTGGTCCCGTTATCGCTCTGCAGCTTACACTTACAATTCTGCGGTAAAGAACGCTAAAGCAAATTACTTGAATAGCACTCTGCCGAGTATGTTGCTCAATAACCCAAGAAAATTTTGGAGCGTCATTAACCCTTCTGAAACATCTAGAATAATACTAACGAATTCAAGTGACGAACCTATATCAGATACTGACTGTGCAAATGTACTGAATGATGTGTTTTCGAGCTTTTTTTCAAGTGGTGTAACTACGGATTTCCCCCAACTGGATCATAACAACTTCCTCCCAATGTACCCTGTGGTCATTCATCCTGATGGTATAGTTAAAATAATTGACAACCTTAAGATATCCTCCAGTGCTGGTGTTGATTGCATTACTACAAAGTTCCTGAAAAGTACGAAAATGTATTCATCGCTCGCCTTAACTAAAATATTTCAGCAATCATTGGAGAAAGGTGAACTACCGGCTGACTGGAAGATTGGTAAGGTGGTCCCTGTGTATAAATCTGGTAATAAACACTCCCCTCTTAACTACCGGCCCATATCTATTACCAGCATCCCATGTAAAATCTTAGAGCACATACTCTTTTCACATATTGTCACTTTCCTTGAATCAAACTCGTTTTTTCATCCTTCTCAGCACGGTTTTAGGAAGTCCTATTCATGCGAAACACAGCTACTCTTATTCACACACAAACTTCACGCAATTTTGGACCGTCACTCGATCGCCGACTGCATCTTCCTAGATTTCGCGAAGGCATTTGATAAGGTTTCCCATCATCTTTTGTTACTAAAACTGCGCATGGTAGGTTTAGACACTAACATTTTAAAATGGCTTGAAGTTTTCCTTACTCACCGAAAGCAATTTGTTTCCGTCAATAATGTTAATTCCGCCGTTCACCCTGTTCTTTCCGGAGTTCCCCAAGGCACCGTCTTGGGTCCCCTGCTTTTTCTGATATTCATCAACGACTTACCCAGCAATCTTTCTTCTTCTGTACATCTTTTTGCCGATGACTGCGTCCTCTTTCGGGAAATAACAAATGATAACGACAAGCACATGATTCAATCTGACCTTAACACTATCTCAACATGGTGCAAAACTTGGAATATGACTTTGAATGCTGAAAAGTGCAAACTTATGCGCATTTCTCGTGTTAATAGTGATGTTCCCGTATATACTCTTAATGGTGTGCTGCTTGATTCAGTTAAAAAATATAAGTACCTCGGAATTCATATTACGTCTAACCTTAGCTGGCATGCGCACATTGAGCACATCACTAACAAAGCTAATCGCATGCTGGGATATCTGAGACGTAACTTTCACGCAGCGCCAACTAACATCAAACTTCTACTCTATACCACACTCGTACGTTCACAACTAGAATATGCGTCATCAGTCTGGGACCCTAGTGTTAAGAGTTTGATCGACCAACTGGAAATGGTACAACACAAATCAGCGCGTTTTATTCTCTCTGACTTCCGGCGTACGTCAAGCGTAACGGCTATGAAAACTACATTGGGCCTAACTTCACTTGCATCACGACGCAAAATTGCACGCTTGTGTCTTTTTCACAAAGTATTTCATCATGAGTCCATTCGCTGCGAGTTACTTCTTCCCCCTTCATATATTTCACGCCGCACAGATCACATACATAAGGTAGGCATTTCTACATGCAAAACTAAAACATTCAAGGATTCTTTTATTCCTAACACGTCATGTGACTGGAACCACCTTCCTTCTTCAGTCGCCACAATTCCTGACCCTGTATTGTTTAGGACTGCTGTTACCGCTTGTGTTGAATGATATATTGTGTTTATCACTTATTCTAACTTATCCATGTTTTGACAATTTATTCTTCTCTGCTGTTGTTTGTATTTTCAGTGTTATGTATTACCCACTCCCCCTGAGGGTAAAATGAACAAAATAAATAAATAAATAAATAAATTCCAAAAAATTCCACGGAAATACCGCACGCACTCTAGAAAGACACAGCAACAGAACGTTCGATACAGTTCCGGTCTGCACGGAAGAGGTCATCGTGTGGAAGGGAGTAGAAAAACTCTTCGATGTCAACCAAGAAGCCCGAGTTAACAGCGGAGAGGCTGTCCCCTAACATTTCCGCCACTCATTCCGAGCTGCTGGCCTTGTACAGACCATCAGGCGCCAGACTTCCCAGATGGCCCTGAAGGTACTGACTGACCGCAGCTTGCCGGGATTCATGCTGTCGCTGAGTCCCTGTTGAAGTCCTTCCACCCAAACTCAAAACCTCGGGGGGCGGTTGCACAGGAGAGGCGGAAGTATGACGTTATACCCTATGTTCACGGTAAGAAGGGCAAGCGGAAAACCAGCAGATCGAAGGCGATCAACCTGAGCCTCAAAACTAACCTAAACCTTATGTGAACAGGACTTGGCTAATGATTCGATAAAGTTCCGGACTGCGCGGAACAGGTCATCGTGTGGAAGGCAGTAGAGAACTGTATCGAACGAATTTAGCACGGCCTGAAGAGGGTCGCTGGTAAATTCGGCGTTGAGGTCATTTTTTCTGTACCTTGCAAGTTGTCGCGTTTGTGCAATTTAGCGAGAAAAGGTAAGCAAAAGAAGGTTGTGTGTGGCATTAACCACAGGAATAAGTTCGTACACGGTACATGCGATGTAATTTATCAGATTCCCCTGAGTTGTGGTGGGGTGTACATCAAACTGGCTGCTGCATCAACATTAGATTATTAGAACATGCCAATTTCTTAGCTGATTCAAGGGGCAGCATCTGCCTCAGCATTTTAACACTTGCAAGCATGATGACAAAGATCGTAATCCGCTTTTCGAGAGGACTGAGGCTATCGGACACACGAGAGATAAGAAAGATCGGGAAATTATTGAAGCCTTGGAAATCGCGACTTTAGTGCCTGACAAATGTGTTAGCGATGGTTCAGTACACCTGCACTGCAAGGAGTTGGAGTTTATTGGTTTCACAAGATGAGTGTGGCTTTTGTTTTTGTGGTTGGTGCACATGGGCTTCGCTGTTGAAGGAAAGAGGAGTTGGCGGAATAAATCAGTTGTTAGTCTGAGTTTGTCACGTGTGGTTCTCTTTCTCTTGTCCTGTCCTTTTTTGCACAGTTATTGTTTGTTCTCATAATGTCGTACCAACTAGCCCCTCACCACACTCTTCTAGATTTTAGGGCAACGCAACTTAGTGTGCGCACAAACTACGGCACCAGTATTTGTGCACCACTCAGGACCCCCGTGGGCAGGCGTACAATTATGCAGGTTCTGAGAACGTTGAGCTGGATCTACCGTTCCAGCTCCACGACCTGAGGGCAAAAACGAATCGTGGCACCGCTTTGGGTCAGAACAAAATTAGCCAATTTCTTAGCCTACCTCCCCGACCCGGCATGCCAGTCTTTATTGAATTACGTTAATTGAATCTCGTTTGAGGGAGTCTCAATCCACATCGACTGGAAGACCGCCCTGGTCAGCATCAAAACTATTAATACATTTAGCGGGGCAAGTTGGAAATAATTCATATTGTGGATCAGCGCGAAACGGACAATGGACCAAGGAAAAATAAGACGACAAGAGTCACCTCAAGCGCCCGTGTCGTCTTCTCTTTCCTTGGTCCATTGTCCGTTTTGCGCTCATCCACAATATGAATCATTACTAAAGCTGGGGATAAGAGTTAATGGAGAATACTTAAGTAATTTGCGATTCGCTGATGACACTGCCTTGCTAAGTCACTCAGGACATGAGCTGCAAAGCATGACCAATGAATTAGAAAGGCAGAGCAGAAGGGTGGGGCTAAAAATTAACATGCAGAAAACCAAAGTAATGTTCAACAAACTAGCAAGGGAACAGTAGTTCGCAGTTAGTAGCCAGGTGCTGGAAGTAGTAAGAGAATGTCTATTTAGGGCAAGTAGTGACATCTGATCCAGGTCATGAGAGGGAATAACTAGAGGAATAAGAATGGGGTGGAGCGCATATGGCAGGTTATCTCAGATGATGAATGACAGTTTACCAGTATCCCTAGAGAGAAAAGTATGCAACAGGTGTATCTTACTGGTACTCACCTATGGGGCAGAAACGTGGAGGTTAACAAAGAGGGTTAAGTTTAAATTAAGGACAACGCAGCGAGCTATGGAAAGAAAAATGATAGGTGTAACGTTAAGAGATCGGAAGCGGGCGTTGTGTTTGAGAGAACAAACGCGCGTTAATGATATCCTAGTTGAAATCAAGAGGAAGAAGTGGGCTTGGGCAGGGCATGTAATGCGAAGGCAAGATAACCGCTGGTCCTTAAGGGTAACGGAGTGGATTCCAAGAGAAGGGAAACGTAGCAGGGGACGGCAGAGCATTAGGTGGGGGGGATGACATTAAGAAATTTGCGGGAATATGGTGGCCGCGGCTGGCGATCGACAGGGTTAATTGGAGGGACATGGGAGAGGCCTTTGCCCTGCAGTGGGCGTAGTCAGGCTGATGATGATGATGACTAAAACTGGCAAGGCCATGAACACGGACAACCTCCGCCCCATCTCTGACTTCATGTGTGGGCAAACTCATGAAGATGATGGCACGCTACAGGTTGTCCGAGTTCATGGAAGCCCATCCCTTTTTGGAAAACACCATGTTCGGGTTTCGCCCATACACATCTACACAGGATAGCCTCCTACAACTCAATAAGGCTGTCCTGGACTCCATCGAATGCATCCACAATGACAAGGTCGTACTCGCCTAGGATTTGAAGGGAGCATGTTGAACATTACCCACGAGATCATTCTCACTCACCTCTCTCTAAGTAACCTTGCAATATATTCGTCAATTTTTGACGGACAGGCAATCTTAGATTCGAATCCATTCTCTTTTCATTTAGGAACCAAGGTTACACCACAGGGCGCGGTGCTCTCTCCTCTGTTATTAAATCTGGCTATGATGCACCTTCCGGCCTAGCAGGGCGCTGTCGCCGGTGTGCAGAATGCGCTGTACGCCGATGACATCACTCTGTGGACGACACAGGGTTCCCTCGGAGACATTGAGGGCAACCTGCAGGACGCAGTGACAATACTGGACCGTTATGCTCGCTGCTGCGAGCTCCAATGCTTCACCCAAAAGTCTGAATTTTTGCGCCTATGCCCCTCACCAAAGTTCACAGTCAAAATTTTGTTGTCTCTTGAGGCAGGACCAAGCCCCGAAAATATCAAGTCCGGGTACCCGGGCTCTTTATATATCAAGACAGACGGTGTGAGGATGCGCTTTACTCGTCCCCTGTGGTTCACTTCCCTGCAGTGCACCCTGAACTCATCCTCTGAGGTTCACTTCCCCGCAATGCACCCTCCTTAGCCATGTTAGTTACTTTAACTTGCAAAGGAGGGCGCCGGTGTCGCAGCAGCGCGTAGCGCTACGAGCTCTACGCGTGGGGGAGGCTTCCCTTTTCTGAGCTCGGGATTTCAACGCGTAGGGACGTGTGATGCGCGCTCCGCTCTTCGCCAGCGGGCCTGAGGCCTGGTGCTGGGTTGATTCTCCCGTCAGCTCGTCCCGCCCGGCCTCGCAGTTTCCCTTTTGCCCTGGTGTGGGCGAACGTTCGCTCGTAACCGTGGCAGTGAGTCGGACGTCCTCGATTCCTCAGCGTATTTTGTTGCTAGCTGGCGTTATTGTTTCTGTAGCAATGAATGCCTTCTTTGTGTCAGCTAGAGTGTCGTTCCTTAGTTTTCTCGGAGCAAGGCCAGCTGTGGTTGGCGTGCGCTCGGTAGCGTACACGAATACCGGGTGGGGTCGAGTGATTTGAACTGTGTCACCCGCGATTAATCGGGAGAAAGCGTATTTGTGTCCCCCATTAAGACCCCAAAACTGGCAGCCCAACTTGGGGCCCGCTCTTAGGACGTTGGACGACTGTTTGTTCGGTTCGAGGAAAGCTCTTTGTCCGCACATGACAAGCGCTAGGCCTATAAGAAATTTTGATCGCTAGGACCTGCGGCATGTTGTATGTTGTTGCGTGAGAGTTGTATTGCGCTCCATTATGTTTGAACTTTTGGACATGCTCAACGTATTTTTCTTCATGTTTTTCTTCTCTGCAGTTTTTTCAGCACGTCAACCATTTGGTCCCCATCGAGGGAACGCGATGCCTAACATCCGCGGGGTTGCTGAGCCCGAAGCGAGTGAGTATGGAAGTCGCGTGGGTGGTCCGTGTTTTCTGTACATATTTGCTCTATTGTCTCTGTTTCGACGCTGGGAGTCGCGGTACCGGGAAGGCCACCCGGCTCCCGGATCCGCGCACCGGGCGCACCGACACCGTTCGATCCGAATGGCGACGACCGCTCAGAAGCTGCTTTGTGCAGTCAGCAGGGTACGACCACCACACAGAACTGATGTCTCCTCGTGGCTGCGCGCACATAGCCCGTTTCGGATTTTTCTTTTGTTGAGGGTCGTTGTCGCAAAGGTAGTGATGCCTAAGGCTTTTCAGAGCTGCCTGTACCCTGTCGGAAGAGACACGAACACCGGACCGGGGTGTTGAGAGGGGGCGCGCCTTGCTGGCCAGCCATGTTGTAACTTCACGGGAACTAAGCAGTCTCGTTCAACTCAAGAAACAGCTTTGTTCAATCGAAATTTGCGTTGCATAGCCGCCCGACACCTTTTACTAGCGAGTTAAACATTGAACCACGAGGCCCTTGCGGCCGCCGCTTCCCCTTCCGTGACGTACGTTAAAGGCATGCGAAGTGTGTTACGGCAATCTTGCAGATCTAGTGCAGCCACCCAGGCTAGCTGTCCTGTGCACATCGCCACGCTGCCGCCTGCTGCGACGGAGCTGCCTGTATCCTGCTTGGCGCATCCATCCGGGGCAGCCATGGTAAACCGGTCAGTGGTCACCTCCAGCTGCTGTTACCCTGGCGACTACTGCAGAATCCTGGCAGGCAATGTTCTACCAGCCTTCTCTTCGCGGTCCTGCGGACATGTAGACCATAACCATGCGAGTCGTCTCAGCGGAGACCTTCACGCGCCTTCGGAATACCGCAGAAGTCTACGTGGACGCTGTCGGCGTGACCTCCGCTGCAAGACCTGTCTCAAGTGCCTGAAGACCAGGAAGCTCCTCCATAGAAAGTGCTTATAGGCGCGGGGGTCTACGTTCGGTTGGGGAATGTGGGAATGCGGTTTACTTGTTCCCTGTCGTTCGTTGCCCCACAATGCACCCTTAACTCATTCCTTGTGGTGCGCTTCTCCCGCAGTGCACCCTCTTTAGCCGTGTTAGTTACTTTAACTTGCAATTGAGGGCGCCGGCGTAGCAGCGACAGGAGCGCCATGGATGGCGTGATTGCTTCTGGCGCGCGCGGTGGAGACTGCCCTTTTTTGGGCTCGGGATTTCACCACATACGTAAGTGCCGATGCGAGCTCCGCTCTTCGCCAGCGGGCGCGAGGCCTCGTGGTGGGAATATTCTCCCGCCTGCTCCTGCCGTCTGGCCTCGGAGCATCCCTTTGGCCCTGGCGTGCGCGAACGTTCGCTCGTAACCATGCTGGTAAGTCAGATGTCCTTGATTCCTCAGCGTATTTTGTTGCAAGCTGGCGTTATTGTTGTTGTAGCAATAAATGCCTTGTTTGTGTCAGCCAGTGTATCGCTCCTTTGTGTCCTTTGAGCAAGGCCCGCCATTGTCGGCGTGCTCTCGGTAGCGTACGCGACCACGGGCTGCGCTCGAGCGCTTTGAACTGTGTCAGCCGCGATTATGCGGGGGAGAGCGTATTTATCGCCCCCATTGAAACGCCATAACGGTCAGAAACAACATAGCCAAACTCGGTCAAGTGGGGGAGCAGGTGGGCCGCTTGGTCCACCGGGTTTCTCACAAGCGCGGGGGGTTACGAAGTGAGGACGCCTTCTGGCTTGTGTATGCATTTGTAACCACAATTCTGTATTCGACTCGGTACCTCCACCTGCGGAAGCAAAATGAGGATGCTCTCGAAGCCATCTTCCGCAAAATTATTAAACGGGCCTGGACCTCCCTGCGAACCCCTCCAACAAGCGCCTCCTGGGGCTGGGCATGGTAAACACATTTGGGGAGCTCCGGGAAGCCCACTTGACCTACACGCGTTTCGAAGACATCGTCGGGTCGCCGCCTGCTTGCCCGATTACATATCCAACACACCACTCATGGAAGAGCGCGTACGTATTTCATCCCCGTGGAGATGCGCCCTCCACGTGCGACCTCTTCCCGTGAATATGAACCGGGAGGACCATTATGGCCGGCGCCTGACACGGGCAGAAGCCCTGGCCCGCCACTATGGATAGAAGCCCGGTGTATTCTAGTGGATGGTACATGGCCGCAGTCGTCCGCCAATCCAAAACAGTGAACTGCCTTACTTTCCGAGCCCGTGACATAACACACGTGGAGGAGGTCGCCATTGCGTTGGATGCATCTGATTCCACTTCGAAAACAATTATTTCTTACTCGCAAGGGACCTGTTAGAACGTCGAGTAGGGCTGGGTACCGTACCTAGCCTACCGCCTTCTCCAAAACAGCGTCTACGCCTCGGACCCCGCTCACCGGCGTATCGTTTTGGCTCCTGCTCACATGGGCCTTGAGGGAAATGAGGCAGCTGACTTGCCCGCGCGCTCTCTTACCAGACAATCCCCTCCAAACCCGACAATCAAGAACTCGAATTCACTCCTCCAAAGGCATTGTTTTACATTATCAATTTGGCCACGCTTTATCCTCGCCCGTGTAAAGGTCTCTCAAAGACGGAGGAGCGGCTTTCCCTTCGCCTGTATGCTAATACTTTGCTGTGCCCGGCAGCTCTAAAACACTTCGACCCTTTCTTCTCGGGCAGCTGTCCGCACAGTGAGAACTCTTCCGGCATCTACCAAAAGATGGGGGCCTGCCCCTCCAACCCTGCTATCCCCCCTCACCCCAACGCAACCCGAAAGGACTGGAAAGCGACCCTTCTCGGCTGCTCTGACCTGCAGGCCCAACGGGCATTGGTCGGGTGAGCCCGCGAGGCGACCGACGCACTGGGGTCCCGAACTAGAGACCTCCACCTAATACTTGTAAGGGCTGGCCCTCTCTGGGTCCGCTCATGCATCACATGCTTAGGTGTATCCATACACAAATGTTTTGCACCACCACAACCTTTTTTTTCTTTCCCTCCTACATCAACCCCCCCGCCCCCCCCCCCCCCCGGCGCAGTCTACGGCAGATGTTTTAGGAAAGTATGCGCCATAGGATACTCGTAGATTAACCATGCTGGCGGAAGTGGACATTCTCTATTCCGACGAGATAGTCGAAAGGGTGTTGATGGCTTAGCTGAACTTCCCAGGCAGCACTGCTAGCGTTGGTGCGGGCTCAAAGCAGTGAAACCCAGCGGCCAAATGAGTTGGAAACAGAGAGGCTAAGCCAGGTACATAAACGTGCTCGATCCAAACAGGCCAGAGCCACATAGCTAAGCATGCTCGAAAACAAAGGCGATGTTAAATATCTAAACGTGCGAGAAATAGAAAAGCAAAGCCAAGTAGCTGGTTATGTCCGGTTAACTATTCGCGCGCATAAAATGTCTGTAAATATACTTGCGCCAGCGCTACTGTCCTTACTGCATGCATGCGCCAAACTGGCCTGATGTTTTAGAAACGCCGCTAAACTCCAACCGGCTTTCACTTATTATTGCGCTAAGCTGGCAAGGTTAGCGTAATTTTTTTTTGGCTTACATTAGCACCCAATTGCGCTGGTTTACATGAAGCATGGGAAGCGAAAAATGAACGCGATATGCTCATTCCTGAAAATAACGGGTTGAAACGAGAGCTTTTCGGAATGAAAAGAGAAAGACAGACGCTTGAATTCACGCCATGGCCTTGTCTGAAGTAAACAACCTTCCGCAGAAAGTTCTTAACAAGAAGACACGATGGGCGCTGACCGCTAGCTCACTTTTACTTTACTGCTCTTGTCGAATCACTCTGCTGAGCTTCTCGACTCAAAATGAACATGTACGGCGGCCAAAGAGCCAGCAAAGGAGCTGCGCGCCTGCGGCAGTTCTCAGAAGAGCGGCACGACACCGTCGGCGCCGGTCGCTGCGCTACTAGCGCCGCCGCCGCCAGGAGCGCTGGAGTTGAGGGCAGCGGCGAGCGAGCCGTTGTCTCGAGCGGCGTCTGCGTCCACTGGCGCCACGAACAGCATCTGTGCCAACTGGGACGCGTTGCGCGCCACGTCGTAGCCGAGTGGTTCCTGCAACAGCTTCCAGGTGAACACCGTCAGCATGGTGGCTGCCAGTGCCAGGGTGAGGCCAGACACTACCAGGCTGCGCTTGAAGTGCGACAGGCGCCGCCAGCCGCCGCTGCCCAGCCGGCCGCCGGGGCCGTTGATGATCGCGTCGACCGGCAACGCTGGCACGCCCTCTGCATGTTCCTGCACGGTCCAGGAGTCGCAAGTTGAAACGCAATTATTCCAGGTTGAGTTGTACAAGCTACAGCATATTTCAATCACATTCTGCAATCTGAGCCTTATGATTTTAGTAAGGACTATTTAACAGCACATCTTGCTAGGCTAGTTGGTGGAGCAATGTCGAACAAAAGGTTCGACAGCGCCAATTTTAACGCAGAACACGCGGAAATACGAACAGGATGGTGCAGAGTTCAGCTGTCTATATTGAAGGACACATGTTACATACTCGTATATATAGCCCGAAGAAGGTGAACGCATGCATTTTCGTTATGGGAAAAAAAAACCAGGAGACACCCCGCACACGAAAACTACTCATTATTGCGTATTTTTAGTAATCTCATTCACTTCCTCCCATGGAGAGGTGGCGCTGAAGCACGCGTCGCCTCTCTGATAAAAAAATTCAGTGGGCGTTTTGTTAACCTAAAGTGCGGTCAGGCGAAAGCCTTAAGCGCGGTGTTGCTGCCTGTGTCACTGATGAGTGGTTAAAATGTTAAGCTTCGCCTCTATGAGTGGAACGCGACAGCGTCTTGCAACCCTGCCAGGTAGTCCACAGAACGCCATGTTCGGCTCTACGTTTTATTCGTCGGTAAACTGTTTTTTGAGGAAAGAAAATGTACCTGTCTCGCATATCGCGGTGGACACCTGAACCACGCCGTAAGGGAGGGGAGGAAGATGGGAGTGAACGAAGACACTGTATTTACTAGACGCGCATTTGTTCATTCCAAATCATCGTGCTGGAATTGGCGGATGTCGTTCACCTGTCCTTTCCATACCGTTCCAATACAGTCATTTCCAATACTTCATTTCATTTATTGTTTCCTTAAAGGGTCCCTGAAAGGGGTGTCTGAGGTTGGCAAACAAATACTTGCATTATGTAGAGCGTAGGCTACTTAACGTTCATGCCGCGTACAATACATCAAAAGCGAGTAGATAATTTATAATACATTTTCAAAAACTGCTGCTCCCGAGCGTTGCGGCGACTAGCGGCGGTGAACTTCCGACCGAATCTGTACTCATTACGTCATTTTAGTATTCTTTACGTCACCAGCGCAGGGCTATCATTGGTTCGCGGTGCCAACGAGAAATCGCATATTTAACAAACTAAAAGCTCTAGATACTTCACATTCTTACTCTTTACAGAACCATTTCGCATTTCAGCAAGGAGAGTTTTCGTTTATATGCATGTTTACGCGGTTATTGTGTGTTGGGTGTCAGAAATTAGTACTGCACTTCCGGTTTACAATGTTTTCGTCTGCTCGTGCCACTTGTGTCACTCCGCCGGCGCCGCCGTCGAACCGAATCGAGAATCGAGGTGCGATTTGGAGTCACCGCACTACTGATTTCTGTCGCGACCTCCGTCGCATGCGCATTTAAAATGGACCGGCCGTGCTGTGTCGTTGGTTGCAAAGCCAGGGTTCGGCAAGATGTTGCCCTTCGGCACTGTCTGCCGAAAGATGGAAGTGAGCGAGCTGTCGTCGTCGTCAGGATTCAGCGCCCGATTTCTGAACGGCGTGTCCTTAATTAAAAACTTGGTCGACGCACCGCACCGATCGTCGGTTGCGAACTGCCGCCCCACTACAAGCAGGGACACACGGAGCGGTAAGCATCGCTGCGCCGCTCTACCCAAGCTCCGCTCACAACCGGTGTCGCACTTTGCCGCCATGCATCAATGCCTGAGCGCTGCTTGAGATGGTGTACAAATATCACAAGGCAAGATCGCCTTGTTATCAGAAATACTTCTCGAGCAGCTACAAAGGATGCCTGCTTATGTTGCGAGCTTTCGGCAACGGCACCGCTCGCGGGCGCTCCGGGCGACGAGCTCAGCTGCTGCCTGGCTGCCGTGGTCGTCGCTAGGACTATTGCCTCTTTGGCATCGAAGCTACAGCTGCCGGCGTTTCGGAAGTCGCCTGAGCTATAATAAAAGGCTTACTTACACATCGCTTTACAGTCAACAGCATCATCTCACAATAAAATAATAGTATGGTCACTTTCCGCGACTCCTTCAGCAGCGAAGCGAGCGGGTGCCAGGCGAGCCGGACCCCACGTCGGGCCAGCGGCAGCTGCGAGACGGTTGTGGCAAGAAATCTGCTCATATCACAGTCTTTACCTTTACCAGCAGCTCAGTATTGGTCAGCGATCCTCAAAAATGGCACATTTTTCACATTTCTTATCCCAGGGTTTATTATTTACGTCAAGAACACACTTTATCTCGTTTTTATGACGCCGGCAGACGGGATCCAGGATGGCCGGCCGGCCGGCATGCTCGGCGTACATCACGTTCGCACAAGAAAATGCAAAACAGCCATGATACCAGAGTGGATGCTTCCTAGATTCGAGCAACGAAAATATGTCTGTGCAAAAGTGGATCTTTCGGCAACGACACCGCCTGCGGCAGCGCCGCGCGACGAACTGCGCGCTGGTCCCAGGCTGCCCTAGTCGTCGCTAGGCCTATCTGGTTTCGCATCGGAGCCCGCAGCTTACGGCTCTTCGGAAGTCGCCTGCGCTATAATAAAAGGCCTACTATTCACATCGCTTTACTGCGAACTCGTCCCATAATAAAAGGTATGTTCGATTTCCACGATGCCTTCAGCAACGGAGCTAGCAGACGGTAGACGAACCGCACCAAGTAGCAGCAGCACCAAAGCGGCTGTGGGATGAAATTTGCTTTTATCGCAGTCATCACTTTTACCAGCAACTCGGTATTGGCCAACGATCGTCAGAAATTATGCATTTTTGACATGCATCTATCCAAGGGCTTGCTATGGACGAGAACAAAAAATACTAGCGTGTTTTTCAGTCGCCGGCGGCCGGCATCAAGGCTGGCAGGCCGGTCCGGCGTGGCTCGGCCCCGAGCGCCCTGAGCAGCGCGCTGTACGGCATCATGACGCTGCCGCTCTCCGCGCTCATATTGGCTCCCGCTTCCCGTCGTTGTGTTTTCCGCGCGCGGCTCGTCGTTGACATCAAGCAGGTTGGACGCAGGCGACGAGCTGCGATCGGTCATTCAGACGTCGTTCACAACGACGCGCCGCAGCGAATCGCACACACTTTTCGCACATGTGTCCCCGCCTTAAGGCTGAAATCCCATTTCGGCACTCATCCGCAAAAGTCGTTCCTTCAGCTCGGGGTCCACAGTACGAGAGAAGCCGCAGCGACGGTTGCGAGACACAGGTGAACACAGCAGACAGCGGGAAAGCGAGCGAGCGAGCGAGCGAGCGAAAGAGCGCGTCAACCGGAAGTAAACAAACCGATCTCGTCGATGACGTATTTGTGGGCGGAGCATGGTCCCGGCCTGTAAACTTTATTTTTTTATGGTTCGCTCCGGTGTACGAGTTGAGAGGGAAAAGGCTGGTGGTCATTTTTAATAGCCGTTATCTCTGGTTCCCCACAGGGTAGATCAAAAATTTTTGCGGTAGGATGATGGATCGTTCAATGTCTATCAATACTTCGACTTCTCTTTGCCTACATGGAACCCCGTTTCAGGGACCCTTTAAAGGCCCGAAGGCATTACATAAGGGTGTTATCTGGTGTCGTCCAAGGCACACTGGCGAACCGTTCAGGCGTAGATGGCCTCCTTCCATGCCCAAGCCTGAGGCATTTAGACCAATTAACCCCGCTGCCTGTAGCTTGGCTGAATTCGCGTACACATCCAACAGCCTCGCTTATGCCTCCTTCGTAAACCGCAAACACAGCAATGTCATCTGCGTACGCGCAGAGCTTTACTTCGGCTGCTTGTAAACTGAATCCATTGATACTCAAATTTTTCAGTAATTTCAAACGAAGGCTCTAGACGTAAATACAAAATAGCAGGGGGCTGAAGGGACAGCACTGGCGCACCGAACCCGAATGGTCGCCCCTCAAACTCATGTCAACAATCAATTCGTCGTGCAGTTCCGCTATGCCAGGGCCACATCCTCACGGATAACAGAACCTGCATTAATGTGGCATAATACAGCAAACAAAAGTTGGTGGGCGACGCAGTCAAATGGCTATTCTAGATAAATTTGGAACATAGCCACCTGACCATCAGTGCCATCACAGCATTCTAAGACACTGCGCGCTATGAGAATATTGGTAAAAATGGACCGGCCTTTATTCCCGCAGGTCTGACGGGGTCCAACTCAGTAATGAATGACAGTCTGCAACCTTCGCGCCGAAACCTCCATGAAAGTTTTGTACTCGACGTTAGTGAGTGCTATTGGCCGGCATGCTGTAACCAGTCGTAATCTAGATGTCTTCCATTTTGGGAACCAGAAAAGTATGGGATGACCAATAGGACGGAGGCAGTGCTTTTACTTTAAAGGCTTCATTAACGGTTACGTTCAAGAACGGGGAAATAACATGTTTGAATTCTTTATGGAAAGCCGCACTGACCCCGTCCGGTCCAGGCGACTTACAGGGGTTTAAACTGTCTATTGCTTGCTCCAATTCCCTTTGTGTTATGTCCCCCTCTAATCTGTCTTTCGTTTCGTCGTCAAGATGCTATATGTGGGCTAGACACACCTCCTTAAATGTGCTAGCATCAACCGGATGCGATGCGAAGAGCGCCTGATAATGCTGGAAAAATACTTCTTTGATGCGATAAATGTCCGTTGTTAAAACACCTCTCCGTTCTATTTTGTTAATGTGGTTTCTTTCGGCGCGAGCTTTTTCTAAACCAAGTGCTCGTTTCGTCGGCGCTTCCCCTGCAGCTGTGTCTTCTGCCCTTGCCTTTCACCGGCGCTCCCCGATAACGTTTTTCTTCGATCAGCTCTAGCTTTTGTTTTGTTTTTCTTATGTCTTCTATCCTTTTACCAGGCGCTCGGCATTCCTGTATTAGCATCTTCTGAAGCAGTGCCTTTAGCTCGGCTTCCTGTTGTTTCTCCTCATGATATACACAGGTAGCTCTATTGCTTTTAATCTTAAAGTTTCGTAAGTGAGCTCCCACTGCTGCCATATCCTCATGCTTCGACTTGGTTCTATTTTTTATATTTCTTCTTTTACAGTTCGGATATAAAATTCGTCCTGAAGTAGGAGAGAGCGGATGAGGGGAAAGGAACAACCTGGTCAATTTTTGCCAGAGCCACTGCTTGCAACCTGTTCTTCATCAGCAGGCTCTGGTACGTAATGCAGGTGTTGCACTGTTCAAGAAATTCAAAAGCTGCACAGGATTTTCGCTGTCTTCATCTACTCGTCTGAATGGGAGCGCTGCAGCCAGAGCAACCTATTCAGACAGGTACAAGACGGAGGGCTGGGACTGGGGCATTTGTTTTTGCGGCAGCTGGTCAATCGTTTTTTTGTTTTTTCGGGGTACAAGACATCAGTTTTTGCACACCATATGCCAAGTTGGGCTGCGGCGCATGCTGCCGGAGTACGTAGTCTCTACTACTGAGGTTTACTTTAGGATCAGCGGCTTTTACCGGGAAATTGTGAGTTTCCTTTCCGCGTGGTTTTCAAATGATTTTGTGTCGACTGTGAAACGGAACAAACTGTACCGTGCTTTGTGCGATATAGTTTTCCCAGTGCCCTTGTACACGGCCTTGTACACTGGAGGCCCAGGCAGAGATGTTTCAAAGAGGTTTAAAAAATGCAGGTGCCGCCAGGAAAAAAACATTTTTTTAGCTACACACCGGAACCTTACCGCTTAAAAAGTTTTTAGAAGGAAAGGAATTATTTTTACCCTGGGGATCTCACTGTTTAATTTGCAGAAAGCCGGAAACAATAGACGACGTTTTTTTACACTGTTGGGAAAGGGTTTATTTTTGGGATGTATTGCAACGTACCCTAGAGAAAGAATTACCACTATACCCGTATGGAATCCGGTACTTATCTGAAGAAAATGAGGATGGGGTACAGTTTGTCTCATTAATACTGATAGGCCTCCACTGTATATGGCGCTCCAGAATGGCAGGCTGTCATTGTGACAAAGGCGCAAGACATGCCCGAACTTACTTTTAGGAAAGCATGGACTGGTTTCCGGCCATTCAGAAAGCCGCTGCGGAGCCTCCGGAGTGGCTCTCGAGACTAGAACCGCTGTGCAATTAGCGCGAATTTTAATATGACGAAACCAGATTCATGCTAGCTGACCACGACAGTGCCGCGTGTATGTACATAGAGTTTTGTGTGTTTTGTTGATTGTTTATTTTGTTGAATGTTATGTGTCAAAGGCAGGCAATAAAAAAAAAGTTCTGGCATGCCGGAATGGTTAGGGTGCTGGTCTCGCACTCCGAAGACTCTGGTTGAATTCCCCAACTCGACCAATTTCCTACTCGGTTTTATTTATTTTACTTGGAGCATTACTATACCATCCCTTTCATTGGTTGCATATGGTTACTAGGCAAAGTACAATTGACCCCGTTTGAAATTCGGGCACTCTGACGTCACGACGATTTAGACCAATTGAGAAGCGTGAAATTTTTGCCGACAACACCTGCTTACAACGATGAGGCATTAAAGTCTTCCGCCTCAAAAAGGCTTCCGCCAGTTCGTGAGCTACAATTTCGATCTCCCCAAGTCGTGGTTCGCAGTTTTTTTTTCATTTTTATCAAAGCAAAAGCAGTAATGGGATGTAGGTTTTCAAACGAATCTATTGCGTTTCCTAACGATCTTTTATACTCCTCAGCACGTTAATTGACGCAGCGTGCAGTTTGACCGACGTATACCTTGCCACATGCAAGGGGGTACAGAGTGCTATCGTGGTATGGCCGGAGAATACGACGACGGCCCTAGCACGCCTCCCAAGCACGAGCAGACTGGATTTCGTGGCAGCTCAACTGAATGCCGGCGGCGCGCTGTCCCATTCAGGCCTGGCTGAGCGGGTCCTGCCAGATATATTGATGGAGACGCGATTTCGACTCTGTCTGCGATTCAGCTCCACAAAGTTATTTGGCAGGACGCAGGTGGCGCAAGCTCTACCTGCGTCAGGTGCTCGCAACACTCAGCGCTTTGGTCTTGTGGTCAACGGACCGAAAAGGGAGCTCGGCGTTGCAGAGTTGGACTTTCTCGGCCATCGCGTCAATGCCCATGGCATTGGCTCGTTACCGGCCGGTGTCACCGCCATCGGTAAGTTTCCCCGGCCCACCGCCACCCGACAGCTGCGCGAATTCCTTGGCCTCTCCAACTATTTTCGGCACTTCATTCCTCGCTTCGCCGAAATACTGCAGCCTCTTCATGACCTTCTCTCGGGCCACAGCAAGCCGACCGCTCTTGTTGCTTGGACCGATACAGCTGACCGCGCTTTCAGCGACATCAAAGCAGCCATTGCCGGCGTGACGCTCCTCTTTCATCCCAAATGTGACGCGCCCATGTCCGTCATGGTTGACGCATCGGACACTGCTGTCGGCGCGGTATTGCCACACTTCGTCGCTGGGGTTTTACAGCCAATCGCCCTCTTTTCCAAGAAGCTTGCGCCCCCTGGGCGCCGCTACAGCACCTTCGGTCGGAGCTGCTAGCAATGTATTCAGCCGTGAAGCAGTTGAATCATTTTATCGAGGGACGCACCTTTCATATCGTTACTGACCACAAAGCTCTGGCGTCAGCGCTAGCATCCAGCAGTACCTTCTATGCTCCTCGCTAAATCATAGGCAGCTCGCCTGCGACATTCGTCACGTCAGCGGCAAGTCCAATATAATTGCGGACGCTCTTTCTCGTGCTGAAATCAATGCGACGCACAATGGGTGGCCAATCATCGACTTCACGGCTATGGCTGCTGCTCAACAAGCCAATGCCAAGCTGCAACGGTTTCCCACGCGCGACACCTTCGTGGTGTTGAAGGACGTCTCGCTCCGTGACTAAGCCGGTCCCCTCGTTTGTGACACGTCGACCGGTTGCCCTCGCCCCTACGTGCCTCCACCATACCGACGAACCGTCTTTGATGCCCTCCATTCTTTGGCCCATCCTGGCATCCGCGCAACACAGCGCCTCGTCATCATCATCATCATCCGCCTGACTACGCCCAACTGCAGGGCAAAGGCCTCTCCCATGTCTCTCCAATTAACCCTTTCCTTCGCCAGCCGCGGCCACCGTATTCCCGCAAATTTCTTAATCTCATCCGCCCACCCAATTTTCTGCCGCCACCAGCTACGTCTGTGTTGTATCGTAAGTAATTTAAACAGTACACGTAGCATAACGGTCGAGCCGATCTGTATTCTCCTACTTCGTCGTCTTCTCTACTCCTGTGCGCGCGAGTGCGTGCAGCGCACCTGCCACACTTCATCTTTATTACATTTCCGCCGCACTTCAAAAAAAAATGTCTAGTGAATGTCATAGTCTTTGAACCATGCGGGCCGCTTCTTTTTGCGAGTACTTCGGCGAGGCGGCGAAGAAAGTGAAGCCTCAGTTGCCGCTGTGGATGTACTACATGAGGGTTGAGGAGCGGCTGCCGATTCCGGAGTGGGCGAAACCAGGTGCGATGAAGGGCCCGGGCAGCTAACTTGAGCTGCCGGCATGAGATGGATTGAAGGCGCGTCCGAAGATGAACCCTGGATCACGGTTCCGTACTGTGGACTGGGCGGCGGCATTCTGTTGCCGTCGATAGGCGGCTAAATATCAGCAATAAGGGCCGCTGGAGCTGGGGAGTAAAGTTGCTGCTGAACCACTTCTGGACGAACCGCACAAAACTTGGACGAGTGCCACACTCGCCCATCATCCAGCAGATAAGATGTAGGTCCACGCTGCTCCACAACATTCCGAGGCTCCGAAAACCGAGCTGACAGTTTGCCTCGTACAGTGGGCTTGCGAACACGCACGTACTGGCCAATCTGGATGTCAAGACACTTGGAGCCACTCCGCTGGTCCGAATAAAGCTTGTACTACGCTTGTTTCTCCTCAAGGCTCTGCCGCAAAAGCTTAAGCACATTTGTCGGATCCATTGAGAAGCACTGATCCGGCAGTCCTACGACGTTGAGTCTTGTGCGGGGCAACCGGCCATGAAGTAGGACGGCGGGTGCAATTCCTGTCGTGGCATGTGGCGTACAGCAGTAGACACTCAGGTAGTCCACAATAGCTGTGCGTAGGTCGCGTCGCTCGCACAGAGCCACCTGAATATAAGCCTTAAGCACTCGATTTAATCGTTCAACAAGTCCATTGGCTTGGGGATGATACACTAAAGAGTAGCAATGGCGTATCCCTCGTTCGTGGAGGAAAATTTGCATGGCCATCGATGAGAATTGAGGTCCGTGGTCAGAGACAATCTCTTGATGGTAACCCTCACGAGCAAAGAGGTCTAGCAGGAATTGTTGAACTGTTTGAGTTGTGATGGTATCAGCGAATAAAACCTCTGGCCACTTACTATAATGATCCATGAGAGTGATCGCGAAGCGGCAGCCACTGGGCTTTCATCTTTATTACACTTTGCCTTCTCTTGGAATCCGCTCCGTTACCATTAAGGACCAGCGGTTATCTTGCCTTCGCATTACATGCCCTGTCCAAGCCCACTTCTTCCTCTTGATTTCAACTAGGATATCATTAACGCGCGTTTGTTCTCGCCTCGTCACGACTCGCTATGTCTGTGCTCGCATCAACACCGACATTTGCTGCTAGTCGCGCACGTGCCTCAGCTGCCAGCAAAGCAAGGTGCATCGACACACTGCGACGCCGCTTGCCACCTTCCCGTCCCCGGACGCCCGCTTCAGCCACCTGCGCGTCGATATAGTCGGTCCTCTTCCTGCCTGCGGGAGCCACCGCTACCTGTTAACCTGCATTGACAGGTTCCCGAGATGGCCTGGAGTGATGCCCCTGCTGGATATAACGGCGGAGTCTATCACAAGAGCGCTCATCACACTCTGGATAGGCCGCTTCAATGTTCCGCCTACTATTACGAGTGATGGTAGTCATCAATTTGACTCCAAATTATTTGCCAACCTATCTCGGCTCCTGGGCGTCAGTCACATCAAGACGACCTCTTGCCACTCGATTTCCAACGGTGTCATTCAACATTTTCACCGGCAGTAGAAGTCTTCCCTCCTGGCGTCCGCTTTTCCTTCGCCATGGATTGAGGCGCCTACCCTTCGTCCTGCTTGGTCTCGCACCGCACTTCGCAGTTGCTGTTCTACCTGTGCAGCAGAGCTAACGTTCGGCACTACTCTCGGCGTCCCTGGCGAATTCGTCGAGCCCTCGCCACCCACGCGATCTGACGTCTCAGATTAAGCATACCGTCTACGTAACGCTATGACCGCCGTCGTTCCACCACGTCCGTGCCAGTATTGCCGTCGTGTCCACGTCCCCCCCCCCCCCCCCCCGACTTTCAGCGGTGCACTCACGGCTTTGTTCGCCACGACACCGTACCCTTACGGCCACTATACTATGGTCCGTACCAGGTGCTCCGGTGTGCTTCTAAGCACTTTCTCCTGCTCATCAGCGGTCGGGAGGACACGATCTCAGTTGACCGCCTTAAACCTGCCCACCTTGACTCCGACACCATCGCCAACTGTGCCGCTGGAAACCTTCCGGACCATGGTAGTCCACGCCGCGAACGGTTTGCGCGAACAGTATCCGCTTTTCGCCATTCACACTTCGCTCAAGGCTTCATCGCTAGTGGGTGGGGGGGCTGTAGCGTGCCATCGTAGTCCGCCGCAGAAGACGACGACCGCCTCGGCACGCCTGCCAAGAACGCGCAGGCTGGATTTTCTGGCAGCTCAACTGAATGCCGGCGGCGCGCTGTCCCGTTCCCGACGGGCTGAGCGGGTCCTGCCAGATATATTTGTGGAGACCCGACTACGACCTGTGTGTTCGATTCAGCTCCACAGGGGATCTCGTAGACCACTTTCGTGTCACAATAATCGGCGCATATTCGAAAAAAACAGCGACCCGCGGAAGAGATCTCGCCAGCGCGCACCGCTAGAACACGGTAGAAAGAAACCCTTGAGAGCGCCTAACCTTGTGTGTGTTACTGCCCTATCCACTTCGCTCGCCGGCGCGTCGCCAAAGGGATGACGTGAGCGCGCGTCGTCGTGTGTTCGAGAATGTTGGAGTAATCTCTACTCAATGTTGACTGAGAGGTCGTAGCTTTGAGCGTGCTGATTGATGTCCTCTTTCCTTCACTCGTGCGCCGGCGGTGCCGCAACAGAAGAAGGATCTAGAAGGTTTTTGAACCCAGTCAGCGCGCCTGGCCTATGGGGACGCACGCCCGGCGCGAGAAGGAGAAGGAAATTGCGCAGCTGATACCGTGCTTGTGTGCACCCTGTCTTGGCGCGAAGAAAAAACAGACGTTGAGTGCGCCTATAAATAAAAGGTGTTGAACGCTGTCTGTCCAAGCCACCGTTCAAGCTTCACAGGAGTGCGCCCGTTCGACTCGCAGGACAACACCACTCGCCCAGCAGCGAAGCAACGTGCGCCAATCTGCCATGAACCTCTGGTCGTCCAACTGTCGCAGTGCCGGGAAAACAGATTGTGTTTTGTTTGTCTGCCTCTCTTCTGTGTTAGTGCACTTTAGGTGGAATATTTATAATGTAATGCAATGTCTCTCGATTGTTCCTTTACACGAGTGGCGTGTTGTGTTGGTTTGTGTTGGGTTTATAAATGGCGCATAAGCAACTAAGGCTATCATTCGCCCAGCTCAGGGTATAAAAATTGTTTTATATAGGATGTTATACTAAAGTCTAAATGAACGGCGGGGTAAAGGGCCTAAAAAGCTAATTCCTGCAGCCTAGTAAAAATATACGACAAAGTTTAAGAAGTGGCGTATGGTAAAAGCTTTAAAGAGGGTCGGTAACCTCAGCAGCCATCCTTGGCTTGGCAAGGATCTCGAGGTTGCCACTCAGTAAAACAGGGACCTCAGCCGTGTTCTCAGGAATGAGAAAGCGGTTAAGGTGCTTCAAAAACAAGTAAGGCAATAGGTTAAAATTTATATTTTATTGAGAAAACCAGCTTCTGTTAAAAACATAAAAATGAAACTTATATCTAAAAATGCATTATCGCCGAAGAGTAGCGTCGGATGAAGAGGAATGTGTTCATTATAAAATTGAGTGAAGTACTTTTGTCTTAGTGTTTCGAGTTTTGGACATGATATTAAAATATGGATTAGTATGAGTTCGTCTCCACATGTTTCACAAAGACGTTTGTCTTGTTTTAAAATTAGGAAGTTATGTGTCGGGTGTGTGTGTCCTATGCGGAGGCGACATAAAATTACCTCCATAAAATGCTCCTGGTGCATACTGGTCTTCTATTCCCCTAGGACAGCAGCTGGTTGTTTATTTCATTGTCCCAAGTTCTCTGCCATTTAGCATTCATTTTAGAATGTATTAATTTCATGCAGTCTCTGTGGGGTGTACTGACTTTTTTGATTTCGTGACTGTGAGCTTCTGCAGCATACAAGTCTGCTCTTTCATTTCCAACGATTCCAATATGGCTCGGCGCCCAGCAGAATTCGATTGTATGCCCCTGTGTTGTGATTTTTTCTATGTTGTGTATTACGCTTCCAATTAATGGTTCAGCAGAATTTCTGGGATGCTTTACTCGAGTTGCATTCTATTGCAAATCGCATTGTGTGTGCTCATACGAGTGATTGTGAAAACACGTGTATCATGTCTTTGCTGTATTGACTTTGTTTTGCTTGTGAGCCTTTGGCTCCGACCCATTCTCTGGCTTGCGACCGGTGAAATCTGGCTACCTAACGACCTCAGCTTGGAAGCTGGTCTCTGGCTGAGCTTGTCACGCTGAGTCGAAGGCATCTCCTTTAAGACCGAAAGCGCTACCCCACACGTTTTAAGGATGTCTGGGAGTGCACGCATAAGATTTGCGAAGAAGAGAAGTATTCTGGTGTCTAGGGACCGTACGTTTGGTGTTTAGCAAGCACAGAGGACGGTGAAAGACCTGGAAGGAGTTTGCGAAGAGTTCGTAAACGAGTGTTTAACAAAACAGCAATACTAGGAGGTGTCGCGCTGAGCGCTTAGAGCAGGTTCAGCGAGTAAACGTTGTGTAATGCATTTGAAAAGTTCATCTCAGAATGAATCTCAATGAGACAACTGAGTTAGGACTTCTGAATTGTCTGAACAGAGGTGAACTTCTGCAGTAGGTGGACTGGAAATGGAAAGAGGTGCACGAGGAGGCAGAAAGAGAGACGAAGAAAAAGGGAAAAATGAAAAGAGAATGACAAAGAAGACAAGAAGAGGCAGAGCAGCTCTCTTTTGAGCGGGAGAGAGAATAGCAGAGAAAACAAGAAAAAGAGTGCGCTAGAGAGGTCGCTGAGGGAGAAAGACAGCCAGCTAGCTAAGTCGTTGAAAAAGAGAGGCAAAGGAAACGTGAAAAAGAAGAATGAGCACGGAAGAGAAAAGAAGAAGCGGCCGGAAGAGCTTTTGAAAGAGAGCAGTCAGTCCTTCTCAGGAAGCTTGCTGAAGTTCGGCGCTTCAGGAACGTGAAAGAACCAGTGGGGCTTAACCCCAGAGATGTACAGTGAAAGAGCGAAGCGATTGATTCTCTAAAAAGCACTGATGTTGCCACTATAGCTCTGCAGGAGAGAGGGAGGTTGTGCAACAGCCCGTTCCTGCAACTGAAATTACTACGAGCGAAGACCAGACCGAAGTGTCGCTCCCTCAGGCAAGTGAAAGTGTAGCTACTACCGAGGCAGTAGGCACTGAGGAGAAGGCCACCCTGACGCTTCAGTCAGAGTGGACCTTAAGAAAGTCGCCTGAAGAAGGCGGACGGAGGTGGAGGTCCAGCGACAAATCACAGTGCTGCGCGCCTGAGAGTTCCAGTAGGGAGAGTGAGGAAGAGAGGTGAAGTGACAAAGAGAACGAAAGCTCCCACGTAGTAATAGCTGAGGCGAGCACACTCAATAAAAACTCGGAAACAGTTCCGAATGAACCCTGGAGCAGAGAGGAGCACTTTCGCTTTGAGGAAGGCGAGGAAACTTTAGTCTGCGAGCAAGGAGAATGAGTAGAAGAAAAGAAGTAGACTTTGGAAAAGGTTTGTTTTTATTACATTGAAAACGACCAGGTGGCAGAAGGAATTGAGGAAGGAGTACTGGGCAGGAGTGAGGAGAATGATTCTCCAATGACATCTGAGTCTGAGCACTGCGCTCGAAAGCCGTCCAAAAGAAGAAAACAAAACAGTACTTGGAAGAACAATAAAGCTTAGTCCTCGAAGAGCAAAAAGCAACCACTGGCTTCATCACGAGAAAACAACTCGGATGACGCAAGTGAAAATGAACCGGGTTTGCCGCGTAGAGCAGTTTGGAAGAAAGCACAAAAAAAGAGAACTAAGCCTAACACTGCTGAGTCGAGGGCAAGCGAGCTGCCGAAACATCGCAGAAATATGAGAAAGAGGCGGACACCAACGAGTCTAGCGTTCAGTAAGGAATCGGTCTGAGACGAAAGCGCAAGCAGAAAAGCGCACGTCGAGAAGAAACAAAACGTTAGAAGCGGAGCCGTGATGATCAAATTGGCGTTAAATTTGTTCGCAAGAGACGCCCTACCCACATGAAAAGAGGAGGGTCTCGAAGTCTGAGCGGAAACACAGAGAGGAGTGTGAGTAGGAAGCTGGCCCAGCACAGCGCACGGAAGAGAAGCCGCCTCCGTAGAAACAAAAAAAAAAAGAAAGCAGAGCTCGCGACATGACCAAAAGCCGCCGTCGCTTGTGGAAGACAATGAAAGGTGTGACTCAAAGCTAGCGGGAAACAGCCCTGTTCCGAGCCGTCTGTGTAGGCTGAATCTGGAAGTATAGGCGCCAGCATGCCTTGAACATGTGTGCTTCCTATTTGCAGTGTTTATGCATGCCGAGCTGCTGCGTTTATGTGAGCACATTTTGACAACTGTCCAGCGTTATATATGTGCAAACATCATTATCTTGATGTATATATCTTGACATTTGTCGATTGAGTTTATAGCGTATGCATCTGCATGCGAATTTTGTGTTTCGTGATTATTGTGGCACAATATTCCTAAAGGGATGGGCAGTGCCGAAACATTCGGCGTATATTGGAAAAAAAACAGCGACGCACGAAAGCAATGTCCCCAGAGTGCGCCACTAGAAGAGGAGAGAAAGAAACCCCGGAGAGCCCCTAACGTTGTTTGTGTTGCTGCCCCTTTTACCTCGCTCGCCGGCGCGGCGCCAGAAGAATGACGTCAGCCAGCGTATTCCGTTGTTCGAGAATGTTGGAAATTTCTACTGAATGCTGACGGAGAGGGCCTCGCCTGGAGCGTTCTAAGTGGTGCCCTCGTCCCTTCACTCGTGCGCCGGTGGCGGCGCAACACAAGAAGGATCTGGAAGGTTTTCGAACGGAATCACCGCGCCTTTTTAATGGCGAGGCGCCCCCGGCGTGAGAACAAGAAATTGCGCAGCTGATACTGTGCGTATGTGCGCGCCTACAAATCAAGGGCGTTGACCGCTGTCTGTCTGCCCAAGCCGCCGTTCAAGCTTCAGAGAAGCGCACCCGCTTGACTCCCGGATCAACACCACTCGCCCAGCCGCGGACTAGCGAGGCAGCGTGCGCCAACCTGCGAGACGGCTTCGTCGTGATCCTCTGGTCGTGAACTGTCGCACTGCCCAGTGAAAAAATTGCATTTTGTTCGTTTGCGTCTACTTCTCTTAGTGCACTTGATGAGCACAATTTATTTCGTATTGTAATCTCTCAAGTATTACTCTGCAAGAGTTGCATTGTATTGTAATTGACTTTGTATGTGTTTGTTCAAGTGATTGTGAAATTGTCTGCATCGTCTCTTTGCTATAGAAAATTTGTCTTGTTTGTGAACCTTTAGCTCCGACCCATTCTGTAGCTTGCAACCGGCGGAAGCTGAGCACCAAACGACCTTGGTAGTCACTTGGTAGCTGGACTCTGGCTGAGCTTGCCACGCTGAGTCGAGGACATCTCCTTTCTGACCGAGACCACTACTCCCCATGCTCTAAGGTTATCTGGGAATGTATGCATAAGTGCGCGAAGAGGTGACATTGCGGCACACCTAACGTAGCGTTGAGTGTTTCCACAGCCATATGTTGCTTTAGCATCGCTGCTAACCCTGGGGCACATCCTGGCCAATTTGCAGGAGGTGGGGAAGACCGCAGGAGCTCCGCACTTGTTGCCAGCTCTTTTAAGATTATGGGACACCTTATGAATGAACAGCTTCACGCCTGGTTTAGTTTTGCCGACATGTTCTTTCTGGCATCGCCTCTTTGGCCGGCACTTTGAGTTTTTCCAGCAGTGTATCGGTCACGCCAGGCAAGACGTGGTCAGGGAACTCCGCTTTACGCAGTCTATTTACTTCTCATTGAACGCTCACCCGCATCATGTGACAGCACGACTTGAGGAGTGATGATTCCTCGGAAAGGGCGGCAATAGCCTTCTTAACAGTTTTTGCCGAGCCGGATAAAACGGTAAAAAAATCCGTCTTGGCCCTAGGAAGCTAGTGCTAGCAGACACTTCTCTCTTCTAGCTTAGTGTTGAGGTCGACAAACGGGAGGCAGCCTTGTTCAGGGCGCTCTTATCTGAAAGGGAACCCCTTTCCATGTGCGAATAGTTCGAAAATTTTCATGAATCTCATGCATGAGTCTCAGCATTAATCTCAAAGAAAGCTTAAATAGGCATTCAGGTATCTTTGGAAAGAGCTGAACTTGAGAAATGGGTGCATCAAAATATCAAGAGCCTAAAAAAGCAGCATAACTAGCTTGGCAGAGGAGACTAAAGGAAGCAGTGAGAATGCAGTAGGAGCAAAGAAGAGAATTTTAGAGAGGAAGCGATTCGAAGGACGCTTACCGGCATTTCGGCATTTGAGGAATATCAGTCAGCCTAAAGACATAACCTCTGGCCAGACCGGATGGCAGAGTGAAAAAAAATTATTCTTTAGAAACCATAGAAAGGGTAGTAGCTGCTCCACAGCTCGGCACTTGGCTGTGGAACAGCTCGTTACTGCAAGTGCAACTGCGGAGACGGAAGGCCTGACAGGAGTTACACTTTCTCAGTGAAGTCAGAATGCAGCTACAGCCGAGGCAGTACATAGCCTCCAAACTGCCGAGGAGGTGGTTCATTGAGGCTGCTCTTCTGAAATTGCACTCAAGTGCCATCAAGTGCGAAAGTTATGACGAAGCACTGGCTGAAGAGTACACTATAATTGGACTACCGCAAATGGTTACGAGTGAACTATCGACCAATGGCGAGGCTTATCTCGCTGACAAAGGCGAGGAAAATATTGCCTGTGAGGAAGGCAACACTTGGGTAGAAACGTTGAAAGTGGTCTGTAATAAATTTAGCGACCCCAGCTATGCAGTTGACGTGTTCAGGGCCCAAAAGTAAAAAGTAGATTTTATGTAAACTACGTGCAGAATTGGTTATTTCTTAGAATTCACAGATCCATGCATGGCCTCATACAACTGGCGCAATGGTGCTGCAGTTAAGCGATGCTTCACTGCCCTACGATGGTAGGCGCTGCCACCAGTGAGGCTTGTGCGACCTAGGTCGCTCTTGCCAGACAGCCACCTGCCATGGTGCGCACTCAATCCGGCGGACAGGTTGTGATGACGCCATTAGGTTACTTCTGGGTGGCCCACCCGCCTCCTAGGTAGCTTATCTAGAGAGTTCGCCTTAAAACCTCCGCGACGCAGCACGGTTAACTCTTCTCCTCCTCGCCAACTCACGCACTGATATTATAAAAGGATTTTAGCACCAAGACAACACATATGATCACTTTTCCAGTTCTGTGGAAATGAACCAAAAGAAAATTATCAAGATCATCTGGTCATCATCCAATCACCCCTGAAGGAGCTTACAAGTCGGCATCTAAATGTCGCGTTCCATCACATGAAAGCTTTTTATCGAAGTGTTGCGCTCTTTTCTTTCTCATTCCCTCGCGGCCGTACAGACCACTGCCGAAGTGTTTTGTTCCAAGCCCTGTGGGTTTCAGGCTTTCTGCGATACGGCGCCTCAAAGGCGCTCTGGCATGCGCCGTTTTCGGCAAGAACACATTCACTGCGACCATTGCTGGTAAATACTCAGCGCGCCTTTAAACGGGTAGAGACATCAAATTCCAAGGTTGCACAAAAGATTGCCATACGTTTCCTTTGTATGTGAGGACCATAAGAGCGAAGTATTAAATTTAAGGGATGTCTAGAACATATTTTAATTTCATTTTAAAGTTTGTGAAAATGCTCACTCTTGAAGTCTGAGCCATCGCTAGTGCATCAATGTGACGTAGGAACAGAGAAGAAAACACAAGCAAGTATTTTCTACGTCACTGCACAGTTTTCTGACGTACGGGACCAAGTTTTGCGGTTTCGCGGCCTAGCAACCTTGGTTACGAGTGCTCACGAGTCATTTTTTCTGCACACTCGCGAGTGCGACGGTGCTTTACGCCCGGCGTTGCCGCAGGCGATGTCGTTGCCGAAAGATCCACTTTTGCAGAGGAATATTGCCGGTGCTCTAATCTCGGAAGCATTCTCTGGTATCATGGATGTTATGTATTTTCTTGTGCGAACGTGAAGTACGCTGAGCATGCCGGCCGGCCGGCCAGCCTGGATCTCGTCTGCCGGCGTCAACAAACGAGCTAAAGTGTGTTCTTGACGTAAATAATAAACCCTGGGATAAGAAATGTGAAAAATGTGTCATTTTTGAGGATCGCTGACCAACACTGAGCTGCTGGCAAAGGTAACGACTGTGATACGAGCAAACTTCTTGCCACAACCGCCTCGCAGCTGCCGCTGGCCCTACGTTGGGGTCCGACTCGCCTGGCGCCCGCTCGCTTCGCTGCTGAAGGCGTCGCGGAGATTTACCATACTATTATTTTATTGTGAGATGATGGTGTTGACAGTAAAGCGATGTGTAGAAACCACCGGCCACTGCGGCTTCGATCGATGCGAAAGAGGCTATAGGCCTAGCGACGACCATGGCAACCAGGCAGCAGAAGAGCTCGTCGCCCGGAGCGCCCGCCAGCGATGCCGTTGCCGAAAGCTCGAAACATAAGCAGGCATGCTTTGTCGCTGCTCGAGCAGTCTTTCTGATAACAAGGCGATCTTGTCTTTTCTTATGAGAGTTGTACACCATCCCAAGCAACGCTCAGGCACTGCTGCACGGCGGCGAAGTGCGACACCGGTTGTGGGCGGAGCTTGGGTAGAGCGGCGCAGCGATGCTCACCGCTCCGTGTGTCCCTGCTTGCAGTGGGGCGGCAGTTCGCAAGCGACGATCGGTGCGGCGCGTCGGCCAAGTGGGCTTGATGAATGTTGCTGCGCGTGCATTTTTTGTCTAAATAATGATTGCACTTCGCGCTCTGAGCTCGCTACTTGCTTTTGGTCGGCGAATGTTTTCGCTCGGCCACCGATCTGCCCAAGACACGTCGGCCGACGGGTCTCGTCGGCATCCTTGGTCGGCGGCGTTGTCACACTAGGACGACGCTTGGTAGTTGGGGCGTCGTCGTCGATGCAGTGCGACTGGCTAGTCGAGGAACGACCAGGTTGGCCGACGTGACCGCCGACATCGGGGTCCGCTCGGCCTAGTGTGAACGCGCCTGAACTGCGCGCTGGTCCCAGGCTGCCCTAGTCGTCGCTAGGCCTAGGTGATTTCGCTTCGAAGCCGCAGTTGACGGCGCTTTGGAAGTCGACTGTGCTATAATAAAAGGCCTACTCTTCACATCGCTTTAGTGCGAACTCGTCCCATAATAGAAGATAAGTTCGATTTCCACGACGCCTTCAGCAACGGAGCTAGTAGACGAGCAGCGCGCACGAAGCAGCAGCGTCGAGCTGTCGGGATAGGACAACGTCGGCGTGAGGTCGGCGCTGTTGTCGGCAGAGTGTGACACACGGGTCGGCCGACGGCTGCTATCTCGGCGATGCGCTCGTCGGGCGACGACCGGCGCTCGGTCGGCGTCTGCGCAGTGTGACAGACGCGTCGACAGCACGAAAATCGCTGCCGCCGACCATCGCCAGACTGAAATCGGCCGATCGTCGGCCTAGTGTGAACGCGCCTTTACCATTTGATGTTGCCTACACGCTCGGCGTTCGCGGGCACAATCTGAGCTACGTCGGGCCTGACGCCTGCCTCCTCTTCGGAATCGCTGGCCAGCGGATCAAAAATGAATTGGTTGTCGGGGTTCGAACCGCGGCGCCTCCTTCCTCGTCTGCGTAATCCCGCGATTCCTCATAATCGGTGTCTTCGCCGAAATAAAACTCTTCTTTCTGACTCGGAGCTATTCGGCATTGCGTCTTGCCCTCCGCCCGGCTCTCCGTGTTTACGCGCACCACGTGCGTGTCAAGCAGACGACATGCCTACACGACGTCACGGCTTTCCGGACCCACGTGACAACGCATTGTCTGGTTTTTGACGTCACGCAAGAGCCTGGCAAAACCTGGCAACTACGAACCGAAACCAGAACTGCTGGGTACAAATAATACGATTATTAATTATATAATGCGAGTTCATGCTTCTAAGATGGTGTTCCTTGCTCACTGAATCGCTACGCATTATTTACAATCCAGAGGTACAACACAAAAATGGGGTGTCTCTACCCCTTTAAGTTAAGCGCCAAAGCAGTGTAATGTCTGGAGATTGTATCCCGGCTGTCTCGTTCAATGCACTTCTTGTTTTATAGATATCCTAAGTTACGTAATATTTTGGATTGCCTCCACAAGGAAGCTAATTTAGGCGCGTTAAATAATAGCACACACGTTACGAAATGCTAGGAACTGTCACATATAGTTGCCTTTGTGTGACGATAGGCCTTTCTTGCGGTTTCGTCAAAAGTGGCAGGGATTATGGAATGGCAATAAATAGCGTCTCTAAGATTGCGCATCGAAGGAGCACTTCAGCTCAGAGGCTGGAGAAGTGAATCCTAAAAACTCAATATTTATCTTTTCAGTTCAACGATTTAACTCCATTATAAAATGAATTCAACCTGGAAGAAGGCGTTAAAAGCTGAGGCAAGCAGCGCAGAACATCGGTACAAGGGATAAATGGATCTTTGCTCGGGTTGTCACTTATCGAGCGACTGTTACATGTAGCCAGAACCAGCGTGGACAGCTGTGTAAACGGTTTCATCGTCTGGTGTTGTTTATATTTTCAAGCAATCTATTAGAAACACTAAAAAATTCTGGCTTTCATCTTCCAGCAATTGCTTTTCCACTAGTTGGTTTCATTCAATGCTTGCACCACACAGCGGAAGAATGGACGGAGCACAAGAAACGAGGAGGACGACAGGGCGGAGAGCTGAACGAACGACTGTCGCTGTTTAAATGAGAGGCTTAAAGAACGCAACTACTATGTGAGTGTTCAAAAACAGTGTCATCTCGGCATTCACTGTCGCTATTGTAAAGTTGTTGACTCAGGATGCTTACCAGACTTCAGAAAATCCGCTGTGATACGGATACACTTTGATAAGCTAACACCTCAGATTATGGACGCTGCCAGCGTACAAAGGTTGAATGATCAGTTCATGAGCCCGTCTTTAGTTTCATTTGACGGAAAAAGAAGTAGCCTCTCTCTCAGGAAACACTAGCTTTTACCAAAATTCTTCAGCATGCTAGTTTTTATTCACTTCTAATTTTTTGTGTGGTTTTTAGTCAATCATCCCTTTTTTTAGTCAATCAATCATCATTTTTCCCTGGTTCTTTGTTGGGCTTTTATCCTTCTACCGTCATGCCTACCAGTCATGTATTTACCTGATCATCGCTGTTTAATTTTCGCTATGCTCTTTGTTCGGCTTTTAACTTTGTTAGTGTTCGTATTGTTGCCCGTAATATCATGACGGTTTTTAACAATGTAAATATTTTAGCCAAGTTCTTTGTTTTACCTTTCTGGTCACAAAGAATTTTGAGTGTGGTATTGTTCAGTCTTCTATTACATTTATTTGCTTCTCTTTGGGTGTGTGTTCTCTTGGCACTTATGCATTCTTGGTTGTTCTTTAAAGAAAAAGTTGGTTGCGTTTGGGGCGAGTGGTGGTTGGTTTGAAGTTATCACCTCAGCTGTAACCTTTATTCCTTTTCGGAGATAAGGTTCCCCCTATCCTTTCCTCAAAAGCCTATTTCAATACCACCCTGTTAAGATTCTAGTTGGCCTGTGGTGATGACGTTGCTTTCGCTTCAGTCACGTTTTTTATGCAGCTGGGATTTTTTCATCATTTTCTACTTGCTCCCTGCAGTCATTTTGCCTTGGTCACGTCGTCTGATATGCACCTCTTAAATACAGGATCGCCTGTTTTCGAAATAAAAGTTGTCCGTTCAGCGCTTCGTCCTGTCGTCTTTTTTGTTTCTCGTGTTCCGTGCGATCTTGAGCTGTGTCCAGCAGCATGGTTCTATGTAGCACAGAACTTACCTCCAAATGACGCCGCACCTGCGCAGTCGATGACGCAGCTGGGAAACGAGTTTCCTGGGGCAGAATGCGCTGCTCTTCCCAAGAGGAGCCCGGCGGGAAGCTCTCCTCCAGCGCCAGGGACGAGGCCGGAGGCGAAGAGGGTGACGGCGCCGCCGGCCGCTGCGCAGCAGCCTGCCGCTTCGAGCCGCCAGCTGCCAGGCGCAGCTGGGGACGCGAGTTCCACAGGGCGCCCTGCAGGGCACGCAAAGAGCAGAGAGGGTGGTATTTGTGGTGTACCACTCGCTTCGTTTCCGTACAGCATAGTGAGTTTTCATTTGGAGAATGCAGACAAGCCGACCGCGTGCATCATGCAAGCCCGTTGAACCTGCTGGGACGGATGGGATGGATGTCGTGTGTGTGAGCCACACTACAGATTTGCCGCAGCTGCGAATGCGCGAAACCGAGTGACGTCACGCGGAGCGCAGGTGGCCGCTGCTGCCGCAGCTGTTGTCGCCGGACCTTTCGCCGCCACCGCGCGCTACTGCGCATGTGCGCTGCCGCTTCTCTCCTCGCCACCGTTTGACCTTTCGCCGCAGCCGTGCGCAGGGCGCATTTGAAAGGAGGTGTATATAAGGCGCGCTTGCCCATAGAACAGGCACTAACATTGCCATGGAAGGAGAAGAAGAAGCAACAGTCGGACGGCGCAGAAACACCGATACAGAAGTGGTAGCTTGGAAGTTGGCTGAAAAGCAGCGAGAGCTTTTTGCTTCGAGATATTCAGGCTTAACCTTAGCTAAGCTACAGCCAATTTTTTTTTTCAATCCTTTTGCTCGTCCGAGCATAGCCTTTGTCTGAATAATGTGACCGCTCATGTCGACGTAAAATAACGGTCCGCGAAGCCTTGGTGTTGTGAAATGACGTGTGCATAAAATCAGCGTGAGGTACCTTTCTTCGAAAGTGGGAGTAGTGAAGTTGGGTTCTCTATGTGTAGCGGTCGCTTTGAGCACACAGGTCAAGGAACCTCCTAAATAATGAATACATATTGTTGCGGGGAAGAATATATTTACACTTATTTACACAAGTGAAGGGAACAGCTGCGAGCGGCACCGAGAACAGAGCGACACCTTCGTTGTCGCAACCGTCTTCTGCATTCAGCTCGTTCAATCCTTTCGTCGTCTACCCACTGCATGACCACGGCTGTTGAAACACCGTCGCGGCGTAAGGGTGGCGACCTATAAACACCGTGATAATGTTTAAGGCGGCATACACGGACGATGGCGACGGTGGGGCCAGAGAACGACGGCGAGGACGCAAAAAGGGTAATTTCTTAGTTCACGTCGTGACGCGGCGCATCACACGGTAAGGGCCACGGTAGTGAGAAGAAAGCTTCTCGGAGAGACCGACGCTGCGAGACGGCGACCACAGAAGTAGGAGTGATCCTGTGTTGTAGTCGACTGCGCGGGGACGGCAGTGGCCAGCGGATTTCTGGGAAGCTGGAGTGGCATGGAGCCCACTACGGGCTATTAGGCGCGCCAGCGCGGCCTAGGCGATGGCGTCTCTTGCGTAAACAGTGGTGGGAACTGGAGAAGGTGACATGAGTGTGCCCAAAAACAAGGTGGGCTGCCTACCAAAGAAAAATTAGTAATGGGAATGGGCTGCTGTGTTATGCCGTGAAGATTTATATGCGAAGGTCACATAAGGCAAGACTGTGTCCCAAATTCGGTGGTCTCGCGAGTCGTACCCTCTTTGTCAAAAGTAACCGAGCACAGGTGGTTTGTTGCTCAGCCGCGTAGCGAAGCACTTACGGCAGCCCTTAAGCTATGAATCTGTATCGAGTGAGGTGAGCCCTTGTCCTCTAGTCCTTACACCTTTTGGTCCTGAGGGGTGGCATAAAGGCTTCGTTATACGGTTGAGAAGCAAAAACCTGCTGCTCAGTTACTTTTGACAAAGGCGTTACATAGTATTAGGATCGGGGTGAGCGTGGTCAGGCCGGAGAAGGGACGAGGAAGGCGGGAGACGGGGTTACGAGGAGGTTAAACAAGGAAGGAGAACTTTATATATGAATATTTACATTATTTACAAAAAGGGTAACTGAGAGGGACTCTCAGTGAACGAGAACGTCTTCAGGAGTCAACAGGAGTGCTCTGGAGTCCTCAAAACAACACCCGTTAAATAACGCACGGATTCCCCTGATCCCTGTCTGGGGAAATAGTTCGAAGAATGACGTCCAATCGCATGGGCAGACGTGGACTCCGGAGGTACCACCCACGGCTGGGCGGTGCTGGCTGTCCTTCTCTCTCGCAGCTCGGTTGATGGGAGAGGGCAGAAGCTCAGTAATTAAACACTGCTGTCTTTCACTCAGCACACCACTACTCTGTCCGTTGACCCGAGGGTCGACTCGGCCATGGGACGCCGCCATCGTCGCCGCATCTTCGGCCTTCGGCGGTCTTTGACCTTCACCGCTGCAACCATGGTCCCACGGTCCTGGAAGTTCGCTGCCTTAATCCACTTAGGCAGGAGGGTAGGCATCACAGGCGCTACAGCACCGTTCTTTGACCTTCGCCGCTGCCACCATAGTCCCGCTGCTTCTGCCGCTGCTGCCGTCTTTGCCAGCCCCCGCCGCATCTTCGGCCTTCGCCGGTCAGGGTCCGCTGCCTTAATCCACTTAGGCAGGAGGGGACCGCAGGGGGGGGGGGGGGGCATCCCAAACCCAACAATAGCTAACATGTCGGTGAGTGTGTGGCTGAGCGTCTCCGTAAGCCCGTTGGTTTGTGGATGATATGCTGTCGCAAGCTGGTGCGGTGTGGCACACGAACGAAGAATGTAACTAAATATTCTATACAGAAAATAACGATTACGGTCGGTGAGTAGTTGACAAGGGACACAATGGTGAAGAATTATGTTTTGTAGAAGAAAATCGGCGGTATCAGTAGCGCAGCTGGGAGGCAAAGGACATCTCAAGTGAAGCAGCGCAACGGCACAAGGACAAGGGAATAAAGGGACAAACACAGCGCAACTGAAAACAAATGTTTATTCCGGATGAAGCGCTTTCGCCGCTGGAAATTACACATGAAGTGGCTATGAACGATCGTATCAAGTTCCTTGATCTGACCTTATATTTTGCTCATTTTCATTTATGCTGGGCACTGCAACCTAGTAGTAAAAAGCCCTTACTTCCGTACACCCCACCCCCAATCAAAGCTTGTGAAAAGGGGCATTGTGACGTCACGCTTTCAAAATGCCATGAAAAAAACCTGTCCACACAAGATTGATTATAGTTTCTCCAATCAGGTTGATAGACTAACAGATGCAAAATACCCCCTTGATATTCTGGCGTTATTAGCAGAAGGCATTTTGAAAATGCAGAAGGGGGGCAACGCTGTCCCTCATTCCAAACAAAGAAATCTGGCAGTAATACCCTATGTCCATGTTGTTGTCCCACAATTTGAATAGCATAGGTAAAAAGGCTGGAGTTGATGTTTTTTTCGGCACCTGTCAGACTGAGTGGCTTGTGCGCGAGGGCAAATGGTCCAGATAAAAGATCGGTATCTTGTCATGACTGCAAGAAAAACTACAAAATGAAGTTTGTGCTATGCTAAGATAATGTGGTGTATTCAGTCCCGTTGACGTATGGTGGTTCATACATCGGCCAAACTGGCCGTTGTCTAAATGAAAGACTTAAACAGCACGAAAAAAACGTTAAGAATGCGGCCCGCCACATAGGCATTCACTGTCGTGAGTGTTCATGCTTCCCAGTATTCAAAAACAGCCTAGTAGTTACCAAACACAAGGATAAACTTAGAGGGAGATTATCCAAGCATCTGAAATCATGAAGTTGGGTGTGAATTGTATCAGCACCCCTTCCGGAGCTGTCTCGTTGAAAGAGCCCAACTATCTGATATCGTATGATCGATGTACACGCGATACAGCTGCATGCGCATAGTGACTGGGTTTAAAACTTCCGCTCCTCTCTGCTTCTTTTGTTTTTTCTAAAGTGCTATAGTACATATATGCTGTTAGCATCCAGAATAAACATCTGTTGTCAGTTCAGCGCGATGTTTGCCCCTTTCTTCCCTTGGCCTTGGGCCGTTTCACTGCTTCACTAGATATGCGAGACCAATTCGCCCACCAGTTCATGTTAGGCAAAGCACGCATGATGGCGTACCGAGTCGTATTATCAAATGCGACAGCTATCCATTTGTTACCAGAGAGGGACGTGGGAAAAAGAGAAGAAGTTCGAAGCCAACACGGTGAATGAATTGCAGATCGTGCAATTCTTCATAGACAAAAGAGCGCATACGTTGGGGTATGACAAGCAGCAGCGAAGGGCCATCGGAGCGTAGGTTTCGGCGACATAAAATTCTATTCTGGAGCCCATAAACTTTCAGAGACGGAGCTTGGCTTGCACAGCTGAGGGCATCAAAGATGCGTCGTAAGGATGAGTTATGGCGCTGTTCGTTGGCGATATCGGGGAGATCAGAGTTCGCTAATAGGCAGGACAGGGTCTCAGCGGCTTGTGGATCAGGTGGCTCCACAGGCTACCAAGATAAACAGTCAGCGTCCTGAAGGTTGCGCCCTGACTTGTACACGACGTAGTATGAATATTCTTGGAGTCGCCGTCCCCAGTTACACTTCGTCTATGTGGCGTCGACTTACATACAAGGTGTGCTAGAAAAGTATCCGACTTTATTTTTTTTTTTGCGAACACCTGATGGATACGAAACAAGCGCGCTTGCATAAGCCGGTCTTGAACATTCGTGCGCATGCACAAATTTTTTCCCGCCTGCCGATAGCGTCAGTCACTGGGACACATCGTTTGAGTGAGGCAGTGCGCAGTGCTCTCGTCGGTTTTTTATTGCAAGGAAAATGGCGGAGCGACAGGAGGAGCGCTACTGCATCACATTTGCCAGAAACTGGGTAACAGCCAAGTGGAAACCATTCGGAATATTCAGACAGCTTTCGATGACGATGCTATCAGTAGCACACAGATTAAGCAGTGTACAACTGGTTTAAAGACGGCCGCACATCGGTGGAGGGCGAGCCACACTCCGGTCGGCCATCAACATGCCGAAGTGACCAGGTCATTGCCGAAGTGAACGTTTAGTGTTGCGAGACCGTCGTGTGACTATCCGAGAAATTGCGGAAGAGGTGGGCATCACCACTTTTTCTGCACATTCCATTATCACCGAAGATTTGGCCATGGAGAGAGTTGCGGCGAAATTCGTTCCAAAGCTGCTCACGATGGAGCAAAAGCAGCTTCGTGTTGATGTCTCACAGGACATGCTGGATTCCACAAACAGTGACCCCGACTTCATAAACACCATAATCACTGATGACGAGTCTTGGGTGTACGGGTACGACCAGGAAACCAAATCCCAGTCGTCACAGTGGAAGCATTCCACATCACCAAGACCAAAGATGGCCTGCCAAATACGCAGCAACGTCAAAGTGATGCTGACTGCTTTCTTTGACTTTCGCTGTGTTGCACATCACGAGTACGCACCTCAGGGTCAAACAATGACCAAAAAGAGATGTCCTCCGTCGCCTACGTGATGCTGTGCGAAGCAAGAGATCGGAGCTGAGGTCAACTGGAAATTGGCGTATGCATCACGACAATGCCCCTGCACATTCCTCGCAATTGATTCAGACTTTTTTGGCGAAAAACCAGACTCCTGTAGGTCAACAGACTCCTTACTCTCCTGATATGCCCCCCCTCCCCCCCCCCCCCCCCGCCCTGCGACTTCTGGCTGTTTCACAAAATCAAGAGGCCATTGGAAGGAGCGCGGTATCGGCAAAGAAAGGACATCATGGCTACAACGACAGCTGAGCAAAACTCCATTCCGAAAGGGGCCTTTTCGGAATACTTCCAACAATGGCAGCACCACTGGGAAAAGTGTGTGGAGTCCCAAGGAGGCTACTTCGAAGGTGATCAGGTTTTCAACGCTTCACTTATGCCAGTTTTTTTTCTTCGGCCAAAGGTCGGATACTTATCTAACAGACCTCGTATCTTTCTCATCCGTTGCCCTTGTCCCTAATGGTCAACTACGTAGTCGCTACAAAACTTGACGTAGCTCTTACTCGAAGCATTGCGCTTGCGGGCACCGTCGTTGCCTACCCGCTGCAAAGTGTACGCTACTCAAGTCGACCAGACAATATTGCCATAATATAGGCATTTACGGTCGACAGACAAACGATGCCGGAACTGTAAAAATATTTCAAGTAACAAATCTCCGCCCGTGTAACTAGGTCCCCTTGAGAGCCTTTCGGCAATTTCGGAAGCCCTAGAAAGACTGCACCTTTCGAATGTGCAGCAAACAGCTCATGAGCACTGCAGGACGTTATCAGGTGTGTTTTGTCAGCCGACAGCTGAGCAGAGCTTTGAGGCTCACCGACTGGCGTCGCCGGCCACCCTCCGAACTGCTGGGCAGCAGGGCGCGCCGCTCCGTGCTCAGCGCCGCCGCTCGGCCAGTCGCTGTGAGCGAAGCCTGCCTTCCGAGCGGCGCTCGCGTCACGGAAGGCTTGCGGGTCACACCTCGGCCCCGCAGTGGAGTCGGCTCGGCCGCTCTGTCCCCGCCTGCTCGCTGCTGGCCGGAGGCCAAGTCCGTGGGCTCGTCCGGGTCGACGCCGCTGCTGCCGAGCAGCTGGTTCAGGCCGCTTTCGACGCCATCCTGACCTATGGTGGTCACCAGGTTGCCCATGGCCGCAGAAACGACGGTTGACTCCTGCGCGTCTTCTGTTTCTTTGTCTTTAAGCTCGCGCTGGTCTTTTTCTTCGACCAAACGCGAAAATACTGCGTTGTAAGGCCAGAGACCTCTGTGAGGTTCCCTATTTGCAGTGAACTTGGTTTATTTATAGCGCACTTTTTCAGTTGAAACTTTTTGGCCTGCACCGTGTCGCTGTGGCTTCCTCCCACTGAGAACAACATGGATGACTACGTTCCTGACCACGGCGCCCTTTTCAAAGGTAGGAAACCGGGTTTAGTTTCGATGCCAACTGCTTCAGCGCACCTAGTGACTGGAAGAGAAGTGCTGCTCAAGAATGGACGATTCCTGCTCACGCATGCAGCGTGGTAGGTGGCGGCCAAGGCCATAGGAGAGCACACGTGAGAAAGGTCACACAGGACAAGCGCTTGTCCTGTGAGGCCTTTCTCTCGTGCGCTTCTATTTTTGCGCTTTATTACCCATTATGAAGCGAAGGCCGTATTGTCTGTGGCGCCTTGATGCGAACAGCTCTATTTTAGCCGGCGGTAGTTCGAACACCGCTCATGGCCCCTGCCATGGCAACGATACGACGCTCCAGTTGGCTTCCTTCCTGTCGCTATGGGAGGAATTGGCGCTGACCTCACACTGTGAGCATAAATTAGCACGAATAGCATTTGAAATGGCTGACGTCGCCTTTTAAGCTCCTTATCGAAAATCCGTGAAACTAGCAATAAGATGCAAAAATCTCGTTTTTCCGCTGCTGTCACCAAATCAAGGAGTAAAACAAAGCATTCACTACATTTTGCTACATTTCCGAAAGAGAGAACAACAGCATGAATACTTTTTCACACCCTGGCGGATTTCGAAACTCCTTTCTGAGCGTCTGCCCACCGATTAGCACCAGCTGCCAGTTTGTCGGGCGGCCAGATGACGACGTCGGCTTCTTCGCTGCTGGCTCGCTTCTCGCCTCATCTTTCGTTGCTTCGTGGCCGTTTGTCATGTTGCAAGACACCAAATCACTGCCGCCTGGTGCAGCAGTATGCTGCGTAGGCTAGGACTGTGCCTCTGAAGCCGCCAGTCTATTCGCGAAAAGCTTGTTGTTGCTTTGCGCGAACCTCCACTCCGCGAGAGGTCTACCTCCACCTGGATAACATTCTAGTGTATGATGCGTGGGCCGCCCTGCCGCTGCCAGTTAACCGCACGCTTCTTCAGGCGCGCTCACATTGATATAAGAGACTCGTGATCATACATCTGGCCAGCAACGTGCTGCACTGAGCGCTCGACTCAAGCCAACCTCCAATACGTGCTGAACCAACGACTGGTCATTCACTGCCTGCGCAGGAGAAAAATGTTGGCAGCTGCCGTTTCACCGTGATGACATCGCGGAGTGTGTATGTGACGCATCAGCCTTTTCGACAACGACCACGTCTCCTCGCTGTTGCTTCAAGGGCACCTGCCGTGGTACAATAATAGAATTTCATTAATTACAGCGAGTAATTCACGAAATTGGCGTATTACTAGTACTTCGTCCGTAATTTAACGGATTACAATATAATGAAAATTAGTGATTAATAATTATGAATCCAATCAATTAATTATTGGTTAACTACTGAACATAGCAGTAACTACTAAATAAATAGTTATTATTTCAATCATTACATTACTAAGTTACAGAGGAGGAATCGAAGCTCGAAATCATTTTCGCATTTCAACACGTAAGGGTCTTAAGTGCACATTTGCTTTCCTTGGTGCGTCATTTCCTTTAAGGACTTTCCATTAAGGGAATGGCATTTAATTAATGAAACAATGCACCTTTGAATGCGGCTGAAAAAAAAAGCATATGGGAGTTCAGTCGTCGCTGGTCATGTTGTGCACAGCTGGAAGTAAGTGGTATTTTCGGGACGAAACTTTTTGACTGTGTTTACGCCCCATCAATTTCAAAAAGCTGTCCAGGCAACGGGCCAGGTGAAAATTCAGGCAGTTTTGGGGTCCATGAACTTGTGTGACGTTATTGTAAACAGTGATGAGAACAAAAAATTGCAGGGACGCTTAAGTTCTTCCTTAAGGGTATGGCGCGATAGTATGATGGTATAATTCCTATACATGGAGAAGGTCTACATTCATAGATTCCTGGGAGTCCTCATAACCCTCCTGGCGCAGTGGTGCAGCGGTTCTTATGAATGAATGAATGTTTATTTTGACAGAAATACAAAGAAATTCTGTCGAGGAGGCGGACAGAAAGGCAACGAATGCCTGACTAAGTGTCAGTCCGCTTTATGTATATACACAAAACACTCAAGCAACACATGGTAAGCATAAACTATATACATAGGCTTAAAATGGAAGGTACATGCAATAACAGAAACAATGAAAGCATGTTGCACTTTCAAGGTAAACAATCATATCTGAATCGATAACAAGTACACGTTCACTTTTTATGCGAAGCATATTACTAGAGCTACACTACAGCCCGTCGAGCGCGGCGGTGGAGCTACCATTGACCATGTGACCACGTGACACCACGTGACAACATGACGTCACAGCAGAGGAGAGATGTGCTGCCGGCTCGCGCGGTCGGCCGCGGCGGTGGAGGCTCCACATCAGAGGCGCGGCGGCTGACCACGTGACAACATGACGTCACAGCAGAGGAGAGATGGGCTGCCTGCTCGCGCGGTCGGCCGCGGCGGTGGATGCTCCACATCAGAGGCGTTGCAGCTGACCACGTGACGCTACAGCAGCAGTATAAAGCTGAGCTTGCCTCGCTCTCCGGGCACATCTAGTAAAATTCTCGCTTCGGCGAGAGCGGGTATCTGTTCTTGCTTCGGCGAGCGCGGCTTCGGCCGCTTATCTGTTTTTTGAGCAGCGTCCGCTCCGGCGGACGCAGTTGTTGCTGCGACGCGCGTCTTTTTTTTTTCTTTTTCCTCTGCTCTTTTTACTCTCCTCTATCTGCACGTGGCAGCGGTGGTGGCTTGGCTCGAGCCAGTAGCAGGCCCGTGCAATTTCCTTTTCATCCTTCTCTCAGTCACAACAACAACAACAACTCCGGGCACTTACGAGGCGGCCAGGTGTTGGGATGCCGCCTAGAAGCAGGGCTGATTTGAACGAGAAGCGAAAGCTTCAGCGTGCCACAGAGACCGATGAAGAGCGGGATGAACGTCTGGCTAAGCGGCGTGCTCAATATGCGGCTCGGCGACAACGTTCTACAACAACTGAAGAACAAAGCGAGGAACTTTACCAACGTTCTACAACAACTGAAGAACAAAGCGAGGAACTTTACCAAGCCTAGCCATCAATATGCTTCGCATCTGACTAGGCTTAACCTTAGCTAAGCCTCAGCCATTTTTTTCGAAGTTTCCTAGACATGACGATTCGTTTACCATAGGGAGAAGGGTGAGATGATGATTTAGATAATCTGTAATTAGGAGAGATTGCTTTTGCATACCGCAGATTGTCCGTACCTTGCTCGTGTTGTACGTAATGTGCCTTGTATTATATTTGTGTTCTTTTGGAGGGTATGTTCTAAAAAAGGCGCTTTCATTATGGCTGATCTCTCGAAATATTACAATAGCTGTTTTTTTTTGTTAATAAGATTTTGTATTGTAAATATCCAATTCTTCTTGAAAACAGGCGCAGAATTACTTCTATGGGGCGCATCTTCAATGACACGTATCACGTTTCTGTAAGGTTAGCAAGCTATCCATGTTAGTTTTCGTCGTGGTACCCCAGAGAGATAAACAGTATTGGAGGCGTGAATGCACTAGGCTATAGTAGTAGTAGTAGTAGTAGTAAAAGACTTTTAATCAACCATAATTTACAGGCCGAGCATTTCGACCGCCTGGGCGACCAGAAGCCGCTGTTCTTCTTCCCCTTCAGCGCCAAGCCAGTCGAGCCAGGTGGTGATGGATAGATAGGGTGGGGGGAAGGAACCCGACTGCTGAGCAGCCGGGCAATAGAATAGGCAATGGGCCAGGTCCGCATAGATACAGGGGCAGTTGGGACAGGAAGGGTCCGATCGATAGCGATAGAGGAAGAGGCGGGACGGGGTGATAACTGCATTCATCTGAATGTGCCGAAGAAGGCGAGACTCCGGCACCGTGAGTGATGGATGAGGGGGAGGGTAAAGGCGTTTGTCGAGGCGGAGCTCAAGGTAGACCTCTTTTATGGTGCGGCGAAGGGTGAGTCTCCCACCGTCCTCCGAGGGCTTGGGCCAGGGGATCAACGGTGCCCGGAAAAGTGTGTCGCGGGCGAGCTGATGGGCCAGCTCATTGCCGTCAATCCCTGAATGCCCAGGGACCCAGCGGAGGAAAACGATGGAAGGCTGCAGTGCGGAGACCGCTCGTTCGACCTCCTGTTGGAGAGAAGGGGTCAGGGTGCGTTTCTGTATGTGGTGTATAGCGGCTTGTGAGTCCGAATAGACTGTGTACTCTTGGAGAGAGGGAAGGAGGGAAAATGACTGGAGGGCATGCGCAATGGCGAGGACCTCGAGGGACAATGCGTCTGGAGGGTGTAGATACGGCCCGCTGGTGTGGGTTTCAGGAGCAGGGAGGTGTGGATGGTACAGGGCGTAGCCGCAGGAACCTCGAGGAGCCACGAAGGAGGCATCCGTGTAAGCTACACCCTGGGTATCAAAGAGAGGGGAATGGTGCTGTGCGGCCGCATGACGACGTCCGGCGTGCAGGACGGGGGACATGTTGGTCGGGAGGGGAAGGATACGAAGATTGGGGGCGGGGGTGGGAATAGGAGAGGTAAACGGGGAGATTGGAATGGGCGAGATACCCGCTTGAGTCAATAACCACTGACCCTGACGGGTAAGGGAAAGCCGGGCAAGCTGCGAGTCACGATGGAGACTGAGAAGAGAACGAAGAGGATGGAAGAGGCCTGTGGCAAAGAGCTTAGTGGTAGAGGTAGTGATAGGAAGGTTGAGAGCTGCCTTGTAGAGGCCCACAAGAGCAGTCTCGAGAGCGTTAAGTTGAGTCTGAGTGAAGGAAGCGTAGGGTGCAAAGTACAAGACCTTGTTGAGGGCCAGCGCGTGGGCAACTCGGCACGCGTGAGCCTCGTGGAGACCTGAGCGTCGAGTGACCACGCGCCGCAGGAGGTGAGTTACAGAGTGGCAGGTGGTGACAGCGCGGTGAAGGGATTGCACATTCTTAGCCGCATGCAAAGGGAAGCCAAGAACTTTGCACTGTGTGACGACAGGAATGGGAGAGCCAGAAAGGTGGAGAGAGACGAAGTGGTTGTGTGAGCGCTGGTAGGAGGAATGGCTGAGAAGGAGAAGCTCGGATTTCTCAGGAGCAGGAGAGAGGCCAGCGGTGGTGAGAAAGGAGTCGATGAGATCTAGGCCACGTTGCAGGGTGTCCTGTACGTGACCGGGAGATCCAGATGAACACCAGAGAGTGATGTCATCGGCGTAAAATATATGATGCAGGTCGGGAATTTCAGCTAGCTGGGAGGCGAGAGGGGCCATAGCAAGATTGAAAAGGGTAGGAGAGAGAACCGCACCTTGAGGAGTGCCTCGGGTGAGGTTGTGGGGGTCGGACAGATAGGTGTCGACTCGAAAGCGAGCGACACGTTTAGAGAGGAATGAGCGGATATAACAGTACATGCGGGAGCCACAGTCTAGGGAGGCGAGTTGGGAAAGGATGTGGTCGTGGCAAACACCGTCGAAGGCTTTGCGAACATCGACGGTCACAAGGGCGTGAATTTGAGAGGGGGTAGGTGACAGAAACGTGTGCTGGAGAACCAGAAAAATGTCCTGTGCACAGACGTGGCGTCGGAAGCCAATGAGAGAATGAGGGAAGAACTCCCTCGTCTCGAGAAAATTAGAGAGGCGAGTCAGGGCCATGCGCTCAAGGGTCTTACCAACACATGATGTCAGGGAGATTGGGCGGAGGTTAGAGAGAGAGGGAGGCTTGCCCGGCTTTGGAATCATAGAAATGAGGGAGGAGGTCCAGGAGCTGGGCAGGCAGCCGCTGTCCCATGCATCATTGTAGGTTTTAAGGAGGAATTCTTTGGCGCAGTCAGGAAGGTTGCGAAGTGTGGTGTATGTAATGGCATCCTCACCGGGAGCCGAGCGTGTAGCATTAGCAGCCAGAGCCGATTCGAGCTCCCGGAGAGTGAAGGATTGGTCCAGATCGGGGTTAGGTCCACCGCAGTACACCGGGTAGGAGGGTGCCAGAGGGGGCGGGAGATAGAGAGAGGCGAGCTGATCAAAAACATCGGAGGGAGTTCCTTGAGTGAGGGCTTTAGCTAGAGTGGGAGCAAGGGCAGGCTTAGTGCCAAGGAGGGATTTGAAGAGAGACCATGTGGATCGCGAGTGCAATGCAGAGTCAAGACGGTCACAAAGAGCACTCCAACGAGAGTGCTCGAGGGAGGCGCAGTGGGCGACGATCTCGGCCCGCAAAGCAGTGATCCGGGAGGAAAGTTGGGCATTGTGTGGTTGGGAGCGAAAGGAGCGTTGAAGACGTTTACGGCGACGCCATAAACGGAGAAGGTGAGGATCTGGGTCTTGGATTGGGTAACGAGAGCGAACGCGACGGCTACTGGACGTGAGCGCTGCAGAGATGCGCGACGTCCAGTCGTCGTAGGATTGAAAGGAGTCGGAGGCGAGATTAGTGCGAAAAGCATGCCAGTCAGTGTGAATAATCGGATGACAGCGAGGGATGTGGGAGAGAGAGGTGGTGATATGGATGAGAAAGTGGTCACTTAGAAGAGTTTCGGCTGTCACCTGCCAGTGAAAGGAAAGTGAACCCCGAGAGAAAGTGAGGTCGGGTGTCGTAGGGCGTTGTGAGGCAGTGCCCGCTCGAGTAGGAGAGCCAGGAGTATTAAGAAGGGTGAGGTGGCGTTCCTGGGCCAGACAACGGAGGAGGCGGCCGGGTTTGAGGGTTTGTGGGTAGCCCCAGAGTGTGTGAGGGGCATTAAAGTCACCACCAAAGAGGAGATGGGAGGTAGAAGAAAGAGAGTGAAGGAATTTGCCCAGAGCAGAGAATAAAGAGGAAGTGACAGGGGGGTTGTAAAAAGACAAAAGGACGAGTGAGATGCGGGAAGAAGGGTGGTAATAAACCACACCAACTAAATATTTAAGGAGGGTGGAGGGGATGTCAATTTGCTCTACGAGCACGTCACTGCGTACATAAATAGACGCAAGTGGTGTGGCCGTAGTGGCATGGTAGGCGCGGTAGCCTGGGACATTGCGGGCCGTCCGGGTCTCCTGGAGAAGGAGAAAATGAGGTAGGGAGGGGCGGGTGAGTAGATACTGGTGGAGGGGGGTCTTATTGTAACAAAGATTTCGGCAGTTCCACTGCACAATCTCGAGGTCCTCGCCAAACGCCATTATGATAGAGGAGAGGAACGCGATGGTACGCGTTCCTTCTTTTTTGCCGGGGGCAGTGACTCATGGACGGATTGAAGCATAGATGCAAAGGATTCCAATTGCTTTGATTGTGCTTGGAGGGTGGTAAGGATCTGGAGAACCGAAGTTTCCAGCTGAACCAAGCGAGTGTGATGTGCCTGTGTGGTGGTTTCTACAAGGTCAGCCAAAGGGGCGACCTGGGCGCTGGAGGAAGGAGTGGTGAACGTGGCAAGGTGCTCATTTAGCTTGCTAAGCTGGGAGGTAAGAGAGGAGGTGGTTGTCTGGAGGGTTTGAGTCAAGGCATGTATCTGCTGTTGTAGATCGTGGGAAATGCGCTGCTGCTCTCGCTGCTGGCGTTCCAGCATTGCGAGCCGGAGGTCGAAGGAGCGGTTCTCGTCAGTCAAGGATGGAGAGGGTGGTGTAGTGGAAGAGAGGGACGCTGGCACCGAGGATCCTTTAACTATGGCGGCATAGGAGCCTGGTGGTGACGTGATCGGAGATGATGGAGATTCATGATTAGAGGAGGAGGAGGAGGAGGAGGAGGGGGGAGGGTTGGTGGGTTGAGTGGCCCGGCGCAAAGCTAGGCGTCGGAGGTATGCAGCTTTAGCACACTCGCGTTGCTTAGCAAGGATGAAGGGGCAAGTGGGGTCGAGGGAGGGGTGGGTGTTCACCTGGCAATGAACGCACCAGGGCTGGGCACACACATGAGCGGAAGGGTCAGCGGGTAGAGGAGCAGCACAGCGACGGCACTTGGCCGGAACGCTGTGCTGGGGGCACTGGTGGGCGCGATGGCCTAGAGTGAGACAACGGGTGCAGGTGGGAGGCTTAGGTTTATGAGGACGGCACCGGAAGGCAACGCGTTTGAAATAAACAAAGTGGGGGATGACGGTGCCAGCGAACGTTATGAGCACTGATTGAGTGGATCCCATCATGCGAGCAGCGAGAATATCTGTTTTGAAAGATTCCAGGTCATGCATGAGGTCATCAGGAGTGAAGTGGCCCCCGACGTTATGGATGACGCCGAGGCATGAGATGGGAGGATGGGGGGTGTAAGTTTTGATGGTGACAGGCTTACCATGAATCTGAAGATGCGTGACAGAGAGTAGGAGGTGGGCGGTGAGAGGAGAATGAGTCTTTAGAAACACAAGGCTTTGGGCTGGCTTGGCCTGAAGGGTGATGTCGGCACTGGTCTTCGAGGAAAGTTGAGCAGCGGAGGCGACTGCGGCGAGTACGTCGTAGAGAGGTAGCTTGGGGGTGAGGGTTCCAGGGGGAAGCTGGATGGCAACTGTGATGAGCTCGGCGCGGGGTCGGGCTGCGGTGGCAGGCTTACGGTTTGCACCGATGGTGGTCCAGCCGATTTCCTGGGAAGGAGTGTCGTCTGCCGGGGACGTCGTAAGGTCCATGTCTGAGTCCTCAGCCGGAGTCTCAGTGTGCGACGCGGGTGTCGGGCTTGAGGTCTTGGTGTCAGTGGGACCTTTGGCTGGAGTAGGTGCAGCGGCTCCAGCGGCGGCGACGAACGCAGCCGGCTGCGACGCGTCTATGGCCCCGAAGCCCTTGGCGTCCCTTGTAGCGTGGAGTTGGCTAGGTGTGGACGCTGCGCCGCCGACGAACGCTGCCGGCTGCGCCGCGGCCGTCGATCCGGTGCTCCCAGCGTCGCTCAAGGCGTGCAGTGCGGCAGGAATGTGATCGGTTGCGTGGGGGGCGTTGAACGTACCCGTTTGAGAGACGGCTGTCGACGTGGTTGGAACAGGACCCGCGGTGGCGGCATCGGTGGGTCTGGGCTGCAGGGGCTTGGTCAGACGCTGCATTGCGGCGGTGGAGGCGCGGCGCGTTAGGTTTAGCGAGGCGCCGCGCCGCTTCACAGTTTTGGAGACGCTTGGAGGGCCAGTTCGGCAGCGGGCCGTGATGCCGATGGTTTTCACGTGCTCCGGGAGCCTTCCTGAAGCGATGGAGTGTAAATCCAGGGGCGGGCGAGGCCCTGGACCAGGCCAGGGGCAGGTTAAAGCAGAGCGCGGTAGGCAGCCAGCTTACCAGGGCGGCGCCACCTAGCGGAATCCAGGCTATAGTACAACTATACATATAGGCCACTGCCCTGCGATGGCAGGCACTCCCTCCTTTGGCCCTTATGCAGCTCACGTTGCTCTTCCCGAGAGATGTCTCGTTAATTTCACTCCCACCTGCAACGGTGGGCAGGTTGTCATGACACCGCAAGGTCACGTGACCTGGGTGGCCCATCCGCCTCCTGGATTGCTGTCTGGGGACCGCCTGCCAGAGCCATGCTCGTGAATATTTTCTCACAATGCCTACACTGAAATTTCTGCAAAACGAATCGCGTTAAGACCTCGCCTAATCTGATTAAAAAAAAAAATGAAAATTCGTTTTCAAGGAAGGAAATGAGGCAGTAACTGTCTGAAATATCTCGGCGGCCACACAAATAAGGAAAGGGATAAAAGTGGGAATGAAAGAAGATAGCAAAAAAGAGGGGCCGTAGTGAAGATATCCGCATTAATTACGACCACCTGGGGATCTTTAATGTGCACTGACATCGCACAGCACATGGGCGCCTGTTGCTTTTCGCCTTGAACGAAACGCGGCAGCCGCGGTCAGGTTCGAACCCGGGTACTCCGGCTGAGTAGACGAGCGCCTTAACCACTGAGCCACCGCGGCGGGCCTAATCGGTTGCTTCCTTTCCTATTTTAAAGGAACCCCGCGACGCAAACCGCAAAGGACATGGCTTAGCCTTAGCGCCCAAAGAAATTGCTGAAATTGTTATATTCTATAAATTATTCTACTATAGAAATGTTCACAACGGTTTCATGGCGTCAAACGAAACAATGCTTTTCGGCAGCGGACATGTGATGGCCAGCACACTTAAAGCTGCCTTTCTGGTTGCTTAAGCATCCAGTTCATAATGTGATCTTTATCCCGGCCGTGGCGGCGTAATTTCTTTGGAGGAGAAATTCTAGAGGCCCGTGTACTGTGCGACGTGCGATGTCAGTGCACGTTAAAGAACCCCAGGTGGTCAAAATTTCCGGAGCCATTCACTACGGCGTCTCTTATAGCCTGGGTCGCTTTGGGACGTTGAACCCCATAAACCAAACCAAACCTGATCATTGAGTGTTGTGGGCACTTCGCATAGCGAAAATGTAAAAACAAAAGCAGCTTCCTCTTCGTATTCATTTTCCGAACACTTTCCATTTATGAGAAACGATCTCCGAGGCAAGCCATCTGGTTCTAAGGCAGCGGAAGAAAAAGAATAAATCCGGTTCACGCATCCTGGCAAACAATTCGACACGAAAGCAGAAGAGAAGGCACTTTGAGGACGGAGATGGGATAGGTTGGCGGTGGCAGCTCTTTATTTCTTTAAAACTGGAAAGAAGTACAATAAAGCTTCGACCTCCCCCTACTATTTATTTATTTCAAATTACTCCAGGCCTATGTGGCCGAAGCAGGAGGGGCAAACAACGTAACAACACACAAAAGAAACGAAAAAACAACACACAGCATCACTCGGCGATACCAAACGGATGATAAAGAGAACAGCATTAAAAAATACAAAATGAGACAACTTAACCAAGGAAATGTTCTTCCAATGCGTTGCTGAAATTGCTATTTTGAAAAAGGGATTCTGGGAGTATGTTCCAATCGGAGATGGTTCGGGGGAAGAAGCTATACTTAAATGAATTTGTTCGTGCAAAGATAGGCTGCAGTGTGTGTTCCTTAGTGTGTCGTGTACGTCTGGTGGCGGAAGGTTGAACGTAGTTAGGTATTGGAATGTTTACCTCGCGTGAAATAATCTTATGAAGGAACAAAATTCAGTTTATTTTGCGGCGGTCTGAAAGAAGTGGGATATTATTTTCTGCCATTACCTTTGTGGGAGAATCAAATCTGCTTGCGGAAATGCGGAATGTGCGCCAACAACATGGAAGTTTCCTTGCTGACCACTGCAAGACTTGCAAAGGGTGTAGTCCGGAATTGAGCAAAACAGTTTTTTTGAAGAGCGCTAAAGACAGATTTGAGCGGGAAGTAGTGGAGGCATTTTTTATTAAGAAAGCGGGAAGCGCATGCGTGAGCAGGCCTTCAATTTCAATTAGTGACGCTGAGGTGGCTTTTCTCGAAGGCTGTCTTTAGATTTTAACGTTTTATCTTTGACGCTGGGAGGTCTTATCAATGATTTTGACGCTAGAAATAGTTCATTGACGCTGGGAGGTTTCCCCGAAGGATTAAGTTTTCATGTCCACCAAAACTTTTCCGCGTTTGTTGTTGGTCTTTCTTTCATTATCACAATTTGTGTTAAATCAGGATTGTTGAGTTTGCGCTCTGGTTGCCTTGTTCAAGCGTGTGTGTTTCTTTTGAGAATGAATTACTTTCATGTGGGTTGCGCGCTCTTCTAATCTTGAGACTTATAAAATAAGGAAAATGTTATCATGTGTATAGTGCAGAACGCATATCTGTCTGTAATAGTTGCGCCTACTTCCGGTGTTAGGACTTTTGATGACAATTTCGTTTTGTTGTGTGATAGACTTGCGAGATATGGCTGGGGTGATGCATAAAATGTAGGGGTCTGGTGCAATAAACTTCAGTTGCAAGTTGGCGCCCGTCCTGTTGTGTTCGTGTCTCCTTTGTCTTTGTTGTTTTCGCGCCGTCCGAACTACTTTCAAGATATGAACCAACTAGCCCAAATCAAAGTACTGCTTCAAATCTGCTGTAGTTGTGGAAAATAAACCTGGCTGCTTTCCTTTGAATGATTTCAAGGGAGTTAATGTTCTTTTTCGTATGCGGATCCCAAATGATAGATGCGTATTCGAGCTTCGTCCGAAGAAAGGTGTTATATGCCAAAAGCCTAATATTAGAGGGAGCGGAACTTAGTGTTCGTTTTAGGAAACACAATGTTGAGAATGCTGAAGAGCAAATTTGGGATATGTGCGCTGACCAGTTTAGTCCTAGATACCTATGGCTGGCGGCTTCTTGAATGTTGGAGCCTTGAAGGGAATAAGTGAAAGTGCTAATATGTTTTTTTCTTTTTACACGTAGTAGTACAGTTTTCTTGATGTTAAGACCCATGCTACAATCCACACACCATCGATCAATAGCTGCCAGGGAATCTTGGAGAACACCATGATCTGAGGATTCACTTATCTCTTTGAACAATATGCAGTCATGAGCAAATAGTCGTATGGATACAGTATTTGGAACAACACCAGGAAAATCATTTATGTATAGCAGAAACAATAAAGGACCCAATACACTTCCCTGCGGTACACCAGAAGAGACGCCCAGGGAACCGGAAACTGCACCATTTACCTCCACAAACTGATCCCTGTTTTTCATATATGCATCAATCCTTTGAATCACGTAAAGAGGAAGGCCGATGAGCTCTAATTTATAGATAAGCTTATTGTGTGGGACCGTATTGAAGGCTTTGGCAAAGTCTAGGAACAGTTTGCCAACCTGTCCCGAATTTTCAAGAACACAAGACAAGTCATGAACGGTAGTCACAAGTTGCGTAACTGTTGATATTCCCTTTCGGAATCCATGTTGAAAAGGTGAGAGTAAGTCTGCTACTGATAAAATCTCTTATAACACCAGCCAGTATATGTTCTAAAAGTTTGCAGCAACTGTTAATTATTGATATCAGACGATAATTACAGTAATTTGATCGATCACCCGTTCGACTTTCCAGTCAGAAGTTCATGTCAATCGCCCTTTTCCAACCATAAAACTGCGCGGCTTCGAATCCAGTGGTCACTCGCACGCTGTTAAAAATTCGGACAGTGCCTGGGCACTGATGGGCCAACGGCGCAACATGTGCAGTTTTTTTTATATTTTTGCAAATATTGTACAAAGCTATCTATCCTTTCTATCAGCTCCCCTCTTGTTCTCTCTGCTATCCTCTCCCTTTATTTCCACTGGCCGCAGCTCCGGTGCGCAAATACTAGTTATGAATTGCCTTGGCTAGAAATATATTGTGAAAGTTTCATTAGGCTAGTTAAAGCAAGTTTCGCCGTGGCCGCAAGTTTGACCTTCAAATGACCTTCAAAACCAAAGCCTATGCCACGTTGCCTACAGCCAAAGCAAAACAAAGGAAAGGTGCATAACTGGCCTCGTGGGACAGTGGGTACCTGAGTCGCGCCTTAAAGGCCCATCTGCATGTACACAACCGACGAGCGCCGCGCCGCGACAAGCGTTGGAAGACCTACGCAAATCGATGGACTGCCGCCTTCTGTCGCTGGTACTCGGCCACAGCTTAGATCAGCAAAGAAAACGTCGCGAAGGGCCGTACCGGATGCAGAGAAAACTGCGCTCTCTGATTGGTTACGCGGACCGCAAACCACGAGCCACTTCCGGCGCCTGCGCGAGCGCGGCTCGAGAGAGGCGCCAATATCTGACATGGACCTGCCAAGAGCCAGCGCCAGCACGCGTCTGCGCCTCGCTCATGCACAGACCGGCTGCAGCGTACGCTGGTACGCGTAGGCGCTGCGCTCGTGCGCCTCGGATGGGCCCATGGAGATGGGCCTTAAGCTACGGAACTGATGAAGAGCGGGAGCTTCGTAACCAAAGGACAGGAGCATGATTCGCACCCTGGACAGTGGGCACTTCTGTCGTGCTTTAATTCAGCAACAAATACCGAATAATTAAGAGCAATTATTTATTTATATATTTTGTAATGGGAACGACCGGCATCCGTTTACGCGGTGCGACGAAGAGGTGAACGAAGTGCTGTACTGGTTCCGGAGTGACTCTGGGTGTGTGCCTGCCGTGACGCGTCTTCGATCAACGGCCTCCGACCTGCGCTTCGAAGACGCACCTGTGCACTTGGTGGAGGTGTTTCGATCCCCTTCCCGGTGCTCAACCTGGAACTTAGGAGCGGAACGCTACTTGCACCGCCAACAATGCCAAACATTTCGACGCAGTCATCGCCGGCCATCCCTCCCACCATCCTCTGTTCCGGAGTCCAACGCCAGCGCGACCCTTCCCCATTTAGCGGTACGGACGACCAGGATGTCGACGATTGGCTGGCATCCTACGAGCGCGTCAGCACTTACAACCGGTGGGACGACGCTGTGAATTTGAGCAACGTCCTCTTCTATCTCAGAGACGCTGCAAACTTATGGTTTCGTAACCATGAAGCCAACCTTCCCACCTGGTCATCATTCAAGGCAATCTTCGCAGACGTTTTCGGCCGCCCCGCCGTGCGGAAACTTCGCGCCGAGCAACGTCTCCGTGCTCGAGCCCAGCTACCGGCTGAAACATTCACCAGCTACATTGAAGACATCGTCGATTTATGTAAGCGCGTGAACCCTTCGATGCCAGAGACTGACAAAGTTAGCAACATTCTCAAAGGGATAGCTGATGACGCTTTCCAAATGCTCCTTGTGAAGAATCCCACCTCCGTCAGTGCCGTCATCGAGCTGTGCCAGAGCTATGACGAGTTGCGCAAGCAACGCGCTTCTACGCGGCAGTCTGGTGCGCCTACCGAGAGTCTTGCTGGCTTGGCCCTTGGTCCCTCGTCTTCGGACCAATCCCTATTCATGGAGCGCGTAAAAGATTTTATACGCGAGGAAGTCGCCCGCCAGCTTTCTCTTCTCCATCACGTTCCAGACCCTGTGTGCCCTACTGCCGACCTCGCGCCCTCCCTTGCGCCGACTATCCGCCGTGTTGTCCAGGAGCGTGTCGCTGCAGTCCTGCCATCCAGCACCCCGCCTCCTCCTGTCACAGCACCACTCACCTATGTTGAAGCCGTCACCCGGACACCGGGCTCGCTTGCCTGTCGCGTATCGTATCGCGATAGGCAAGTATCGCAGCAGCCCTGCCTATTATGCTCCACCCCAGTCCATGCCACTTCCCTCAGCCTCGTTTCCTCGCACATGACGACACCCTACGAACCCTTGGCGCACCGCCGATAATCGGCCAATCTGCTACGCTTGTGGGCTTCCAGGGCAAGTCGCAGGTCTCTGCCGTCAGCGCTTGCCTCGCTCTGGGGAGGCTGTGCATCCGTACGGATACGATCACGAGCCGCCCTTGACCAATGGCTCTTCTGCTCGCCTATGCCTCGCTCCCAGTATTCTACTCGCCGCTCGCCTTCCCCTCGCCGCCGTTCAATTTCCCCAATGCTTCGGCGACTGGAACGAATCCGAGAGGAAAACTAACTGCCGCAGTTCCGGAGGCAAGAACTGCGTCTTTTGCGAACTCGCCAAGTCCTCCATTTCCTCCCGCCAACGTGATTCAGGCGATTGTCGAAGGTGTCCCTGTTCTCGCGCTCGTTGACACAGGCACTGCCGTGTCTGTGATTAGTGACTCTCTTCGCCGCAAAATTCGCTCCGACTTTTCGCTCCGTACGGCCAGCTCACAGCGCATCCACCCCATCGCAGCCTGCACGGTACGAGTTTCTGTCAACGACGTAGTATATCTCATCGAGTTTGTTGTGCTTAGTGCGTGCTCTGACGATGTAATCCTAGGATGGGACTTCCTCTCAACCAACCGTGCAGTGATTGATTGTGCTCGTGCTGAACTCGCGCTATCTTCAGTGTGTAACGTTTCCGTGTGCGACCTTCCTGTGCCCTCCGCTAAACTTCTTGTAGCTGCCGACACCGCCATACCTCCCTTCTCTTCTGCCCTCGTCCCGTTCCTACCTGACTCTGCCTTCAGCAGCCCTGTTCTCTTCACACTCACCACAGCTGCCACCCGCCGACACCTCCTCCTGATTCCTTTCGCCGTTCTCATGATTTCTGATGGTCACTGTGCCATTTATGTCTCCAACCCTTTTGCTTGCCCGTCCTCTCTCCTTCGCGGTGCATGCCTCGGTCGTGTCGAACTGGACCCTGCTGTTGCCCACGAGTTCTCCGATCACCGTGCCTGTCCCGAGGTTGCTCTCCTGGACATTTGTGCGACCACGCCCGATCCGCTTCCCGTCGACGTCTTTCAACGCGCAATCACTCCCGACCTTCCGCCCGCTCAACGTGACCAGCTACTGACACTTCTCCAGCGCTTCAGCTCGTCTTTTGACCTTTCCCAAAGAACCCCAGGTGGTCGAAATTTCCGGAGCCCTCCACTACGGCGTCTCTCATAGGCTAGTCGCTTTGGGACGTTAAACCCCAATAACCAACCAACCATCTTTGGGCCGTGCGTTTGCCGTCTCTCACGAAATCGACACAGGTACGCACGCCCCCTTGCGCCAGCGACCATACCGCGTCTCGCCCACAGAGCGCCGCGTCACCCGTGACAATGTCGACGATATGCTACAGCGCGGCATCATACAGCCCTCTCACAGCCCTTGGGCCTCTCCTGTTGTCTTGGTGACTAAAAAAGATAGCTCCATTCGGTTCTGCGTGGACTACCGTCGTCTCAGCCAGATTACTCGCAAGGATGTTTATCCTCTACCCCGAATCGACGACGCACTAGATTGTTTGCACTGAGCTGAGTATTTTTCGTCCTTAGACTTACGCTCTGGCTACTGGCAAGTACCGATGGCTGCCGCTGACCGGCCTAAAACCGCTTTCGTCACCAAAGACGGCCTGTATGAATTCAATGTCATGTAATTCGGCCTATGCAATTGTGGCCTCCAGCCACATTCGAGAGATTGATGGATAATATTCTCAGCGGGCTCAAATGGGAAACGTGTCTGTGCTATCTGGATGACATTGTCGGTTTTTCCAACGATTTTTCTTCTCATTTAGTGCGCCTCCAGCGTGTTCTCACGTGCCTTACTGCTGCCGGGCTACAACTAAACCTGAAGAAATGTTACTTCGGTGCCATGAAACTGACGATATTAGGCCATGTTATCTCCAAAGATGGCGTCCTTCCTGACCCTTCCAAACTTCGCGCCGTCGCTGACTTTCCCAAACTGACCACCTTAAAAGAACTTCGCAGTTTTGTTGGCTTGTGTTCCTACTTCCGCCGCTTCATCCGGGATTTCCCCTTTATCGTCGCACCTTTAACACAGCTTCTTGCCGGCAGCCCGAATCTATCGTCTTGGTCCCTCGCTTGCGATGAAGCATTCACCACTTTACGTCGCCTCCTGGCCTCCCCCCCAATACTCCGCCATTTTGATCCCGACTGTCTTACCGAGATTCACACTGATGCGAGCGGTGTGGGGTTGGGCGCAGTTCTTGCCCAACGGAAGTCTGGCCATCCGGAATATGTTGTCGCTTACGCCAGCCGTGCCCTCACCAAGGCGGAATCCAACTATTCTGTCACAGAAAAAGAATGTCTCGCCATCATTTGGGCGATTGCCAAGTTCCGCCCTTACGTCTACGGCCGGCCGTTCTATGTCGTCACTGACCATCATGCTCTCTGCTGGCTGTCCTCGTTCAAAGATCCATCTGGCCCGCTGGGCTTTACGTCTCCAGGAATTTGATATTCACGTCATTTATCACTCTGGACGCAAGCACTCCGACGCCGACGCACTTTCCCGTTCACCACTCCCTTGCGATTCCGCCTCTGCCCTCGTCTGTGCCTCCGATTTCTCGTCGTTCGGTGTCCCTGATATGCTCTCCGAACAACAGCAGGATCCTTGGATCAACTCCCTCCTCACCTTCCTGTCTAATCCCTCGCCATTTTCTTCGTCTCTTATACCGACGTAACTACCTCTCCGACGGGCGGAAGTGGCTGTTGGTGATTCCTCGCCACCTCCGGGCTGCGATCTGCGCCTCTTTCCACGCCGATCCACAATGCGGCCATGCCGGTGTATTGAAAACGTATGCTCGCCTGCGTCTGCGCTATTATTAACGCGGTATGTACCGCTTCGTACGTCAGTACATGCGGTCATGTACAGCCTGCCAACGACGCAAGAACCCTCCCCGCCACGACCCCGCTCAATTGCAGCCGTTACCCTGCCCTGCCCGCTCTTTTGACCGCGTCGGCATCGATCTTTACGGTCTGCTTCCAACGAGTTCGGCTAACAACCACTGGGTCATCGTGGCCGTTGACCACCTAACCCGCTACGTAGAAACGTCGCCTCTCCAATCTGCTACCGCACAGGATATTGCTTCTTTCATCCTACACCGTCTTGGTCTTCGTCACGGAGCCCCGAAAGAACTGCTAAGTGACCGTGGCCGTGTTTTTCTCTCGGAAGTCGTCGCGGCGCTGCTAAAGGAATGCCAAATCGTTCATCGCTGTACCAGCGCCGATCACCCACAAACCAACGGCATGACTGAGCGGTTCAACCGCACACTCAGTGACATGCTCGCCATGTATGTTGATACCGCCCACTCCCACTGGGACAAAGTACTTCCTTTCGTAACCTACGCCTATAATACGGCTACGCAGACAACGAAGGGATTCTCCCCTTTCCTTCTCTTATATGGTTGCGAGCCTACATCCACCATGGACACCATCCTCCCCTACCGTCCTGAGCCTTCCGAGACCACATCCCTTTCCGAAGCTCACATGTAGCCCGAAGAATGTCGACAACTTGCGCGCTCTTTCACCACACAACTCCAGCGGCACCAGAAGCACCGTCGGAACCCCTCGGACCCTCCCGTGTCATATCCCTCCGGTGCACTCGTTTGGCTCTGGGTGCCTTCGTCCACTCCCGGCCTCGCCACGAAACTGCTTTCCCGCTATCACGGCCCTTACCGCGTTCTACAACAAACTTCTCCCGTGAATTACGTATTTGAGCCCCTTTACCCATCTCCGGATCATCGCCGCCGGGGGCGTGAAACTGTGCACGTCGAGCGTCTTAAGCCGCACTAAGACCCGCCAACTCTTTCGTCCCCGTAAGTCGCCAGGATGGCTCCTTTTCGCCGGGGAGGTAACTGTAATGGGAACGACCGGCATCCGTTCACACGGAGCGACGAAGAGGTGAACGAAGTGCTGTACTGGTCATAACTTCACCATCGAAAGAACGAGACACGAGGAGAAGAAGAACACAGGACTACGCTCCACAGGACAATCCAGCGTTGTCCTGTGTTCTTCTTCTCGTGTCTCGTTCTTTCGCTGGTGAAGTTATGTCTGATGTACACCAACTAGCCCACATGGGTACGCTGTACTGGTTCCGGAGTGACTCTGGGTGTGTGCCTGCCGCGACGCGTTTTCGATCAACGGCCTCCGACCTGCGCTTCGAAGACGCACCTGTACAATTTATTTATATTTTTAATTATCGTACCCATCAGGGCCAGAGGCATTACAGAAAGGAAATGGCAAAAGAGAAGAAGAAGATTAGAAAAATAAGTAGGGGGACTGATTTAAATAACGCTTGAGTATACAATGCAAGCTATTGCTACGCAGAACATCTCGTAATTATGGATGTCGGTAATATCTACGGGAAGGTGATTCCTTTCGCACGAGGTTCGCGGCAAGAATGACTGAGAACAACAGTTGTTGTTACAAGAATCGAAACCGACTTTATGAGGAGGGTCACTATGATGGGATGAATAAAATGGCTATGTGGTAAGGCGACCGCGCACTACAGGATGATGGTACAACTTGTAAAACAATGCGATACGAGACAGTTTTCGACGAAGTGACCGCAATGGCAGAGAAAGACTAGATTTCGTAGTAGTCATGCTTGCAGTGCGGTTGTAATTAGTGAAGATGAAACGCGCAGAGTTATTCTGAACCCTATCAAGAGCAGTAATGTGATGGCCATAAGGGGGGTCCCAGGCTCGTGTTGCATACGCAATTTTGGAGCGAATTAGTGTTTTATATAGCAAAAGTTTGAAAAAGAAGGAGCACTGGAAAAATCGCGAAATAAGTCACCTAGCATGCGCCATACGAACCAACTATGAACCAAATATGAACCAACTAGCCCAAGCTGAAATTTTAGTTAATCGCGAATAGAGTGGTTGATTATGTGCTTGACATGAAGGGACCAGCTTATGTTAAAAGTGAAGTTGAGTTGAGTTGAGTTGTATGCTACAGGTGGAATTAGCCTTGCTTAATCCGCCGGCAATTTCTCCACCGTGGCGTCACTTATACGTTAATAATGTCCTAAAACCGGTCAGATCTGCTCCGGTAGGCGCACAGTCGCTTATAATAGAACATAGTCCTCTCCCGCTGTCACCATCTATGTATACATTAGCTCACAGCAGAACAAAATCCACTCCAGAAGAGAACGCCAAGATATATATACAGTGTTAGAGACTTCAAACACATTTTATCAAAGTAATACAACAGCAGGGCGGTACATTTTCTTCAAACACGCAAGACTTTGCATTTGTTAATATTTAGTTGCATAGACCAATTTTTGCACCAAGTAGCGGTAAGCTCAATCTTAAGTACTCTTAGACAGCTGTCGTTAGTATCGGTTATTTCTCTGAAAATAATGCAAACATCCGCAAAAAGAAGGATATGAGAGTTAGCAAAAACGCGGGATCATTGATGTACGTAGATTAAGAATAAAACAGGCCCAAGGTTTGAGACTTGACTGGCCAGCTTTATTATCGCTTCCTTTTCACATCGAATGTGTGTCAGTGAAGCACAAGTCCGATGCCACATCCTCAACACGCGAGAACGCTGCGCTTTCAGTGTAAACGAGTAAAATATTTCGCATGAAAAAGAAATGGCCAAGATTTCTCATTGGGTAAGTGCCTGTCGGCAGGGACGGCATACTATGACGATCTCCTCGTCCAGCAAAGCTTGGCGATGCTCGCTTGCGGCAAACACTCTTTCCATGTAAGATGTAACGTAAGCCTCAGCCACACCCTCAGGCAGTGCGATTCCCGTGCGCATGTTTTCGCCGCAAACTTAACTGTGCGGGACGCCGACGGGCAGCAAATGACGAGCGCGTATCTCGGCCAAGCTTCCAGTGACAGTGGAAAGTCGCGGCGAACGGCCCGCTTACGGTTCAAACGGCTGCCGTTGGAGCCTTTCAGTGGCGCCCCTATTCGCAAGTTGCACGGCCTACAGGAGACGCGCGATGCAATTTAATATGGCTGCCACAGAGATGATCAGTGCCGCCGCACAGCCTGCGCTAGCCCGAGCATCCAACAATCCCGACCCTGCTGAGGAACCCCAGCCGCTAGCCCAAAGTTATGCAGTGATTCTTAACTACTACAGAGGGATCAGACGAAAATACCCGCCCCCACACAAACAATTCAATAGAGAAGGCACCACAGCATGGCGACAGTTACAAATGGGAACATTGCCGTGCCTAAACATGCTAAGTAAAATCTACCCCACGCAGTACAAGAGCGAGTGCCCGTGGTGTGGAGACAGACCAACCCTATACCATACCACATGGGCTTGCCAGAAAATAGACGAGCTAGCCATGACAGAAAACCCGATTGCGGAACAGTGGGAGAGGATGCTATCCAGCGACATCCTGAAAGTCCAACAAGGACTAGTAAGGCGTGCACGCAGGGCAGCTACCCTCAGCGGTGCCCTGGACTAGGAGAACCGACCCTCACGATAAGATGGAAGACTCCACCTGAAGCCGCAAAATAACACTGTAAAATAGAGAAAATAAACGTTTTCCACCTCAACCACTATGTTGGCTGCCTACAGCCGGTTTTTAACTTGTGCAGTTCGCTTGTAAGCAACAATGCCGCTGTCTTTTGAGCGGTCTCGCTGTCAAGGAGACATAGTGAGGCATATTGAACAAATAGAGAAAATAGGACAAGAATCCGCTGCTATACTGAAGCGGAGGAAGTCCTCTACGCCCGCCATCTCATTTGCTGCCATCTCATCTGCCGCATCCGTGGAAGTGCAAGACCTCTGCTTGCAAACGTCGAACAGAAGCCACACGAAGTGTGGTGCATTTATGGAACAGACCGCTCTTTGCAGGTATGCGGCCTCACATTTTGTGCGCTAATTGAAGTGCTAGAGACGTATGTTAGAAATAGAGGAATGAACTTGTCTCCGAAGCAGTGCGGTCTCAAGTGTAGCCCGAAAAGTGCTAAATTCGCGCGCAAAGTGTAAAAAAAACGCTCCTTTCTTATTCTATAACAAAAAGTGCTAAAAATATCTACAATCTGCATGCAGCAGCGCGTACCACGCCCGCCAAGACATGGGATTGCATAGCTGCGTACTGATCACAATTGTAGAGAGCGGTCGAGCTGTGCTGTGCGGCGAAAAAAGGCCGCAATTATTAAACAAGACTTGACTTCTTTGATCGTACTTGCGCTCGAGCGTAGCCGCGGAGGCACAAACGCTATTTCCATAGCAAAGCATCTGCGGTAAAACTTCAGTTGATTTGCACCCGAGCACACCACTGGGGTGCGTTAGAACATGTGTGGCAGGCTCTGTACGCAGTGTTTCCCGGGGCTCGTCACGATGTTTTTGTCGAACCGGAATTTTTTCGGGTTCGGTTCAGGTTTGGGTTCAGTTCCGGGTTCAGCTCCAGAGCGGCAGTCCGTTCCGGTTCGAACCGGTTCGTACCGTACTGAACCGTTTCAAATGGTTCAGGAGAAAAAAATTAGAACGCAGATGGGTTTTAATCAACCTTGTTATGCTTGTTACGTTTTTCTGGCCCATCAATATATCAAATAAAAATGCAAAAAATTGTTTAATGCGAGATGCTCTCACTTTACCAACTTTATTTATTGTCCGAGGCAAAAAGACGAATTTACGGCAAGAGCCGCAAAACGTAATGAACTAGAAATTAATGTATATCGGCTCTGTACGGTATAATCCATCTGATTAGGTATAAGGCGAAAAACCGCTGGATTTTTCATCTACAAAACCCTCCAGCTTGAGCAGTTTCGGGGACTCCGTCGCGCGAGTAATTGGTAATCCTGAACCTCGAGTCAGTCGGGAATTTCTCGTACGCAGTGCACTTAAGCGGGCGCCGACATGACCGCCGCACGCGGCCTCTACGTTCCCGCGCACTATTGGCAAACGAAGGAGGCACGTGTCGGCACCTGTATATTAATAGACACCTTTCCGTCACCCCGAAACCAACTCCCCCCCCCCCCGTCCTTTCGTACATGGTACGAGTATATGCGAGAACCCTTCAACCACTTATTCCCCACCCAACTAGAACTTCTTCGGAGCACTGCCTCTCCCTATCCAGAGCTTACCAAAACATATTTTATTTAAATCGCCTCTTCGATATCAACTTTGTGACTCGCGTTATATATCTCGAGCCCCTATAGCAGAGTATATTCAAAAACACAGCTAATCATGGCTTCTCGTTAGTACAGTGAAAAATTACTTCAGTCTATTATGAGGACGTGAACCTCTTTTGTTCTAATAAAAACAGTACGATAAAAAACGCTTGAATGGGCTGACAACGCTTGTTTTCTGCACGGACGCAAATTGGTAACATCTTCATTTGGATTTTGCGTTGCATCATTCTTGCAAATGCAGCCGTCTGCTTATAGGAGGGTATTCTTGCACTACATAGAATTTTCGTAACTTTTTCACGGGCGCTCTGAAAGGGAGCCTTCGTCTAAAGATTTTTTGGGCCCTTGATAGAGTCTGGTGAATCATCCGTGCAACATTTGTCCACTAACTTGTTTCAGGGCATTTATTTTCAAAACTACACAACAACCTCTTTCTAGCCGCTGTGCTAAATAGGCGACTAAGTGCCCGTCCATCTTTTCTAGGCATGGTCGTGAGAGAACTTTATGCTGATGCATTTGGTTTTCTCATTATTCGCTTTTCGTTAGAATACCTGCACGACCTCTCCACAAGGCAAATGACAAAGGTTGTGATCGGTCATTACTTCCTTTACCTATATATTGTGGGGACGCCTTCGTCTCCTGCGTTCGCTTTCCCTCAACGCACTAGTTCCCTGTAGTTAGCTCCCCCGAAACGCGCTCTTCTCAGTTTCGTTACTTTAACTAACAGGGGAGGGCGTTCGCGTCGCAGCGACACCAGCGCCACGGATGGCGTTTCGCTGAGGCTCGCGGGGAGCGACGGGCTCTCTTCTCCTGGGGACCGGGAAGCTCGCGGACGTTTCGCGAGCCGCTCCGCTCTTCGCCGCGGGCGTCCTCGTGTGGAAACATGTTCCTCTCAGCTGGTCCCGTCTGGCCTCGGAGCTTCCCTCTTGCCCTACCGTGGGGGAACGTTCGCTCGTAACCGTGCTGGTGAGTCGGACATCCTCGATTCCTCAGTGTATTTTGTTGCTAGCTGGCGTTATTGTTGTTATAGCAATAAATGCCTTGTTTGTGTCAGCCAGTGTGTCGTTCCTTTGTTACCGCAGAGCAAGGCCCGCCGTGGTCGCCGTGCGCTCCGTAGCGCTTGCGACCACGGGGTGGGGTCCGCGCGGTTTTGAACTGGGTCAGCCGCGCTTAAGCGGGGAGAACGAAATTATCTCCCCTATTTAAGGCCCCACAATATCTGCAGCCTTACCTAGCCTTTTTGATGCCAGTGTATTAAAGCGAATTCAGCGGATGTAATCGAGCCCACTTATAACGGCCGCAGACATAACTAACGCTTGCTTATTACGAACGGGCATGGTGCTACCGTCAAAATATGCATAAGAGGAATGGAAATTCGTCACAGATACAACCAAAAATTTGGCCGCACCTCTCGTTTATAGCGAACGAGGAGGCGCCGTAAACTACCCGCGCAGTTGAAGACGTTGTGCTTCAAGTAGGCGCGGAGATGAGAGAGCGCCTCTCAGCGTTCACGACGCCGCCCGAGAAAGAATACGTCGACCCAAAAATGCAATAAAAGGCGACACTGCAGTGCGCAGCGCTAACCGGAAAGTGCGGCGTCTGGTAACGCTGTAAATGCTGACGTAAACCCGGTAACGATATGCTATTACTTTCTATTGAAACAGTAAGTAGCCGCCGGCGAAACGCGCGTCGATGGCCTACGAGGGCCATCGACGTGCGCTTGGCCGAATAAAGCATCCAAGGTGGAAGAATTGCGCTGCGCGTGAGAACGGGACATCGTCTAAAGCGAAGCTACTGACCATGGTTATGGATCAACTAACAGCAGCGATTTGAGAATTTCGAAAGTCTTGTTAGCCATGCTGGTCACGTGGTATGCGTAACCTGCCCAGTCGGCTCCATGCTTTCCACTGCAGCGTCAGGCAGCGTCAGGCAGGCAGCGTCATAGAGCGGGTAGTGTAACTGATGCCATCTGTGCCACGACGCTGCGCTAATTTCGTGGCTGCATTAGCCCAGGAACGAAACAAGAAGCTCGAAGCACATGTGACCAGGCGCATGTAGATTTGTGAAAACGCTTCGTTGACCTATAGCTGGCAAGATGTTTCCTCGGATAACTACGTCGCTGCGGACCACAAAGCCGCAGAAGCGCGTGCTCTGACGAAGACGTTGAACACCAACTACGAGCACTCCCGTACAGCCAGGCATCTTATGTGGCCGACATGCCACCAGCTGCCGTGGTCACTTCAACCACGATTAGTTAAACCCCGTCCCTTAATTTGATAGTCGGCAGCAAGGGCCTTGACGAGGATTAAATGGCCATCCTAGGTAGCCCGGAAAGAGCCGCTGCAAGCTCTGCTTTGCACAAGCAGGTGCGTATGACGCAGTTTTATAAGAAATAAACGCCACTTTTAGTGGCCTTCGTATTTTTGGCGTGTGCATGTGTGCGCGTGCACACTTGCGTGTGGCCTCCACCTCTGATGCACAGCACACCCCGGTGGGCGCACATCCGGGCACTCACTGGTGAAAATGCACTTTCAACTACCTTCACCATCCCCCCACACCCCATGGCCCACCTGGGAGGCAGATTGTTGTGAGTAACTTTCTGCCGACCCCTGCTACGCTTGCCGTCTCCTGGAATCCACTCTGTTATTCTTAAGGACCAGCGGTTATCTTGCCTTCGCATTACATGCCCTGCTCAAGCCCATTTCATCTTGATTTTGACCAGGATATCACTTGACCGCGTTTGTTTCCTCACCCACTCCGCCCGCATCCGATCTCTTAACGTTACACCTATAATTATTCTTCCCATAGCTTGCTGCTCTGTCCTTAAGCTGAACCCTCTTTGTTAGCCTCCACGTTTCTGCCACATAGGTGAGTACCGGTAAGATACAGCTGCTGTATCCTTTTTTTCTTGAGGGATATCGGTAAACTGCCATTCGTAATCTGAGAGAACCTGCGATATAAGCTCCACCCCGTTTGTATTCTTCTAATTATTTCCCTCTCATGATCCGGATCAGTGCTCACTACCTACCGTAAGTACGCATATTCCCTTACTACACTCTTAGAACTAAAGGAGTGCAGAGGAGTGCCCAGAACACACTTTGAAGGAGTATTCGCTTGTCCCATATTCCACTCCTTTTTCCAGAATAAAATTACTCCCTCTGGACAAAGAGTGATCCAACACCTACTCAAGGAGTACTGTACTACTCCTGCAATAGAGTACAGGCACTCCTCCGAGGGAGTAAAGCTACCACATTGAAACAGCATCCTACTACTCTTTCAGGTAGAGTTCCAGGACTACGTTTGTTACAGTGACTATACTCCTTCAAGGAGTATCAGCCCAGATCTTATATTACTCCTTCCAAAGGAGTTTCACGTGTTTTCAATGTATCGTACTAATTTTCTTATTTCACATATTCTTCAGAGCAAGTTGGTCATGTTTTGCAGGATCCACCTGCGCTACATCTACAAAAGAGTAATGAGCAAAAGGGATTATAATCTTTGAGTAGAATAATTTTTGCTCATACAACTACTTTATGGCTACACTACAGTTTGCACATTAGTATGGTGCTCTGTCTGCGTTGGGAATAACAATGGTTCAAGAAATAATGACACAAATGTACAACACTGATAACTTTTATTTCTCAAGTCATTGCTGTGATTGCTGTGGCTGCTCAAAACACGCTCGGGAGGCGCTCGCTAGGATCAAGCCCCATTTGTGTCTCAAGCAGCAGACAAGCCCGCTTTGTTTTTGGGGTGTACTTGACATTAAATGCCAAGAACACTGCCAAAAGCAAAGTAAACCCATCTACCAAATCCACCGCAGTGAGCTGTAAGCGCTCAAAAGAAACTAAGATGCTGGATGATGCCGTAGCTTGCTCGGCTGAGTGAAGGAGCTTTGGCTATGAGTGCATTTCACCGGGTGCCTGCAAATATGAATGAAAATAATGCAAGTAAGAGTCAATTCCAATGCCCTTTTCATACTATCCTGCATATAACCCCATGAAAAAAAAAAGAAAGAATACAACTAGAATGTACTGATCGTGTGTGTCATGTCGCCACTAGTGTGTACCTATATCGTGACCAAGTGCAGACACCTTTCATTGCAAACCTTCATTCAGAGCTACAATTTTATGAAGCCCAATACAATTATCACTATGCTAGTCCTTTCAAAAGCTGTGTGCATGTAAAACAAGCACATATTTACCAAATGAAAATTTTAACATGAGCAAGCTCTTCTGCAAGTATCATGATCAGCCTGACTACGCCCACTGCAAGGCAAAGGCCTCTCCCATGTTCTCCAATTAACCCTGTCCTTCGCCAGCTATGTCCACCGTGTTCCTGCAAACCTTCGCCCATGGAACATTTTGCTGCTTCCTGCTACGCCTGCCTTCTCTTGGAATCCACTCCGTTACCCTTAAGGACCAGCGATTATTTTGCCTTCGTCTTACATGCCCTGCCCAAGCACCCTTCTTTCTCCTGATTTCGACTAGGATGTCTTCAACCCGCGTTTGTTCCCTCACCCACTCCGCCCGCTTCCGATCTCTTAACGTTACGCCTATCATTTCTATTTCCATAGCTCGTTGCGTTGTCCTTAACTTAAGCTGAACCCTCTTCGTTAGCCTCCACGTTTCTGCCCCATAGGTGAATACCGGTAGGATACAGCTGTTGTATACTTTTCTCTTGAGGGGTATTGAAAAACTGCCATTCATGATCTGAGAGAACCTGCCATATGCACTCCACCCCATTCATATTCCTCTAGTTATTACTCTTCATGATCCGGATCAGCGGTCACTACCTGCTCTAAGTAAATGTATTCCCTTATCACTTCCAGTCATTTCTAAAACCACACCTATTGTGCTTGACGGTTCTTGTCACATAATACATTGTGCAGTTTAAAATATAGGGTAACCTTGAATCGGGAAAACACTTAAACCAATGACAGTTTTCTTGCTGAAGAGAAATGGCTGTTGCAATTCCTGTTTCTCAGATACCATTAACTGAATTTCATGCTCTAAAATAGTGAAGGAAAAATTCAAAATTTTTCATCTCAAAGAGGCAGACAACAAATTTCAGTTTGGTTTGGGTTGGTTTATGGGGTTTAACGTCCCAAAGCGACCCAGGGTATGAGAGACGCCGTAGTGAAGGGCTCCGGAAATTTCGACCACCTGGGGTTCTTTAACGTGCACTGACATCGCACAGTACACGGGCCTCTAGAATTTCTCCTCCAAAGAAATTCCAGCCGCCGCGGCCGGGATCGAACCCGCGTCTTTTGGGTCAGCAGCCGAGCAAATTTCAGTTGCACATTTTTTTTTGTTTTTAATGATGCATAAGGCATTACTATGCACGGTAACCACACAGTATTCGCCTATGACTGCTAAATAATTTATAATTAAATATCTTCTCTCTCCTGCTTCACTTTTAAAAACTGAGCAATGGCAATGGCATCAAAGGTCAGTATAAGCCAGGGGAGGCATGAGGAAAACTGCAATATAATTGCGGCTTCGTCATTCATTGTGATTCCGACTCTTAAGGCAGGCTGGCTTTAGCATTGTAACTAATTAAAACGATGAAGTAGCGATATAGTAGCTTTTTTGTGCCTTCCATAACCTATACTGAACATTGATGTCATAGCAATTGCTATGCTATTGAAACAGGGAAGAAAAGAAATCTGGTTGTAATTCTTGATGGAACAGCGCAAAACATCGGGACAAGAGACAAGCGCTGACTTACAACTGGTTTTTATTTCGAAGAAACATTGCTTCTTATACCTTCTTCACCCTCTCAAAAAACACATGCGTCGCAACCATATCGTTCAAGCGTCCACAAAAAAGCATAAGACAAATAATCACAGATATTTATAATCACATTTTTAACATGTCAAATTCTTTTTTAGTCAAAGCAACAGACGGCGTGCTGACACAATCGTCGCGCAGACTCGCTATCGAAGCTGCCTCAATTATTTCCCGGACTAACTGGTCTTTGTGATTAGCCAAAGCTTTGCATTTTTGGAAAACCGGTGCACAACTAGTTGAAGGCCAATCTCTGCAATGGATTCCCAGGTTCCTGCAAGCTTGCTCGAAATTATTTTTGTGTTCTAGCAGCCTTTCATTCATGCACCTGCCAGTCTGCCCAATGTACTGTTTACCGCAAGTCACTGGCAACGAATAAACAAGGCCTTCGGTGCACTCCACAAAGGGGGTTCGATGCTTTATCGTGCATCCCTGCTTCTTTTTGGTCGGATCGGAGTTGACTCGTCTGCACAGACTTTTGAGTTTATTAGGAGCAGTCATCACTACATTCACGCCAGCTTTTCGACCTATGCCTTTCAGGTGATGGGAAATATTGTGAAGATACGGAATTGCTACTACCGGCCTCCTTTCTTTCTGTTTCTGTGCATCATCTTGCTGCTCGGGCCTAGCCTGCATCAGGTGCTTTTTCATCTGCTTGGCAACAGATACCAACAGGTGCGAGGGGTAACCCGAGTTGCCAAGCCGTTCCGCCTGGCGAAGAAAGCTCACATTCATTTTGTGAACACAGGATTTCCTCAAGGCATTCGTGAAGCACAAGTTCACAATAGCCCTCTTGGTCAGCTTAGAGTGAGCTGATTGGAAGGTCATTGGCGCATATAGGCCCAGCAGGCGTGCCCTCTAGTGAACTCAAGTCTCAGGTCTAAAAACCTGAGTGACCCTTGAGCAGGAAGCTCGTGCGTGATAATAAGTGGCTGCAAAGCCTGCGCAAAGCGACCCACCTCCTCCATTACTGCTTCTAGCGTATTCGCCCTTTGGCCATCACAAAGAACTAGGTAGTCATCAACGTACCTAAATACCTTTTTAACACTAGTACCTGCAAGGGTTACGTTCAGGAACCTGTCTTTTCGCGCCAAGTACAAATCACTGAGTAGAGGCGCGACACATGAACCAATGTAAACACCGCGTTTCTGGAGATACACTTTTTCCTCCCAACAGACGTAAGTTGACCTGAGGTACACTGCTAATAGCTCCAGGAACCCTCTAATAGACATTCCGCAGGCGTTTTGAAATGCAACAGCACCATGCGTATCTATGCATTCTTCTACAGACACCATCAGCTCGTCATGCGGTATGGAATAATACAAATCTTTTACATCAACTGAGCATGCGGCAAAGGCACTGCTAGAATTGTCAGTTAAAAATCTAGCTATATCGTCCGAAGATTTCACCTGAAATGGGTCGTCAATTGTTAGTAGTTTTAATTTTGCTTGCAAGAAGACACCAAGAATCTTTTGCCACGTCCCTCCCTCAGAAATTATTACCCTCAAGGGCCAGTCTGGTTTGTGAGTTTTTACAGTGAAAAACGCGTCCAAGTTAGACTTCTTGCAAGTTTTTATGCCTCGAAGGAGGTAGTCAAGTTTAAGTTCTTTGCATAGCTTCATAGCAGTTGCCTTTGCTTTCCTAACAGCTGATGTCTTGTGCTCGTCAAAAACAGAGCTGATGGTTTCTAACGCCTTAGTTTTGTACAAGTCCTTGGAAATCACAGCAAAGCCCCCCTCTTTGTCAGAGGTAGGCAACGCAAGGGAATTGTCTTTCAAGTACCTTACAGTACGTCCCACTGGGAGATTCCTCTCGCAGAGCTGGTAGCGGCCAACGACGTCGGCTCCGTCTGAAATATACCTTGCACTTTCCGACTCAGGGCTTGCCTTGGCAACGCGCCGCACCATGGCAAGAAGCTCCGGTGTTGTCTTCTTCGGTTGGATGGCAAACTTAGGCCCAAGGCTAAGCACCTCGCGGACCGGTTGTGGCAGAACATCCACACCAAGCGTGTGGATCTTGTTTTCTTGGCTTTGTTCGGTCATGCCTCTTCTCCTTTCATTGTAGTCAGCGCGCAGCAAGGTGCAAGGAAAGTGCAAGGTGTATTTCAGACGGAGCCGACGTCGTTGGCCGCTACCAGCTCTGCGAGAGGAATCTCCCAGTGGGACGTACTGTAAGGTACTTGAAAGACAATTCCCTTGCGTTGCTGACCTCTGACAAAGATTGGGGCTTTGCTGTGATTTCCAAGGACTTGTACAAAACTAAGGCGTTAGAAACCATCAGCTCTGTTTTTGACGAGCACAAGACATCAGCTGTTAGGAAAGCAAAGGTAACTGCTATGAAGCTATTCAAAGAACTTAAACTTGACTACCTCCTTCGAGGCATAAAAACTTGCAAGAAGTCTAACTTGGACGCGTTTTTCACTGTAAAAACTCACAAACCAGACTGGCCCTTGAGGGTAATAATTTCTGAGGGAGGGACGTGGCAAAAGATTCTTGGTGTCTTCTTGCAAGCAAAATTAAAACTACTAACAATTGACGACCCATTTCAGGTGAAATCTTCGGACGATATAGCTAGATTTTTAACTGACAATTCTAGCAGTGCCTTTGCCGCATGCTCAGTTGATGTAAAAGATTTGTATTATTCCATACCGCATGACGAGCTGATGGTGTCTGTAGAAGAATGCATAGATACGCATGGTGCTGTTGCATTTCAAAACGCCGGCGGAATGTCTATTAGAGGGTTCCTGGAGCTATTAGCAGTGTACCTCAGGTCAACTTATGTCTGTTGGGAGGAAAAAGTGTATCTCCAGAAACGCGGTGTTTGCATTGGTTCATGTATCACGCCTCTACTCAGTGATTTGTACTTGGCGCGAAAAGACAGGTTCCTGAACGTAACCCTTGCAGGTACTAGTGTTAAAAAGGTATTTAGGTACGTTGATGACTACCTAGTTCTTTGTGATGGCCAAAGGGCGAATACGCTAGAAGCAGTAATGGAGGAGGTGGGTCGCTTTGCGCAGGCTTTGCAGCCACTTATTATCACGCACGAGCTTCCTGCTCAAGGGTCACTCAGGTTTTTAGACCTGAGACTTGAGTTCACTAGAGGGCACGCCTGCTGGGCCTATATGCGCCAATGCCCTTCCAATCAGCTCACTCTAAGCTGACCAAGAGGGCTATTGTGAACTTGTGCTTCACGAATGCCTTGAGGAAATCCTGTGTTCACAAAATGAATGTGAGCTTTCTTCGCCAGGCGGAACGGCTTGGCAACTCGGGTTACCCCTCGCACCTGTTGGTATCTGTTGCCAAGCAGATGAAAAAGCACCTGATGCAGGCTAGGCCCGAGCAGCAAGATGATGCACAGAAACAGAAAGAAAGGAGGCCGGTAGTAGCAATTCCGTATCTTCACAATATTTCCCATCGCCTGAAAGGCATAGGTCGAAAAGCTGGCGTGAATGTAGTGATGACTGCTCCTAATAAACTCAAAAGTCTGTGCAGACGAGTCAACTCCGATCCGACCAAAAAGAAGCAGGGATGCACGATAAAGCATCGAACCCCCTTTGTGGAGTGCACCGAAGGCCTTGTTTATTCGTTGCCAGTGACTTGCGGTAAACAGTACATTGGGCAGACTGGCAGGTGCATGAATGAAAGGCTGCTAGAACACAAAAATAATTTCGAGCAAGCTTGCAGGAACCTGGGAATTCATTGCAGAGATTGGCCTTCAACTAGTTGTGCACCGGTTTTCCAAAAATGCAAAGCTTTGGCTAATCACAAAGACCAGTTAGTCCGGGAAATAATCGAGGCAGCTTCGATAGCGAGTCTGCGCGACGATTGTGTCAGCACGCCGTCTGTTGCTTTGACTAAGAAAGAATTTGAAATGTTAAAAATGTGATTATAAATATCTGTGATTATTTGTCTTATGCTTTTTTGTGGACGCTTGAACGATATGGTTGCGACGCATGTGTTTTTTGAGAGGGTGAAGAAGGTATAAGAAGCAATGTTTCTTCGAAATAAAAACCAGTTGTAAGTCAGCGCTTGTCTCTTGTCCCGATGTTTTGCGCTGTTCCATCAAGAATGAATAACCAACATGCCCAAGCTGCTGTCCTGGTTGTAATTATTTAGCGATTGGAGACGAATACTATGCAACAATTCTATGTATACGAATGCCCAGCACGTCACTACAAAGAACACACAAAACCAAAAATTTGGTGTTTATACTCATTTAAGGTAATACTACTTCCCACGCAAGAACACGACAGCCATGTGTAAACTTTTTGCTTTCATAGTAATAAAATCTATCCAACGACAAGTTAGGCGCAGCATGCCTGCTCTTTATAAATATGCAATACTGACAATGTTTGACACTAGCATTTGGCATGAACGAGATAACTGTGATTACTTCGCACATTACGTGCCAGTCCATACTATTATGCACAATTTAGATTTGCAAATGTAATGTGTAATTCTCTCTGACTGCCACGTTAGTGCACTGCAAACCAATGAAGTTGCCTTGCATTTGCAATGTTCTCACTACTTTTATGCAACACTGATCACTTCAGTATATCTGCATCGTTCTGTTAGACGGCCACGGGATAGCTAGAATTAAGGCTATTTTATGTGATGGAAACCATTGACTAGACAACAAAGAAGAAAAGCCTCAACTACTGTCCTGGTGCTGGGACGTCTAATAAGAGCTCAGAAAGACTCGGTTTCAATACGCCAAACCCTCCGCATAATATTACCCTGTGCGAAAATACCCCACCCCAACCTAGCTTAATTTCTGTCCACATGCACCAAGGCTCACTGCACCTGTTATAAATATTGCCCTAAATATTGCAATCAAGCTGCCCGTGTATGCATAGGCTATCTGTGCATCGAGAAAGAAAGAAGTTGTTAGGAATGTTTCACACCAAAAACAGAAAAAAAGGCAGCCTGTTTCTCAGAAACAGCTAAGAGCATGAAATGGTGTGTCCAAAAAGATTAGGCTGCTTTGTACTTATTTATGACAACGAGAACTGTCAGAGCTGCGCTTTCAAAAATTCAGGAGCTTTGTGCACAAACGTAGCTTCCGTATGCACGTCTTGCAGCACCAACGCTTCCGAATTGAAACGACCGATGAATATGCACAGGAAAAAGCAAATAGAGAGCGCTTGAATTTAAAAGAAAAGCTACCTTGCACAATCAGAAATTTCACGACAGAACCTTCCAAACAGTGACGTGTACTGGTTGCGGTATACCGAATATATACCTAGCAAATAAGTGTGCGCTTTGTTAACGAGCGGGATTCTGTGGCGGCAATGCTACAGCTCCAATTCCGAAAACCTAATGCTGCAGAAATTGAGTTTTCAAAATACGTGCGAATGCACGATACACTTTTGCACGCATTTAGAACTTTCAGTTGTGAAACACAGACAACGAATCTTGTGTATGCGTCTTCCTTGGCTGGTAAAAAAATTCTATAAGTCTCCAGTTTGCCTGTGTACTCCACAAATTCTAGGATCCCTGTCCGCTACATGTCAAATTTCACTGAAGCGAAAGTAATACAACCGACAGCTGATGATCTGCTAGGGCAACAGGATTTCAAAAGTTTGAGAAGGGCAGTGGGAGTCCAATCCAGGTGGAGTAATGAAAGTTGACTAGTAACAGACAGGGATCCTCCAATCTGTGGAGGACACCGGCAAATTGGAGATTTACGGAGGAATTTTTTTACCCGCCAAGGAACACGCATACACAAGAGAGAACCACAGAGGACTACGGCTTTTACCAGCCCTTGTCCTGTGCGGTTCTGTCTTGTGTATGCGTCTTTTTTGGCTGGTAAAAAAATTCTTCCATAAGTCTCCAATTTGCCTGTGTACTCAACAAACCGCAGGATCCCTGTCCACTACTAGTCAAATATTTCAACTCCACCTGGCTTGGACTCCCACCGCCCTTCTCTGTGGAGAAAGGGTGACAGCAGCTGGCAAAGGACAAGGTTAACTGCAGATCAACTGGGGAAGCATTATCCTGCACTGATTTTGACGGCAGGTTCACAAGACAAACAAAATCAACTCGAGGAGCGGGGTGCACATCATGCGACTGAATGTCAATGGCCAGTGAAAATGGCACCAGCACTGTGGAATGCACATGCAGAAAACGAGACGCATTTTTTTGTCAACTTTGAGTAGCAGTCTACTGCAATTTTAAAGAGCAAAGCTCTCAAGTATGGCAACACTGGCACTTTTTGTTTTACTGGGGTGAGGGTCGTCGTGAGGGTTGAAGTCCATATTTCTTTTCCATCCACTGTGTTAATTGCGAGCTATGTTTACCTAATAGGGGCTGGGCATCTAACATCACCGTTATTTCTTTGCAGCAGTTAAAACAATACAGCATACATTTTATAACATGCTTAACGAATTTTTGGGAGCAGCATGCTTTTACCCTTCTACTATTTGTTGCTAATGAATCAGTTTGGCGTTGACAAAAGATCTGTAATAAGGAGTAATTACTCATTGACATCCACTCGAGCACAGCCAAATGGCTACAAAGAAAAGCTATACAACTTTCACAGAAACTTCGTAGTTAAAGAAAGATTCGTCCTGGTCCGGTGTTCGAACTCAGAACCACCACTTCACAGGAGCAGTCGCTCTATCAATTTGTCCAACCTGGACGGCAAGCTTATGGTAGGGCGAGAGCGAAGTGATCAATAACTCGAGTGGGAACTGTGTTGGTCCAATGTTTTAGGACCCTTAAAACATTGGACAAACTCAGTTCCCGCTTCATGTTACCTCTAAAACATTGGACAAACTGAGTTCCCGCTTCATGTTACAATACTGAGTGACATTTTGGTCTATACACCAGAAATACCGGTAAAGCATCATAATAGAACACAATGTTTTTTAAAGGAATAAAGGAATATGTTCGTCCTTTCAGAGGGCACATATGCATAAGAGGCAACATGTGTGAAATAGTCTCTGCACCTGAAGCAGTGTAAATTCCATTATGTTAACAGCAGCAGTCAAAAGCTTCATGAGCGACTATTTCATACAGATCATGTAATTACATTCATGTAATTCAGGATCAGATTCATGTGATTATACAGGGAGGTACTGCTGCTAAGTGCACGTAGAGCTCTGCATGCATTTCAAAACCCGGCTGTGAGCCTATGTCTACGAAATTTTTCTAAATAGGCAGGTAAGGTATGCATCACTGGAAAACAATACCTACCACAAACAGCTGAGGAGAGATAGCACAGCCAAAAGCTGGAAGCACGAATGGCCCAGTAGATACTGGCAGCTGGCAACTGCAAATAAATATGTCAGAGCAACTGTTGTCAGTGGCCGTAACAATGTCATGAATGACAAGAGAAGAAATTGTCTACTGCTTCATAAATTAGAATAAGGTAGTAACATAGGAACACAAAAGCAATGAGGGGGTCCATGACAAAAGAAATGAACAGATTGTATGTGATGCACCGATATACATTTTTTCAGTAGATTTACATGACTGTCACACCCGCATAGAAAGATGAGCAGGCTGGAATACCACTATTTTTATGCATGATGAAAAGAGCGTAACTATTCGTATATAGCATGCACAGGATTTTATTACTACTAGGGTGCTTTGCAGCAGCACCGAAGGTATTTTTAAATTGAACGTAGCGACCAGTAGACCCGTCTGCTTTGCACAAATGATGAGAGGATGGAAAAGGCATGCATTCATTAGCAAGAAGCACGATATCTCACATCACAGCATGAAACGAAAATTGGTATTGCATTTAACAAATCTGCACAGAAATAAAAACTGCCTAGTGGCAATGCAAGTAAGAGCAAGGGAAAAAAATACCGAAGAAAACTGGTGAGTGTGGTGCAGGGAGGTCTGTGGGTAGGGTCTCGTGCCTGGGAATAGTTCCAAGCGCGGAGAATCGCCGGCAGCACAGCTGGTGGCAGTCAACCAAGAATAAATAAGAGAAAGTGAAAATCAATAACAAACCATCACCGATATAGCGAACGACTTGAAAGCGGGCCGCACAAACGAGGGATATAGCAAAAAGCTTGAAATCCTAAATAAGTGCGCAGTTGCACCCCAAACAGTTCTCAAAATCTGAAGGCGAGGAAGCATCGACACCTACACCTCAGGGCAGACGCAAGAACGATCTAACTTTGACATAATACTGTGTCAAATTCTGTTCCATGGGGAAGCACAGATAAAAATTTACAAATGACTAGGCAAGGGATATGCCCCAGCCTTTTACACGCGATCATTGTCCCCGAAAAAATTGTATGACAAATATTAAGGCGTAAGCACTAATCCCACGAGTACACACACTGAGCACTGTCTGTTGGCAGCTGGCCTAGCGCGAGTGCTCTGTCGCGCGGCACTGCCGCTCATCGTCATCTTCTAAGTAGCACAAATCAATCCGACGGGCACCAGCCGCGAGGCAACTCGACCGTTGTCAGTTCCCTTGTCTGTCCGCAGCTGGCCTAGCAAGAGCGCTCTCTAACGTGGCACTGCACGCTCATCATCCTCTCCTACGTAGCACAAATCTATGCTATTGGAATGTAGTAAACTTTGTCTGTTGTTTTTCGCAGCGCTAGCAAGCGACCGCATAACTCTGTTGTGATAACTGGTGGCATTTTTATTTACCGCGGCACCCGAGTACTAAACGCAGATAGAGACTATGGAGCAACAGTTGCCATGCGGCCTATACGCCCGTTCTTTTCTGGTAAAGGCCGATTCACACGATTTTCCGTTCGCCCGCTGCCGCGGCCGACAGCGCGCCTCTCAATGTGGTGACGCATGAATACGTAGTGCGCGGGCCGCGGGCGAACGGACCGTCGTGTGAATCGGCGTTAACGCATTATAGCTGAGGCAACCGCACGCAGACTGCCTGCACTGCCATCCCTATATAGGCGCACACTAATAACGCGTGCGAATAGAGATCAGAAGTAAAGAAACGTACAAGGGACTCACCGTTCAGACGGCTCATCAAGGCTTAGCAAAACCGCACATTCTTCTTCGTTGCCTCTCCAGATGACAAGAAGTCGTAGCGCTACCTTTCTTCAGGGCTTTACCCGTTCAAAATCACCAGTGTTGATAGGGCGTAATTCTCGTCGTTGGTTTCCAAAACACACTTGTGTTCTTCATACACGTCCACCGCACGAGCACTCAAACAATGCTACGAAAACCCAAATAACACAAAACGTGACGACGGCTGCAGTTTTGCTTCGTTGAAAAAACCTACAAATGCGCTTTTTTTATTACTAATATTTGAATTGTGTTCGCAACAAAAACAAATTATATTTTTTCATTTTATTTCTTTATTAAATGCGAATACCAAAGCGCTTTTAGATACTTTTGCTGACATGTCGTTTGTAGAAGCTGCGATCCTGTGATCCCATCCCCGGGTGTCCTAGCAGACGACGGCGCAGACGACGCTGTTGACGGAATGCAATTTCGATTGACGGCAGCGAAAATCCCTTAAATGCGACAAAAAAGGCAAAGAAACGCACCGTATCGCAAACTGGTCCATATCAAGGATATGTTCGACGCGAGCGGTAGGACAAAGAGCAGCTGCGATGCATTACTCTACGCGACACTGGCATGGTCGACGGAGATCTACATGAAACAGAGCTTAAATGTGACCCGTACAAGCGGATTACTGTGATATCAACTGCGTTACGGAACTACGACGATACTTTCTTCACACTTTAGCTTGTATGCAACAGCGGCCCGCACTCGCCGCATCCTGTTCGAGTGTACTTTCACTAGCAAGAGCCCACATGCATGGAAGCCGACAGAAGCAACTGTCTTTTCGAGTTCAGATTGTTCGGAATAATACGAGCAGCTTACTTTAGCACGTACTCGAATTCAAGTTCTCAGCCTGTGTGTCACGTATGGTGACGATGGCGTCGAGGACGAGCTTAAGAATCGCCTTAACGTGGCCGCAACGCAGCCGGTATCCCAAGCATTCGTGCGCTAATTGTTGTTCACCTGTACTGCGAACGTGCGCTCAGTCGCAGGCCAGCCGCTAGCTGCTCGATTTGCCAGCCTTGCGAGTACAATTCGCAAGTTTCTGAGCCAATCTTTGAGCGAGCCGAGCTTTCAGCTATGACGCTGCTCGCGAGCGCGCCGCGCGACGAGCTTCGGCCTGCTCCCTGGCTGCCGTATTCGTAGCTAAGCCTAGGAGGTTTCACTTCGATGCCAGAGCTGAGAGCGCTTTGAAACTGGCTAGCGCTGAGGTGCTACTCTTTGCATTGTAAGTACGTTTTATTGTGAACTATGTCTCGTAGTGAAATAAAGATATGTTCGGGTCCACCCGAACGGTGATGATGGCGTCGAGGACGAGCTTAAGAATCGCCGCAACGCCGCCGATATTCCATGCATACATGTGTGCTAAATTTGTTCACCTGTGCTGCAAACGTGGGCATAAAGGCTCGCTCAATCGCAGGCCAGTCGCTGCTCGATTTTCCAGCCTTTCGTGCGCGATTCGCAAGCTACGGAGCGAATCATTGAGCGAGCCGAGCTTTCGGCAACGACGGCGCCCGCGATCGCGCCGGGCGACGAACTGTGCGCTGCTCGCTGGCTGCCCTTGTCGTCGCTAAACCTAGCCGATTTCACATAGATGCTGTAGCTGAATGCGCTTCGAAACTGGCCAGCACTTAGGTGCTACCCTCGGCACCGTTTTACTCTGAACCCCGCGTCATAGGGAAATAAATATATGCTCGGTTTCCGCGACCCCTTCAGGAGCGGAGCTATAGCAGAGGCCAGGCGAACTCCAGAGCAGCAGCAAAGCGGCTATGGGAGGAAATTTGTATGGCTGTTATCGCTTCTACCAACAACTCGATATTGGCTAATGATACTCTATCCCAGAGCTTTGGTCGTGAACAAACAATACCAGTGCATTTTTCTGACGCCGGCATCCAGGCTGGCAGGCCGGCCCCGAGAAGCTAGCGCGCCCTTACGATTGTATGGCCGTAAGGGCGGAGGAGTAAAACAAGCACTGAACTCCCTTGGGGTATGCAGGAGTGGAAATGCCATTTTACTCTTTTGTCAAGAGGAGTGAACAGGACCTTTCACTCTTTCTCGTTTGTAGAGAGAGTAGATTGAGACCTGCAGGAGTAGCGAGGCTCTTTTACTCTTAATGCAGGAGTAGCAGTTCTTAGAGTGTACTTCTAGCCCCTCGCTACCAAGTGCGAAGTGCTGTTCCCTTGCTAGACTGTTGAACATTACTTTGGTTCCCTGCATGTTAATTTCTAGACCCATCGTTCTGCTCTGCCTGGCTACATGCTTTGGAGTTCATGTACTGAGTGACTTAGCCAGGCAATTTCATCAGCGAATCACAGATTGCTTGGGTATTCTCTATTAACTCTTATCCCCAACTGTTCCCAGTTCAGGCCTCGGAACACCTGCTGTAAACAGGCGGTGAATAGCATTGACGAGATCTGGTCTCCCTGCCTGACACCCTTCCTTATTGGAATTTTATTGATTACTTCATGGAGGACTATGGTAGCTATGCATTCGTTATAGATAACTTTAAATATTTGCACATAACACTCCTCTACACCCTGATTGCGCAATGCTTGCAAGACAGCTGAAGTTTCTACTGAGTCAAATGCTTTCTCAAATCAATGAAGGCTATATATAGGGGTCGGTTATATTCTGCGCGTTTCTCTATCAAATGATTGATTGTATGAATACGGTCTATTGTCGAGTATCCTTTATGAAAGCCTGCCTGATCATTTGGTTGATTGAAGTAAATTCTTTGTAGCCAACAGAGAGTAAGCTGATCGGCCTGTAATTTTTCAAGGCCTGGACGTCTCCTTTATATGAATCAAGGAAATGTTAGCGTTTTTCCAAGCTTCTGGTACGCTCGAGGTCACAAAGTATTGTCTATACAGGGTGGCTAGTTTTTCTGGCACAATCTCCGCTCCGTCCTTCACAAATCCGCTGTTACCTGATCCTCTCCAGCTGCTTTCCCTCTTTTCGTTGCTGCTAAGGCTTTCTACAGGCTAAGACCACGTCACTAAGATCACGTGCCTTGCCGCAGCTGGAGCAGCCACGCTAGGGTGGCCACGCCGCTGCTCCGACCGCGGTGCGCCGACCGCCGCTTCACCAGATGTGGTCATGTGATGATGCACGTGACTCGGAGTCCGCTTAAGGAAACGACGCCACTTTCTTATGCAGTTTCGCCATGGATGAGAGCGTGGCTGACAGTGTGTCTGAAACGCCTGCGAGGTGTTTCAGGCGTCTAACCAAGCGTAGCCAAGTGTAATGGAGCCTTCGATCTATCTAAATTGGTTTAGAAGAGTCAAAGCACTGCCAATTTTTGAAGCGAAAGCTTCACTACGCTAGCTGCGGAGCATTTCGCCGGGCCGGGCGCAAGGCCACATCTACGCATGCGCTGTTTCTGTTGTAGCGGCGGGTGCCGCCCAAGTACACGAACTGCTAGCAACCAAACAAATCCCGCTTTATTGCCACATACAGTCATATATATACAATAGCGACACTGGTGCCTCTAGCGGCAGGTGATTCCCAAAACGGAACCGAAACCACATATACAACATATTCCCTTCCTTATAAAAAGAACAGCTACATGGGTTAGTGATTTAGTAGTGTTAGTACGTTAGTGCTCTTTTACAGAAGTATATTTACAGTAACAACAATGTGCTTGTCTTATGCACTTCATACAAAAATATAAAACAAAAAGAGGAAAACAAGATACAACTCCATTTATGTCCATATTTCACAACGTCAGCAAACTCAACACTCGTGCAGATTGTGACAGGTTCATGTTCACTGCAAAACGTGTCTTGCTGTACTTAGTGTCCATAGCGGTCTGGAGGTCGTCTATTCCTTGATGGCTGTACCCTACGCTGAGGTCCCGATGCTTCTGAGAAACCACTGGCGGCAGGCGAAGTCTCTTCCGGCTCACAGCCGGTCACTGGCGGCATAGGCGGCTGCTTCGCAGCAGCCACAGCTGAAGTTCCGGTTGGCGCTTCTGAAACGGGTCTCTCCAAGGTAGGCGGTGAGCTGCTTTCCCTAGCGGTGTCATTTGTATCACTCCTTTCCCCCCACCCACAGAGAGATGCAGAAGCTCGTGGCATCCTTGACAACTTTGAAGCGTTCCATGTTTTTCCATCATCAAGTTGGAAAGACGATTGCCCCTGCTTTCTTATCACTTTTCTTGGGAGGCTAAAGGTCAGGTGACCTTTAAAAGCAGTTGTCGGTTTGCGTACTCGTACAAGGTCACCAACATCGACTTTGGTTTCCCTTGCGGCCCTGCGAGCGTCTGTGTATAGTTTACTGGATAGCTGCTTTTGCTTCACCCGTTCGCGTAGGCGGTGGAGCTCTGAACTAGGGTCGGTTGCAAATATTGCTGACGGATACCCAACGACATCGAGCCGAGTCCTTGGCAGACGTCCATGCAGGAGAAGTGCTGGGGCAACTGCAGTTGTGGTATGCGGCGTACAACGGTAAATGCCCAAGTATTCTGTTACCGTTTGGCGTAAGGGACGCTGCTCGAGTGTAGCCACTTGAACAAAGCTTTTAAAAACTCTGTTGAACCGTTCTACCTGTCCGTTTGCTTGCGGGTAGTATACGGATGAATGCCGCAAGCGGATGCCGCGATCCTGCAGAAAAGCTTGGAACTCTCGAGATGAAAACTGTGGCCCGTTATCGCAAACAATTTCCTCAGGGTAACCTTCACGTGCGAACACTGACAGCAAGAAGCCTGTTACTGTGCGTGTTGTGGCTTGGTTGCAAAAGTATACTTCGGGCCACTTAGAAAAGTAGTCGACCAGCGTGATCGCATATCGACAATCGTGTGGTGCTCTCTCAAATGGGCCAACAATGTCCATGCCGAGCTTTAGCCACGGTTCCTTTGTTAAGGGGACCGGGTTCAATGGTGCAGTCATAACCTTCGTGCTCTTGTCCGCTGCCTGGCATATACTACACGTTTGAATAGCTAGCTCGACTTGCCTGTCCATGGCTGGCCACCAAAATTTTTCTCGCAGACGTGCTTTCCTTCGTACAATTCCAGGGTGAGCCTCATGAGCAGCGGTAATTATCCGCGCTGTAAGTGATGCGGGAACCACAAGGCGTTCGCCACGCAAAATCAAATTGTCCACCACTGACAGTTCATCGCGAAGCTTGAAGAAAGGTTGAAGCTCACCCGGCAGAGATTTTTGCGCAGGCCAGGACGATTCAATGTAGGCCTTGATTCGTTGCAGTGTGCTGTCTTCCGACTGGGCCTGTTCAAACTCTTCCCTGGTAATGCAAGAAGAAATAAGGGCAACTGATACAGTTTCATCTGGTAAAGTCTCTTCTTCCTGAGGAGGTGACACAGGGAGACGAGAGAGCGCATCTGCTACTCGATTTTGCGAACCCTTCCGGTACTTTACTGTATAGTTGTACTGTAGTAGGCGCTGTTCCCTTCGAGAATTAGAAGTTAGCGTCATTTCAAGGCATTGAAGAGATGACCCATCAATCTGTAGACCGAGGGCTTTGATGGCATCGATACCCAAGAGTGAGGTGCCTTTTTCAACGACGTAGAAAAGAAGGCTTGTTGTGCTAGCTTTGTACGTAACGTCAGCGAAGAAACAGCCACGAACCGGAATTGTCTGTTTTGAATAGTCCAGTAAACGAACAGTCGGGGCCAAAAGTACTTGGCCTTCAAAATACTGCTTAAAAAGATCGTGTGCAACAATGGAAACTGACGACCCAGAATCTACAAGGAAAGTTATGTCCGCACGGCCAATCGAAACTGTGACGTGAACAGCGGAGCGAGCGGTGTTGACTATGGGGGGAGTTGGGGCTTCTATCCCACCGCTGCCACCAGTTGTTGACGCTGCCACCAGTTGTTGGCGAAGATGGGTCGGTTCGGGGTCGTTGCTAGCTCGCTGCTGCTGCTCGCTTGACGGAACCGCGGTCAAGCATCGACACCCGTTCCCACCACCACCAGGACAGGAGTGCCGCCATGTCAAAGTGATGGGAGGAAGATTACAAGAGGGTTTATTTACATCTTTTTACAACATGGTTAGAGACTGAAGTGAGGCTCCAAAAGAGGCTCTATGGGAGGCTAAGAGAGGCTTGAAGTGAGCTGCTGTGCCGCATTCGTTCTCGACATTTATACTGTTCGCCTTCCCTAAATTCCCTAGGTTGAGGACGCCCACGCCGGGGTGGGAGGGGCCCAGATCACACACAACACAAACTTGTGCGCACAAACACACCACTGCACTTAGGGCCACGCCCCCGTCGCATGTGGAGTCTGAGGGAAAGAAGGTTGTCGAGGTAGCGTTGACTGCGGTAGGTGATGGCCTCCGGCCAGTCGAAGGTTTCTGCGGGTCACCGACATCTGCTGATAATCAGACACCGGCCGCTCGAGGCCGGACGCGAGGTCACGAAAAGGCCGAAAGTGGTTCCTCGTGCTTGGGTCGGAGATGATGCCCGCCAGCTTGTCGCGATGCTTGGCACGCCTCAGTTGCACAGAAAACGAGGCCCTTTGTTCCCCGGCATGGCCACGGCAAATGGGGAAGATAACGTTCGTCTCCCCGAGGCGTCGGCGGCGTTCTACACGTGCAGGCACTTCAAAAAGGGGTCTGGTTTTGTCCTGCATTCCAACCGGGCAAACTCCGTAATTGAAGCCAGCTGTCACCTGGGTCCTCTCAGTGCGTGCGGTCCATGGCGGCAGGCCCGAAAGTAATCACGCTGAAGTCGTTCGCAGCCATATACAGTGGAAACAGGTGTGCTGGCTGGTTCCAAACGAGACCCGCTGGCGTCGATCTTAATAGCGGCCGACGTCACAGCCAGAATGCTCAAAACTTCCTCGCTCGGAGAATCTTGGCTGTCTACCTCACGCACCGGAGCGGAGCCTCGTTTCTGGCAAACATAGCGGAAGTGACCCATGACACCGCAATGGTGACAACGCTTGCTTTTGGCTGGACAGCGAACTGATGCTGCATTGTGCTGGGATGAACCGCAGCGGTAACAATGAGACTGGCGGTTGTGCGCCCGCTTCGAGCTCTCGTCGGATTCTGGTGTACGCGTAGGCGTATTTCCACGAGTATTTATGCGTCCAACATCTACAGAAGGAAATTCTTGCAGATCATTGTACGCCTGCTCAAACTGCCTTGCCAGTAGTACTGCTCTAGCGAACGAGAGAGACGATCCTTCAAGCAGAAGACGCTCGCGCAAGCTCCGAGACGAAATACCCGCAACGAACTGGTCACGCAGCGAATCTTCTTCGGCAGGAAAAGAGCATGTAGCAGAAAGCTCCCGCAATGCTGTGATGTACTCATTCACTGATTCACCAGCTTGCTGAACTCGCCCACTGAAACGATGCCGTTCGGCAACAACATTGCTTGTTGCCGAAAAATGAGCGTGCAGAGCGGTAACTGCGATATCGTACGACGATACTTCAGGCCTTATATCGCCTGTGCCCTTGCTATCTTCCGACGCTTTATCAGTAGCAATTTGCTCACCGAGCTTGGCGTTGTCCAACGATGGAAGTGGTAATGTGTAAAATATGCGCTGACCTTCTACGCCGAGGCTGTGAAGAAGTAGTGCTTTGCGACGATCCGTCGTGCAGTCAGAGGCCCCCGAAGCAAGCAGGTAGTTCTCGAAGATGCGGAACCATTGCGGCCACGCAACAGCAGGTCGACCAGGCACAGGCAGGAACGGGGGCGGCGGCGCGATTCCAGAAATGCTCATGGCGCCGGAAAGCAAGCGGCGAAAGTCACGCCCCCCGAAATGATCCCGTCCTCGTCGCCAATGTTGTAGCGGCGGGTGTAAAAAGAGAAGTTTATTTTTTCTGTTTTAACATAGAAAATACAAAACAAAACAGATGAACTTAATTCTCTGATCAGTCAAGCACATGCGCAGTGACGCAGCACTGAGCACGTCAGTAATGCAGTAAAAATGCCGATACTCGACCGCCGCGCAGGACGATAAAGTATGTCGACCATTTGCGCAAGAACTCAGCCTCGCTCATTGACAGAGCGTCCATGCATGCTTGTTCAAAGAGGCGCGTGCGCAGGCGCTGCAACATTGGGAACATTGTTCTTTGCGGACGCCCATTTAAGGATGCCACTCCACGCTGCCGCCACAAAACAAACATGCCGACACACAAGAGCATATTTGTGAACAGTTCGCGTGAACTAGTGCGCGCTTCGAGGCGGGTTAAAAACATGCGTGACACTAATGTCCAAAAGGTGCGCGCAACTACACACTCAAACATTGCGTGCTGCAAAGTTTCAAGCAGACCGCACTGCGGGCATCGGGCGGAGGGCGCCACGCCCCACGCCGCAAGGCGGTCTCTTGTGGGCAGGACCCGCCAGCCTCGCAGCCAGCCGAAGTCTCTGACATCTGCAGGAAGCGTAGCTGAGGTCAGTTGGCGCCAGCGTGCCCGTCTCGTTTTCTGGAGTTGTTCGCGGGTGCCGCCCAAGTACACGAACTGCTAGCAACCAAACAAATCCCGCTTTATTGCCACATACAGTCATATATATACACATAGCGACACTGGTGCCTCTAGCGGCAGGTGATTCCCAAAACGGAACCGAAACCACATATACAACAGTTTCCATGGCAACCAATTGGGCCGAGCGACAGGTGCTCGCCGCGCGCCGTCGCCGCCAATGCGCCGGTCTCCTCCGTGTCGCCGCACCTGACGTCATCACTCAGCTAGGCGCCTCACTGCGCATGCGCCGTGCTCTTGCAGTGGCGGCGCGCGCAGCTGCACTCGTTTGTCAGGGTGATCGTGAGCTTGCGCTCGCTTGTCAGATGCTTAATAGATGAAGAGGTAGATTGCAAGCATGCGCACTCAGTACGGCATCAGCAAAGGTTACGAGTAGCTAAGTCGACGGATCCTGAAGTCGTAGCATGGTACAAGGCCAGCCGACAACGCGAGAAGGAAGCGAGGAGGGCCTAGCGTGCGGCTGAGACACCCGAAGAACAGCTCGCTAAAAGAAAACGACAAGAAGCGGAGAAGCGGCGACAAAGAGCCGCGAACGAAGCCACAGCATCGACGTCTGCTCAACAACAGCCGATAGAAACCAAGTAAGAGATACGGACTAATCACGTGATTCGTCTCAGTGAATTTGGGACTGTAACGAGGCAGTTTCACCAGAAATTCAAGGACAACCCGTTCACTTTACTTCACTTTATTACCTTAAAGGCCCCCAGGAATGGGGGTATTACATAAGGGGTGGGTTACATTGAAAAATCAGATTGAATAAAGAAAGAAAAAACGTAGCATGCAAATATTATTCGCTGTTAAAAGTAGCAGCTAAACAGTTCGCAAACGTTGATGGGCAGGTGATTGCGGCGATGTCTTGTGGAAGGCCGTTCCATTCCTTGGCTGAGCGTGGAATGAATGACGAAGCAAATCTAGTTGTGCGCGTACATGCCCGGGCTACTTGAAGGGAATGACCAATGCGGAGGGAAATGCGTGCCGCCGGATTTATATAGGGCGGACGACGAAGTGAGCTGAAATAAAATTTGTGAAACAGGAACATACTAGAAGCACGACGCCTAAAAGCCAGGGATGCTAAGCCTGCCTCTTCTTTTAGTGATGACATACTGATTATATGAATAGCACGAATTTATGAATCTTGTGGTTCGATTTTCTACTGATTCTAGTGAATATATTAGATAATTTTCGTGACGGCTCCAAATAGCAGAGGCATATTCTAATTTAGAACGGACAAGTAATTTGTAGGCAAGTAATTTTAGGTTTTGTGGCGCATGACGTAGATGTCGTTTTAAGAATCCAAGGCTTCTGTTAGCGGATGATATGATTTTAGTGACATACGCGTTCCAGGTTAGATCATTGGACAGTGTTACTCCGAGGTATTTGTAAGTCTGAGCTAATTCAACCGTGACGTGCGAGATTTTATAGGAGAAGAGGACAGGATTACGTTTTCGGTTAAATGACACGAGTTTGCATTTATTGGGGTTTAGTTCCATGAGCCATTTGTTACATGAGTCCTGTAGGCTGAGTAAGTCATTCTGGAGGGCGAACTGATCAGAGGCGTTGTTGATAGTGCGATAGATGACACAGTCATCGGCAAAAATACGGACGTTACAAGAGACATGCGTTGGAAGGTCATTAATGTATATTAAAAATAATAGCGGACCAAGGACGGATCCTTGCGGGACACCTGACGTTACCGGAACCGAGCTAGAGGCTTGATTATTAACGTAAACAAACTGGGTGAGGTTAGCCAGGTATTCGCTTATCCACTGCAGTATGTTAGGATGAAGGTTTAACTAGGAAAGTTTTAGTAGTAAGCGTTTGTGGGGTACTTTGTCAAATGCTTTCGCGAAGTGCAGGAATATTGCGTCAGTTTGTAGGTTACAGTCAAGGTTCACATGCAGGTCATGGATTAAAATAGCCAACTGTGTATCGCAGGACATGTTCTTACGGAAGCCGTGTTGAGCAGGTTGAAAAAAGTTTATAGAGTCAAGATAGTTCATTATACAGGGTCTGTCCTGAAAGTAATGAGACAAGTCGCGGCGTGGCGCGTGCATGCACTAGATTGAGAAAGAGCTTTTGTGGGAAAGAGGGGGAGCCTTCAGCTTCACAATGCGACGAGCTTAGTTGGCGGCGAGCAGGCGAATTGAGTGCACGTCTTCGAGCGTGTACCCACGTTTCGTCGCGGCGTCGAGGAAACCATGAAGCGAACGTTGGAACAGCGCTACGCGGTGAAGCTTTGCAGTATACTGAGTAAGCCACCTACCGAGGCAATCAACCCGATCAAGACAGCATGTGGGAACGATGCGATGTCCAGGTCGCGTGTTCTAATGCAGAAAGCATTTACAAACGGTCGTGACGACGTTCACGACGAGCAACGGCCCGGGCACCCGTCGATGGCGGTTACGGATGGTGACGCTCACTGTGTGGTCCTGAACGTCTTCACAGCCATTTATAAATGCTTTGTGCCATTGGAACCCTTGCGATCTGGACATTGCATCCTTACCACGTGCTGTCAAATGCCTCGGTCAGTGATTTATTCAGTTTATTGCAAAGCTTCACCCCGTCGCGCTGTTGCATGGTTTCCTCGACGCAGCGACGAAACAGGGCTACATGTTTGAACACTTGCTATCAGCGTCAACTGAAACGCGAACAGCACAACTCGCAGATATTATACTAGGGAGGCAAAATACATGAGCAGTTGATTTTCCCATCGAAGCCGAAAAGACCGCTCTTCTGAAAGGTTAATAGCCCACGCCTGTATTTCATCTCCAGCCTCTAATATGCTTGATTTTTCGTGCTCGCGTTTCAGTTGTTTTGTTCGCGTTTCATTTGACGCTGATAGTACACTCACTTGATCTGCTGGAAGCCAACTGAAGTCTTTGCATTGTGAAGATTATGGTTCTCCCTCCTTCCCCCAAAAGCGGTTTCCTGATCAAGCGCATGCACGTGCCATACCGCGACTTGTCTCATTACTTTCAGGACAGACCCTGTATGAGAATAAATGACATGTTCCATGATTTTGCATGGCACACTTGTTAAAGAGATCGGACGGTAATTAAGGGGTGATTTTTTGTTACCTGATTTGAAGACCAGAACAACCTTCCCTACCTTCTAATCACTAGGTATGCTATCTGTGGAAAGTGATCGTGCAAACAGTTTTGACAGATACGCTGCGGAAGCATGGCAAGTATTTTTTAGGAACTTGGGGGTGATATCATCAGCACCCGCAGAAGATGAAATTTTGATATTTTGAATAATAGATATAATGCCGTGCACAGAAAAGATGATTGAAGGCATATGCGAACTCAGGTTGTCAGTTATGGTAAAAAGTGGCATATCAGTTTCGTGTGTGAAAACGGATGAAAAAACGGGGTTAAAAATGTTACCACATTCAATGCCACTGGTCATCTCACAAAGTGGGTTAGCAAGTGTGATGACCGGCGTCTGTTGAGGGTTTAATACTTTCCAGAACTTCCTCGGGTTATTTGTTCGGGTTATTTGTTAGGATACTGGGGAGGTCAGTTTAGAAAAATGCGCGTTTGGCATCATGGATAGACTGCAGGTATGTTGACTTGGCTGCGTAATATTTGTTCACGATGAAGATGGAACGCCGACCAAAGAAAAACAAAAACAAAAACAGACGTTTCGGCTCCCGTAGGGGAGCCTTGTTCACATTGAAAGGTCTGTTTTTGTTTTTGTTTTTCTTTGGTCGACGTTCCATCTTCATCGTCAAACATCTGTTATTGTTTTTGTTTTTCTTTGGTCGGAGTTCCATCTTCATCGTCAAAACGTCTGTTTTTGTTTTGTTTTTCTTTGGTCGGCGTTCCATCTTCATCGTCAACATGTTTGTCCCCGACCAGACGAGTTTTCGTTGAACTCTCGACTTCGTAATATTTGTTCCATGCGCATGCACTCGGGTTGCGTTTAGTGTCACGGAAAAATCTCTTTTGTTTTTTTTCAAGTGTTTTCAAATGCTTTGTGAATCATGGTTTGTTGGGATTGGCACGAAATGTGATGGTGGGAATAAACTTCGCTGTAAGTTCTATAATTTTAGTTTTAAAAATAAGCCAGTTTTCTTCAATTGATCGATCTTCGAAACCAGAATCAAAGTTTGAAAAGGGCGCCATTAAGTGATTATTGATTTCTTCGTGATTCGCTCTGTCATAAAGGCTAATCGTTTTATTTATTTACTGCGACAACTACAATAAACAAACCACCAATTTCCATGGAGCACACGACACACTCCAAATCAGGCGGGGAAGCAATTTCTGTACAAACAATTGAGGTTTTATATATAATAGCAACTCCTCCTCCTCGAGATCCACGGTCTTTGCGGTACGCTGCATAATTCGGAGGAAGAAATTCCGTACTGTCAATGGAATCATTTTACCAAGTTTCAGTGAAAATCACGATATCCGGTTCATGTTCTAAGATGATAGCTTCGAAATGTGATGTCTTTTTACAAATACTCTTTGCATTTAGGTTCGAAATTATGAGCTCATCAGGAAGGGTTCTCGCTGTCCTGTGAGCTGCTTTTACTCCGGCGGTTACGAGCATCCCTGTAAGCCTTTCGCGTTTTCGCGTCATCATCCCAGTAATAAGCCTTGCCATCCACATAGAGCTTATCGTAAGCAAGCCGCACCTTCTTTCCACTTAAGTTCTCACTTTTCGCGCTTTCCCAAAGACACTTTCTGCGGTGCGAAACTTGCTTTGAAAAATCTTCGCTGATCGAAACCCCAGTGTTCTTCAGCTTGGAACAGTTGCGCATAAGTTCCTGTTTTTCGTTGAAATAAAAAAGGCGGATGATAACTGGTCGCGAATTACCCTGCTTTCCTCCGAGTCGGTGTATTCGGTCTAAACTTTTAGGAGAAACAGCAATCACAGAAAACACTTTTTCATTCACTGCTTTTACCAGATCCTCCCGCGTTTCGTTGTCTTGTTCTGGTAGGCCATAAACGATAAGGTTATTGCGGCGTTGGCGGTTTTCCATGTCGTCAACTTTCTTTGATAAGTCAGCGACTGCTTCCCTTAGGCCAGTCACCGTCTCGTGTGTGACATTGAACTTAGAAAAGGAAGATTTTAGTTTAGCTAAGCGGTCCTCAAAGTTTTTTATGGCGATACTGTTTTCTTTCACTTCTTTTTGAACTGCTCTCTGATCACGTTTAATGTCGCCTAGCGTCTTCGTGTGTTCCTTCAGCGTTTGCAAAATCTGTTCGTTTTTCATCTGTGGTCGAGCCTGGGCCCGGATTCATTTCAACATCCCCACTTGTGATAAGTTTAAGACATGCAGACCAACAATCACACACAAGCGATGCTAATGTGCGGGGGCACGGCACGACAACTAGAGACAAGTAATTACTTCTAATTGACGAAGTGTCCCATCCCAAGCAGCACATGACAGTGGTCCAATGTAGGAATTGAGTTGGCAAACAACGGTCCTATGAAGGCCCCGCGTTGCCAATGTTCTTCCCGCCTTGGCTCAGCCATTTTCAAAAGTTGGCAGTATTGGACCAGTTTCTCGGGCGTTTTCCCCGTTTGGCTCAGCCATTTTTAGAAGTTGGCAGTATTGGACCAGTTTCTCGGGCGTTTTCCCTCTCTTGGCTCAGCCATTTTTATAAGTTGGCAGTATTGGAGCAGCTTCTCGGGCCTTTTTCCCCGCCTTGGCTAAGCCATTTCTAGAAGTTGGCAGTATTGGACCAGTCACTAGGACGTTTTCCCTGCGTTGGCTCAGCCATATTTCGAAGCTGGCAGTATCTCACAAGTTCTACAATCGCTTCCTGCAATAGGCAGCTCGACCTCGTGTCGTAGGCAGCGCGACGCTGCCACGACATTGAGAGCAGTCTAGGAGCGGAAAAAAAGGGTGGGTTAGATAAACAAAAATGAAAAGTCTTGATCCCCGTTCCCAAGTCGCGAAGCTATGTTGGAAAGCTTTTTCTGAAATATGGAGATTAATCGGGCATTATCCCTCCTGTAGCTTGAAGAAGAATTAGTTGGGCGAGAACGAAGGCTCTCTAAGAAGAGCTCCGCGTTTACATAAATACCGCAGTAGCGCATCGTAATTCCCAGTGGCGGGGCTAGTTGGTGATTTTCTTTTCCCGAAATTTCCTCGCAGAGGGGAGACGCCATGCTCGCATGTAAGAATACGCCACGCGGAAGTAGGGGGGGGGGAGCCGGTCACAACTTGAGCGTGGTCTGCTTTGTTTCCTTCCGAGAGGGTATCGTGCAGGCGCCCAGGGCAGAAGAGGGGGCCCCGAAACTAGGGTGTCTCGATGTGTGGGAGGGGAGAGCGGAGAGAAGCGCACGCACATCTAGGCGCCCTACGACCACCTGTTTCTATTCACCCCAGCACAGGACTTGCACTTGCCGATCTGCGCCCTGCCTGTGGGATTAATGCATTTTCCTGGCGCATTTTCCCTGTTTACATGAGTGGGATGCACGAGAAAGTTGACATGATGCGCTGCTCTCGCGTTTATGTAAACGGAGCTTATCAGCCGTCCTAGTGTTATGCGCTTTTCTTACAGTTGCACTGTAAAAACTAGCCGTCACTTTGACGGTCACCCTTTGGTCAATTTCGACGGGTCCTCGGTGTATTCCGAAAAGACTGTTCCTTCGGCGTGAATCAGGGGGAGAGGGCAGTGCAACGAGGAGCACAAAAAAATAAACAAAATTTTCGGCCTTCTGATTAGCTTCCACATCACTGCAGCGTAAAGAAGACGAGCACAAAGGAAGAAAACACTTACGACACGGACAAACGCTGCACTCACAACTGATTTTATTTCGCCAGCAATGGGAAATATAGATTCCGCTGCTAATGCGCGCGCAGGAAAGTACACATGCCATGAATCAGTTGTGAGTGCAGCGTTTGTCCGTGTCGTAAGTGTTTTCTTCCTTTGTGCTCGTCTTCTTTACGCTGCAGTGATGTGGAAGCAAAGTAACCAACTTGCCCAGAAGCTCGTTTTACTAAAGCATATTTCTGATTAGCTCTTCTTCGTAAACGTCATACGACCGATGACCTATCGCGATGCGGTCGCGTTTGGCGCCGCACGGACTGCGCGTGCGATTTTCCAGTCTCCCCGGAGCCTTCGAACGTAGTGGACCTGCGTCGCTCGCTTCTCTGTTCCTTGCTGTCTCGTTTTCGCTGCCAGTCTCGCCCTAGCAGTCAACGCGGTCGGTCGCGCGCGGCGCTCGCTCCGTCGAATTCGTGCGCGCCTCGAGGCCGCGGCGTGTGCCGCTGGCCCTTGCGGCCCTCCGCCATCCTGTGCCTACCGTGATCGTGTGTGCCCTGTGCGCTGGAGCCCTGTGTTTTGGATTACCGCTCCTAACCAAGTGTTCCTCGGCCCTTCCACCATACCAACTACCTGGTGTGGTTATCCTCGTGCCTGTTCAGGAGCCTGGACCGACGGCCGCAAAAGTAAGTTTGTGCCACTTTCCTTAGGCCTTTCGCCGCCCGCCCACGTGGTTCGCGTCTCCTGATTTCGCCTTTTTCCGATCTCACTCACTTTAAATCTAGTCTTCCCTCACTATTTTCTCTTTTCCTTCGAAATCTTCCTACTCTTCGCGTGCTCACTGTGTTTTCTAGCGCTCGCATTTCTTCTCATCGTTCTTCTCTTTTCCACTATCCCTTTGTCCGACCAGTAGCCCTATTCCTTCCACCCTCGTGTCCTAAGCCTTTTTTTTCTTGCCGTTCCGCGTGGGACTCACCACGTCACTTAAATTTTCTTAAGTCATTTACTTCAACACCAGTCTTTTCTATTTATTTCCACTCTTCCTTCCAAGTCTTTCTACTCTTCTTCTCGCGTTCACTTGTTTTTTACTCGTGTTCCCTGACCACCTCCCTCGTGTCCTAAGCCTTTTCTCGCCCACCCAAGTGGGACTCACCTGTCCCTTGAGCTTTCCTAACTTACTTACTTCAACACTAGTCCTTTTCTCCTTATTTTCTCTTTTCCTTCCAAATCTTTCTACTCTTTCTCGCGTATTTGGTCGTGTCTTTTACACCCGAGGGCAAACATTTCCTCGTTCTTCTGCCTATCCTTGGCCATCCCTTTGTCCCACCCCTAGCCATATTTCTTCTACAAGCCTGATGCAATAAGGGAACAAGACAGTACACCTTTTGAACTAAAGTGTAAAATTTTTTCGCAAGGTGCGATATATAGATATAGTGGTGGACTGTCGTCGCAACTTGACAAAGCCCATGCCTTGCAAGCGACATTAAAGAGTTAGTCGGGTTAAAATTCATTGTTGTGCATGACAGTTGAAGCGCAACACAGTTCATAAATAGAAGTTGGAGAGATGCGTTATCTCCCTTTTATAGAAAAGAGAACTATGTTTTGATTTCATTTACAAGTATTTAATGATGGCAACAAATTCTAGCTTTAGTAAATAGTTTTTCATGTTCCCTTTATTCAACATGCTTTCACAGTTTTATTTAAATTGTTTGGAAAGCTTATTGGAGCTGAAAATGCCCTTCGAACCTGCGGTGTGTAATAGAAGCTGCAGTCACTTGCCTTCTATTTATGGGCATCTATGATGCCACTTAGCAGGTGCAAGGTGGTCAATCGCAACGACAAGTCAGTGTCAATGGATTGAGGCCCCTCTAGTGATTCTTTACTTCATTGTTTAGTTGTGTCCACGTTTTGTATGTTGCCTTGATTATGAGGCACGTAATAATATATCTGTTTACTATATTTTTTACCTGATGTCCTCCCTGACTCAGGTGCTCAGCTACTGATTCCAAGTGAGGGATCAAACACCATCCATAGTAGCTGCATTGCTCTGGAGGCTAAATGCAAAGAAGCACGTGTGCTAAGCGATGTCGGTGCATCTTAAATTAAGAACTCTAGGTGGCCAAAATGAATCAGGAGCCCTTCAGTACAGCCTTTCTCATTGGCCATATTCTGGAATTTATTTTCTTACAATTTTCTAAAATGATGGCCATGATTTTTGTCTGCTTGGAAATAATGTCTATTTTCTTTGTTCACTTTTCCTGTGCAGATGCCATTTGCGACAAACTGCATTTGACGCATCAGAGGCACAAGGTTTTATTTGCAGCTGGCTGCCCGGTTCATGTGATGGAAGGAAGAGACGCCTTGCCGAAGTCTTCTCCCCCCTCCAACCAAGCACGCCACCTGCGATTGCGGGGACAGCCCCCTGCACTGTGCTCGCATGTGTGCCTCCCAATTCCCTGGCCTCTTCCACTTCCTGAGGGCCCTCCCTCCCTACAGCCCCTGCCACTACCCATCCCACAGCCCCTGGCACCACCCTTCCCGGCCCCTAACGATTAATTCTATTTGGACTTTTTCATAAAATAAATGTTTTCATGAATACTTTGGTTGTCTCATTTTATGAATATTTGCATGGTTGCTTACGAGTGAACATTTGCATTAATGTTGGCCACTGAAGATAAAAATTAACATAGGCTTTACTGGCGAGTCATAAATAGAAAAGGGCAGTGGCATGCCAATCTTTAAGCCACTGATGTGACAGGTTGTATGCACTGTCATGAATGGAAAAGCCTGTGCCTAGTCTGCATTGACAGTGCCAAATGGCTGAACATAACAATCTTGGCATCAACAGTGGGTTATTTCAGTACATATTGGTAGGGCCAGAATGGCTATCCACGGGACTAATATTGGCATCAACAATGGGACATCAATGGAATAGCTGATGTTCAGTACATAGTGGTAGTACCAGCATGGTTGAACATTGGACTGATACTTGCAGGACCAATGAAGTTTGAGTGGAAAGGCCAGTGATATGCCCATGCTGGCAGTGCCACAATGGCTGAACAATGGCACAATCTTGGTATGAAGTATGCGCCAAGGTTGGAAAATGTAGTAATGTGCTCCTATGCCAATGCCAGCCCAATATTGATGCCACTGTATTCCAACAATGAGCCATTGTTGGTACAATCTTGGCGTGCTGCCTGGGATCTTACCTGCAGACAGGCAAATACGAGCACGTTGGACACCATGCTTGTGTGCGTGCCGTGCCCCCAACTGAAGCTGTGAGGGTCCGAGAGTCCGCTTTTGTAGGGAACAGCCAGTGTCGTGGTCGACGGTGATTGGTGGCAGTCAGCAAAGAAGGGTCCCAGGATGAGCGCGTCGATCAGCTGCATCGGCGACAGTTGTAGATAAGCGGGGAGCAGCGGTGAGCACTCTGGCTTGTGAAACGTCGTGGTAGCACTCGAAATTCCAGCGGTGGCGAGAAGCGGGACCTGCAGACAGGCAAATACGAGCACGTTGGACACCATGCTTGTGTGCGTTCCGTGCCCTCAACTGAAGCTGTGAGGGTCCGAGAGTCCGCTTTTGTAGGGAACAGCCAGTGCCGTGGTCGACGGTGATTGGTGGCAGTCAGCAAAGAAGGGTCCCAGGATGAGCGCGTCGATCAGCTGCATCGGCGACAGTTGTAGATAAGCGGGGAGCAGCGGTGAGCACTCTGGCTTGTCAAACGTCGTGGTAGCACTCGAAATTCCAGCGGTGGCGACAAGCGGGACCTGCAGACAGGCAAATACGAGCACGTTGGACACCATGCTTGTGTGCGTTCCGTGCCCCCAACTGAAGCTGTGAGGGTCCGAGAGTCCGCTTTTGTAGGGAACAGCCAGTGCCGTGGTCGACAGTGATTGGTGGCAGTCAGCAAAGAAGGGTCCCAGGATGAGCGCGTCGATCAGCTGCATCGGCGACAGTTGTAGATAAGCGGGGAGCAGCGGTGAGCTCTCTGGCTTCTCAAACGTCGTGGTAGCACTCGAATTTCCAGCGGTGGCGAGAAGCGGGACCTGCAGACAGGCAAATACGAGCACGTTGGACACCATGCTTGTGTGCGTTCCGTGCCCCCAACTGAAGCTGTGAGGGTCCGAGAGTCCGCTTTTGTAGGGAACAGCCAGTGCCGTGGTCGACAGTGATTGGTGGCAGTCAGCAAAGAAGGGTCCCAGGATGAGCGCGTCGATCAGCTGCATCGGCGACAGTTGTAGATAAGCGGGGAGCAGCGGTGAGCGCTCTGGCTTCTCAAACGTCGTGGTAGCACTCGAATTTCCAGCGGTGGCGAGAAGCGGGACCTGCAGACAGGCAAATACGAGCACGTTGGACACCATGCTTGCGTGCGTGCCGTGCCCCCAACTGAAGCTGTGAGGGTCCGAGAGTCCGCTTTTGTAGGGAACAGCCAGTGCCGTGGTCGACGGTGATTGGTGGCAGTCAGCAAAGAAGGGTCCCAGGATGAGCGCGTCGATCAGCTGCATCGGCGACAGTTGTAGATAAGCGGGGAGCAGCGGTGAGCACTCTGGCTTGTCAAGCGTCGTGGTAGCACTCGAATTTCCAGCGGTGGCGAGAAGCGGGACCTGCAGACAGGAAAATACGAGCACGTTCGACACCATGTTTGTGTGCGTGCCGTGCCCCCAACTGAAGCTGTGAGGGTCCGAGAGTCCGCTTTTGTAGGGAACAGCCAGTGCCGTGGTCGACAGTGATTGGTGGCAGTCAGCAAAGAAGGGTCCCAGGATGAGCGCGTCGATCAGCTGCATCGGCGACAGTTGTAGATAAGCGGGGAGCAGGGTGAGCGCTCTGGCTTCTCAAACGTCGTGGTAGCACTCGAATTTCCAGCAGTGGCGAGAAGCGGGACCTGCAGACAGGCAAATACGAGCACGTTGGACACCATGCTTGCGTGCGTGCCGTGCCCCCAACTGAAGCTGTGAGGGTCCGAGAGTCCGCTTTTGTAGGGAACAGCCAGTGCCGTGGTCGACGGTGATTGGTGGCAGTCAGCAAAGAAGGGTCCCAGGATGAGCGCGTCGATCAGCTGCATCGGCGACAGTTGTAGATAAGCGGGGAGCAGCGGTGAGCACTCTGGCTTGTCAAGCGTCGTGGTAGCACTCGAATTTCCAGCGGTGGCGAGAAGCGGGACCTGCAGACAGGAAAATACGAGCACGTTCGACACCATGTTTGTGTGCGTGCCGTGCCCCCAACTGAAGCTGTGAGGGTCCGAGAGTCCGCTTTTGTAGGGAACAGCCAGTGCCGTGGTCAACGGTGATTGGTGGCAGTCAGCAAAGAAGGGTCCCAGGATGAGCGCGTCGATCAGCTGCATCGGCGACAGTTGTAGATAAGCGGGGAGCAGCGGTGAGCACTCTGGCTTGTCAAGCGTCGTGGTAGCACTCGAATTTCCAGCGGTGGCGAGAAGCAGGACCTGCAGACAGGCAAATACGAGCACGTTGGACACCATGCTTGTGTGCGTGCCGTGCCCCCAACTGAAGCTGTGAGGGTCCGAGAGTCCGCTTTTGTAGGGAACAGCCAGTGCCGTGGTCGACAGTGATTGGTGGCAGTCAGCAAAGAAGGGTCCCAGGAAGAGCGCGTCGATCAGCTGCATCGGCGACAGTTGTAGATAAGCGGGGAGCAGCGGTGAGCGCTCTGGCTTCTCAAACGTCGTGGTAGCACTCGAATTTCCAGCGGTGGCGAGAAGCGGGACCTGCAGACAGGCAAATACGAGCACGTTGGACACCATGCTTGTGTGCGTGCCGTGCCCCCAACTGAAGCTGTGAGGGTCCGAGAGTCCGCTTTTGTAGGGAACAGCCAGTGCCGTGGTCGACGGTGATTGGTGGCAGTCAGCAATGAAGGGTCCCAGGATGAGCGCGTCGATCAGCTGCATCGGCGACAGTTGTAGATAAGCGGGGAGCAGCGGTGAGCACTCTGGCTTGTCAAACGTCGTGGCAGCACTCGAAATTCCAGCGGTGGCGAGAAGCGGGACCTGCAGACAGGCAAAATACGAGCGCGTTGGACACCATGCTGGTGTGCGTTCCGTGCCCCCGACTGAAGCTGTGAGGGTCCGAGAGTCCGCTTTTGTAGGGAACAGCCAGTGCCGTGGTCGACGGTGATTGGTGGCAGTCAGCAAATAAGGGTCCCAGGATGAGCGCGTCGATCAGCTGCATCGGCAATAGTTGTAGATAAGCGGGGAGCAGCGGTGAGCACTCTGGCTTCTCAAACGTCGTGGTAGCACTCGAATTTCCAGCGGTGGCGAGAAGCGGGACCTGCAGACAGGCAAATACGAGCACGTTGGACACCATGCTTGTGTGCGTTCCGTGCCCCCAACTGAAGCTGTGAGGGTCCGAGAGTGCGCTTTTGTAGGAACAGCCAGTGCCGTGGTCGACGGTGATTGGTGGCAGTCAGCAAAGAAGGGTCCCAGGATGAGCGCGTCGATAATCTGCATCGGCGACAGTTGTAGATAAGCGGAGAGCAGCGGTGAGCGCTCTGGCTTCTCAAACGTCGTGGTAGCACTCGAATTTCCAGCGGTGGCGAGAAGCGGGACCTGCAGACAGGCAAATACGAGCACGTTGGACACCATGCTTGTGTGCGTGCCGTGCCCCCAACTGAAGCTGTGAGGGTCCGAGAGTCCGCTTTTGTAGGGAACAGCCAGTGCCGTGGTCGACGGTGATTGGTGGCAGTCAGCAAAGAAGGGTCCCAGGATGAGCGCGTCGATCAGCTGCATCGGCGACAGTTGTAGATAAGCGGGGAGCAGCGGTCAGCGCTCTGGCTTCTCAAACGTCGTGGTAGCACTCGAATTTCCAGCGGTGGCGAGAAGCGGGACCTGCAGACAGGCAAATACGAGCACGTTGGACACCATGCTTGTGTGCGTGCCGTGCCCCCAACTGAAGCTGTGTGGGTCCGAGAGTCCGCTTTTGTAGGGAACAGCCAGTGCCGTGGTCGACGGTGATTGGTGGCAGTCAGCAAAGAAGGGTCCCAGGATGAGCGCGTCGATCAGCTGCATCGGCGACAGTTGTAGATAAGCGGGGAGCAGCGGTGAGCGCTCTGGCTTCTCAAACGTCGTGGTAGCACTCGAATTTCCAGCGGTGGCGACAAGCGGGACCTGCAGACAGGCAAATACGAGCACGTTGGACACCATGCTTGTGTGCGTTCCGTGCCCCCAACTGAAGCTGTGAGGGTCCGAGAGTCCGCTTTTGTAGGGAACAGCCAGTGCCGTGGTCGACGGTGATTGGTGGCAGTCAGCAAAGAAGGGTCCCAGGATGAGCGCGTCGATCAGCTGCATCGGCGATAGTTGTAGATAAGCGGGGAGCAGCGGTGAGCACTCTGGCTTCTCAAACGTCGTGGTAGCAATCGAATTTCCAGCGGTGGCGAGAAGCGGGACCTGCAGACAGGCAAATACGAGCACGTTGGACACCATGCTTGTGTGCGTTCCGTGCCCCCAACTGAAGCTGTGAGGGTCCGAGAGTCCGCTTTTGTAGGGAACAGCCAGTGCCGTGGTCGACGGTGATTGGTGGCAGTCAGCAAAGAAGGGTCCCAGGATGAGCGCGTCGATCAGCTGCATCGGCGATAGTTGTAGATAAGCGGGGAGCAGCGGTGAGCACTCTGGCTTCTCAAACGTCGTGGTAGCACTCGAATTTCCCGCGGTGGCGAGAAGCGGGACCTGCAGACAGGCAAATACGAGCACGTTGGACACCATGCTTGTGTGCGTTCCGTGCCCCCAACTGAAGCTGTGAGGGTCCGAGAGTCCGCTTTTGTAGGGAACAGCCAGTGCCGTGGTCGACGGTGATTGGAGGCAGTCAGCAAAGAAGGGTCCCAGGATGAGCGCGTCGATCAGCTGCATCGGCGACAGTTGTAGATAAGCGGGGAGCAGCGGTGAGCGCTCTGGCTTCTCAAACGTCGTGGTAGCACTCGAATTTCCAGGGGTGGCGAGAAGCGGGACCTGCAGACAGGCAAATACGAGCACGTTGGACACCATGCTTGTCGGCCTGCCGTGCCCCCAACTGAAGCTGTGAGGGTCCGAGAGTCTGCTTTTGTAGGGAACAGCCAGTGCCGTGGTCGACGGTGATTGGTGGCAGTCAGCAAAGAAGGGTCCCAGGATGAGCGCGTCGATCAGCTGCATCGGCGACAGTTGTAGATAAGCGGGGAGCAGCGGTGAGCGCTCTGGCTTCTCAAACGTCGTGGTAGCACTCGAATTTCCAGCGGTGGCGAGAAGCGGGACCTGCAGACAGGCAAATACGAGCACGTTGGACACCATGCTTGTGTGCGTTCCGTGCCCCCAACTGAAGCTGTGAGGGTCCGAGAGTCCGCTTTTGTAGGGAACAGCCAGTGCCGTGGTCGACGGTGATTGGTGGCAGTCAGCAAAGAAGGGTCCCAGGATGAGCGCGTCGATCAGCTGCATCGGCGATAGTTGTAGATAAGCGGGGAGCAGCGGTGAGCACTCTGGCTTCTCAAACGTCGTGGTAGCAATCGAATTTCCAGCGGTGGCGAGAAGCGGGACCTGCAGACAGGCAAATACGAGCACGTTGGACACCATGCTTGTGTGCGTTCCGTGCCCTCAACTGAAGCTGTGAGGGTCCGAGAGTCCGCTTTTGTAGGGAACAGCCAGTGCCGTGGTCGACGGTGATTCGTGGCAGTCAGCAAAGAAGGGTCCCAGGATGAGCGCGTCGATCAGCTGCATCGGCGATAGTTGTAGATAAGCAGGGAGCAGCGGTGAGCACTCTGGCTTCTCAAACGTCGTGGTAGCACTCGAATTTCCAGCGGTGGCGAGAAGCGGGACCTGCAGACAGGCAAATACGAGCAGGTTGGACACCATGCTTGTGTGCGTTCCGTGCCCCCAACTGAAGCTGTGAGGGTCCGAGAGTCCGCTTTTGTAGGGAACAGCCAGTGCCGTGGTCGACGGTGATTGGTGGCAGTCAGCATAGAAGGGTCCCAGGATGAGCGCGTCGATCAGCTGCATCGGCGACAGTTGTAGATAAGCGGGGAGCAGCGGTGAGCGCTCTGGCTTCTCAAACGTCGTGGTAGCACTCGAATTTACAGCGGTGGAGAGAAGCGGGACCTGCAGACAGGCAAATACGAGCACGTTGGACACCATGCTTGTGTGCGTGCCGTGCCCCTAACTGAAGCTGTGAGGGTCCGAGAGTCCGCTTTTGTAGGGAACAGCCAGTGCCGTGGTCGACGGTGCTTGGTGGCAGTCAGCAAAGAAGGGTCCCAGGATGAGCGCGTCGATCAGCTGCATCGGCGACAGTTGTAGATAAGCGGGGAGCAGCGGTGAGCGCTCTGGCTTCTCAAACGTCGTGGTAGCACTCGAATTTCCAGCGGTGGCGAGAAGCGGGACCTGCAGACAGGCAAATACGAGCACGTTGGTCGCCATGCTTGTGCGCGTTCCGTGCCCCCAACTGAAGCTGTGAGGGTCCGAGAGTCCGCTTTTGTAGGGAACAGCCAGTGCCGTGGTCGACGGTGATTGGTGGCAGTCAGCAAAGAAGGGTCCCAGGGCGAGCGCGTCGATCAGCTGCATCGGCGACAGTTGTAGATAAGCGGGGAGCAGCGGTGAGCGCTCTGTCTTCTCAAACGTCGTGGTAGCACTCGAATTTCCAGCGGTGGCGAGAAGCGGGACCTGTAGACAGGCAAATACGAGGACGTTGGACGCCATGCTTGCGTGCGTTCCGTGCCCCCAACTGAAGCTGTGAGGGTGCGAGAGTCCGCCTTTGTAGGGAACCGCCAGTGTCGTGGTCGACGGTGATTGGTGGCAGTCAGCAAAGAAGGGTCCCAGGATGAGCGCGTCGATCAGCTGCATCGGCGACAGTTGTAGATAAGCGGGGAGCAGCGTGAGCGCTCTGGCTTCTCAAACGTCGTGGTAGCACTCGAATGTCCAGCGGTGGCGAGAAGCGGGACCTGCAGACAGGCAAATACGAGCACGTTGGACACCATGCTTGTGTGCGTTCCGTGCCCCCAACTGAAGCTGTGAGGGTCCGAGAGTCCGCTTTTGTAGGGAACAGCCAGTGCCGTGGTCGACGGTGATTGGTGGCAGTCAGCAAAGAAGGGTCCCAGGATGAGCGCGTCGATCAGCTGCATCGGCGACAGTTGTAGATAAGCGGGGAGCAGCGGTGAGCGCTCTGGCTTCTCAAACGTCGTGGTAGCACTCGAATTTCCAGCGGTGGCGAGAGGCGGGACGTGCAGACAGGCAAATACGAGCACGTTGGACACCATGCTTGTGTGCGTTCCGTGCCACCAACTGAAGCTGTGAGGGTCCGAGTGTCCGCTTTTGTAGGGAACCGCCAGTGCGGTGGTCGACGGTGATTGGTGGCAGTCAGCAAAGAAGGGTCCCAGGATGAGCGCGTCGATCAGCTGCATCGGCGACAGTTGTAGATAAGCGGGGAGCAGCGGTGAGCGCTCTGGCTTCTCAAACGTCGTGGTAGCACTCGAATTTCCAGCGGTGGCGAGAAGCGGGACCTGCAGACAGGCAAATACGAGCACGTTGGACGCCATGCTTGTGTGCGTTTCGTGCCCCCAACTGAAGCTGTGAGGGTCCGAGAGTCCGCTTTTGTAGGGAACAGCCAGTGCCGTGGTCGACGGTGATTGGTGGCAGTCAGCAAAGAAGGGTCCCAGGATGAGCGCGTCGATCAGCTGCATCGGCGACAGTTGTAGATAAGCGGGGAGCAGCGGTGAGCGCTCTGGCTTCTCAAACGTCGTGGTAGCACTCGAATTTCCAGCGGTGGCGAGAAGCGGGACCTGTAGACAGGCAAATACGAGCACGTTGGACACCATGCTTGCGTGCGTTCCGTGCCCCCAACTGAAGCTGTGAGGGTGCGAGAGTCCGCCTTTGTAGGGAACCGCCAGTGTCGTGGTCGACGGTGATTGGTGGCAGTCAGCAAAGAAGGGTCCCAGGATGAGCGCGTCGATCAGCTGCATCGGCGACAGTTGTAGATAAGCGGGGAGCAGCGGTGAGCGCTCTGGCTTCTCAAACGTCGTGGTAGCACTCGAATTTCCAGCGGTGGCGAGAAGCGGGACCTGCAGACAGGCAAATACGAGCACGTTGGACACCATGCTTGTGTGCGTTCCGTGCCCCCAACTGAAGCTGTGAGGGCCCGAGAGTCCGCTTTTGTAGGGAACAGCCAGTGCCGTGGTCGACGGTGATTGGTGGCAGTCAGCAAAGAAGGTTCCCAGGATGAGCGCGTCGATCAGCTGCATCGGCGACAGTTGTAGATAAGCGGGGAGCAGCGGTGAGCGCTCTGGCTTCTCAAACGTCGTGGTAGCACTCGAATTTCCAGCGGTGGCGAGAGGCGGGACCTGCAGACAGGCAAATACGAGCACGTTGGACACCATGCTTGTGTGCGTTCCGTGCCACCAACTGAAGCTGTGAGGGTCCGAGAGTCCGCTTTTGTAGGGAACCGCCAGTGCGGTGGTCGACGGTGATTGGTGGCAGTCAGCAAAGAAGGGTCCCAGGATGAGCGCGTCGATCAGCTGCATCGGCGACAGTTGTAGATAAGCGGGGAGCAGCGGTGAGCGCTCTGGCTTCTCAAACGTCGCGGTAGCACTCGAAGTTCCAGCGGTGGCGAGAAGCGGGACCTGCAGACAGGCAAATACGAGCGCGTTGGACACCATGCTTGTGTGCGTTCCGTGCCCCCAACTGAAGCTGTGAGGGTCCGAGAGTCCGCTTTTGTAGGGAGCAGCCAGTGCCGTGGTCGACGGTGATTGGTGGCAGTCAGCAAAGAAGGGTCCCTGGATGAGCGCGTCGATCAGCTGCATCGGCGACAGTTGTAGATAAACGGGGAGCAGCGGTGAGCACTCTGGCTTGTCAAACGTCGTGGTAGCACTCGAAATTCCAGCGGTGGCGAGAAGCGGGACCTGCAGACAGGCAAATACGAGCGCGTTGGACACCATGCTTGTGTGCGTTCCGTGCCCCCAACTGAAGCTGCGAGGGTCCGAGAGTCCGCTTTTGTAGGGAACAGCCACTGCCGTGGTCGACTGTGATTGGTGGCAGTCAGCAAAGAAGGGTCCCAGGATGAGCGCGTCGATCAGCTGCATCGGCGACAGTTGTAGATAAACGGGGAGCAGCGGTGAGCGCTCTGGCTTCTCAAACGTCGTGGTAGCACTCGAAGTTCCAGCGGTGGCGAGAAGCGGGACCTGCAGACAGGCAAATACGAGCGCGTTGGACACCATGCTTGTGTGCGTTCCGTGCCCCCAACTGAAGCTGTGAGGGTCCGAGAGTCCGCTTTTGTAGGGAGCAGCCAGTGCCGTGGTCGACGGTGATTGGTGGCAGTCAGCAAAGAAGGGTCCCAGGATGAGCGCGTCGATCAGCTGCATCGGCGACAGTTGTAGATAAACGGGGAGCAGCGGTGAGCGCTCTGGCTTGTCAAACGTCGTGGTAGCACTCGAAATTCCAGCGGTGGCGAGAAGCGGGACCTGCAGACAGGCAAATACGAGCGCGTTGGACACCATGCTTGTGTGCGTTCCGTGCCCCCAACTGAAGCTGCGAGGGTCCGAGAGTCCGCTTTTGTAGGGAACCGCCAGTGCGGTGGTCGACGGTGACTGGTGGCAGTCAGCAAAGAAGGGTCCCAGGATGAGCGCGTCGATCAGCTGCATCGGCGACAGTTGTAGATAAGCGGGGAGCAGCGGTGAGCGCTCTGGCTTCTCAAACGTCGTGGTAGCACTCGAATTTCCAGCGGTGGCGAGAAGCGGGACCTGTAGACAGGCAAATACGAGCACGTTGGACACCATGCTTGCGTGCGTTCCGTGCCCCCAACTGAAGCTGTGAGGGTGCGAGAGTCCGCCTTTGTAGGGAACCGCCAGTGTCGTGGTCGACGGTGATTGGTGGCAGTCAGCAAAGAGGGTCCCAGGATGAGCGCGTCGATCAGCTGCATCGGCGACAGTTGTAGATAAGCGGGGAGCAGCGGTGAGCGCTCTGGCTTCTCAAACGTCGTGGTAGCACTCGAATTTCCAGCGGTGGCGAGAAGCGGGACCTGCAGACAGGCAAATACGAGCACGTTGGACACCATGCTTGTGTGCGTTCCGTGCCCCCAACTGAAGCTGTGAGGGTCCGAGAGTCCGCTTTTGTAGGGAACAGCCAGTGCCGTGGTCGACGGTGATTGGTGGCAGTCAGCAAAGAAGGGTCCCAGGATGAGCGCGTCGATCAGCTGCATCGGCGACAGTTGTAGATAAGCGGGGAGCAGCGGTGAGCGCTCTGGCTTCTCAAACGTCGTGGTAGCACTCGAATTTCCAGCGGTGGCGAGAGGCGGGACCTGCAGACAGGCAAATACGAGCACGTTGGACACCATGCTTGTGTGCGTTCCGTGCCACCAACTGAAGCTTTGAGGGTCCGAGAGTCCGCTTTTGTAGGGAACCGCCAGTGCGGTGGTCGACGGTGATTGGTGGCTGTCAGCAAAGAAGGGTCCCAGGATGAGCGCGTCGATCAGCTGCATCGGCGACAGTTGTAGATAAGCGGGGAGCAGCGGTGAGCGCTCTGGCTTCTCAAACGTCGTGGTAGCACTCGAAGTTCCAGCGGTGGCGAGAAGCGGGACCTGCAGACAGGCAAATACGAGCGCGTTGGACACCATGCTTGTGTGCGTTCCGTGCCCCCAACTGAAGCTGTGAGGGTCCGAGAGTCCGCTTTTGTAGGGAGCAGCCAGTGCCGTGGTCGACGGTGATTGGTGGCAGTCAGCAAAGAAGGGTCCCAGGATGAGCGCGTCGATCAGCTGCATCGGCGACAGTTGTAGATAAATGGGGAGCAGCGGTGAGCACTCTGGCTTGTCAAACGTCGTGGTAGCACTCGAAATTCCAGCGGTGGCGAGAAGCGGGACCTGCAGACAGGCAAATACGAGCGCGTTGGACACCATGCTTGTGTGCGTTCCGTGCCCCCAACTGAAGCTGCGAGGGTCCGAGAGTCCGCTTTTGTAGGGAACCGCCAGTGCGGTGGTCGACGGTGATTGGTGGCAGTCAGCAAAGAAGGGTCCCAGGATGAGCGCGTCGATCAGCTGCATCGGCGACAGTTGTAGATAAGCGGGGAGCAGCGGTGAGCGCTCTGGCTTCTCAAACGTCGTGGTAGCACTCGAAGTTCCAGCGGTGGCGAGAAGCGGGACCTGCAGACAGGCAAATACGAGCGCGTTGGAGACCATGCTTGTGTGCGTTCCGTGCCCCCAACTGAAGCTGTGAGGGTCCGAGAGTCCGCTTTTGTAGGGAGCAGCCAGTGCCGTGGTCGACGGTGATTGGTGGCAGTCAGCAAAGAAGGGTCCCAGGATGAGCGCGTCGATCAGCTGCATCGGCGACAGTTGTAGATAAACGGGGAGCAGCGGTGAGCACTCTGGCTTGTCAAACGTCGTGGTAGCACTCGAAATTCCAGCGGTGGCGAGAAGCGGGACCTGCAGACAGGCAAATACGAGCGCGTTGGACACCATGCTTGTGTGCGTTCCGTGCCCCCAACTGAAGCTGCGAGGGTCCGAGAGTCCGCTTTTGTAGGGAACAGCCAGTGCCGTGGTCGACGGTGATTGGTGGCAGTCAGCAAAGAAGGGTCCCAGGATGAGCGCGTCAATCAGCTGCATCGGCGACAGTTGTAGATAAGCGGGGAGCAGCGGTGAGCACTCTGGCTTGTCAAACGTCGTGGTAGCACTCGAAATTCCAGCGGTGGCGAGAAGCGGGACCTGCAGACAGGCAAATACGAGCGCGTTGGACACCATGCTTGTGTGCGTGCCGTGCCCCCAACTGAAGCTGTGAGGGTCCGAGAGTTTTGACGCGATTCGTTTGGCGCGATCGTTTGGCGCGATTCGGGGATGAAAATTAAAGTAGCGTGTAAAACTTTGTGGACACTAATTTCGCGGAGAGAAGTAAGCGATGATAAACTTTCAGGGTGGTTAGTTAGAATAAGGTCCAAGATTTTGGAGGATTCATGTGTTACGCGTGTGGGTTCACTTATTAACTGGGTCAGATTGAAATTCAAGCAAACGTCGACAAAGTTCGTCATTTCGGTGTTGCCTGTTGGTGTTGCCGAAAAGAGAATGCGCGCCTTGGGATATTTGCCAGTTATTCGATTTAGACTATCGCTTAACTGGGAGGAAAAGATTGGACTACTGGAGGGCGGTCGGTAGCAGACACCTAGTATGACGATATGTGGTACTGAACGGCAGACTATCCGTAGTATTTCAAGCTCTGATTGGATGTTAATGACAGAACACGGCAACAGCTGGTTAGCTGCAATAAGAACACCTCCTCCTCGAGAGCCTTTGCGGTCCTTTCGGAAAACGGTAAAGTTTGGTAAATCAGCTAAAAGTTCCAGATCGGTGACGTCGTCTGTTAGCCACGTGTCTGTTAGTACAAGTATATTGCTGGAAGGTGATGAAACAAGATTACAAATGTGTTCACGCTTGGGTAGGAAACTACGTATGTTGGTAAAGATAACAGAATAAGAAAGATTTAGAAGTTAACCGCGAAGGCTGTTACAAGGAAGATTATGGCGCGACGATAAGACGTATACTATGCGATTTCGTGTACAGACTGTGATGACTCGCCGAATGCATAGCGTTTACAACCGATGCACAAGGTTTGGTAGCGCAAGGAAAATTTAATGGTAGTTTGGTTTGGTTTATGGGGTTTAACGTCCCAAAGCGACACAGGCTATGAGAGACGCCGTAGTGAAGGGCTCCGGAAATTTCGACCACCTGGGGTTCTTTAACGTGCACTGACATCGCACAGAACACGGGCCTCTAGAACTTCGCCTCCAAAGAAATTCTGCCGCCGCGGCCGTGATCGAACCCGCGTCTAATTTAGCTGTAGTAGCTTTGGCAAACTTTACGAGGTGCCTTCGCGCTTCTCGGACAGGGCGTGATAAGTCCTCCCCTATGCTGTATTCGGTGCCTTTTAACTTATGGTCATTTGAAAGAATCAGCTCCTTGGTTTTAAAAAATGTAAATATCACTATTATGGGTGGAATGCGCTCAGGAGAATAACGCCCGAGACGATGAGCCCTTTCAATTTTTTAAGGGTGAATGGATAGATCTAACTGATCACGGCAGAGGCGGAGGACTGTTTGTTGAGATTCCGAGTACGTTTCAGATGTATTCTCATCTTTAATGTTGTAAAAAATTAAATTGTTACGTCGCGAGTGATTTTCGCCGTCATCCAAACGGGCTTCTATGTATACATCTTATTTCTTTGGCTGTTTGGGTAGTGTTAGCGCAGATCGCATCCATGTCGGTGCGTAGGGTTACAACATCTTGATAAGGAATTTCCAGTGCGGATAACCTGTTACTAACATCACAAACAGCTTGTACCGTAGTTGTAGACACGTACAAGCGCTAAAAAACACGGACAGAGAAGAGACTTGGACAACACGAGCGCTTTGAAGTCAAGTCCTTTGGCCAAGTTCAACTACCGGATAACATGGATCGCATCCTCGGTCTTGGATCCAAGTTCGCCGTTGAGCCAAAGTTGAGTGCCCCGGAACAGTTGTCCCTTGTTCGACGTGTTTCGCGGTCTGCTGATGTCAGTGAAGCCGAAAGGTGCATTTCGGAGGGGGTTGACGTGTTAAATCGCGGTAGGAGTGTAATTCCACGTGTTTCGCTAAGTCGTTTAGCTTCAAATTTGAGAAGGGATAATCTGTCCGTTCTTCCTTCAGATAAAGAAGGTGGGTTTGTTGTGTTGACAAGAGATCAGTTTGGAAAGAAGGCCATGGAAGCCGTACTGTCAGTCATGCAAAAGGCGCAAGCGGTATCTGGGAAGAAACTACGGTTGGCAGGCAAAGCTCTGTGTAAGAAACTTAACCTTGAAAGATTAGCGAAAAACATCGAAAAAAGCAATGCTGTTTTTTTGCAGTTCCTGTTCACCGCTAAAACACACAAAGTGGAGTGTCCCCTCAGGGTGATTGTATCGGAAAATGGCACGTGGCAAAAATCAGTCGCAGTCTTCCTGCGACTCAGTCGCACTCTTCCTGCAGAGCAAACTAAATCTTAACGATTGACGATCCCTTTCAAATTCGGTCCTCTGAGAAAGTTTTGGAGTTCTTGGAGGAGAATCATGACAAAGGTTTTCTGGCCTGCTCTTTTGACGTAAAGGATTTATACTACTCCGTGCCACAGGAAAAACTCCTCAGATGTGTGGAAGTGTGCATTGATTGTTTTGGGTCAATAGCTTTTCAAAACGCAGCAGGTTTGTCCGTAGAAGGTTTTCTGGAATTGCTTTCATTTTATCTCAGGTCAACTTACATTGAATGGAATGACCAGGTTTTCATTCAAAAGCAAGGGGTTTGTATAGGCTCTTGTATTGCCCCAGTTCTTAGCGATATAGTTTTAGCTCATTGTGGCAGAGTCGTTTCTGACCGCCTGAAGGTTTTTAACAATGTGACTGTTTTAGATACGTCGATGATTTTTTAATTTTATTACAAGGGTGCAGTGATTTCTCGACCACTGTCAGTAAGCTTTTAGCCCTTTTTGGTGAGTGTTTTAATCCTTTAGTACTGACGCATGAAATTCCAAAAGATGGTATTTTACAGTTCTTAGATTTGAAGCTAATTCTCACTGACAAATCTACGTGTTGGGAGTACCATCCAAGAGCTAACAAACCTCTCTTACCGTTTCATTCATCTCATACAAAACTTGTTAAGAGAGCAATCGCTAAGCAATGCCTAAATAATGCACTAAAAAAATCGTGTTGCCATTCACTGAGCCATGGTTTCCGAAAGCAAGTGACGCGTCTTCAGTCAGCTGGGTATCCAACAAGCCTCATTGTATCTGTATCTGAAGGAATGTTAAAAACCGTAAAGAGAAAAGACAAGAACCAGATCGAAGCAACTGGAAACAGAACGGTAGTCATCCCCTATTTGCACAACACCTCCCATCGCCTAAAGAAGATTGCGAAACGCAGTGACGTCAGAGTAGTGTTCTCGGCGCCTGAGAAGTTGGAAAAACTAGTCAAGTTGACTAATCCTTTTCTAAAGCCTAAAGAACCATGCGGTATCAAGCACCGGGATCCTTTTGTACCATGTGTTTCTGGTGTGGTCTATGACATTCCTCTATCGTGTGGCTCTAGGTACATCGGTCAAACTGGCCGATGTCTGAACGAAAGATTACTGGAACACAGGAGGAAGGTAGGCAATTATAGAGACGGTAATCTTTCTGAACATTGTCATGATTGTGCTGTAAAGAATAAGAAACCATGTAAAACTGTCTTCAGCGCATGCAAGATTGTGGCCAAACATAGTTGTCAGGATGTGAGAGAGTAATAGAGGCAGATTTGATTAGAAAAGCCGGTCCATCCTGCGTCAGCGCACCATCTGTCACACTGACTAAAAAGGAAATAATGTTTTTGGGAGCAGCCACGTGATGTCGGCAGTGCTATCAGTTTGACGTCATGCAGCAAGGTGTATAAAATTGTGCTTGTGTATCAATAAACCTTCAGTTGAAAGTAAGCGCTCGTGTTGTCAAAGTCTCTTCTCTGTCCGTGTTTTTTAGCGCTTGTACGTGTCTGCTATGAACCTACTTGCCTTAAGGTCTGTGCTCCGTAGTTGTAAGTTGATTTCTAAGACCTTGGAGAAGCTTGTGAGAAGCTTTCTCGTACATATGAAGTTTAACCAAGCTAAACCATCAGAAATTGTTTTCAACGTGCCACAGCGCACACGCGTTTTTGCATTTTGCCTCCATACATAACATAATAACGCCCAGTCAGCATGGTTTCAGAAAACACTTCTCGACGGAAACCGCGCTTTTAACTCAGAAAGAACTAATCTTAGAGTCCTTTGAACAGAAACTTCTCACTCTTGGCATTTTCATTGATTTTTCCAAAGCATTTGACCGCATGAATCACAGAATAGTGATAGCTAAGCTCGAGCACTATGGTTTTCGCGGAAAGTTTCTTCAAATAATTCAGTCTTATTTAGGTTCTCGAGTACAACAGGTAAACATACACAATGACTCCTCAGTTTTTAGGCATATCACTTCAGGCGTTCCGCAAGGCAGTATCTTGGGACCACTCCTATTCCTCCTTTATGTTAATGACGTCGTCTGCATTAGTAAGCTGCCAACTTTCATTATTTAAGCAGATGACACCACTTCATTTTTAGAGCCTCACATTTACAAGATCTTCAGCAACAAGCATCACATTGTCTACACTTGCTTTTAGAATGGTCTAAATGCAATTTGTTAAGCATTAACACCCAGAAAACAAAAGCTGTGCTCTTCAGACCTCGCAGTAAGCCTATTAACGGATCGCCACTTTCTTTAAGATTGGGCTCGTCACTCATCCAGATTGTTCCAGTCATCAAAAGTTTAGGTGTGATTTTTCATGAGAACTTATTATGGAATGATCATGTCGAAATGGTAATAAACAAACAGTCCAAGGTTGTCGGTATTTTATGTCGACTAAGGTACTTTATGCCGAGGCGTATTAAGCAAATGCTGTATAACGCACTTTTTTCTTCTGTTCTTAACTATTGCTTTTTGGTCTGGGGCACTACGTCTTTTACCAACATTAATCGTTTGCATCTTCTTCAAAAAAAAAGCTGTTCGTAGCATTGTGAATGCTCCGCGACTAGAGCATAGTGGCCCGATATTTCAGGCACTCGGCATCACCCCCCTTCCCCAGTTGTACGAAACGTTGCTCTTAAGACGGTATGAAACAAATGTTGTTAAAAACAATTGCTTTATGTTACAGCTGTCTGGACTGAAATTCAAAGAGTCTAAATACTCTACTCGAACAGCTTTGAATTGGTTTGTACCTACGACCCGCACAAATTACGGGTATCAAATGCTGAACTTCACTCTCCCACATTTATTAAATAAGAACTGTTATATGTCTTGTGTGTTTGTACGTTTTTTTTTGCTCTGAAAGTGCCTTCTTTCGTTTGTTTTGTTAACGTGAACAAGTGTATTACTGCCAAGCTTCTGTAGGGTGCGCCGGCCTCGTCAAGCCTTGCCACTGGCTTTTTGCCGGTGCACCCAACATCGCCATGATGTTAAATAAATATATTCTGATTCTGATCGCAATGCGGCCCTGGAGGCCAGGATTGAACCCGCAACCTTGGATCAGCAGCCGAACTCCACAGCCACTAAGGCGTTTTTTTTTTGCTTTATTGCGCCACTGACCCATCGTGAAAGGTTTTGTTAATACCTGCTGTCGGAGACAACCAACGCTTAAAAGGTAAATGCTGCACTACCCACTGCGGTGGCTCACTGTTTAGGGAGCTCTGCTACTTATTGGGTGTACCGGGGTTCGAACCCGGCGGCGTTTCGATGGACGCAAAACACAAAAGGCACCCGTCTGCTGTGCGATGTCAGTGCACGTTAAAGATCTCTAGTTCGTCCAAATTATTCCGGAGCCCTCCCTTACGGCACCCCATTCTCTTTTTCTTGTTTGACTCCCACCTTCCTCCCTTCGCTTACGGCGCGGTTTAGGAGTCCATCGAGAAGTGAGACTGTTACTGCGCCATTTCCTTTCCTCAGAAACCACTGCAACAGCTTTGTTGGGTTGTTGCGCTAATGTTTCATATATTTGTAGTAAATGACGCAAAGAAGGGGAAGACGTTCTAGACCGGTGTTTAAAATACTATTCACAACTAATTTCTTTGCGCGTCTTCTTCTTTAAAATGATGCCCTAGATAATAGAATACCTGGATCACCGTGTGGTAATCGCCTACGGTCGCTGAATAATTTAGAAAAGAATTCTCTCATGATGTTTTGGTTGCGCCATTTGAGCGATGCTCTAACGTGTAGTTGAACATTAGGTCCCGTGAGGAGCGTAAAAACTGTGACATAAAATTACGAGGAACTTTAGCGGCTAAAGTGCTGAAAGGCGAAAGCCTGAGTGCTGCATTCTGCTACACGATTGTTGACTTCACATTTTGTTGGCGCATTAATTAACTGCCAATTAATGACGCTTAAGCTTCGCCTTTAGGAGTGGAACGCGACAGCGTGTTGTAGCGCTGCCACGGAGTCCATTGAACGCCACCACCCGTTCGGCGCGATGCCTTGCCCTTTGAACGCAACGCTTTTTAAGGAAAGTAAATGGCGCAGTAATTCTCTGTCGTCTCGGTGGACACCTGAGCCGCACTGTACAGGAAGGGAGGAAGTGGAGTGAAAGAAGAAAGAGGGGCCGTAATGAAGAAAATGAAAATTGTATTTGAGGAAAGGAAATTACGCATTAACTGTCTCGCATATCTCAGTAGCACTAGTCGAAAATTGTATTTGACGAAAGAAAGTTGCGCAGTAACTGTCTCACATATTTCGCTGGACACCCGTCAAAATTCGCGCGTGGTGACATCACGACAATTTGGACCAATCTGAAACGCGGACAAATACGCCTTGCTCGTCAGTAAATTGTTTTTTGAGGAAAGGAAATGTATCTGTCTCGCATATCTCGGTGCACACCTGAACCTCGCCGTAACGGGAAGGGAGGAAGATGGGAGTGAACGAAGACACCGTATTCACTAGACGCACCTTTGTTCATTTCAAACCATCGAGATGGGCCTCCATTGTATTTGGCGCTCCAGAATGGCAGGATATCATTGCGATCCTGATGCACGGCCAGCACGGATCTATGTTCGGGAGTGCATGCATAAGTATATCGAAGTTCAGAAACTTGCTCCTGAAGCTCCCGAGTGGCTCGAAAGAGTCGAGCCTTTGGTGACGCTTAAGGAGTTTTAATATGATGAAGCCACGCACCCCCGGGCGGATAGTGTTGTTAATTATTGCTCATTGCGCTCTGTAAGTGTATTTGTGTACTGTGGTTCTTGCCGAAGTCAGGCAATAAATAAATAAAAAAAAAAGCTGGCATAGCGGAGTGGTAGCGTGCTCGACTCGCACTCCGGAGACCGGGGTTCGATTCCCAAGCTCGGCCAATTTCTCACTCGGTTTTATTTATTTATCTGGCCTGACTAGAAAGGTTATTTGGACTAATTGGTTAAGTAAGCAATTAACTAAACTCAAACTTACTTGGAGCATCACTATACGATCCCTTTAATTGGTTGCATGGTTCCCCGTTTGAAATTCGCGCACTGTGACGTTACGACCGTTTCGACCAACTGAAAAGCGTGACATTTCTTGTCGACAGCTCCCACTTACAACGATGAGGCATTAAAGGCTTCCGCCTTAAAACCTGATACGTTGTTTTCACTCACTACTGCACATAAACTAGCCTGATTCATTGGCTAGAATTACAACTAATAACATATTAGCAGTCATATTGCCGCTTTTTTTCGTGCCTCATGTAACCTGATTTCAACTACGCGTCACCGTCATCGCTCTGCTGGTGAAATCAAAAGAGCGTCAAGAAGAAATTCAATATATAATTTATTTCTTGGTCGTAGGCAAATACCACAGGGTGCTTCATATTGTCGAAAGCATCGTTTGAAAGACGAAAACACGGAAGCAAAAATTTGGTATCTTTATCCTTTATTGCGTTAGTTCAGTGCTAACAATTTTATTAAAAGTATATGCAAACATGTATAGGGGGAGGAGTAATAACTCACGATTTCACATACACCTGACGTACAATGCTTTATAATTGGCGCTAGTATATTACAGAAGCGTCAATTGGGCTTCTTCCCTGACACCAGACTTCATTAAATTTTGTTGTCGCATATAATGTATGCCATTTTCGCATTTTCTAGCGCAGACAGCTTTGGATGGGCAAACCTACGCGCTAGACTATCTCATTTTGTCCTAAAAAAAGTGTGCCGGGTGTGCAAAAGTGGAGCTGAACCGAGCCCCGAACCGGTTCGGAACGGTTCCTTTGAATTGTTCCGGTTCGGGTTCAGCTCTAAGATGGCGAAAAAAATATGGGTTCGGTTCGGTTCCGGTTCCGGGCGAAAATTCAGGTTCGGTTCCGATTTCGGGTTCAGGCTCAGTTCCGGTTCGACACTCTGCTGTATGGGCCCAGAAGCTCGAAACGCTTCTCGAGACGTTCTTGCTCGACGCTCCGCCGCTCGCTTCTTACGATGCAGTCATCACTCGCTTTGCCGCCCACTTTGTTCACCCCGCGATCGAGTTGTATGAATCATCGCGCTTTCACGAGCGGATACAGTTGCCCGAGGAAAGCATTGACAGTTACTACGCAGAGCTCTGCCGGTTTGTCTAGCGTTGTAACTACCCCTCAGCCGAAGTCGAAGAGCGCCTAGTGCGTGACCGGTTCGGCGTTGGCCTGCGTGACGGCCGACTCTCGTACACGCTGTGTCGGAACGCAAAGTTGACCTTCAAGGATGCATGGAAGCAGACGCGTCAATCTGCAGAGGCAGATAAAAAACGAAGGTTGTCTGAACACGGCAGCGAACAGTCCCGTGAGCTTCATCTCGACGCAGTGAAAACCATTAAGTCATCATCCCGTCGCCGCTTCGACGCGAAGTTACGTGCGTCGCAACCAAAAGCTGAGCGCCCAGGTGATGCGTCTCCGTGTGATTTTTGCGGCCGCGCCCCTCATTCGCGTCCCGACTGTCCAGCTCGAAGCTCCGTCTGCAACGTCTGCAGGAAAAAAGGGCACTTTGCCGGAGTCTGCCGCTCGCGGAAGACCTAACAGGCCAAGCTCAGCTGCATTCAACTTCTTGCTGTCGGGACACCCGCCAAGGCAAAATTTGTTGATGTAACAGTTGATAACTATACCACGCCGTTCAAGCTCGACTCGGGTGCGGAAGTGTCCGTGGTTCTAAGCGACTTTCCGATGTTGCCAGCACAACTCGACATAGTGGAAACTTCGCTTACAGGCCCCGGAGGCCAACCACTATGTGTGCTTGGCTTCAGCGCATCTTCAGTGGTAAGGAAAAACTAGCACTCAGCGCCTGTACGTAGTCCAGTTCCTCACCGTACCTCTTCTAGGTCTGCCGGCATTAGAAGCTCTTGAAGCTGTTAGGTTTCTCGGTGAAATCGAAACCCCTGCAACAACGCTGCACACTGAACTCTTCCGTGCACTCGGTACATTAAAGGACGAGTACACCATACGCCTCAGACCAGACGCTGTGCCCGTCTCGTTAAGCGTGCCCCGTAGGATTCCCATCCCACTGTGCGGAATCATACGAAGTTAACTGGACAAACTGGAGAAGGCAGGCGTCATGCGTCGAGTAGACAAACCAACAGCCTGGTGCTCTGGGCTCGTCATTGTCCGAAAAAGTGATGGGTGCTATCAGCTTTGTGTCGACTTGACTCAGTTGAACAGAGTGGTCCTGAGAGAACGTCATATTCTTCCAACTGTCGAGCAAGTCCTTGGATTCTTGGGTAATGCTACAGTCTTCTCGAAGCTAGATGCGACTACAAGCTTCCATCAGATAAGGCTCTCCCTTGAGTCCCAGGAGCTGACTACCTTCACACCCCGTTCGGCCGATATTGCTTTGCCGGCTGCCGTTTGGCATCACCTCTGCTCCTGAGTACTTCCAAAAGCAAATGGCAAGAATTCTGGAAGGCCAAAAAGGGGAGTTGGTGAACTGGATTGACAATGTCTTAGTCTTTGGCCGCACCCGCCAGGAACATGACTCCAGACTGGACCAAGTGTTGTCCAGACTTAAAAAAAGCTGGCATTACACTCAACCGGAAAAACCACTCCAGGACTACTTTTTTTTCTGATATCAATGAACGATCTTCCTAATGCCATATCATCTTGTATCCGTCTCTTCGCGGGCGATTGTGTCCCTTACCGCCGCATATCTACTCCCGATGATCAGACATTGCTTCAACGCGACTTAAACCTCACGAAAACCTGGTGTACATCATGGCTTATGCAACTGAACATTTCCAAATATAAGTTCATGCATGTATCGAGAAAGCGAAATAACCTCATCTATCCGCATTAAGTTCCGCACCACTCTCCGAAACAGAATCATACAGGTATCGCGGAATCATTATACACAACAAACTAACCTGGTCTGAGCACATTGCAAAAGTTTGTACAGATGCTTCCAAGATGCTTGGGTTTATCAGACAATCATTTGCTTTTTCACCCCATTCTATCCGACAACACGCCTACGTAACATCCATCCGTTCCAAACTCGAATATGCCTCGACGATCTGTAATCCCCATCAAAAATATCTAATCGATCAGCTTGAAGCCATCCAAAATCACGCGGCGCGTTTTATCACATCGCAGTACGGCAGACAACACAGTGCAACTCTTATCAAGGCATCCCTTGGTCTGCAACCCCTGGCACTTTGGCGTAAAATTTCACTTTTGTTTATTTCACAAATTATACTACACATTCCCACAGCTAAGAAACTCTATATTGCACCCGCCGCTTCGCACCTAATGTCGACTTTTCAACTCTAAGTTTGCAGAGAATACACGACTCCCCAAACTCATTTAATAAATCTTTTTTACCTAGCTCCATTACACTGTGGAATGAACCACCCGATTTCATTGTTGTTGAAATAGAACCCAATAAATTCAGGCAGTTATTAGCAGCACACTTCAAAGGCTGATTTATTCTGTCATGTTTTTCAGTGTGTGTAGGTGTGTGTTTTTTTTCTTATCTCTTTCCAAGTTGTTCTTGAGCTGCTGTCTCTTTTTTATGTTAATACTTTTAAAAATGTTCCCTGTACATTGTATTTCTTGTTCATGTTACCGACCACTGTATTATGAAACGACTGCTCCCCCCCCCCTTACGTAATGCCCTAAGTCAAGGGCCCTTAAGGAAAATAAATGATGATGATGATGATGATGATGATGATCTAGGTTTAGCAACAGTGATAGAATTTCTTCAATTACAACTGGGGCGTCCGGGACGCCATATTGCTCTGTTTTCTTGCCTCTAAGAGAATGCGTAATACCATTGTCTGAAGCAAATACGGAGTGGAAAAATGCGTTACACGCAACACCCTGCTTTTTCTCAGTAGCGTGGCTTTTTGGGCTTGTTGGTACATAGTTCCAATACACTGTAGCGAAGAAAAAGACGAGGGCACAAGAGACGAACACCATGAGCGCTAAGCGCTTTTTTTCTTCGTAAGAAGGCAAAAGGTTTGGAGGGTTTTCTTTGTCATTAATATAGCGCCAGAATTTGTGGGGCGATCCTATGATAAAGTTGCTAAGAGTTGTTTTACAGAACTGCTGCTTTGATTCTTTTGTGTTTTCCTTGAGTGCTTTGTTCACTGTATTAACCTTTCGGCAGTAGTCTGAGACCTGGCTTGATTTGTTCCACTTGCTCAGCCTTTTAATTCTACGTTTTTGGTGGATTACTTCGCGAGTTATCCATGGATCATGCTTTCTTGTGGTCCTTTTAATTAGAGGGACAAATTGCCTCATACAGTCCATTACATGATTTTCCAACTGTAGCCGTATTTCATCGTTGTCTTCGGAGCCTTCTGTCATAGGTTGTGAAGGTCGAGGTACTTGTGTGCAAGGTATGCCATGATAGCTGCATCGTCAGCTTTGTTAAAGGCGTATACACGCTTAGTAGGACCACTCTGCCGAAACCGTCCTGGAAACGATAGTGTGCACACAACGATATTATGATCAGATAAACCATCAAAAATATTCACGCTAATCTTTTCCTTCAGAAAATTGCCGCTTAAGAAAATAAGATCCAGAATAGAGCTAGAAGTACACTGCACACGAGTAGCCTTGGAAACAACCTGTCTTAGATTCAGAGTGAATAAATGTTTATAAGAAGATTGCTTATTAGCGCGGACGGGCTTAACAAGTTCGAGTTTAAGTCTGGAAGTTTGAATTCATCTACCATTAATACAGCGCTACCCAGCATGTACGTCTTTATATACTCAAGAAGCGGCTCAAGATAGGTAACCTCTGCGTTTTGGGGTCTGTACACAGCGCCAACTTAGGCATAGCTCTGACTTAGTTGAACCTTACACCAGACTACTTCTACGCCTGTAACGTCTGGGAACGTCTGGAACGACAGAAGCACTGCCACTCCCCCACCTTTAGTTATTCTATCTTTACAAACCATGGTGTAGCCAGGAGGAGCAATTTCATGGCTCTTGATATCTGCGTGCAGCCACGTTTCCGTGATGCAAACAGTATCCCGTTTTAGAGCAATCAAGATTGCCTCTAGCTGTTCAACTTTGTTTACGAGACTACGCGCATTAACATTGATAACAGTTAGGGGCTTCGGCGGCTTCGAGTTGCTCGGGCTGGAGCGTCATCCTGGCTTTCGTTTTTTGCAACTTCAATAATGTTGCGTTTTTCTTCGTCCCATGTTTACAAACGCTTGTTTATTTTTATTTTATTCTATTTAAGGTAGACCTTATCACGAATTACTTTTGTACGTTCCCAGAGTTTCTTTCTAACTTCTCGCACAGCTCGGGAATGGTCTTCATCAATCGAATACCCAGTCTGTTTCAGCTTAGTGCAATTACCCAGTACGTTAATTCTATCTCTGTAGTCAAATAATTTCAAGATAACAGGCCTATGTTTTGAATCTTCAGATGCTTCCTTTGGACAGAGACGATGAATCCTTTCAAAGCCTGACGTTTTGATTTCTAACTTTTCTTCAACAATTTTCTCCACAGTGTCCTGCAAGCTTAGGGGGTCTCAATTTCTTGTTCCTGAATAACATATATAATGAGATTAGACCTGCAGCATCTATTATCTAGACCATCAACTCTTTTCGGAAAGGGTACAGCGATTTTCTCAAGTTTGTCTACTCGTTCAATGCAATCCATTACCTGTTTTTCTATCTTACCGATTTTTTCTAGTTTTTATCTACCGAACCTAGTTTTTGGTTGGCCACCGTTTTCTCTTGTTTTATCTCCTGAGTGTCTCTCGCGATTGCTTTCAGTTTCTCTTAATTGTTTCGCTTGTGGGCCCGGGATTAGTCTCAATGTCCCCTGCCAGCAATAACCGAGGTCGTAAAGAGACCAACATGTTGCAAAACCAGTCAAACAGCGGCATAATAGTGTGGCTAGAAGGTCAACGACGGGCACATTTTTAGATCAACAAGCACAAGCACAATGCGCTCATGCACAGAAATGCTGCTGTTCATTTCATCACCCAATGCTACCGCTTCTAAAATATTTAGTAGTGCACTTCTTGACATGACACCAGTGAAAGCTCGCAGAGCAGCATCAGTTATGAGCAAATTAATTTGCTTGTTTTCTTTGTGCAGTGAAAAGAGTATCAGCCTGTACACCGGTATCAGTGCAAAAATGGCTATGTCATGCCAGCCAAAGGATTGCTTCTAACACTTCCGCATAAGTTATTGCTTGGTAAGGCACAGTGTCACGATCACGGAGGGCAACATCAAGTGCATTTGCATAACCATCATCTCCCACCTGCCCAGAAAGATGTTTATGAGCAACATGTGAAATGAAAAATGTGAAAATTCTATCTAAATTGTGCTTTGGGGGGCGGGGGGGGGGGAGGTTAGCCTCCCAAAGCGACTCAGGGTATGAGGGACGCCGTAGTGAAGGGCTACGGAAATTCCGACCACCTGGGGTTCTTTAACGTGCAGTGACATCGCACAGTACACGCGCCTCTAGAATTTCGCCTCCATCGAAATTCGACCGCCGCGGCCAGGATGAAGCCCACGTCTTTCGGGTCAGCAACCTAGAGCCGTAACCACTGAGTCACCGCGGCGGCCCCATTCCATCTAAATGTAATTGAGAATTATAGGCCAGGATGGCACGTACGTAATGAAACATACCGCTGGTACTGTTATTTGGTGCAGTAGCAGGCAGAGAATAAACATTGCAAGTTACACAATTTGCTCATAGTTTAGAAAGCGCAAACCCATTGCCGAAGCACTTTTATTAGAGAGCAGACACTCCTGGCTTAACTTTTATTTCCAACTAACCTTACACTAAGCAGACCAAGTTGGGATTGGAATTGTTCTCTTTCCACATCTTAAGCACAAACGAATCTTTCTATTCGTATTGATACCATCACTCCCCAACGATACTAACTGCGAGGTCCATGCCAAAGGCAGAACAACTTGGTACCGAACGAACTGGTGTTTGATTTTTTTATGCTCTGAAATCTCAAGAAATGTCCTGCCTATGAATGATTGTTTCTGTCTTGTAATGCTTGGACAATTTACGCCTTGGCACAAACAATTTGCACATCCAATTTTGTTTATTAATAATCATAGATAAATATATGAAGCAGAAAAGGACGTAGCGATGTTAGTAGTAACACGCCTTTCACATGTTTCGCAATTTTCTATGTCCCATGCAGTGAAATTATTTTAGTACATTGTTAATTAGCAATGCCGCTCAGTAAACTCCTCCTGAGCTGAACAAGATAACTAAAGAAATGTACACGGACAGCACACACATGCATTCCACAACCTGTTTATTCAGACAAAGCGTTTCCTCAAAAGTTCATTTCACATGGGATGCTTTCATATGCCTTAATAGAAGCTTAAGGGATACACTCACATGCTACATGCATGCTACATGCATGGTACACGCATTACAACAGATGCAAGCCGTCGCACAGGAAAAGCACAGGGGGCATTTCCGGAGCAAAAGCAATGCCCCAAGCCATACTAATGTGGCAGAAGTCACCGCTTACTACACTCATCTCTTTAAGCGTGTCTCCACTTCAAAGGGACGATGGCAGAGACCACCCGTCAGAGCAGTCACTGTGCTTGGGTAGCATCACTGAAAAACGAATTGTAAGAAAGAAAGTTGGGGTCTGCTGCCCCAGCGGCTAGCGCCGATGAAGGAGAGGAAGAAGACAGGAGACGAAGCTGACGAAGCTCGGGTGCGCGCTTGCGAACGCCGGCCTGCTGAGCAGCCCTGCTGGGACAAGGACTGTGCCCGACCACACGAACTGTGCTAGTTTCCACATTACAGAATCAATATGATTGAATGCACCTGCACATTTTTCGCCATGGCCAATTTAATGAAAAGCATTGCTGCGTATGGTTTTGTAGTCTATTGTGTAGCCGACATCTTTGAAATTTATGCTTCAGTTGCTTCTGGTGTGCTTGGCAATGAAGCTTCACAACATGCTTGTCAATGAAGCAAGATTTTATTAAAAAGCTCTGCATTGAAGCAGCCCCATGCATCTAAAACGGGCTTGAAAAAATCTTACCTCACTCATTCCTAGCAAAGGCTCGTGCAGCATGGGCTGCTCGTGTTCTTGCAGCATCCTGATGTGCATGGCTTATGTCTGGTAGGCATTGAGATGGCACAACTGTTTTCTTCAGCGTCTTCCGAACCACTGGCCACGCATTTGGGTCTGAAGAGTACGTTATGACTTGCTCCGGAAATTTCGACCACCTGGGGTTCTTTAACGTGCACTGACGTCGTTTTCTGTGCGATGTCAGTGCACATTAAAAAACCCCAGGTGCTTTAAACTTCCGGAGCTCTTCACTACTGCGTTCCTCACAGCCTGAGTCGCTTCGGAATATTAAACGCTACAAAGCAACCAACTCCTCAGCTAAATCCTGCTAAGGTGTCTGTCTTTGGCAACGGTTTCAAAATGCGGCACTACTCAAGCAGCAACGCTACCAGTCGCTTAGCTCTGCACAAGCTCTAAATTTCGCGAACTAGTACATCCCTCTACTGGGACTGTTACAGCAATTACTAACAACAGATGTGTGACCACGAGACCTTAAACTATTGTTTATCTGCTGCGAGATATTTATTTCATTACGGACACTCCGCGCAAGCAATTGCTGCAAAAAACTATGGCAGAATGCACATAAGACACTGCGCGAAATTGTATCGCGGTTGTCTATGCGCAAATTAGTACCGGTTCATTATGAAACAACAGCGCGGAGAAGACGTGCACAACAATGAAGAGCCGCCGCGGTGGCTCAGTGGCTATAGTGCTCGGCTGCTGACCCAAAAGACGTGGGTTCGATCCCGGCCGCGGCGGCTAGAATTTATTTGGAGGAGAAATTCTAGAGGCCCGTGTACTGTGCGATGTCAGTGCACGTTAAAGAACCCCAGGTGGTCGAAATTTCCGGAGCCCTTCACTACGGCGTCTCTCATAGACTTAGTCGCTTTGGGACGTTAAACCCCACAAAACCAAACCAAACAAAACCAAACAACAATGAAGACGACAAAACGAGCGCTGACTCTCAACTAACTTTGACTTGAAATGCAATTTATACGCATGAGCCCATAGAAAAAACTGCATGTAAGGAAAATGAAGAAATAGTATAGTCACAGATAACAAACAACATAAAATCCACTGAGCCCTCAGCTTGTGTTCACGAAAGCGAGCTCTTTATCTCTAGGAACTATTGCGGCCTTGGTGATGCACTTTTCCCGTTTTTTTTGCGTTATCTTAACTTCCTGCTTGACCTTATTCCTGTGTTTACACAATGCTATTGCTGTGTTGAAAAAGGGAGAGCACCCGCTGCACGTGAGACAGTGGTTGACAATGTGGGAATCGGCGTCGTTGTTTTCGACAGTTTTGTTGCGTTCCCGAAGGCGCGTGTTCAGACATCGTCCAGTCTGCTTCACGTAAATGGCTCCGCATGATAAACTGATCTGATACACTACGCCTTCATTGCACGAAATGAACTGCTTCTCATGGCGTATGGTACAACCCTTGCATGCACCTCGGTTCGGTGCTTCCATCTTATGATGCACCTTTGGACATATGCGGGCCAGTTTCAAGGGAGTGGGCAAAAAGACATAATCTAGCAGAACTTTTTGCTGGGCTAGTTGGTCCATTCTGACATTGGTGAAAACAGCGCGAAAGAAGAAGCCCGAAGGCGAAACGAGGAAGTGACAGGAAAGAGCGCTGACTGACAACTGAATTTATTGAGCGAAACTCACGCAATATATAGGAAGGCAGTGGCAAAGATAGTCAGATGCAGTCAACGTCACATGGTGCAAAGAGCCATGGCTCTTTGCACCATGTGACGTTGACTGCATCTGACTATCTTTGCCACTGCCTTCCTATATATTGCGTGAGTTTCGCTCAATAAATTCAGTTGTCAGTCAGTGCTCTTTCCTGTCACTTCCTCGTTTCGCCTTCGGGCTTCTTCTTTCGCGCTGTTTTCACCAATGCCAAAAAGACATAAACTTGATACAGCTTCGCCCCATTCTGCAATCCATACGTGAGCCGGTGTACACAGGGAATGACCGCGAATTTATTACTTTCTTCCTTGTTGCGGTGTTGGGTAGTGTGGGAAAACGTGCTACTTATTCCATCAATACTTTGATTTGAGCTAGTTGGTTGTAGCATGACATGTTTACGCAAAAAGCGTACTGAAGCTAAAAGACGGAGACAACAAACACACGTGTGGTTATTAAGTGGTTTTTTCCGTGAATAAACTTAGTTGGAAGTTGGCGCATTCCTGTCTCGTGTGTGTGTTGTCTCCGTCTTTTAGCAAGAGTACGCTTTTTGCGTAAACATGTCGTGCTACCTATTCATTTGGCTAGCTCACCCGAGATGCGCGCCAATAGATGTTGCGGGTAGCTAACTTTCGTTAATCTTGTCACCTAGGCTTCGATGCTAATGTTCATCAGATGGAAACACGATTTCTTCAAGGCATTCTGGGGGCATGACTTGGCTATGCAATTTTTAACTATCTTGGAGTGCGCTGAGTTGAAACTGAGGAACGGTTTAATTGACCTTGTGTTATAGTGCCAGCAGACATGGTTTTCTTCCACTTTCATTCTTACGTCTAAATATTGCAGGAAATCTTCTTTGGTGGTCTGGAATGTTAATTTCAGCCCTGAACCGCATTCCTTACCTAATTTCAGGATGTTAATCATCACGGAATCGAAACTGTAACGCTGTGCAAAATCCAGGTAATCGTCAACATATCTGGATGTTTTATTGTGTAGCGTGACTACTGCAAGTTCCAGGGATCTATCTACATAGCTCAGAAAACAGAAAACTCAGTATTGGTGTCACACATGAGCCAATGTAAACTCCTGCTTTCCGGGTATATAACTTGCCTTCCCAGCCAACATGAGTGGAAAGTAGATCAACAAGGAGCAGCTCGAGAAAACCGTTTAAGGAGATCCCACATCTACCTGTGAAAGCATACGCGCCCCTGTCCTCCGTGATACAGTTGCGTACACACTGTAAAGACTGTTCTGGGCAGTGAATAATATAGGCCTTCCATGTCTATGCTGAAAACATTGCATGTGGTTGGGTTTGTATATTTTAAAAATTTTACAATGGCTTCCGAATTCAGTATGACTATAGGGTAATCGATGCGAATACTTTAAAGGTATTGGTGTACGAACATGGAGACGTTGTGTTGCCATGCGCCTTTTCCTCAGACAACAGCTCGGAACGGCACATGCTCCTTATGAGTTTTGGCGACGAAGAAAATTTGGTGGCGCTGTTAACTTGTGCCCGCAACTTTTCTAGATTCAAGTTTGCTAGGAGAGCAAGAGCTTGCTTTTTGACCGTGGTCTCCCTGACGGAAACTTCTTTGAAACTCTTGACTACTGCCTCTCTTGCTTTACTTCTGAACAGGTCCTCAGGAAATACTACGGAATGGCCTTCTTTGTCGAAAAGTATACCACTCTTAAGTTTTGTGAACATATCAAATCCGAAACGGTACTTACTGGATTTCGCTATTTGGGACGTCGAAGACCGGCCACACACTAGCTCAATCAAAAAAAGAAATGGCAGTGGTTTAGCTTTGGTTAAACCGAGCAAATTGCGTTAGCAATGGTGCGAGCGTTCCGGCGATTCTTCGGCGCGTTACTTTCACCTGGTAGCATTGCGGCGTTCTTGAATAGTTAGGTGTTCAGATTCATCGGTGACCGATGACGTGCAAACAATCTGCGAGGTAGAACGTTGTCGCCGAGCTGCATCCTTAGCACGACGCTTCCCAGCCAACCAAGTAATGTTCAGGGGATATCCATATAATATAATTTATAAAATATCAGATGTCCATATAATATTCTCAAAAGTTCATATTATGTCCATAGAATATCCATATGAGCTTCATTTTGATAACAGTGGATGTTTATATAATGTCCATATTTTGGCCACATATGGTCACTCTGAGATATTTAAAGGACGCTGAATAGATATTCAGCCAATATTTTTGTGGGTTGTGGAGGGAAGTGCCGGGTGCTCTACGCTGAATGTAATGATGCTGTGTCAATATAATAAAGCACTGGGCAAGACCACCATTATTCTTATGTATCTTTATTACCTAGTCAGGTACCCCACCACTGTGACAAAGCCAAGTCGCAGGCACAATCCAAGCAAAATGAGGAATGGCGGACGACTACTCTGGAGAGGTCCCCACTTGATTTCGAGTGGCCTGTGAATATAATAGAGCACAATACATAGTATTAAATAGTAGTCAAGTAACTAAAAAATGCACTTTGTGGAGAAAAACGTGCATGCTAAAGCAGTTTCTGCTTGGAAAAAATTAGCTCCACAATGACACTACAGGCGAATATAAATGCAACTAGGAATCAAAACCTTCAATGACATGCTATTTGTACTAAATCACAAAACTTTTCAGAAAGTGACTGCATTTAGGCGCCATTTATCGTATGCTGTGCGATGTCAGTGCACGTTAAAGAACCCCAGGTGGTGGAAATTTCCAGAGCCCTTCGCTACAGCGTCCCTCATAGCCCGAGTGGCTTTGGGACGTTAAACCCCATAAAACAAACTTCGATTCAAAACAGTCCTTATCATTCCAGCGGAGAGAAAACACAAATGGCGAACGTTTTCTAGGTATGGAAACTGCTAAAAAATTGGAAACAAAATTTTTAAAATCCAGATCTATGAAATTGTCACCCTAGGCATCTTCGAATCATTTTGAAGACAGATGTGATGTAAGGGTGCATGGGCTCTAACCAGTCAGTGGTTAGGGCACTCGACTACTGAGCCAGGCAACCCAAGGTTTGATCCCGGCTGTGGAGGCTGTGCCTGTGTGCATGCAAGGTGCCTGTGTAGCCTCCTTGCGTGCTACACAGGCACGCAAGATGCCTGTGTAGCAATGTCAGTGCATGATAAAAAGAACCCAGAGTGGTCGAAATTATCCACAGCACTCCACACAGCGTCCCTCATAGCCAGTCGCTTTTTGTGTTAAATCCCATGAACCAAATGAAACCGAATTCTGAGAAAAACAAATGACATCAGTTATAGGGCCAAAATCTATCACCAAAACATTGGAGGTCACAGTGCCAAGCTTACGATTTTGTGAAATATATTTGCTCTTTCAGCAAATATATTTTGCTTTTTCAGCGTTCTATCTGCTCAATTAATTAGCCTTAAATGAAACAATCTAAGCGACGCAGACTACGCTCCAAGCTTTGTGAATTTGCAGTGCACCTAATTGTGTACCAGGGGACTAAAAACGTTAGGCTACATGAGGCAGCAAACCAAAAAACTAATAGTGTGCACACAAATGCTCACAAAAATCAAAAGTATCTTTCTCCATAAAAGTGGATAACACGAGATGTGGAATGTAACCTTTGGGTATGTCAGGTCTATGCAGACAAGCACACTTTTGGTCATCACTGTACACACAAAAACAGTCTCAAGCTCACAAAAGGTATAAGGGAATCAACTTGCCTCAGCTTTCTTTGCGTGCCTTTCCTGCAGCTGCTTCCGCCTGCAGGACGCATGCTGCAGCCATTTTTTTACCACTCCTTCTATCTCGGCCAGTGTTGTTGAGAACATCTTGTTGGATCGAACAGCATCTATGCAGAATGATAGGACACATTCAGTATGAAAGCACACATGGAAAAAAGAGCCGTGAATGGTCGATATTGTAATAAGTCTGGTTGGTAGATCATAAACGGGGAATGCAGCATGAGGAAACACGGATGGGAACATAATTGGAATGGGCTGGCTCGTACTTTTCATTGCCATTGTGAAATTGTTTTCTAAATGCATCAGCATGCAATTAGATTTTGATATTACTTAAGCAATACTAGTTGGACTTCCATAAATTTTTGCTATAAGTTGTATAATGCATGCTAAAGTACTTATATGCAGAAAGTCAAGGCAACTATATTTAAAAATAACAAGAACAGGGTGCCTGGTTATGAAAAATGCTCATAAATTTGTAACAAAAAGTAAAGCTCCACATTCAAGAGAAAGCGTTACACAGCGTTACTGAATTCAGTCTGAAGTGATGCAGTGTCAGAACCATCAGTTATTAAGCATGACACAATCAGCAGCAAAAAACAAGCAGAAACAACACTAAATGAACTGCTAACACAGGTCAGAAAGAGTTAACATGCTAAAGCACATCCTTGAGGCATGCCTGAAAGGATTGGAACACCATAAGATTCGGTTGCATTAACAGTCAAATGATGTGCAGTTAGAAAGAAAGTCAGCGACCCTGTAGAAAACCAAATAGTCATTGTTGAGGTGCCTCAATCTTATTGCAGAAACCTGGAGTTTAACATAGAAACATGCCTTGAAGACGTCTAAAATCAAAGCTCTTTCCAGACCCAGAAGCTATAAATGTATGTTAATCACTACCGAACATTATAAATTGTGCTTCATGAAAGCATTTGCGGAACCAAAGTTGGGACGTATGAGAAAACAGGTTTAACTCAAGTGAGTTAATTAGGCCAGTGAAACATGATTGCTTGAATTTTTATGCATTATGTTAAGACGAAAGATGTGGCAGTAGTTGGCAATTAGCCTGTCTTTAATGAAGAACTAGAACATATTTGGTGAAAGCTATTTGCTTTCCATAGGTCTTGACTAATAACCTAAGAATGAAGCACGAAAAACAGTTTCAGACCAGCTCTTTGTCTTGATGGAGCAAATGCAGCTAGTGAGTGACAACATACAGACAGCCTCTTTTCTGAGCATGCTCTCCAAAATACCTGAAAATGAACAGGAGAGAAGAACGGTCACACCCAGTTGCATTACAGGTTTACAATTTGCAACTCTCATTTTATATAATGTAACCCCGTACTGGGGCACACGAACAGTAGCAAGAATTTTCACAGCACTACTTGCATTGACACACTGCAATAAAAAGAAATTTTCAGCAAAAGTTATAGAAACCACAAGCTGAAAGACAAAAACAGTCAAGAACCAAATATCATGAAGTGAGCAACAACTGAAATAGGAGAAAATTACAAGTAAGAAAGAACCCACAAAGGTTTTTTAAAAGCACAAAGATGAAAAAGCAATGTCAGACGGCAAAAGGCAAATTTAAACAGAAGAGCTTGACTAAAAACAAAGCCCAGTTAGTTTTGAAGAGAAGAGCAGCAACGAAAGGGGACCTGTTAGCAAATTTTACACCAACACAAGATCTGCCAAAACTGTCTTCTTGAGCCGCCGGAGACTGTAGTGAGGGTCATAGCATGCCAGGCGGCCGCCACAGGCATTCTCGCGCCACTACTGTACCGTGTCTCCGCTTCGGGGACAAATCCAGTTAACTAAACGCCACGCATTTTTAAGCTATCTATGCACTCCACGAACTGATAAACCGGCTGGTGAAATCGCCAGCACGAAAACTGCACAATGCCACAAACGAACACTAACACTTGTTTGAGAGAAAAGTGTGCAAAAACTCACCATTATTGCCGTCCTTCACGTAGTCCCCCAGTACACTGCACAATGCTGGCACAGGACAGTATACGACGCGCACAAGCTTGCCGCCACAACGAAGAAAATGTGAACACGCGAAAAAATAAAATGTGCAAAGGAACGCTGAAAGGAACCAAGAAAACATCGCTTCGCGGCCGCCGCGGCTAATGATGATGCCCATGGCCGTTAGGCTGCCTAATGTCAATAGAGTTCTAGTTGCGGTTCTGGTTTGAAATTCGCGGCGTTTGTGGCTTTCAGTCTAACTTGAGAAGTTTCTTCAAATAATCGTACTGCACATGCATTTGCTTGCATAAAATAAAATCAAAGCATGCAATTGCTGACTGCTTAAATAATTCATTCCTGAAAACTTCAGATTGCGAAAGCAAGAAAAATTAAACTCTAAAGGCAACCTAATTTTAATGTGTTTTCTGGTAAGCTGTTTGCACATTTCCAAATCTTCCACTGTGCTGAAAGAAAGACATGTATGAATGTCATCTGAATATCCACTAACTGATATCTGAATCCGATAGTCCTCTCAACATGCAGAGGATATTGATACATAGACATTGGACGTTAGGACCATAAGTGGACATCCTCTGCATATTCATGGTTTGCTGGGTTTGGAAGACGTTTTTCACGCTGTTCTAGCGTCTCTTGTGCACGTTGTGGCTTTCTCGCTTTTCCTGTCACTGCCACTTCTCCCTAGAGGACTGCATAGCAAAGTATTCAGGCCAAGGCAAGCGCACATTTATACGAGGTGTGTTAGAAAAGTATCCGACTTTATTATTTTTTTGCGAGTGCCTGATGAATATGAAACAAGCGCGTTTGCATAAGCCGACTTTGAACCTTCGTGCGCATGCCCGAATTTCTTCCCGCCTGCCGAAAGCGTCAGTCGCTGGGACGCGGCGTTTGAGTGAGCCAGTGCGCAGTGCTCACGTCGGTTTTTTATTGCAAGGGAAATGGCGGAGCGACAGGAGCAGCGCTGCTGCATCAAATTTTGCCAGAAACTGGGCGACAACCAAGTGCAAACCATTCGGAATATTCAGACGGTTTTCGATGATGGTGCTATGAGCAGCACACAGATTAAGCTGTGGTACAACCGGTTCAAAGACGGCCGCACATCGGTGGAGAGCGAGCCACGCTCCGGTCGGCCATCAACATGCCGAAACGACCAGGTCATTGCCAAAGTGAACGTTGTGGTGATGCGGGACTGTCGTTTGACTATCCGAGAAATTGTGGAAGAGATAGACATCAGAAATATTTCTGCACATTCCATTATCACCGAAGATTTGGCCATGGAGAGAGTTGCGGCGAAATTCTTGCCGAAGCTGCTCACGATGGAGCAAAAGCAGCTTTGTGTTGAAGTTTCACCGGACATGCTGGATTCCACAAACAGTGACCCCGACTTCATCAGCACCATAATCACGGGTGACGAGTCTTGGGTGTGCGGGTAGGATCCGGAAACCAAATCCCAGTCGTCACATTGGAAGCATTCCACGTCACCAAGACCAAAGGAGGCCTGCCAAATGCGCAGCAATGTCAAAGTGATGCTGACGGCTTTCTTTGACTCCCGCTGTGTGGCACACCACGAGTACGCACCCCACAGGGTCAAACAATCACCAAAGAGCACTACAGGGATGCCCTCCGTCGCCTACGTGATGCTGTGCGGCGCAAGAGACCGGAGCTGACGTCAACAGGAAATTGGCGCATGCATCACGACAATGCTCCTGCACATTGCTCGCACTTGATTCAGCCTTTCCTGGAGAAAAATTACACTCCTGTAGTTCAACAGACACCTTACTTTCATGATATGGCGCTGTGCGACTTCTGGCTGTTTCCCGAAATCAAGAGGCCATCGAAAGGAGCGCGATTTCACACAAGAGAGGACATTATGGCTGCAACGAGAGCGGAGCTAAACTCCATTCCGAAAAGGGCACACTACTTTGAAGGTGATTAGGTTTCCAACGTTCCAGTTATGCCAGTTTTTTTTCTTCGGCCAAAGGTCGGATACTTTTCTAACAGACCTCGTAGACGCTTTAGAGCGCGGGAGAATGGGCGCCGCCATATTTGGTCACGTGACCATTCCGCCACACTGCCAAGAAGTCCACAGAACGACGTCGCCCGCTCGGCTGTACGCCTTGCTCGTCGGTAACTTGTTTTTTTAGGAAAGGAAATCATCTGTCTCGCTTATCTCGGTGGACACCTGAACCTCACCGTAACGGGAAGGGAGGAAGATGGGAGTGAACGAAGACATCGTATTCACTAGACGCGCCTTTGTTCATTCCAAACCATCGAGCTGGCATGGCGGAGTGGTTAGCGTGCTCGTCTCGCACTCCGAAGACCCTGGTTCGATTCCCCAACTCGACGAATTTCCTGTCCGGTATTATTTATTCATGTGGTCTGAGTAGAAGTTCGGCTAATTGCTTAACCGATATCAATGCCATGGATGCAGTGCGCGCCAATGCTGCTAACGCTGGCTTCGACGGCCAGAAGTGGCGGACGTCCTAGTGGCGCCATCTGTCGCAGACAGAGCAATGTTTAGAAGAACTTGTTGTTGGTCTAGTTGATAGTTATTCATAACTAAATTCAAAGCCGCCAAACCATACGCACACACACACACAGGAGAAGAAAGAAAGACGAGACAGAGCAAACTTTGGCGCCGCTGCTGCGCGGATGGATGGATGGATAGGAGCGCACCCTTTGAAACGGGGTGGTGCAATTGCCACCATGCCCAGCTTTTCTTTCTTTACTATTTCTTTTATTACTGTGTTGGCAATTCTCATTAAGATTCGCCATCATCTTTACCTACGGTTTCCTGCAATTCTAACCTTATGCCACATCTCTGCTTTTCAGCCACCAATCTTCCAATCGCTTTTTGCTAACTTCCACTGCAGATCTATTTACATGACCATTGTTATCTTTAAACCCTAGGGCCTCAGGAAGAGTGACTGTGCCTGCATCGACATCGGGATGGATACCATCACATCTGATTATGAGGTGTTCGATTGTTTCCAGAGATCTACCACACACTGCACATGTGTCATCTTCTTCGTTAAATTTCTTTTTGTAGCTGTGCGTTCTAAGACAGCCTGACAGCTTCAAAAAGTAGGGCACTACCTCTTGAGTTATAATAGAAAAATTCTTTCGTGATTTGCCTTTTCCAGTATTGATATAGTTCTACACTATGTTTCTTTTCCATTGAATTCATCCAATTTTTAACTTCCACGTTTTTAACCTGTCGTTTAATGCTCTTTCTTTCTCCGTCCTCATGACCGGCATACTTACTGGTTAGTTTTCTAGTTCTTTTCCGCCACTGTGAGTCAACGCTCTTTCTGTATAAATATTTAAATACCTTAGCTGTCCACCTGTTATCGTCCAATTTCCTCAGGCGTTCTTCATATAGTATCTTACTCTTAGCTTCCCGTGCTTCGAACGATGCCCAGCCCATATCCCCTTGTACTGCCTCGTCTGTGGTTTTGCCGTGGGCACCTAGTGCTAACCTTCCAACAGCTCTCTGATTTACGTCTAATATGGACTGAACTTCTGTCCTTAAGCACAGAACCGCGTTCCCGAAAGTAAGTCCCGGCACCATTATTCCTTTCCAAATTACTCTTAGTACTTCATATTTGTTGTACCCCCATAATGCCTTATGTTTCATTATACCGGCGTCTCTTCGTCCTTTTGCCCTAAGAGCCTGTTCGTGCTTTTCCGTGCATACCTGCCCTTCATTTAGCCATATCCCGAGGTATTTGTATTCGGCCACTTTGGGTATCTCGTTGCCTTGTATTGTAAGCACCTGATCAGTTGTATCGTTAAAATTCATCACACCTGATTTAGTTGCGCTAAGACTGAATCCTAGAGCGTCTCCTTCGTCTCCACAGCAATTAACCAAAGTTTATAAATCTTCCTGGCTATCTGCTAACAGTACAATATCGTCCGCATATATTAAACCCGGGAGTCGCTGCTAAACTACATTTCCGCCTAATCTGTACGACAGATTATAACCTAGATTACTTTCTTTTAGCCTTATTTGCATATTTATCACGTAGAGTATGGACAGCAGCGGTGATAGAGGACAACCTTGCCGCAATCCTTTGTGCACCCCCGCATTTGTGGTACTTTCTTTCCCTTCCCATGTAATTTCAACTTTATTATCTCGGTAGATTTCCTGTAAAAAATCAATTACCTCATGACCGATACCTAAATCTTTCAATATGCTCCACAGGAGTTCCCTGTTCATGTTATCGTATGCACCGCTTATGTCCAGAAAGGCTAAACACAGAGGTCTGTTTTCCGCCTTAGCTATTTCTTTGTATTGGATAAGCACGAACAGGCTATCATCTAAGCGCCTACCCCTTCTGAACCCATTCTGAAGTTCTCCGAGTATCCGATTACCTTCTACCCATGACTGCATTTTTAATTTCACAGCTTGCATTGCCAGCCTGTACATAACAGATGTTATCGTAATCGGACGGAAGGATTTAATGTTCATCTTATCTCCTTTCCCTTTATAAATCAATTTCATTTTACTCTGTCTCCAGCTGTGCGGAATTTGCTGATTTGTTATGACATTCTCCAAAGCGTTTATCAGCGCTTCCTTGCTTCTTGGGCCAAGTTCACTAATCGGCTTAATTGGAATTTCGTCTATCCCTGCGGATGTGGTTCTAGGAATATTCGCTTCCGCCTTTTCCCAGTTAAGACTAGTCAGTTGTAAGCTGTTCTCTATTGTGCTGTCCTGTGTTGCCGCCGCACTTGGGTAGATTACCCCATTGTCGTTACTGAAAGACGCAGCTATAAATGACGTAATGTAGTTCACAGCATCGTCTCCCTGTAAACATTTTCTCGCAGCATCTATAATCTGTTCCTGCGTTCTTTGATTTGTTTTTCCCAACCAGCTTATATGGTTCCAGAATTTTCTTGGCCCCCCTTTATTTGCCTCGTGAACTTCAGCCAGCCATTTATCAGAGGACTGCTTCATTTTAGCCTGGACTAGGACCTAAACTTGCGGTTTCTTTTGTCGATAAGATTCCCATTTTTCGCCTATTTCCTCTTTTGATAACTGCGCCCTCTTTACTTCTCTGCGTTCCCTGAAGCCACCCGTCGTTGTTCGATGGCCTCCTTAATTTCCATATTCCACCATTTTCGTGGCTTCCTTCCTCTCCAGTGGTTTACTCCTTTCACTTGTTTCATTTTTGTAGCGGTGAGCAGTTCTAACTGATTATAATCCCACTTTTCCATGGGGCGTTTCTCGATTACTTCTTCTATATCGGCTGATATTAGCGCCATTTGTTCATCGTTTAATTTTGCGTTGTCTTTTTGACTTGGCTGCATTTCTCTTTTGACTAGGGCTCCCAACTGTAGACTAATACGTTTAAGATCACTTCCTAGGCTGTACTTCCCCTCTTTGTCTATTTCCATTATTGCTAGCTTGCTATAGATGCCCTGCGACATTAGACAGTACTCAATGGTTGTTTGCCTGTAACGGGATTGCCACGTGATTTGTCCCTCACATTTAGTTTCTCTATTGACAATAACTAGCTTGTGCCGCTCACACAAAACTAGCATTAACTTCCCGTTACAATCTGTGTATCCATCCAGATCCTCGATGTGGCCGTTCATGTCTCCAAGCAAATAATATCGACACCGTCTCCAACCTGCTTCATATCGTTATTGAGGCACTTAAATAGCTCCTTGTTTTCTTGCCTGCATCTGTCCCCGGTCCCTAAATAAACTACCCCTAGCCATTTCCTTTTGCCAGCAATCGTACCTGATACCCAGACATGTTCTTTGCAAGTTGATTTTATTCTTTGCCAAATTGTTCCTTGATGTATCAGCATACCTACTCCTCCTCCCTTCTTCTCCGTTGTTGCTCTGTTGAACCCTTCCCAGGCATAGCATCGGCTAAAGGTGGATCTTTTAGACCCCTCAGATGTGTCTCGCATATAGCGTACACACCTACTGCTTCGTCCTTTAATTGCTATTCTATTTCTAGCCATTTCGCTCTCTTTCTACCCCCTTGCATGTTTATGTATCTGATCCTGGCGTTAAATTTCTTTTTCGTAGTTTTCTTTCTGGGCCTCCTAGTGACCATTTTGTTGGGCTCAGCCGCCATTGTTACATTTACTGCATCGCTACCTATCCCTACGCCCTGAGCCGCCGTGGACCCCCTAAAAAAGCTACCGCTCGGCCTCCTAGGCGCCAGCCTATCTCTTCTCCTGCCCTTCCACTGAAACGGATGCCATCTCGTCCAAAGTCTCTGCCCAAACCTGCTCTGTGCACTTCCTTGTTTATGTCTACCACCTCAAAGCCATTCTCGAGACTTAACTGCTTTATTTCTCGATTAAGATTCACAACGTCTTTAGCAACCTCTACATTCCTTCCTTGTACCTCCGGCACTGTACACACCACGATCTGCGCTTGCTGTGAAATCGCCCTTATAGCGCCACTCCCTCAGCTAAGCTTTTCCCTACGTGTGCGGCGTTACCATTCAGGACATCATTTAGCCTCGCCGCTACCACTACCAAGTTACGCCTTGTAACCTTCTCGGAAAGTTCACTTTTTGTCGCTCTCAGAACATCGTCCATTCTGCTTCCTGGAAACACCCCGACTGCTACCCGCCTATCACCCTTCACACGGTCCAGAATAGCTCTTTTGCAGCGCCTCATGTTTGAGTCACCAGCGATAAGCACTAGCGTACTCTGCTCCTCCCTCCTATTTTCTGCATCTTGCTTCCTCTTATCAGCGACTGTGACCTCATTTCCTGGAATTAGCTCGTCCCCTTCTCAGTATCGCCTCTCGACTTCCCAGCTGCCACTTGTGCGTAGCTGTTCCTGCCTGAACATGTCTGACCTACTGGCTTATCGCTGTCCATGCCAGTGCAAGCCCCATTCACGTGGCTGGCGCTGGAATGCCCGCCATTGTGGCTTCCAATGGCGGTGTCAGCCGTTTTTAACTCCAATTGACAAAGCTGTTCTTGAAGCCTGCTCTTCTCTGCCCTCTCTATCTGTAACTCTGTTTCTAGAGCATCCATCCTTCGCACTAGTTTGCTGTCCGCCTGTTCAGCCCTGTCCAGGCGTGCACCTAATACGTAGAATTTGCACACAAAATCTGCGCCTTCGGCCTCCTCCATCGAATCGAACCGCATTTCTTTTAAATTCACCGACGCCTCAGACTCCATACATCGAACCTTCAGTAGCTTAACCATCTTAGCAAAACTCAATTATTGCTTCCACCAAATGCTAAGATATATACAGGCTCGACACAAAAAAACACTTGAAAACACGTGGACAAATAAAATAAAATTCTGTCTACTGCAAATGCCGATCGATGACTTAGAAAAAAATAGCTATCTCTCTAAAAGTTAACGCACAAAAAAGCACTGAAAAAAACTACCGGCCAAATAGTCCCGGCCGAATATAGGTCAGTGACCTAAATTCTATTTTTTAACCTGCATATCCCCTAAAAGACTAAAGCACTAGACACACTTTTAAAACTATTAAAGGAAAGTACTCATCTATTTTACGCAGTGGCTCTCGCAGTCGGTCCGGTCCCGGTCTCCACGCGTGATCCGAGGATTGATTGATTGATAACAACTTTTATTTCCACCGATGTAGGAGGCCCCCTACTCCCCGTTTCTGGCACGCAGGCCTAGGGGACGGGGGACGGGACTTCCGCGACTAAAGACTGGCGAAGATACATTGTCTCTTCGCGGCTTCAGCCGAGGAGCACCTAAACCTACGTCTACTACGTCCGCACAGCACGCGACGCGCCGACGGCGCTGCCATCTGGCGGAGCGCGGCTGAAGCAACGCTCTTCATGGTCGTCCGTCCCTACCGACTGGGGCTACGCGACGAGGCGAAACTTACAGTAGTATCGCTAACGCAATAAAAGGAGATCTGCACAACAAAAAAAGAGACCTGGCATTAGCTTGCGTGGTAAAACGGGTGGGTGCGAGTTCAAGCATCGACCAAAGTTCATTTTATTCAGTGTTGGAGTTTTTTATAAGTTTCCACTGTCTTGCGGTGCCGTTTATATGGGCCAGGCAGGACGATGCGTTAATAAAACATTGTGGGTTTTTTTGCGCAAAAGACACGACACAGAAGAAACGAGGTAGACAGGACAAGCGCTTACTAACAACTCAGGTGTTTATTGACATAACATTTGCTTAAATACAGCAGCTGCTCTTATCAAACACGAAAAGGGAAAGAAAAGACTTCGCATACATATATATCAGATCAGCACCGATCCCACCATCGCACGAGTGAATGCATGTTTCGAGCTCTAATTCTGCGCAAGATAACTGATTTCTTTTTTTGAGAGCAAAATTGAAGGATTACTGACACACGAGTTACCCGATTTTCCTATCTCATTGGCCTCAATTATCTCTCTTCCAAGTTGTGTCTTGCACCGGCGCAGTACTGAAGTTTTTTCGAGCGCGGGAGTGCAGTTGCGGCAATTTCGAATATGGTCAATCATTTTGCTACCTGATTTGTTCTTGACATCTCTTGCATGCTCCCTCAGCCTTTCATTAAGGCACCTGCCAGTTTGGCCAATGTACTGCTTACCACAGGCAAGTGGTATCGAGTACACAACGCTCTTTTTACAGGCCACGAATCGCTGCTGGTGCCGCTTCGAACAAGCGACGGCCGCATCCTCCGCATTCACTCTCCTGCAAATCCTGGAGAGTTTTTCAGGAGCGTTAAAAACCACTCTAACACCAGTCCTAGCACCGATCTTCTTAATATTATGCGAGATTCCGTGAATGTACGGAATAACCGCCACTTTCTTCCGGTCAATTTGATCGGGTATGCTGGCTGCTTTCTTCAGCAGGTTCTCGGCAGTAGATGCCAGCAAGGCCGTCTGGCAGCCTGCGCTCGAAAGGCGCTGTAACTGGATGTCAAAGCTGCGTCCTACCAAATGCAGGCAGGACTTGCTCAGAGCGTTGGAAACGCACGATTTCACAATGCCTCGTTTCACGGCTTTGGAGTGTGCCGAGCTGAAGGGAAGCAGGGGCTTGTTGCCTCTGGGCTCAAAGGCCCAACATACGTGTTTACTTGAAAAATGAAGCCCTATATCTAAAAACCTGATGAAATTGTCTTCCGGTAACTCGTGCGTCAATTCTAATGGTGCTAGGCACTCTGAAAACGTCGTTAGATGCTTATGTACACTAGCCGAAAAAGAATCTTTGTCACAATCTACGAACACAATGAAATCATCAACAAATCTAAAAACCTTTAAAACGTTAGTGTCGCGAAGGCAGTCATGCAGCATCTTATCACGTGTCGCTAAAAAGATGTCACTAAGACATGGTGCTAGGCACGATCCAATGCATACTCCTTGTTTTTGAATGAATGTCATATCTTTCCACTGCGCATACGTGGAAGTCAGGTACATTGTTAACAGTTCGATGAAGTTGTCAACCGATAAGCCAGCATTATTTTGGAAGGCTGTTGCACCATGGCTGTCAATACAATCGCGGACATTTTTTAAGAGACAATCGTGAGGTATGGAATAATACAAGTCCTTTATATCTACTGACAGGGCTGACATGCGTTTGCTGTTATTTGATTTTAAAAACTCAATTATTTCGTCCGAATTTTTTACCCTAAAGGGATCGTTAATTTCTAAAACACTCAACTTCTCTTGCAAGAACCTGGCAACGGCTTGCTGCCAGGACCCCTTTTCGGAAACAATCACTCGGAAAGGGCATGCATCCTTGTGTGTCTTGCCACTGAAGAACATGTTTAAAGATAACTTCTCAGCTTTCTCTACAGAGTGCACTAGCCCATCCAGCTTTAACGTCTCGATAAACTTCATTGCTTTTGTCTTAACTTTCGCGAGTGAAAGCTTTTTACACTCTTTGAAATTTGTAGCGATCGCTTCTGAAGCCTTCTGAAGATACATCGTTTTTTCCAGGACACCGTGTCCGTGTCCGGCAGCGCGCTTCCTGTGAAAAATCAGCTCCGTCGGGGAAGAATACTTAGCTAAACCCGAGCGCGTTGTAAAAAAAAAATGAATTTGGGAGCAAAAGAGAGAAAGATTAAAAAATATTACCACAAATATTTTTAAAATATATAAAAAATATATTTAGAGAAAATTAAGAGTTGAAATTATTGTTAAAATGGGGTGCTAAACAAATATTACATGGCCACAGTAGTTAGAAAAAGCTTGACGCAGTGGATGTGGTTTCGAGACCTGCATGCATGTGCAGGTGAAATCATTCTGAGATTACCGTGTTAACTTGATGCTAGTGTACGAGGGTGGAAGCACGGTGGAGTTAATTCGTTGTTCAGTTTAACGTGGTCGCAGTACGGAAACGACATCACGAAAGGGAGAACAGGAAGCACACAGCACTATCAAGTGATGGGTTTATTCAAGGAAAGGTAATAAATGTAGAAAACAAAGCCTGAGATCTCATGAAAAAAGATAGAACGTGTGACTGAAAACCAATTTGTGGAGGAGAAGGTTTAGCTGACTTTCTGCTGCAGCAAGTTGCGCAGTAAAAGCGGTAAGAAAGGTGATAATAAAATGCATGAGCTTAAATAACTTATATTCTTGCACGTTTTTGCAAGCAGAATCCAAGACACTGCATAAAAAATCGCAAACTAGAGCGCACGAGTATGACACCTAAAGCGGACGAACGCTGGAACGTGCGATGATACCACAGACGACATGTTATCTTACGTGCTTTATATTTCCTTGGACAAAGGTAACTAGCGTCATCTGGCGACCGCCTCATGAAGACCCTCGTGTGACTCAAAGGTGCTATATGAAACTTGAAATTTTGAGAAGAATAAAGAGTCCCGAGAGGTTCTTCCAGAACACGGTGATTATCATTGCTGAATACTCCTGCTCGATGCAAAATCAGGGCTATAAAAGCTTCTTGCGGTCACACGCAACTCTTTCCGAGGGCCAGAAAACAGTGCCTGTAAAATTTTTTATTCGCCGGAAAGAGCTTGGTGCTAAGAGGTCCGTTAAATGGCCGAGAGTACAAGGCCCTCGACGACTTTATCAGCCCACTCCACTGCCAAAACTTGCGTTCTGGGGTCAGACCTAGCCAGCACGGTCTCCAGCTGCTCAAGAGAAGGAGCGTTAACTATGTCACCCAGCCGGAGGTGGCTTATTTTGCAATCACATACGATATGGTCACAGTTCGTTCATTGGCCATAGCGTTTACAGTTTGGTTTGTATATATCGGGATAAATATGCGCGAGGAGTGGTGTGGTGCGTATCGATCTTGTCTGTAGACGACGCCACGTAACCTCTACTTCTTTAGTCAGGTTTTTGTCCGGAGGGAGGATGATAGTTCTCCGCTGTAGCTTAAAATGAATGGTGAGATCATGATATTTCATCATGGAGTCCTTCGCGAACTTCAGGGAGCCAGACTCACCTGCTGCCCTGTTGACGAAACCTCGGGCTTTATTGTGGGTTGCCTCATTTCCCGGATTCCCCAAATGGGCTTGGGCCCAATCAGCTCGGAATAATTTGGTGCGAATTGGAGGCTTTTTTGCCTGCAACTGGCACCACAACGCTAGTGGAACTGATATCCTCATTCAGAGATCTAACCCAGTCGCTAAGGTTAGTGATCTTTTTTGGAGCTGTTTTGTTGCGAAGTTCCCTGCACTTGTCCCAGTCCGTGGTTAGTATTTCTTTAGCTTCATTTTCGAGTTTTGGATGAACTGATCACTACCAAGATTCTGTCCGCTGTTGACCCACTTTGCGTCCTTGACGTTTTTAGAGAGGAATAAGTCTGGAGATGTGTCTACACATACACTGTTACCCATGCGTGTGCGGTCGTTCGGGTTGCTTGGCGTTGTGAGCCATAGTGATTGAGTGGTTTGACAGAACAGGTTCCTTTTCGCAGTTGCTTTGGTTTATACATATGCTGAATGCTGAGAGTTGAAGTCTCCCGCAATTATTAGTCAAGCTCTAGCAGCCAGCTTTATTTTCTGTACCTAAAGTGTGGGAGTTTGTTGCTGGGTGGGTTGTATACATTAAGGACAAAGAAGTTTGTGTCTTCTTTTTGCCTTGGTACTATCTCAAGGACGGTGCAATCTTCTTCTGATTCGTTTATAAAATGTTGAATCGCGGTGATGTTTCCATGCACGATCTCGAGCGTGGCTGTGAAGGAGCCGGAACCGTTACTAGTGTCATAATGTGGTGGCAGATATGCTTTATAGCCTGAAAGTGTAGCCCTGCCGCTAGCTCCTTGCAATGCAATCACGTCTGGGGATGTAACAGATGGCATTTGTTGGATAAGGAGCTACAAGTGGCCCCGGTTATGGCGGAAGTCCATTGCCAAATTTCCATTGTCAAAAGTCCATTTCCAAAAGCATCCGGGCACCGTACGTGATTTAACGAGACTCTCTAAGTCCTCCACAGGACCTGCATACAAGCGTCGGTAGCTCTACAAACGAGTTACAAAAAAATAACTGCTTCCAATGTCTTCTCAATGTTCATCGAGATATCACTCGAGCTGAGCATTTCATAATGCGCGAATTATAATTTTCGATTTCTAATAACGCGTGCAAAAATCACATACACGCCACGATACACTTCGTTATCATACGGTATCTGTTAGGGGCTTTGAGAGAGGGCCGCTTAGAGCAAGAGGGGAGCTCCAGGGGGAGAAGGGCTTGGGCGGAAAAACTGCTTCCGCGCCGTTCCCAAGGATGGCGCTTCGGTCCCACACTCACGCATGTAAAAGACCGGCCGGGGCCTTCAGCTCATGACGTTTCCCCCTTTGGCAGGCAGATGTATACACGCTCGCGGAGTATTCGAACGCGCTCCATATACATTCTTGTCAAGCCTGAGTCTAGTCGTGTCCGCGTACGCTTCTGCATCGTCCTAAATTTCAATGCGCCACCGTCACAGCTGCTTAAGGCGAGCAATGTAGCCTGGTGTGGTCTGGTGTGTTGAACACTAGACCCATTTCAAGATTTTGACTACTACCATCTACAACCAATGTGTTATGCCCGTAAACATTTCATGCTTACTCTACTCTCGGTTGCGGGAGGGGCAGAGATTTTTTGTTTTAGCGGCTGTCGCTACGTCCACGGCTCGAGCTTTTCTTCTCCTTCCCTTCAGGTCTCCCTAGTGGCGAGTAGGAGCTGGCGTTGTTCCCGCTCTCGTTGCCTCCTTTTTTAGCAGCACTCTGTTCTCTCTTCCTGGGTCTAGAGTGGTGTCGGTCTAGTGGTGGGTGGTTGTGGCCTTGCTTGTGTGGCTGGTTGCCATGAGGTGTTACTTGTTTGTTCTTGTTGATAAGCCGGAATTTGTAGTTGCGGCTACAATGGTTTTGGCCCCTTTTGCAGAAGATGTGGACGGGTTGGCAGGCTGGCCGTTCTCCCTCAGTCGGTCGGAGTTGAGTGATTTCCTCCGCAGCGGTGGCAGAGGTGCGTTTTGGGTTTGCAGCAGACATCGGCACGGTGTCCTGCTCTGCTGCAGTTGAAGCAAACTTCATGTTGCTCCCTGAAGGGGTTGACCATAAAGACCCCACATAGATTACTTAGCTGGGTACCTTCTTACTGAAAAAAAAACGTGATCTGTATCGTTCTGGATTGTCCAATCCTTCAGGCATCCCCAGTTTCTATTCCTTGGTCTCTGCTTCGAACCCTTCGCGGACCACATTGGGCGATTCTCCCACTTAGACGTTGTAAATTACCCCTTTGACCGAGTCTTCGGGCGCCGCCACGTACGACGTCAAGTTGTAGGTTTGACCTTGGAGGTTGAACTTTCTTTTATCTTGGCATATGCAGTCGCCCGTTCAGGGTCGAGCGTACATAACGTGAGGGTGTTGTTGACCGAATTCACTCGAATTATGTCGCCATTTTTCAACGTCTCATACGGTAGCATGGCCACTTCACAGGCTAAGAAGAGAAGTAGTCTGGGCGCATAGTCCCTCAGATTCCAGCCTAGCGGTCGGTAGACGATTTTGTAATCATCGGACGGTAAGCGCGAAAGAAGTCCTCTCTTGCGAATGACAAGTAACTTTTTCCAGTTTTTTCTCGCTGGAAAATTCTAGAAAACTCCACGGTAGAGAATATAACGGGGATGTACAGAACATTTGACATTCGCGCAATTAATTCGAATTTTCATCACCACGCACGTGTGGTGGGAGTCTTCCAAAGTAGAAATGTTTGCACAGATTTTCATGTGCTTCAGATTCATTAAAGGTAACATATCTGCAAGCTTAGTTCAAATTCGGATTTACATTTCCCTGCCACAACGCAGCAAGGCCTCCTTGATTATTTTCGCGTCTGCGCCTAGCTATCTAGTAGCCCGTCGTTAACATCAGGGACTAATTTGCTTGACCATGTGCCAAACCGGAAAATCTTTGTCAATCAGCTAAAGTAGCATAACCTTTCCGCTCTTTTTGAGCAAGAGAACTTGACTTAAAGAAAATGAGACATGCTTGATAAAGCATATGGATCTTAATTTTAACATACACAATATGCCACCTCGAACTATTGGTATTAGCACCACTATGTTGTTTTTCCCTGGCAGGCGCGGTACTTTTTCCGACTGTGTGCACAATTCTTCGCGCTTCCTGCGCAAACAATTAGCGTTCCGAAGGCGCCAGCGTCAGTGCTGCAGCCCCTGGGGAAATTACCTCAGGCACCAGTACACGCGTTCGCGGTCAGGAACGCAAGGGCTTCTATAGATCCCATAATCCAAGCTCGCAGTGTAGCGCTCCTTACCAAGCCAAAAAGAGAAAAGAACGCAAAAAATTACAGCAGAAGACGCATAGCATCGACATCATTAGGATCGCATGCTCTGACGTAGCTTTTATACTGACGCAGCACCAGGGGACAAATGATCTTTATTTAATCAAACTTTTTGCCCTGCAACTGCCGGCATGGAATGATTATGCTGGCATATCAGGCCGCACGTAGTAACCGATAGCCACGAGAGAAAGAAGGCCAACTGGGCCTGCATAGCGAAATAGAAGGGGTTCAGTGCCAGGCTGCAAGTACTGTCCCCGTGTCTACTGAAGGGGAACTTGCTTTCCTAGGTTCCTAAATACTTAAATGAGGATGATGCTGCTGTCGAGCCGAAAGGTGGTGTGCACTCGGGTTGTTACGGGCCGCGTGTATCCTGCAGGAGCGCGCAAACAAGATGCCAAGAAAGCACCTCGTCAAACACGCAGGCATGGTTGAAATCAGCTGCCGGTGGTGTCGAAGGATTGCAAATCAGGCCGCGCGAAGTGGTCGATAGCCATGTTTGGCACAATGGAAGCCGGGCCTGGATAGCGAAAAGGAAGCGGTTCAAAGCCAGGCTGTAACTGCTATCGCCGCGTTTACTCAAGCAGAAGTTGCTTTGCTGGCTTCTTAAATACTTATTTGAGGATGATGTTCCTGTCGAGCCGAAAAGTGGTGTGCAGGCGAGTTGTGCCGGACCCGGCGCGTCCTACAAGGGCGCTTATGCAACATGCTAAGACAGCACCTCGTCAAACGCGCAGACATGGTAGAAATTAGCTGTCGGTGGTGTCGAAGGATGGCATATCAGGCCGCGCGAAGTGGTCGATAGCCACGGCAGAAAGAATGCGAGCCGGGCCTGCATAGCAGAAGAGAAGTTTATGGTTTATGGAGTTTAACGTCCCAAAGCGACTCAGGCCATGAGGGACGCCGTAGTGAAGGGCTCCGGAAATTTCGACCCCCCTGGAGTTCTTTAACGTGCAATGACATCGCACAGTGCATGGGCCTCTAGAATTTCGCCTCCATCGAAATTCGGCTACCGCGGCTGGGATCGAACCCGCGTCTTTCAGGTCAGCAGCCGAGCGCCGTAACCACTTTGCCACCGCGGCGGGGCGAAAGGGAAGTATTCAGTGCCAGGCTGCAAGTACTATCGCCGTGTGCACTGAAGCTGAAGCTGCTTTTGTTGGTTTCTTCAATAATCGGATAAGGATGGTGTTGCTCTCGATCCGGAGGGTGTTTTGCAGGAGAGTAGCACCGGGTCGAGTGCAACCGCAAGGGCATGTAAGCAACATGCTAAGAAAGCAACTCGTCAAACGCAAAGGCATGGTAGAAATCAGCTGTCGGTGGTGTCTAATGATGGCAAGGAGGTCGCATCAAGGCCCCATAACCACTTCAGGAAGGAGGGCAAAAAGTTGGGCAAGTTGGTAAACATTCATGATGGGTTTCAAAGCGCGACAAGACGGAGACGAAAGGAAAAGAACACACACGACAAGCGCTTACTAGCAACAAAAAACGTTTATTGCAACGCTGGAAATAAATAGGGGTCACAGAAAACATGTGGGGTGTCATGTGGGGCAGTGTATACCGACCAAACTGGTCGATGCATTAACACGCGCCTCGCAGAACATCGCAGGGCTTTAGGAAGTGGCACAAGTACGCACCTGGCAAGTCATGTGCGTAAGCACGGGGAACAAGATACAGGGTCTGTTCTGAAAGTAGTAGGACTGATTTTTTTTAAACAAAATTTATTCATGAGAGCAGTACAAACGATTAGAATTTTTCAAAGTAGCACCCTTCCCCACCTACACGTGCTGCTAATGAGTTTTCCAGTTTTCGTACGCCTCCAGGAACGCCTGGACCGGAATGCTGTTTAGTTCCCTCGTCACGGCCTGTCGAACCGCCTCCACCGATCCGTGATGTTTCCCCTTGCGCGTCAATTTTATTGTCGGGAATACAAAATGTCTGGCGGGGCCAAGTCGGGGCTCTAGGGGGGCTGAGACAGCGTTGCAGCCTTGTGCTGGGCAAAAAATCGGGGTCCTCATTCACATGATGAAGAAGATCCTGGCAGATCGCTTTCCGGTAGGCCTTCTGCTCCTCTGACAACACTCCCGGCACCAATTTCGCGCACACTTTCCTCATGGCTAAGTTTTCTGCCACGATCTCAAAACCTTGGATTTGAGGAACGCTCAAGTCAATCAATCACTCAATCAATCAATCAATCAATCAATCAATCAATCAATCAATCAATCAATCAATCAATCAATCAATCGATCGATCAATCAATCAATCGATCAGGTTTATTTTCACATCAAGGATGTGTGGAGCGGGGACAAAAAGCCTATAGAGGCTTGATGGAGGTCCCCGCCCCCTACAGCAACTACATTGTGGACAAAAATCCACAATCACACAACCGTACATTATATTGTCACGGCTAGACAGTCGAGACGACCAGGACACGTTTCACTGTGAAGCGCCAGGCAACAGCGGACTCCCGAGGGCACCACACAGAAGAGATGACGAAGAAGAAGCACTGGCCGCCACCGTGGCTAAGGCTAGCCATAATAGCGGTTAAGGGAGTTCGGCCGGGAGACGGCGCCACGAGAGTGCCCAGGAATGTGGCATTGCTCCCCCCCCTCTGGAAAGCGCCGCCCTCGGCGAGGTAGGTCGTGTGGGCCGACGGCCGCTTCCCCGGGCACGGGACTTTGGCAGACGAGCACCTGCTGTTCATGGGTGCCCGTGCAGAGGCGCAGTAGTCCTCGTGCATGTAGCAGTTATTGTCGACGGGCGCGGAACCCACTGTGTCGGCCGTCTTGATCTCGTATGTGAGGAGAGAGAGACAGCTCTGAGTCGTCTGGACATTTGCTACTTCCAGTTGGAGCAGCACGCGGTCGTTGAGCGTTCCCGAAACCGAGGCGTCGGTACTCTGTCCGACGGAGTATTCAAGTGGCAGCGTGTTGTGGTTGGACAGCAGGACGAGTGTGGGATTGCATGAGGCGGTTCTGGCCGACCACCATCTCGACGGGCGCGCACGCTGATCTCCTTAGTGTTCGGCGCCCGCAGGTAGAGACGAGTGAGCTGCTAGCGGGTGTAGTAAGGCTTCATTCGTGCGACATGCACAACTTCGGACGTTGGTCGTCTAGAGGAACGAACAGTTCCTTGAGGGAGAACTTCATAGTTTACCTCGCCGAGTTGGCGTATAACTTTATAGGGGCCAAAGTACAGCCGAAGCAGCTTTTCAGAGCGCCCTCGTTGGCGGATTGGGCTCCTCACCCAAACGTTTTCTCCGGGCTGGTAAGTGACATCCCTGTGGCGATGGTTGTAACGGTGAGCGTCCTTTGCTTGTTGATGCCGGATATGTTGCCGAGCAAGTTGGCGGGCGGCCTCAGCTTCGTGAACAAAGCGGTCGGCCCCCACGACAGTGGAGTTTACACTACCAGGAAGAAGCATTGCGTCGAGCATGTATAGTCGTGGCTTCACGGCCATGGACTAAGCGAAACGGTGTGAAGTGAGTCGTCTCTTGTAGCGCAGTGTTATATGCGAAAGTTACGTAAGGAAGTACTGCATCCCAGTTGCGATGGTCTTCGTCGATAATATGTTATGCCTGTGACATATTTAAAACAAAAGCACATTGCATCGAAAATAAACACGTTCAGGGCATCAAAAAACACATAACCATCAAACATATCACGTAAAGAGGGAACGCATAACAGCAGGCTGAGTTTGTACACTAAAAAAAGAAACTATATGCTGTTACTCTTCAATAATTACAGTTTTTCACAAATTGTTTAAATTGGACGGGATATTATAGGACAGCATTTGTCTGCCGTAGTTAGTTGGCGTTCGCGGTAAACAGCAGTTGTCTCCGATGCGCGTATTGTAGGGGCGTTCTCTGCATGTTAGTCTAGACAAATCAGCGAGGAATGCATTTCCTTGATTAATATTTGATGTGTACATTTTGCGCAGCAGGACAGAGTACAATTGCACAATAGGTGCAATGTGTAATGCCTCAAAGACAGGTTTGGTGTGTGCATCATGTGGAATGTTCTTAATTGCACGAACTGCTTTCTTCTGTAGTACATGGAGTTTTATAATATTGGAGACAGTGGTTGTACCCCAGACTAAGAAACAATAAGTTATAACACTGGTGAACAAAGATTCGTACAAAAGTTTTTTTATGCATTGTGGAAAGTAGTACCGAAACTTGGACAGGATACCTACTACTCTTGAAATTTTGGCAGCTGTATTATCAACATGAACATCCCAAGATAAGTTCTCGTGGAATGTGACACCAAGGCTTTTAACGGAAGAGGAGACGTGTATTTTTGATGAACCGATTGATAACGTTAACTCAGAAACAGACTCATTACGGGGTCTAAAAAGCACAGCTTTTGTTTTGCTTATATTGATATTCAGCGAATTGGAAAGTGACCAGTGGTGTAGCGAACGTAGGCACCGCGTAGCATTTACTTCCGGACTCGATACACATGGTGCCCTGAAAAATAGGCTGGTGTCATCAGCGTAGATAACAAAAGTTGTGTTAGGGTCAATGTTTACAATATCATTAATGTAGAGATTAAAAAGTAGCGGTCCGAGTATGCTACCCTGGGGTACGCCGGCAGCAATATGCTTGGGGTCAGATAGTGTGTTATCAATCACAACCTGCTGAAAACGGGCCTCTACATATGATTTAATGATACTATAAAAACAACCTCGGAAGCCATATCTGTCTAGTTTTAGTAATAAGGTTTCTATAATCTATAATCTATAAAAATGCCTAGTGTTAGTTCTTTGTGTTCGAAAGATTCTAAAATGAGCTCCTTCTGTGTAAGAAGAGCGGTCTCAGAGGAGTGTAATTTCCTAAATCCATTCTGACTGGGTGTGATCAACTTATGCTTTTCGCAAAAACCTAGAATCCTGCTATGTAACAGCTTTTCTAAACATTTGGAAAATAAAGGGAGTATAGAGATCGGACGGCCGGTAATTGGATAAATTGTTAGTATCCCCTGCTTTATGAATTACGATGACCCTCGCAGTTTGTATCCTACTAGGAAAGAGCGAAAGAGCAGTTAAAGACATGGTCTAAGATAGGACAAAGGACATCAATTACATGTTTGAACGGTTGGATCTGGAACCCATCCACGTCCTTCGACTTGCTATTTTTGAGGCTATTAAAGCATCGCATAATCTCGTTTTGGTCTGTTGGAGCCAGGAAAGCGGTAAACGAGTTTAATTGACCAAGATATCTCATGCAAGTAGGGTCATGAATAGTGTGCGCAACAGACACAAAGAAATCGTTAAAAGAATCAGCCAGCTTTTTTCCTGATAACGTCTCATCATCTATCATGACTTCCAGTTCATTAATGCTCTTGGATGGGCTAATAATGGTATTAAGTTGTTTCCATACTTTATCACTTCGCTTCAGAACATCCTTGTTGAATAGACTATGGAAGTACTCTTTCTTTGCTTGACGCAGAAATGATGTCACCTTGTTTCTGTACGCCTTAAATATAAGAAAGTCATCAGTGCTTCTATTCTTAATGAAACAATTATAACGGTAGTTTTTGTGTTTTATCATCTTTAAACATTCTTTGTTTATCCATGGCTTACGAGCACTCTTTGGTTTTCTGGTGCTTCGATATGGGAAGCATTCAATATATACCGGTTTTATGATGCTTATAAATATATCATATGCTTTGTCAGGATCTGTAACCTCATATATTGGACTCCAGTCTATTTGCTCAAGTCTAGACCGAAAGTGTGTCAGGGTATCCTTATTCACTAACTGTCGCTGTTGCTGAGTAGTTTTATTGGACTTTGTTATACGACTATCTATGAAGTAAAAAATTGGTAGGTGATCACTAATCTGGCCAGAGATAACGCCAGACACGATTGACTTGTCATGCAAATTTGTAATGAAAGCATCTATTGAAGTTGCGGTCGATGTGGACAGGCGCGTTGGATCAATGATGGCATCATTGATCCAACGCGCAATCATCAGCAATCATTCTGATACTCATCCTACAATCACTGTTCGGTAAATGTTTCACTCGCTACACATTTTCGTTGGTGTTGCTGGTCGAAGGGCGTCCGGAGCGGTCGTCGTCTTCCACTCTTTCCTTACCTTCTCGAAGCAGCTTGCGCCACTCGAAAAACACCTCGTCTACCCAAGGCAGCGTCACCGAGGCCTCCTTAATCATGTCGTGAGTCTCTTTGCCCGCTTTACCAATATTTAATCAAAATTTGATCGCGTATCGCTGATCCGGTAAACGCTCTATGATTCTGCGTGACGAGACGTTTCGACGGTGGTTCACAGTACAAGTGACCTGCTCTCTTCAACGCCGAGAGCCGACTGGCGATTTTTCCCAGCATTCCCAATATCCCCCTCCAACGATCCTGCACGCGCAGACCGCCGCTCGTCCGCCCGTTCGCCCAGGAAAAAACCAGTCCTGCTACTTTCAGAACAGACCCTGTAAGTCCTGCCAAGCCCATTTGGATCTAACGACAGTGATCTTTTCGCATCACGGCCAGAAGACTAGGGAAATCATCGAAGCCTATCATATTGCTAACACAAAGGGCTCTGTCAGTTAGCCTTCAATTTTGCTGTCGGAGAAGGAACGAGCGTTTTTAGATAGTAACGGCTAATCTCTTTTTCTCTCTTGTTATTTTATGGTTCTTCATGTTTTCTGTGGCCCCTATTTATTCCCAGCGTTGCAATGAACGTTTTTTGTTGCTAGTAAGCGCTTGTCGTGTGTGTTCTTTTCCTTTCGTCTCCGTCTTGACGCGCTTTGAAACCTATCATGACTGCAGGAAGAACGCAAGCCGGCATTTGATTGAAAAAGGGATGTGGTTCAGTGCCAGGTTGCAAGTTCGTCGTGTTCGGTGAAGATAAACATGATTTGCCGGTTTCTTAAATACTTGGATAAGGATAATGTTGCTGTCGATCAGAAAGGTGGTTTGCAGGCGAGCTGTACCCGACCCGGTGCATCCTGCAAGAGCGCGTAAACAACATCCTAAGAACGCACCTTGTCAAACGCACAGGCATAGTAGAAATCCAGAAGAGCAAGTTGCTGGGCTAGTTAATACTGTTGCATCTTGGTGGAGCAGCGCAAAGGACGTACACAGGCGCTGACTATGAACTGAATTTTTATTTCGAAATACAAAGAATATATGGCAATCATGAGGGGGTGGAACATAGATAACAGGGTGCTCAGTCACCGAAATCCAGAAGACAGTCACGTGAGTAGATAAAACATATTGGTAATTGTAGTGGCGGTGAAAGATGATAAGGAGAAGCGGAGGGTGTAAAGGGCCATGGCGCGAAATAACGGATGATGAATTTTTAAAGAGGCAAGAAAAAGGGGGTCTAAAAGCACGAAACAACTAAAAGTGGTAAAGGCCTGCGACGAATAAAAGCTAACCTTATGTCACAATTAAAAGACCAAAAACCCGGAATAAACATTAAAAACAGGATGAGATAAAATCAAACATCGCAAACAGTCACAGCGCATGCCCTGCTGTTCTAAGAAAATCCAATTCTTTCTGTGTTAAACTAATGGATGCTGTACTGCCACAGTGGTCTTTCGCACGACGGATGTTGCAAGCGTCAATTATTTCTCTCGTCCTTTCCCAATGATTGCACATTGGTCAAATATTGAGGCGCAAATTTTGCTTTCACATTTTTTACAGTGCTTGGCCAGATTTCCAGTCAGACTTCAAGAACATAATAACAATGTAGGTAACATAGCCATGACTGGAAAAATATTTGACCAATGTGCAAACTTTGGGAAAGGACGAGAGAAATAATTGAGGCTTGCAACATCCGTCGTGCGAAAGACCACTGCGTCAGTACAGCATCTATTGGTTTAACTCAGAAAGAATTGTATTTTCTTAGAACAGCAGGGCATGCGCTGTGACTCTTTGCGATGTTTGATTTTATCCCATCCTGTTTTTAATGTTTAGTCCGGGTTTTTGACCTTTTAATTGTGACTTAAGGTTAGCTTTTATTCGTCGCAGGCCTTTACCACGTTTAGTTGTTTCGTGCTTTTAGCCGCCCTTTTTCTTGCCTCTTTAAATATTCCTCGTCCGTTATTTCGCGCCATGGCCCTTTACACCCTCCGCTTCTCCTTATCGTCTTTCACCGCCACTACAATTACCAATATGTTTTATCTACTGACGTGACTGTCTTCTGGATTCCGGTGACTTAGCAGCCCTTTTATCTATGTTCCACCCCCTTATGATTGCTATATATTCTCTGTATTTCGAAATAAAAATTCACTTGATAGTCAGCGCCTGTGTACGTCCTTCCTTGTTTCTTTTGTCCCGTCCTTTGCGCTCCTCCACCAAGATGGTAGAAATCACCTGCAAGTGGTGTCTAAGGGTGTGCATATCAAACCGAACGAACTGGTTGATAGCTACGGCAGAAACAATGCTGGGCGGCCCTTCATAGCAAAAGGGAAATGGTTCAGTGCCAGGTTTCAAGTACTGTCGCCGTGTCCACTGAAGCGGAACTTGCTTTGCTGGTTTCTTAATACTTGGATAAGCATAATGTTCCTGTCCATCGGAAATGTGGTTTGCAGGCCAGTTGTACCGGACACGGCGCATCCTGCAAGGGCGCGTAAACTGCATCCTAAGAAAGCACCTCGTCAAACGCGCATGCATGGTAGAAATCCACTGTCGGTTGTGTCTAAGGATGCGCATATCAATCCAAGCGAAGTGGCCCCTGGCTACAGCAGAAAGAATTCAAGGCGGGCCTCCAAAGCAAAAGGGAAATGGTTCAGTGCCACGTTTCAAGTACTGTCGCTGTGTTCTCCGAAGCGGAAACTGCTTTGCTGGTTTCTTAAATACTTGGAAAAGGCTGATGTTGCTGTCGATCCGAAAGGTGGTTTGAAGGCGAGTTGTACCGAACGCGGCGCATCCTGTAAGGGCACGTAAACATGATTCGAAGAAAGCTCCTCGTCAAACGCGCAGGCCTGGTAGAAATCAGCTGTCGGTGGTGACGAAGGATGGCACCTCAGACCACACGAAATAACCGAGAGACACGGCTGAAAGAATGAAAGCCGGGCATGCATATCGAAAGAGATGTGGTTCAGTGCCAGGGTGCAGGTTCTGTCGCCGTGTCCACTGAAGCGGAACTTCCTTTTTTGGCTTCTAAAATATTGGATAAGGATGATGTTGCTGTCGACCCAAAAGGTGCTTTACAGAAGAGCTGTAGCGGACTAGGCGATCCGGCAAGGGCGCTTAAACAAGATGCAAAGAAATCATCTCCTCAGACGCGCAGGCGTGGTAGAAATCCGCTGTCGGTGGTGTCTAAGCAAGGCATATGTGGCTGCACGAGGTGAGCGTTAGCCACGGCAGGAAGAATGCAAGCCAGGCCTGCATAGCAAAAGGGAAGGGGTTCAGTGCGAGGCTGCAAGTGCTGTGGAGGTGTCCACTGAGACGGAACTTGCTTAGCTGGTTTCGTAAATACTTGGATAAGGATGATGTTGCTGCCGATCCGAAAGGTGGTTTGCAGTGGAATTATTGCGGGCTGGGTGCATCCTTCTAGGGCGCGTAAACAAGATGCGAAGAGAGCATCTCCTCAGACGCGCAAGCGTGATAGAAATCAACTGACCGTGGTGTCGAAGGATGGAATATCAGGCAGCACGAAGGGCGGATAACCACAGCAGAAGGAATGAAATCGTGCCGGCATAGCAAAAGGGAAATTGTGAAGTGCCCGCTGCAAGTACTGTCGCCGTGTCCACTGAAGCGGGATTTGCTTTGCTGGTTTCTTAACCCATTAGGGCCCAAGAAAAATCTAGCAGAGGGATTTTCTTCATTTTTAGCACATAATACTCGCATATAAAGAAAAAGAGATTTCTGAAATTTCGTCACGATTGCTTTATTCCTTCCAGAGGTTACACAGGTGTACTTTTTATAGTACACTGGGTCTTCCCCATAGCACATGTGGCTACTTCACTGCATTCCCATTGGTGGCGTGAATTTTGTTATTATGTCTGCGATTTTTACGCAGGGTGATATAACACTTCTTGCAGGCCCTCATGAATATTTTCTGGCTATACTGGCACCGTAGTTATCCTACTTTGCACGGAAAGCTTTCTCCTTTTCAAAGAAGCATCAGATACGATTGAGCCAGAGTGTCTGCGAACCGCTGGTTACTGCATGTCAAGGTGTAGATAATAATGAGTAACGTTCTTACCAAAGCAAAAATAGTCAGCAGGCTCGTCTCTAGCAATTTGGTAGATTGTTCAGGCTTTCACAATTGCAAAGTTGAGCTTTGGTGTCAACAACCACTATCACTTTTTGTCCCTGATGCTGATATACTGGCAGTAGACGGTTTGATGCGAAAGGTCAACACCTGCCATACCACTGTTGTAAAAGGAAAGGAGTTCTGGCTTTAAAAAAATCTGTTTTTCTTGTGCTGTAGGCAACTACCACTCTACAAAACACGTAGGCTCACTGCTGTTATAAATGCAAGCCATAGTTACTATACTGTTGATCGTAGACTTCAATAAAGGCATGTAACCCATACTACTGAAGCAAGAATCGATGTTTCATGGCTGCTTCTATTTCAACGCTTTCTTTGGCCCGAGTGGACACTTCCTAAACCTGTTTTGGCGAACGGTTCCTCTAGCCCTAAATTCCTTCCAGTGGAGCGTTACAAGAATGTCTTGAGAGGTAAAAAAAATAAAAAAAAAGATGAAATGGTCACTAAGGGTTTAAATCACCTCAGGTGACGACAGGACAACACGCGCTTCCAAAAGTTTCATTTCTGAACTCAAGTACTTTGCGTAGACGGTGTGAATGGCATAACAGTAACTGTCTGCTCGGCAGAACCTTCAGTTCTTATAACCAAACTTTATTACAACCAATTAAAATCATACCATCATCAAACTCAAGACCGCTAGCTGCAAGTACAGCAGCCTCCGAGGCCTTGCTGAGCAAAGTGATTTTTTCCGAAAAATTGGAAGTAACTATAAGATCTATGAACTGGAATAAATAGGCGCCGTTCTGCACACAGGAAGACCCAGTGTACTATAGAAAGTACAGCAGTATATAAATCATCACAGAGCAAAAAATGCCAAAGGTGCGGGACATTCAAAGCATCCGTTGTTTACTTTCGTCTTTCGTGCTGCTCTATACTTGAAACTAGCGTAATATGTACATGAATGCGGCCGTGAGAAAATTATAAGCAAGCAACTACCGGTGTACTTCGTGGGAAACAAACATCCTGAAGTTCCACCACGGAAAGCTAACATACTGAGCAGAGGAAGTGCGCCAAATTAGTTAAGGGTGGTTGGCCAATCCCCTGTTGACAAAAGCATGCCCTACTTGAAAAGAAAATTGCAGTCTTTGGTGGTGAAATTATAAAAAAATTAAGTGTACTTTTAAAAGTACGCTGGGCGCTAATGGGTTAAATACTTAGATAAGGATGATGTTGCTCTCGATCCGAAAGGTGGCGTGCACTCGAGTTATATCGGACCGGGCGCATCCTGCAACAGCGTTTAAATAAGGTGGGAAGAAAGCACCTCTTCAGACGCGCAGGCGTGGTAGAAATCCGCTGTCGGTGGTATCGAAGGCTGACATATTAGGTCGCTCGAATGGCCGATAGCCACGGCCGAAACAATGCAAGCCAGGCCTGCATTTCAAAACGGAAGTGGTTCAGTGAGAGGCTGCAAGTACTGTCGCCGTGTCCATTGAAGGGGAACTTGCTTTGCTGGTTTCGTAAATACTTGGATAAGAATGATGTTGCTGCCGATCCGAAATGTGGTTTGCAGGCGAGATCTACCGGATCAAGCGCATTCTGCGACGGCACGTAAAACATATACTAAGAAAATACCGCGTCTAACGCGCACACATGATAGAAATCAGCTGTCTGTGGTGTCGAAGGATGGCATATCATGCCGCATGAAGTGGCCGATAGCCACAGAAGAGAAAATGCAAGCCTGGCCTACAAAGCAAAAGGGAAGCGGTTCAGTGCCAGGCTGCAAGTAGTGTACCCGTTTTCACTGAAGCGGACTTGCTTTGCTTGTTTCTTAAATGCTTGGATAAGGATGACGTGGCCATCGGTCCGAAAGTTGGTTTGCAGGCGAGTTGTACCGCACCCGCCGCCTCGTGCAAGTGCGCGTAAACAACATGCTAAGAAAGCACTTCGTCAAACGTGCAGGCATGGTCGAAATCAGCTTTCGGTGGTGCCGACGAATGGCATATCAGGCCCCACGAAGTGGTCAATAGGCAAGGCAGAAAGAATGCAAGGCAGGCTGCAAGTACTGTCGCCGTGTCCACTGAGGCTGAAGTTGCTTTGCTGGATTCTTGAATACCTAAATGAGCATGACGTCGCTGTTGATCCCAAAGGTGGTTTGCAAGCGAGTTCCACCGGGCCGAGTGCATCCTGCAATGGCGCGTAAACAAGATGCAAAGAAAGCACCTCATAAGACGCGCAGGCATAGTAGAAATCCGCTGTCGCTTGCATCGAAGGATCGTTTATCAGGCCTCACGAAGTTGCCGATAGCCACGGTAGAAAGAATGCAAGCCAAGCCTGCGTAGCAAAAGGCAAGGGGTTCAGTTCTAGGCTGCAAGTACTATCCTCGTGTTCACTAAAGTGAAGCACGATAACCGTTTCACGGCTTACGTCGCACAGGTCGTGTACAAGTTCCCCCTTACATGCGAGAGATGATACAAGGCCAAACAGGTCGGTACATTAATGACCGGCTGCGTGAGTACCACGCCTCTCTGGGGTCTAATGACGTGCAAAATGGCCTCGTCATTGCAATGAATGTGGGTATGACTACTGTTCAGCATTAACGATTCTTGGTAGAGGCAAGGGTAAACAAGACCGAGAGATCGTGGCGGCATACAATATCAGTTTTTCTGCCCATGATTCCATTTGCGCAACCTCGTGCGCTTACTGGGGAAAGAATTCGCTTTTTTAGGTCGGTCACGGTAGATGTGTTATCTTGTGTGCTTTTTGTGCTGTGATTTGCGATGCTGCTCTTGCGCGTGCTCACCTGGCCTTGCTAGAACTGTCATTTCTAATAAATCTCAGTTTCATAGTCAAGTCGTTTAATCGTGAACACCCCTTCACTCGTCTCTTGTCTTTTGCGACTGGTTTTTTTCGATTTACCATGAACAAGAAGTGGAAGTTTACCGCAGTGCTCATAGCAACGTAGCTGGCGCAGGGGCTGACTGTCAGACATCTGGCATGGAGATCTATTTGGTTCCTCTCCAGCCGCCACGTACTGACTCTTCCGTTTCGATGATTGCCTTGATAAGCAGCCCCGCTAACGAAAACTCGCGAAATTACAACTGCACTATAGTCGGGTACAACTTAAAAAGGCAGCGGTTTTTCCCCGTCAAAGGAACCCCTTCCATCCAATGACGTCCGCCACTTCTCATGACCCTGCTAGGGTGACAATGCAGGGAGCGGTGCCACAATGGGGAGAGGAGTCTATCCCTGACTATGGAGGGAGGGGACTACCTCCTTTCATCTACCATTCCCTGCTTTGTGGCACATGGTCCTAAGAATCGGCAGACGCCATTGGCTGGAGGGCGGTCCTTTGACAGGGGAAAAGCCGCTGCCTTCATTAGTTGTATCCGACTATAGAAGCGCAGCCTCAAGGACCTGCACTAGGAACCAGAAGTTGCTGTTTAGCGAAGTGCCTTTTGCAACGTAGTTAATGCAGGCACATGAGCACACTGCGAGACGACTGGCATGATGATCTCCTTGATACCACGCCTGCCAGAACATACTGACTCGTCCGTTTCGCTAACTGTCGTCATAAGCAGCCCCGTTGGTAAAACCTACAAGAGCACGGCTGGACTTGCAGCGACGCCGCAAGGACCCGCATCATGAAAGCGAAGTTGTTGTTTAGCGAAGCGGCCACTGTCACCTAGTTTATGCAGGCGCATGGGCACGCAGTCAGTCGACCGGCATGAAGACCTCCTTGATTCCGCTCCAGCCATCACGTACTGACTCTTCCGTTTCACTGATCGCCGTGATAAGCAGCTCCGCTAACGAAAACCCGCCAAAATACAACTACGCTAGCAGCGCAGCCTCAAGGACCTGCACCAGGGACGAGAAGTTGCTGTTCAGCAAAGTGCCCATTGCATCAAAGTTGATGCAGGTGCATGAGCAAAGTGTGCGAGGACGGCTATGATGATCTCCTTGATACCGCACCTGCCACACGATATTGACTCTTCTGTTTCGCTAATTGTTGTGACAAGCAGCCACGTTGAAGAAAACCCGACACAGTACCACTGCAGTTACTGCGCAGTCGCAAGGAACTACACCATGAACAACGAATGGCTGTTTAGCGAAGTGCCCACTGCAATTTTGTTGATGCATGAGCGTGGGCCGACTGTGACCCGACAGGAAGGATGAGCTTTTTAATTTCACACCAGCCGCCACGTACTGACTCTTCCGTTTCGCTGACAGCTGTGATAAGCAGGCCCGCTAAAAAGAAGCTGCAAGAGTACAGCTGGACTTACTGTGCAAACTTAAGGACCTCCACCATGAAGCGGAAGAAAGTATTTGGCGATGTGCCCATTGTGATGTTGTTGATCCAGGCACATGGGCAGACTGTGAGACGACAGGCATGAAGATCACCTTGCTTCCACTCCGGCCGCCACATACTGACTCTTTCGTGTCGCTGATTACCAGATTTCTACGACGCTTGCGCGTAAGACGAGATGCTTTCTCTGCATCTTGTTTACGTGCCCGATGCACTCGGTCCGGTGCAACTCGCCTGCAAACCATGTTTTGTTTCTACAGCAACGTCAACCTCATTCAAGTATTTACGAAAACAGGAAAGCAACTCCCGCGTCAGTTAACATGGCGACAGTCCTTGCAACCTGGCACCGAACCACTTCCCTTTTTCCACGCAGGCCCGGCTTGCATTCTTTCTGCCGTGGCTATCGGCCCTTCGTGCGGCCTGATATGCCATCCTTCGACAACACCGACAGCCAATTTCTACTACGCGTGCGCGTCTGTCGAGCTGCTTTCTTCGCATATTGTTTACGCTCCCTTGCAGGATGCGCCCAGTCCTGTATAAGTCGCCTTCAAATAACCTTTTGGATCGACAGCAACATCATCTTTACCCAAGTATTTATGAAACCAGCAAAGCAAGTTCCGTCTCAGTGGACACCTCCACAGTACTTGCAGCCTGGCACTAAACCACTTCCTTTTTCCTATGCAGACCCGGCTTGCATTCATTCTGCCGTGGCTGTCGACCCTTTGTGAGGCCTTATATGCCAGCATTCCTTACCACCGACAGCGGATTTCTAGCACGCTTGCGCGTATGACGAAGTGCTTTCTTTGCATCTTGTTTGCGTGCCCTTACAGGATGCGCCCATCCGGTATAACTCTCCAGCGAACCTCCTTTCGGATCGAGAGCAACATCATCTTTATCCAAGCATTTAAGAAACCAGCAAACCAATTTCCGCTTCAGTGGACACGTCGACAGTACTAGTAGCCCGGCACGGAACCACTTCAGTTTTGCTATAGAGAACCTGCGCTGCCCAGCTCGCACGGCAGTTATTCCACCACGCGCCTAAAAACTGTTGCGGTCAGCCGCTTGGGCCGCTAGAAACGCGAGAGCGCATTCTGAACGATTAGAATCCCGCGTGTGGTTGATAGCACTATTTGCCTCGCTTCTGCAGACATAACCAAGATAACTGACACGCACCACGTGTGGCTTCGACAGAGCGCAGAAGCTCATGCCAGTAAGCTCAGGAAGGTGGCGTGGAAAAACTCTAAGAGCACCCCCAGAACTGCTTGCGCCTCTCGCTATGCTGTGTGTTATGGCGCTGCAATCGGCACGTTAAACTTCAGCTTGGGTGCCCTATGTAGACCCGGCTTGCATTCTTTCTGCCGTGGCTATCGGCCCTTCGTGCTGTCTGATATGCCAGACACGTACAAGCACAAAAAATAACACGGAAAGAGAAAGAGACTTGGACAACACGAGCGCTTCCAATAGAGATATTTACAATTGGGTCACAGGGGAATAGTGGGCAGCCACAGCCCTGGACAATAGCGCCCCTCCGGTAATGGTCCTAAACATGTGCACTGTCGCCTCGCTGTTCCCCTATTCCCCTAAACCGATACAGCCACCCTATTCTAAAACTGTCCAATGACGACGTAGTTATGCAAATGCGATAACTCGGTGAGCGTAATGCTGCTCTTACGAGGTTAACGTACATTTTGAATGACCACTTAACAAACGAGAACGACCTCACATATGCAGTTTTTGTGCCTTGACAGGAAACCTTTCAAAGTAAAGAGCAATCCAGAACTCATTCTGTCCTTTCAGGTCCTTCCAGAAATGCTTGGAGAACGATCAAGCACAGAAACACTTTATCCAAATTGGACAGTCCTTCTGGTAACTCAACAAATAATGACGCTACATTCAGTCTGAACGTACAGTTATGCGTGGCTATCCCGTTCATCAAATCATTTCTCAGTCTGTGTTGCAGATGTCACAGCAGAAGCTGATGCAGACCTGTGAGCAGCGCCACATGATAACTTCGGTGCGGAAAATGCACTAAGTAACGTCCCTTTCACAGGTAACGACCTATGTTCATCAAGCAGAGTAATGCTAGGCACTGATCCCTTAAGAGATTACATGATAATCTGCTCGTTATTGCGTGCAGAAAATGATAGACCACCGAAGGTCAAACTGGCAGCGTCCTGTGAGACGAGGCACAAGTATGTCCAAGCGTCGCTGTGGCCAGCGACACAAAGCACAGCTGTACAGAAATGTGTGCATAAAAGCATGGCATAACGCCCAACTCAAACAAAACCGCAATCTGTGTCAATCGGGATGTGCCTCCATATTCAGCGTACATTTCTGATGCATGCTTTTGTCCAATGATGACGGGGGAGGGGGAAAAGCGCTATAGAGGTTGTCAGTTGTACTAACTATTCCACCTTTCTATATTGTGACCAGTATGTTGTGACCAAGTACCAAACGCCGCTGCACATTTCACAAGACTTTAAGGCATTGAGGATGGTAGCCCCATGTTAGATGCAGCAACTCCAAAGAGCATGCCAACCCAAAGAGAAGCCAGTGAAAATGGGGATGACAGCACAGAAGACGAAGGTGAAGATGAGAACTACGATGACGAGGACTACAGCCCATGTGAAGAATTTGAAGAGAAGTATATGATTTATTAACAGTGCGACAAAAAGCTAGAAGCATGCTTAAAACGCTGTTTGCCCTACTTTTATTGTGATGCTACAAACATTCATTTCATATGTTTTCATACAAGCTAGCATGTATAGGCTGCAAAGTGCGATTGAAAATTTGCCCATTCTCTTCCAGGCAGGGATGTGCTCAAAACTACAGATGTGAACTAGTCAGCAAATTTTTTTTGGTGTGAAAACTTTTCCAGCTGTGTACAGCGTGCCTCGCACCTCGTACAGTCACATTCGAGTGTGAAGGCACACTTTTAGAAATTTATGCGCAGTGTGCATTTGGTCGCGTCGTTTACTGGTGCAATCAGGATGTCATGAAACAGCAGCCGATACTCTGCCTGCAGCTTCGCGCTGCAGTTGTCCTCTCCGGAGAAGCCCAACAGCTGCAATGAGAATGCTGCATTGAATTGTTGTGCCAGTTGTGAGCAACTGCACTTTTATTTTGCAATCCATTCTTCATATCTGTGAACTCCCATTGACAGTGTGAGGAGTCATTGTGAAGGAGTTTGCACCTTTTTTGCATCATCAAGGTCGAATGAGCAAAATTTTTTGTCAGGTTTGGAAAGAAGAGCAAAGAAATCAATTGTAAGAGCTGCAAGGCCAAAAAGTAAAACTTGTTCGAGATGGACGGTCCGATTCACCAGGACATAATGCTAAATGTGGCAGATACGTTGGACGCCACAAAACCTCACATTTTAAAGGCGTGCAGGTGCGTTTCAACAACATTCTGTCAATTTCTATAGCTCACTGATGTTGCCAAATTAATTGTAGCACAATAATTAAATATCATCATTCTTTCTGCAGCACATGCATGATCGTGGGTTTAGCCTTAGATCCCCGGGCTGGTAGATGAAGCATCACCACAGCACTACCATTGTTAGCAATACAAACATTTATTTTCGTGAAAAACAGTTACAGCTGTGATGCGGACGCCTAAATACATGGTTAGAAGAAGAAGAAGACTTTATTTCCACCATGTACAGCACACAGATGGAGGACGACGGAAAAAAAGCCGTCAATACTCGGCTTGACGAGTCCGTCGCCCCACTTAATGAGCAGCGTTTGGTAAACAGGAATGAATTCATACAGTCAAACAAAAGAAAATGAAAACACTTGATCAGTGCTGAACAAAAGTAAAACAGAGTGGTCCGAAAAATGAAATCCCAGGGTAAGCAAAATCAGTAATTCATCCTCAGTAAACACAGATCGAAGCTTAGCAGTGGAGCAAACAAATAAATCAAAGCTAGCAGATAGATAATGGTTTAACAGTGATGGTAAAGAATAACATAGGCGTTCCATGCCAGAGTTGAAGCGGGGTGTAACAATTTTCGAATATTCTCCATGTCTTGTAGCATATTATTGCTCATTCTTTTCTAAATATGCCAGAGTACCAAGGTTAAGTATATTATACCTGACTTCATATTGAAATCTAGTACTCAAATGGTAGAGATATAGTTTATGAGCCATAATAACATGCGCTCTACAAAAAAAACTGCAGTTGTTGCATTATAACCCGCGTTGTACACATGACGTAGGTATCGCTTCTGAATGGCATAAATTTTTTGTAGATTGGTGAATGTAGTTCTACCCCAGAGAATTTGGCAATAGTTGGCATGTGAATAAAAAGGCGAATTATAAACCAATAGTTTAAGTGTTGTAGAAAGAATGTATCTGAGACGACCAATTATTCCAGTTATCCGAGCTAAATTGGCCACTAGTAATTTTACATAAGTTTCCCAGGACATGTGAGCAGTAAATGTCATACCAAGGGTTTTGAAAAGGTCAACAATGGCAACAAGACGAGCGTGAAAAATAATAACGGCATGAGGAAGGAGTGGCTTATTCTCTGCCCGAAAGATAATCGCTTTTGTTTTATTTGCGCTTATCGCCATAGAATTATAGGACGACCATTGTTGTAGTTGAACTGTTGTGCCATTACAATTAGAAATATGTTGATCGATATTATTACCAGAGAAAAATATGCTGGTGCCGTCTGCGTATATGATAAACTTGGCATTCTGGTTATGACTAAGGATGTCATTTATATAAAGATAACATAGCAAGGGCCCCAATATGCTGCCTTGTGGGACACCGCAAGGCAGTGGTAGGACTTGTGATTGAGAGTTATTAATTTGGACTAGTTGTCGCCGGTGAGATAAAAATGACCGCACTAACTGTAACGAACATCCACGTACACCGTAGATATCCAACTTATTCAATAAAACTTCATGATTCACCAAGTCAGAAGCCTTGGAGAAGTCGACAAAGAAGCCAACCACGATTTTCTTGTTCTCAAATTGTGTTAAAATATATATTTTTTTGGTGAAGCAAGGCTAATTCCGTTGACATATTTTCCAAAAACCAAATTGGTATGGTGTTAATACGTTAGAGCTTTCGATGAAATTCAAAACCCTGCAATGAATTATTTTTTCGAAAGCCTTTGAAAAAGTCGGCAAGATAGATACAGGCCTATAATTGCCCAATTCATTTCGATTCCCCTTTGTAAAGAGCACTACTCTTTGTCAACCAGCAACTTTACTGAGAATTTAGATGTATTAAAGATATTCGCAATAACTGGTGCAATTACATCTCCGACATATTTCACTGGTTTTATTTTAATTTCATCGATAACCTTACTGCTGCTGCTGTTTAAATTTCTAATTGTTGAAATCACTTCATGCACTGTGACTGGCTGCAGAAATAAAGTTCTATCATTCCTCCTGTTCATATATTGACATGCGGTGTGAGAACTGCCTGGTGTAGTCATATTTGCAAAAAACAGTGTTGAAAGCATCAGCCAGTTCCGCCCCTTGCAAGTCCTTGCCCTTAATAGTAAATCTAGACGTGCAGCTCCTACTATTACCATGACGTAGTGGCATATTTAATTTGTCCCAAAGCAGTTCACTCCATGTATTTTGGACATCCACAAAAGATGAGAAGTAATCTTCGCGCGCAATGCACAATTTCATGGTTAGTTTGTTTCGATATTGTTTGAAAATCGCCAAGTCATCAAGATTACCAGTGTGAAGAAGTTGTCTGTACAGCCTATCTTCTGTTCTCATTTGTTGATAGAGCTCGTATGTTACCCCTGGTTTCCGAATTTTCATATTTCTTTGGCGCTTTTTTACAGGAAAGTGAACTTGGTGAAAAACCATTGAAGATATCTAAAAATGCATTATAAGCACTTTCATCATCAACATAACTCAGAACCTTGCACCAGTGTACTTGAATGAATTCTTTTCTGAATCTATTTAGAGCCGCGTCAGTTACCGGCTGGTAAAGATTTTCAGCAGGCGGATGTTTAGGAATGCTGGCAACATTCAGGCAAAAAAACACCGGAAGATGGTCACTAATAGAACATGCACCAGTTTTTACATCCTATAATACAAAATTTGTTATGAAATCGAATACTGCCTGGCAATCAGTTGTTATTCTTGTTGGATTATTTATAACATTTTTAAACCCATTTGACATCAGAATATTTATAACATTGGTACAAACAGGATTATCAATACCCATATCAATGTTGTAATCACCTGAAGCTACCAACATGAACCTGCTTTCCACAACAAACTAAAGGAAGCTTTCATAAAATTCAAGAAATGTTGAACACGCCCACTTGGCGGCTGATAACAAACCGAACACGGTACTTTGACGAAATTAGAAGGCGGCGACCAAAAGAAAGGATGAGATGACGTTTCGGCTCCCCCATGGGAGCCTTGTTCACAATTAGGCAGAACGTAGCTGCGTTGTCCATTTTATACAAGGCGCAAGAGCGAACCCAGGCACCTGGCGTAGATTGGGGGAAAGTTCCCGTCACTCCGATTAAGCGTATGCGCTGTCGTCTGGATAATCAGCGATTCCAGATAGAGGCGTGATATCTTGTCCTTTTCTTTTTCGATCACACGTGCCTCTGCCCAGTCTATGTTGTGTTTGGCGGATACTGAGTGCTCGGCAAGCACATTTTGATCTGCGCGCCGGTTTTTGACGTCATTCTTGAGATCACGCAGTGTCCGCTCAAAGTCAACCGACTCGCCAATGTACACAGACGGGCAGTCCGCACATGGGATCGAATAAAGAACACCAGGGAACTTTTCCTTCTTCAGTTTATCTTTGACGTGCACAAGCTGACTCCTCAGCTTTCGAGCGGGTACATGTGCGGTCTTTACATTGTATGACCGTAATATGCGCGCAAAGGTTCACTGATGCCAGGGACATAGGGAATCGCGGCTCGTTTCTGGGTTGCGGGATTTGCCTGCAGCCTGGGACGTTCCAATTGACGCTGTACAGAGTCCATGACGTGTACAGGATAACCACAGGTGGACAAGTCTCGCCGTAACCGTACATCTTCAGCAATCCGGTCTTCTCCTTTAGAACACACCTCTTTTCGTCGGAGGAGCGAAGACACCACGGAACGTTTCTGGGAATCAGGGCGAACGGACTTAAAATGGAGATAACGGCCGGTGTGCGTGGGTTTCTTGTAAACAGTGAAATTTAGACGTGAGGACTGTCTCGAAACGAGAATATCTAAAAATGGGAGATGGCCGTCGATTTTCTCTTCAACGGTGAACTGTATGCTAGGTTCCAAGCTGTTAAGGTGAATAGCAAAGTCATGTAATGCTTCTTTCTTCAGGATGCAAAAACAGTCATCCACGTACCTCAGGAACACCTTCGGGGCAGGCGTGAAGGACGCAAGGGCGCGGCATTCGATTTCTTCCATGGTCAAGTTGGCGACCGTCACGGAAATTGATGCACCCATGGCGGCTCCATGAATCTACCTGCACGGGACACCCTCGAAAGTGAAGTACGTGTTTGACAGGCAGAATCTGAGAAGGCGGGTCAAGTCATGCACATCTATCGGTATTCTTTCTGGCAGTGATGGGTCTGATTCAAGGGCGGCTGTACACACTTCCACGGCAAGGTCAATCGGCACACTCGTGAAGAGTGACTTTGCGTCAAATGAAACCATGATTTCATCGGCGTTGATTTCAAGGTTTTGAACCTTTTCGATGAAGTCATGGGTGTTGCGTAGGTGCGTAGGGCTCCTGCCGACGAGAGGGGAGATAACTTTGTGCAGAGACTTGGACAGATTCTGAAGCGGCGAACGCGTGAAATCCACTATGAGGCGCAAAGGGACGTCAGGCTTGTGAATTTTTGGTAGGCCGTAGATCGCCGGGGCTGAGCCATTGTGGCACAGGAGGTAGTAGTACAGCGACCTACGCTGCGGGCGCACCATTCGAAAGACATCGGAGAGCAATTTCTGTAGTTCTCTCTGCACCTTGGCCGTCGGATCTCGAGCGAGACGAGCGTAAGTGCTACCGTCCTCCAAGAGGGCCAGCATTTTCTTTTTGTAGTCGCCCTTATCTAGAAGCACAGTGGCATTCCCCTTGTCCGCCGGAAGTATCACAATATCTGGGTTAGTACGGAGGCTTCTAATAGATTCTTTTTCTTCGCGCGTAAGGGGAGAATCGATGAATGCAAGCGTAGCTTGGAAAGGACACTCACCACGCGTGTGCGGGCTTCGTCTCGACGCGACGGTTCAACCTGGTTTAAAGCATTCTCTGCAGCACATATAACCTTCCCGGCGTCGGGGGCGGGACCAGTGTTGAAATTCAGGCCCAGGTTCAAGACAGGCAATTCCGCCTTGTTGGGCTGGTAGGAGGAAAGGTTCCGCACAAACGCTTTGGGGGCATCCGACGAAGTATTCCCTCGGCACAGCCTAAGCCTCTCCAACTTGTTCTCGTGAGCAAGCTCAGCTTGTTGCGAACGAAGGCCAGCTTGGAAGTTTGCATGCAGTTGTATGCTAGTGAATTCTTCCGGGCAGTTGAATTCTAACCGTCGTCTTGCGAAAAATATATCATTTTCCAGTTTTCTGATTTTGCCCTTGCATTCCAGGATCCTGGCCTGTAAAAGCTGTCGTTCCGCCTTTGAAACTACGCTCAACCCAAATCTTGTGCAAACCGGCCGATGCAGAAGTACGGATCAGCCCCGGCGATCTACGGCCTACCAAAAATTCACAAGCCTTCATCACTTGACCCGCCTTCTCAGATTCTGCTTGTCAAACACGTACTTCACTTTCGAGGGTGTCCCGTTCAGGCAGATTTATGGAGCCGCCATGGGTGCATCAATTTCCGTGACGGTCGCCAACTTGACCATGGAAGAAATCGAATGCCGCGCCCTTGCGTCCTTCACGCCTGCCCCGAAGGTGTTCCTGAGGTACGTGGATGACTGTATTTGCATCCTGAAGAAAGAAGCATTACATGACTTTATTCACCTTAACAGCTTGGAACCTAGCATACAGTTCACCGTTGAAGAGGAAATCGACGGCCATCTCCCGTTTTTAGATATTCTCGTTTCGAGACAGTCCTCACGTCTAAATTTCACTGTTTACAAGAAACCCACGCACACCGGCCGTTATCTCCATTTTAAGTCCGTTCACCCTGATTGCCAGAAACGTTCCGTGGTGTCTTCGCTCCTCCAACAAAAAGAGGTGTGTTCCAGAGGAGAAGACCGGATTGCTGAAGATGTATTTGTACGGCGAGACTTGTCCACCTGTGGTTATCCTGTACACGTCATGGACTCTGTACAGCGTCAATTGGAACGTCCCAGGCTGCAGGCAAATCCTGCAACCCAGAAACGAGCCGCGATTCACGATGTCCCTGGCATCAGCGAACCGTTTATTTATTTATTTATTTATTTATACATACTGCAGCGCAATTATATGCGCTATGGCAGGAGTGGGAAAAAAAAACAAAAAGCAAAATACTAACGGTAACAAAATACAACAATATGTACAATACAAAGTGAGCACAATGAAGTTCAAAACACACAAAAAGTAACAAACAAAAAAGGAAACTGTTAATGGCACGGTCGGAATATTCAGGTATTATGTGTCTTCCATGGCAGTTATAAAACTTTGAACTGGAGATGAACGAATGGATCCAGGTAAAGAATTCCAGGCTTCTATTGAACGGGGAAAAAAACTGAATTTGAACAAATTAGTACGTGCAAAATACGGTATTAAATTTAGCTCGTGATGACTTCTTGTAGATGATAAAGGTGCAAAGTTAATGTAGTGGTTAACTGAGAGCCTTATCGATGAATTGACGATACAATGTAAGAATTTTAGTGATTCAGTGTGGCGACGGGCGGAGAGCGTGGTTAAATTCAATGAGAGAAGTGTAGAAGAGGGTGAGAAATCGCGATCATAACGATGACATATAAAACGCACAGCTTTTTTCTGGACTGCTTCTAACATGTTAATTTCAAACTGCTTGTACGGGTTCCACACTACAGTTGCGTAATCAAGAACAGGGCGGATTAGAGATATATACAACAGTAGCTTTGTGTCTCTTGGTGAATTGGGTAGCGTGCGTCGTAGATAACCTGGTTTTTTTAGTGCTTTATTACATACGTAATCAATGTGTTTAGACCAAGACATGTTATGCGTGAATATGACACCAAGATATTTATACTGAGAGACCCTATCTACCACACGGCCATTGAACGAGTAACTAAATTGGGAAACGGAAGATTTGTTACAAAAGGACATGAGGATGGTTTTGTCGAAATTAATTCTCATTTGCCAGGTACTACACCAACTACAAAACATAGCAAATGACTCTTGGAGGTGACGATGATCATTAGGGCCATTAATTACTTCGTATAAAACAGAGTCATCAGCGTAAAGACGAATGTTAGAAGAAATGTTATATGGCAAGTCATTTATATATATTAAAAAGAGTAGCGGTCCAAGGACGGAACCCTGAGGCACTCCTGACGTCACATCAACAGCAGCGGAATGAGAAGAATTATAAGATACGAACTGGGAACGGGATGAGAGAAAGCTAGAAATCCAATCAACCAAGTGAGGATTGTTTAGTAGAGCATTGGCGCGCATATTACGGTCATACGATGTAAAGACCGCACATGTACCCGCTCGAAAGCTGAGGAGTCAGCTTGTGCACGTCAAAGATAAACTGAAGAAGGAAAAGTTCCCAGGTGTTATTTATTCGATCCCATGTGCGGACTGCCCGTCTGTGTACATAGGCGAGTCAGGTGACTTTGAGCGGAGACTGCGTGATCACAAGAATGACGTCAAAAAACCGGCGCGCAGATCAAAATGCGCTTGCCGAGCACTCAGTATCCGCCAAACACAACATAGACTGGGCAGAGGCACGTGTGATCGAAAAAGAAAAGGACAAGATATCACGCCTCTATCTGGAATCGCTGATTATCCAGACGACAGCGCATACGCTTAACCGGAATGACGGAAACTTGCCCCCAATCTACGCCAGGTGCCTGGGTTCGCTCTTGCGCCGTGTATAAAATGGACAACGCAGCTATGTTCTGCCTCATTGTGAACAAGGCTCCCGTGGGGGAGCCGAAACGTCATCTCATCCTTTCTTTTGGTCGGCGCCTTCTAATTTCGTCAAGTGATGCAGACACGGGACATTGTTTCCACTACAGCAGAAAACCACAATAGACCCGGCAATACAGCAAAATATACAAGTGTTTGGCAGCGACAGAAGCATAAGCACCGCTACGGGTGCATTAATTAGGGGAACAAACTAACCTGCTCAATTGAAATAGCAGTTCAAGAGATGTTCGCGGGATGCTGCCGTCGCTGTTAAATGACTGGCTCCCCGTGTGCTCTCGATTTATCCGCCTTGGATTCCTTCGTCAGGCGCGCAAGAGCAGTAGGGGCTTGCGGCGGTGATTGCTTCGGCGATCACGGCGGCCCCTGTTGCGTACGCAGCAGGGGCCTGGGCGACACATAGCTCTAGGAAGTGCTGTGCTGTTCGAGCAGTAGAAAAATCCAGGCAAATCCGTAGTGTCCGATGGATCCTTCACCGGGCAGCGCTTGACGATCCGGGAAAGAATGTCAGTCGTTGTATCGGCACAGTTGAAATAGCAGGTCAAGAGATGTTTTCTGGATTCTGCCGCTGCTGCCAAGGCGGCCTGAAACAAGGCCTTGCTTTTCTGAAGATTCAGAATATCAAGGTTATAGTGCTGGTGGCCGACCGTCATACACAGATCAACTGCTTTCTCCGTACCAACAAAGCTTCAAAAATCCAAGAGTTTGACGTGTGGCACATGGCAAAAGGTATTGAGCAGCTGGAGCTTTAACGGTGGCTGAGAAAATGTTATTTCCAGCATATGTATTGAATATATTACTTTAGTTCTATTTATTTCTAATATGCCTTTTTGGTGTCACCAAGAACCTGCACACCGCTGGATTATGCCTGTGTGCACACACGACCGGACATCATTCTCCACGTGCTCGCACAGTGACATCGAACCGAAACAGTGCTTCAGAGAGGCTATATTACATTTCTAATGTAAATACGCCAATGGCCCTACGGAAGCATAATTAGGACACACCTAACTACGATATATAAATTCCAATAAGGGAGGGTGTCACGCAGGGAGGCACAATTTACCATTCACTGCGCGTTTACAGAGGGTACTCCCAGACCTATAATGAGAACTTACGGTGAGAGTGCGAATGGAGAACACCTTTGCGATTCGCTGATGACGTTGCCTTGCTAAGAAACTCTGAAAAAACTGCAAAACATGATCCATGATCTTGACATGTAAAGCAGAACAGTGGGTGTTAAAACTTTATGCACTGAAGTTAAGCAAGGTTCAATAGTCTCTGAAGCGAACAGTGGTTTATGATAGGTAGCAAAACATTAAAAGTGGGAAGGGAAGAGATCGAATTAGTGTATGTAATGATTGCAGACCAGATCATGAGAGTAAAAAAATAGGAATAGGGAGCAGTGCATTCGGCACGTATGCAAAAATCATGAACGATAATTTACCAGTATCCCTGAAGAGGAAACATGTACAACAGCTGCGTCTTACCAGTACTCACTTATGGCGCAGAAACAAAATTAACACGAGCGAGTGATCTTAAATTGAGTACAATGCTTCATATCATTATGATATGATGAGAGCAGATTGGGTCGGGGACCAAATGGTAGTTAATGACAACCTAGTAGAAATCAAGAGAAAATGGCAGGGCATGCAATGGAGAGGCTAGACAACCTATGGTCGTTGAGGGCAATAGATTGGATTCCAATATTTCAGCAACCTGGGCCGTGCAGCAGGATTTACATGATAAGCTTCATGAGCTACGTAAATGCCAACAGTTTTAATTTCTTCTGTACTATTTATTGACATGCACCTTTAATGCCAGTGTTTATTAAAAGTATCAGAAGTTATTAGGTGCTCATTACTGCATTGAAGCTATTTACAGGTGCACTGAAATGCTTTTTAACTTCTCGATGCAGGAGCGTACAGAAAGCCGCACGCTTAGAGTTTTAGAAAAGATGATAATCGGCAATGGTCATTGACAGAATGCCTGCTCATTCATCTCGCAGGTTGGTTTTGGGATATAGTTATTGTGTGCGAACTCGCTGAATGGTCAGATACGTTCTGCCAGTCTTCAGAAATGAATTAGCCTTATTAACATTTTTAGGGAACTGGAAGTTTTTATTCCTTGCGACAAAGTAGAAGAAAATTGTGTTTTTGAGTGTGGTTTCTTCATCCCAATCAATTTAGTGTCAGGTTCCTGCACAGTAATAGCAACAAAACCTGCCAGAACTAAGCAGACCGTGATAAATTAGTCTTTACTGCAAACAGCACTTTTTCTTGCTCTCACTTTGCAAAACCCTCCAGCACTGAAGACAACACACACACCTCTGTAGGAACAATCTCTAACAAGGCGCTTTTCTCGGACTGTATCCAGGACACAAGTTGATAGAAAGCGCCGACTGTTTCTTATTTGTTTTCAGATGAACCAAACAGCAAGCACGCTCCACGTCGCCTTAGCCTGTAATTGAAAAGTGTCTAAATAGCCCGAGGGTAGACTCAAAATTCTCACTCACTAGAGGAGCATTGGTTGCTTTTTTTTTCTGTTCTGCAGTGGAAACTTGAATGAAGTAGCTGCAGATAGCAGGTCCCTCCTAGCGATTCCTGGCACTTGATGAGAGAAGCAGGAGTATTCATCTTCCATGTTGTGCCTGCATACAAACAGCTGCTATGAAAAAGTAATATTACAGCCACAGAAAAAATACGGTTATTCCACACGCGAAAAAATCGCGTACCGGCATCGGACACGTACCGGTATTCTATTTTGGGAAAGCCTTCGGAAATGGTGCCGGCCGGGGCATGCACAACGAGAGCACTGTGGGCGGCTCATTACGAAAGGGAGCCCTCTCGAAAGGAGCCAAGACACGGCCACGGGTATTGGCGTAGTACACGTGATCTAGCGAACTCGCCGTTCCGGTGCGTCAAGTTTCGTATAATTGCCGCTCTCCAGCGTAACCAAAGCACTAGTTGACGAACAAGCAATTAATTGCGCAGGAGTAGAACACTTTGTGCTTCATGCAACGCTTTGTGCGTGGTACTATGGACAGGCGAGAAGTATGTGATGAGAAGTATCTTTTCTGACACCACATCACGACACGATCGAGAACACACGTAGGGTAAGCAAAGAAAGCCGTTTCGGCTTGCGTTGTTCCTGGGGGCTAAGCGCACCGTCCCGATTTTCCGAATCTTCCTCGGAGTTTGAAATGCATTGTGAAAAGTGGCTTATTGTGGGGAAGATCTCCGATAGCCGTTAAGTTTCTGCTGAAGACATGCAGCATCGAAAAGTGCCGTACTACGTACCTGAGCAAGTTTCCAACGCCGGTAGACGTTCCCCGCTGGTCTTTGCTCTCCGCAACGGAAATACTGAGTCGTTTGTGTGCGCAACTGGTACGAGCGCATACAGTGATACCCCGATGTTGACGTGAGTGTCAAAAGTGTCTTATAATCACTTTTACAACCCCACGAAGAGCTGAAATCTGCACGCAATGCAGCTTACGTAGTGCTGAAGCCATTTGGCAGCTTCGCGGGCCCTCGAAATGTCGTCACCTAATTTTGACCAATCACACGCGGCGGTGCGACCCGTGATGAGCCTCGAGGTGCTGGCTGCATATTTCTAAAAACGACAAATTATCTGTTGTTTTAAACCCATTTTCCGTTCGATACTCGGGCTTGCATCAGCAAGCACTATAGGTGCTGCCGCACGCCAGATGTTTGCAAAAAGTGCTTCAGTCTCTCTTTATTGATCTCCTCTCTCTTGTGAACTCTCATATTCTCCTATTCGTGGATGACTGCGTTGTTTTTAGAGAAATAATCAAGACTAACGACATTACATTCCTTCAGTCACACCTCAACACTATAGGGAAATGGTGTAAATAATGGTTAATGCAAATTCATGCGTGTATCCAGAAAAACTTCCACCGCACCTCGCTACTACATCGACAACATTTCGTTGGAATCAGCCTAGCAGAATAAATACCTTGGCGTTCACATTACTTCCAATCTTGACTGCTCTCTTCATACCAAGAATATAGCTAAAAATGCTAATCGCATACTAGCGTACACACGTGGCAAATTTTTAAATGTATCTTCGTATTTGAAACTACTGCTTTATAAAACATTAATACGATCCAACTCGAGTCTGCACCACCTGTGTGGCACCCTACTCAGGACAACTTAATTAATGACCTCGAGTAGAGGCGAAATAACTTAGCATATTTTATCCTTGCTAACTAGAGCCGCACAGCGTGTATAACTACGATGAAGTCTAATCCCGGCTTCCCATCGCTGACATCGCGTAGTGAAGTGTTTCGTATCGCCCTGTTCCACAAATTGTATCATCATCTCGCTTTTCATGACCCCTCATCCCTCGGCTAATTTATGGATTCCGCCGCATTGATCATAATCATAAAGTCGGAATTGTGCCATGGAACCCGAAATGCTGCTCGCAGTCATTTTTGCCGCAAACCTCACGTTACTGGAACTACCCTCCTGCAAAAGTTGCTTGCATTGAAAAATATGAGCAGTTCCGCGTAGCACTAGCTAATATTTTATATTCAGGTGCTGTTTAACATTTATATCACCAATTACGTTTTTCCCTCCGTTTTTGTATATTTACCAATCCCCTCTAATGCAACTAGCTGTGAGGAGTAACGTAACTAACAAAATAAATAAATAACAGAACCACATATGAATGCCAGGACACTGGACAGCACATGCCGAGGTGAACAATCACAGAATTTAAACACGCAACACATTCTTATACTTCCATTTGTCATATTCGCCAGTTTCCTGCAACAGGGTTGCATTCCTTGCGTAAGAAAAGAATGGCTGCTTTATGAATATATTTTAGCGTATTTATGTTCGCTTGAAGTTTCTACGACGGGTCATTTTTCCCTCAATAGCTGAAAAGGCAGCATTACTAGCCGTTTTCGAGAAATCGTGTCAAGCAAACGTTCACTCTACTCAACATTGCAGAATAAGATCAATGCATACAACACAAGAGAAGGCCTAAAACAGAGGCGCTGTCTAAAAACTGCACATGCTCCCTTGAACTGGTCTATATATTCACCAGGCTCGTGACAACACCAAGAAAGAAAAACGCGTCCGTTCCACTATTACCTCTACCCTCCTAACCTTTCCGGCAATCATTGACGTTGACTTTGACGCTCAAGAAGAGCAGCTCTTGTTTTTTGGTTGGATGTACGGAAGACTTGCTGAAAACTTTTAAAGAGAAATTTGTAATTTGTAAAGGAAAGGAAATTTGTAACAGGAGACGTCGATTACGAGAAAGCATTTGACTCAGTGGAAACCTGAGCTGTCATGCCGGCATTGAGGAATCAGGGTGTAGAAGCGTGAAAATATTGGAAGATATTTATAACGATTGCACAGCTACTATAGCTCTCCATAAAGTAGGCAATAAAATTCCAATACGGAAAGGTGTCAGGAGGGGAGGCATGATCTCGCCAATGCTCTTCACTGCCTGCTTACAGGAGGTATTCCGGGGACTGGAATGGGAACAGTTGGGGATAAGAGCTAATGGAGAATACCTGAGTAATTTGCGATTCGCTGATGACATTGCCTTGCTAAGCCACTCAGGACAAGAACTGCAAAGCATGATCAATCAGTTAGACAGGCAGAGCAGAACGGTGGGGCTAAGAATTAACATGCAGAAAACCAAAGTAATGTTCAGCAGCCTAGCAAGGGAACAGCAGTTCGCAATTGGTAGCCAGGTGCTGGAAGTAGTAAGAGAATACCCAGGCAGCACAAACCGTTGGCCCAATATTGGGAGTCTGTTGGCAATGTGTGGCCCTATACAGGGCCAATGTTGCCTTCATTGTCCCCATATTGGCACTGCCACAATGTGCCATTTCCAACATTGGCCCTACTTGTCCGATGTTTTCCCCATATTGGCAAAGCTGCTTAGTTACACCTCCAACGATGGCCCTACTTGTCCGATGTTTTCCCCATATTGGCAATGCCACTTAGTTACACCTCCAACGATGGCCCTAAATGTCCGCTGTCGTCCCCATATTGGCAGTGCCACCTCATTACACCCGCAACGATGGCCTTACTTGTCCGCTGTTTTCCCTGTATTGGCAGTGCCGCTCCACAACACACCAAAGGATGTCCCTGTGATGATCTGTGGTTATTTCTCTCAATCCGTTTTTTTTAATATTCGGACTTGTTTATTTATTTATTTTTTATGACCAACTACAGCGCTAGCGTCGAACTCTGACGCGAAATTACAATAAAAAGCGCGATGTAATCGATCGCGCGAAAGTGAGCAGAGGTCAGATTCATTCACGAAAGTATACGAATTTTGAAAAGCGGCGTCTTTTGTAATTATAGTATGCAAAGAAAAAAAGAAAGAGAGAAAGAGGTGCCACAATCAAGAAAATGAAATTTCGATTCGAGGAATGGTATAATAACGCACTAATTAACGTACTGCCTCGCATATCTCTCGCATACCTCGCATACCACAGCCCCCGATTATAGGTTGCCGGTTGAAATTCGTGTTTCAAGATATAGGCTCAACTTAACTAATAAGTTTATGCTGCACGAAACGCTGAATCGTATGACACAATCCGGAACACAATGTCTCGCCCACAGGATGCTCACCCTAGAAAAATACAAATAAATCGCTTTTTCCACTAGGTCACAAATTATTGCGTGCCGCATTTGGAGAGAAGAAACGATCTGAGTAAAACGGGATTTTGGTTTTATCGCAAATAAACTGTTGACGTGAACAACTTGCTGCACATTTACTGCGTGAAGAAGCAGCAGACGGGAAAGAAAATGTAGATGTATGTTAAATTAAAAAAAAATAAGCGAACAAACGGCTCTGCTTCCTGAAGCCGCGAAGCTAAGATGGCTACGTTTTTTTAATGTCGCAAATTGTTTTGTTATTCTGCTGAGCTTTTTGGGTATTCTATAACGACGGCTCTAGCATACGTTTTTGCTTTAGATTATCACGTTTACCAAATTAAAGATCGGAACTTTTCCCGGTCGCATTTCCACTAGTTTTTTTTTGCCTTTTCTTTGCGCGTATCCTTAATACCAATGAGCCATAACAAGTGCATTGCTGAGTAGCGCGCCGCGTCATTTCGAGCTAGCGCAGACACGCACGGGTGGGCCGCATGACTATGGCTTAGACCGACCTGCCTACACTGGTGTGTATAAAATGTAGGGTATTCGTCGCTCTAGAAGCGAATCATTGGATTATATTGATGAATGGTGTTGCTTGGACGTATGTCATCCTACTTTGTCCGCCACAAGTATCATATATGAAACACTCAAAGAACACACATTGTTTCCGCTAATTTTAATTATTGTTTTATATTTCCGGTATTTTCATAGTAACACATTTATCTCAGCTTCAACCAAAGAGGCACACGGCCGCAGAGATGACGCTAATGTTTGGAGCCGTTTTGACGAAATGCATGCCCAAGCTCCACGTTTCCACTTCCAACATCTCCGCATTGTCGTTTCCTTGCCGCTTTTCACGTGCTCAACTGCCTATGGCGCATCCTCCGAACATTCCGGAATTCTTTCACTCATTTCACCCCCCCCCCCCCTCTCCACCCCATTTTTGAAGTCCCATACAGCCGCCTTTTGCCGGGCCGAGCCTCTTTGTTGGAAGAGCGCTGGCCCTCACCATGCTAGGAGTTGTTTTTTTCTTTGTGATTTTAGGTACACTGACCTTCTCAAACCTGTTTTCCCCTCGCGCACAACTAAGCACAACGCCGCTCATCCACCCTCCCTAGATTTTCTTCTACCCCTTTTCCAGCTGCCGTTTCTCTTGCTGCAGCAAATTCTCCGAAAAATATAAGAAACCTGTCCCATCGTCGTCTCCTCCTTTCCCGAACACTCGCCCAACGAGTATCGCCTGTAGCTAGCAAGGCGGCGAAAAGCCACACAACCAGCGTGCCGACGAAGCATGCGCGCTGAAGCTGACGCCGTTCGTTGTCGAGAATCCACACCCGATACGATTTGACAATTATGACGGAATTCAATAGCCTGGCCTGCAAGATTCTATTTGTGAGTACCACCATACTTTTATATTGAAATGTGTTCGGAAATGAATATGGTTCTTGACGTAATTGCCGCTTTGAATCAGCGCCGACCTTTTTTTTCTTCGGCAGGAAAAGAGAAAGCGACAAAGCACTGGCGCCAACTTCTGAATGCCAACTTTCGCAGCGAAATGTCTAGCGCAAAGGCATGCACAGAATGGTGAGAACTTTATTTTTCAGCTTTGATAAAATGGATTTACCGAACGTTGACTATCTCTTCAATCACCGCGGAGGAGTGTTGTGTGGCCCGACTCATGTTGCGTTTATTACGACATTGGTCGTCTATCGTTTGTGCAAGATGAGTACCAGAAGCGCTTATTCTTCCACTGCAGCAGTTTTCTGGCCGCGTGTAATATTCCCGTGCCGGGTGCCTTTGTCTTGGCCAGTTGCAGGCGTACGAGAAAAAGCGGAATTCCTGGTCCCAGCGAACTTTATCCATGTTGTCTCAGAATTAATCACCCATGGACTATCGGAAGAGTGATTTCGTGTGGTTTTCAAGTAAGATTTCCGTCTGCCCCGTTGCATGCATGCCAAGCGGCATCGATAATCTGCTTACTTAAAAAAAAAAGTGTATTCGGTCTCCTGCGTTCAGCGCATTTCGCAAAACTGTGCAAGCCGTCTTTGCATGGAATATTATATTTCATAGCGCAAAAAAAAATTGCTCACAGCTGTTCAATGGGGAGGAGCTGCTACCACCTGTGCCATACTTTGCTGGAACAAAAAGGCAAACAACCAGCTCGCATTAGACATATAATTTTGATAGGAAATATAAAAATAGATTGATTTGTATTAAACACATTTATCTCTTTTTGTGACTTTTAATATGTATTTGAGGGTGTAACACGGCAAATTGGGATTAGAAATTAGCAATACGGTGGGAAAAAATTGTTAAATTCAATTCAACATTTTGCTATTAGTGTGGGGATTTATATTAAGGGTCATCTAGAAATTGTACTTTCAACATATGTTGCGAGTACCTTCTCGCACACTGCGCGCCACTAAGATCAATGTGTTATTTTATTTCTTGTCTTTTTTCTGCGATGGTTGTACTTACACTCATGATCACATCATGCACCTCTTTGCAGCTGCGATGTACAGCCACGTCATCGTGCAAGAGCTTGGCGAGGAATTTGTTTCAAGGCACTGCAAAAGTTCTCTTACAAGAGGAGTGCAACGATTAGTGCCGATATGACTCATCGATTCTGCGGCTCTGGCACAGTGCATTTCACGATGTACTGGTACCGTAGATGCAATAAACTTCGTTCTTTGAATCCGTTCTTTCTTTTTTCTATGTCTGCTGACTGCTTATATGTAAAATGTTACACGTACAAGCTCCGGCTGGTGGAAAACAAGCGGTATATGTCTGCATCGTTGCTGGCCAGCAAGAGCTGTGGTACAAAACTAGGTTGGACCCCCGATCGCATACAATTTCCCACTGGCCTTGCAATTTATATGCCACCTATAAAAGTTAGATCAAGGGTGAAAAAGTGGGCACAAGTCGGAGCGAACCTGGGGCTATTATTGATACTGGCGGAATGTGGGCATACTATTGGCTCGAATTTCGGGCCATTATTGACAGATCGACTGAATGTGGGCATACTATTGGCGTGAGATTGGCTGAATATGGGCATAGTATTGGCACGAATGTCGGGCCATAATTAATAGATTGGCTGAACATGGGCATAGTCTTGGCACGAACGTTGGCCATTTGTGGATAGACTGGCTGAATGTTGGGTCAATGCTGGTAGCTAGACTGGCTGAGTATAGGCACAATCTTGGCATGAATGAAGGGCCATTGTTGGAAAAAGTCTCGGATTGCTCAAATGCCAGTGTGGGACCAATATTCATGCCAATTTCCGCCACCCTTTTGCCACTGTTGGACCAATCAATTTGTGCTGCTTGGGTATGTCTACTTAGGGCACGTAGTGACCGCAGATCCTGATCATGAGAGGGAAATAACTAGGAGAATAAGAATGGGGTGGAGCGCATATGGCAGGTTCTCTCAGATCATGAATGGTAGCTTACCAATATCCCTGAAGAGAAAAGTATACAACAGCTGTAACCTACCGGTACTCACCTATGGGGCAGAAACGTGGAGGGTAACAAAGAGGGTTCAGCTTAAGTTAAGAACAACGCAGCGAGCTATGGAAAGGAAAATGATAGGTGTAACGTTAAGGGATTGGAAGAGGGCGGAGTGCGTGAGGGAACAAACGCGGGTTAATGACATCTTAGTTGAAATCAAGAGAAAGAAATGGGCTTGGGCAGGGCATGTAATGCGAAGGCAAGATAACCGCTGGTCCTTAAGGGTAACGGAGTGGATTCCAAGAGAAAGCAAACGTAGCAGGGGACGGCCGAAAGTTAGGTGGGCGGATGAGATTAAGAAGTTTGCGGGGATACAGTGGCGGCAACTGACAAAGGACAGGGTTAATTAGAGAGACATGGGAGAGGCCTTTGCCCTGCAGTGGGTGTAGTCAGGCTGCTGCTGATGATGATGACGATGTTGTAATGGTATGAACTTCTATTATTACCCGCTTGGTGGGCCGCCGCGGTGGCTCAGTGGCTATGGTGCTCGGCTGCTGGCCCGAAAGACGCGGGTTCGATCCCGGCCGCGGCGGTTGAATTTCTTTGGAGGAGAAATTCGAGGCCCGTGTACTGTGCGATGTCAGTGCACGTTAAAGAACCCCAGGTGGTCGAAATTTCCGGAGCCCTCCACTACGGCGTCTCTCATAGCCTCAGTCGCTTTGGGACGTTAAACCCCATAAACCAACCAACGATTACCCGCTTGGTAATTTCCCGGCACCTCCACAGGAGAGAGGCGACTGTGACGCCTTTGTTTTTTTGTTAATATTTTCTTTGCGAACTCAATTCTTACATTGGACCAATGTGACGTGCTGCTTGGGTCGCTGCTGCCACTGACTATCAACATCGTTCATTGCCTCGAACTGGCTTAGTTAGGCAGCAGGCTGGTCACAACACACACACACAAAAACAACGCTGAACTCTTGGCATTATTATCTCTTCCCCCTTTGCACATTCTCATGGATGTTCAAAAACTGCAGCTCTTTTTTTTGCTTAGACAATTGCCAAAAAATTTCCATGACTACAGGGCAACGAACGGGACAAGAAGAAGGACACAGGCAGCGACACAACACAGCGCTGGCTCACAACTGAAATCTTTAGTAGCTGCCAGCCGGAATAAATACCTAACTGGCGGCCAAAAATGGAAGGAAATGGGCACAAGTCATGCGGCGGGAACAAAAATTTTAAAAATTCAAAAAAATAACAAAAATAAAAATAAAACACACGCATGTCAACATTAACATTCAAGGTAGCGTTTTTCTTTTCCTGACAGCAATACAGATGGTGTGCTTATGCATTCTTCCTGGAGCCTTGCTATCATATGAGCTTCTATGATTTCCCTTGTCAACGAATCGCAGTTCCTATCTATCACAACGCACTCGTTGTACAATGGTTCGCAGGCATCGTTGTCATCTTCGTCATCAGCATCATCCCTTTTGCAATTTCTGCAGTGTTTCGCTACGTGCCCTACGATAGGCCCACGTGCGACATTATAATCATGCACCTTTAATTTTTCATTCATACATCGGCCGGTTTGGCCGATGTATTGCTTCCCACAAGATAACGGCAAAGAATAGATGACTCCCTCCTGGCAGGGGACAAATTGTTTTGCATGCCTTTTCAAGCAACCGCGTGGATCCCTGTTTGCCGAATTTACTTTCCTCACCAGGCTAGATAATCGGATGGGTGCCGAAAACACAACGTCGACCCCCACATGTTTCCCAATTCTCTTCAGGTTGCGCGAGACCTGATGCAGATATGGCACAACGGCGACTTTATTCTTTTTTTCCTTTTGCGATGCAAAAAAAAAGGTGCGATGCAAATAGCAAAACTGAAAAGGAAAAACAGAAAAAAGTCGCCGTTGTACCATATCTGCATCAGGTCTCGCACAACCCGAAGAGAATTGGGAAGCTTGTGGGGGTCGACGTTGTGTTTTCGGCACCCATCCGATTGTCTAGCTTGGTGAGCAAAGTAAATTCGGCAAACAGGGATCCACGCGGTTGCTTGAAAAGGCATGCAAAGCAATTTGTCCTCTGCCAGGAGGGAGTCATCTATTCTTTGCCGTTATCTTGTGGGAAGCAATACATGGGCCAAACTGGCCGATGTATCAATGAAAGATTAAAAGAGCATGATTATAATGTCGCACGTGGGCCTATCGTAGGGCACGTAGCGAAACACTGCAGAAATTGCAAAAGTGATGATGCTGATTGCGAAGATTACAACGATGCCTGCGAACCATTGTACAACGAGTGCGTTGTGATAGGTAGGAACCACGATTCGTTGACAAGGGAAATCATAGAAGCTCATATGATAGCAAGGCTCCAGGAAGAATGCATAAGCGCACCATCTGTATTGCTGTCAAGAAATGAAAAACGCTACCTTGAATGTGAACGTTGACACGCGTGTGTTTTGTTTTTATTTTTATTATTTTTTGGAATTTTTTGAATTTTGTGTTCCCGCCGCATGACTTGTGCCCATTTCCTTCCATTTTTGGCCGCCAGTTAGGTATTTATTCCGGCTGGCAGCTACTAAAGATTTCAGTTGTGAGTCAGCGCTGTGTTGTGTCTCTGCCTGTGTCCTTCTTCTTGTCCCGTTCGTTGCTCTGTAGTCATGGAAATTTTTTGGCAATTGTCTAACCAAAAAAAAGAGCTGCAGTTTTTGAACATCCATGAGAATGTGCAAAGGGGGAAGAGATAATAATGCCAAGAGTTCAGCGTTGTTTTTTTGTGTGTGTGTTGTGACCAGCCTGCTGCCTAACTAAGCCAGTTAGAGGCAATGAACGATGTTGATAGTAAGTGGCAGCAGCGACCCAAGCAGCACGTCACATTGGTCCAATGTAAGAATTGAGTTGGCAAACAAAATATTAACAAAAAAAACAAAGGCGTCACAGTCGCAAACCATGGGTCACACCGGAGTTGGTGGCAAAGATAAACACAAAGAACATCCTATACCATAAGTTTATTAAAACGAGAGCTGAATGTGATCTGATAGCGTTTAAATAATATCGAAACCGCTTGAATATTGAGCTCAAGAAAGCCAGAAGCGCCTATTACACAAAATAAATTCACGTCAACTTGTGGTCCTGTCGACATTACGTGGAAGCGGCTAAACGCAATTTTGGGGAGAAATAGCAAATCCGGTGAATTAAATATGCTAAAAATTGATGGTGTAAGTATAACTGGAAAAGAATTAGCAGATGTGTTTAATACGCACTTTGTTTGTGCTTCTAGAAATAAAGCCCCGCATAACAATCTCAGTGATGTTGTTCATATAAGCGACACTGTATTTCCCAAACCGGTTGAAGAAGCAGCTGTAACATCAGCCTTCCACGAACTAAACAATAGCACATCCATTGATATTTATGGCCTCCAGATAAAGCCTATACGGTATATTTTTGACCTTATTTTACCATACATCACGCATATCTTAAACCTTGGTGTCAGTACTGCTATATTTCCTCGTAAAATGCAAATTGCACGTGTAACAGTTACCTTTAAAAAGGGTGATAAAAACCAGCTCGGAAATTACAGGCCAATATCTATCTTACCCGTGTTTTCTAAGCTACTAGAAAAAGTAATACTGAGAAACTTTTTGCAGTTTGAAGAAAAACACAAAATTATAACAGCGGCTCAGTATGGCTTCCGTAAGCACCGCTCTGCTGAACTTGCACTATTAGATCAACGAGAATATATATTGAACCAACTCGAACATAATAGGATAGTCATTGGCATTTTTCTTGATTTTTAGAAGGCATTCGACTTATTAAACCATACAATACTTCTTCGTTAACTTGAGCGTTGTGGCTTCCGCGGCCATGCACTATCGCTTGTGCAGTCATACCTCATGGATCGCAAACAGGCAGTACCAATAAATGGTCTCCTCTCAGATATGCAATCTGTAGGCTGTGGCGTTCCACAAGGTAGCATTTTGGGTCCATTTCTGTTTAATCTTTACATCAATGACATTGTACATGCAACTCCATTCGTTAAATTTATCATCTATGCTGATGACACCAGTATTTTTCTTGTCGGAGATAATGCAGCTGAACTCACAGATACTGGAAACAATGCACTGAAGCAAATAGAAAACAGGAGTAACAGAAATGCGTTGCGGATTAACACAGCAAAGACTAAAGTCGTTGTTTTCAGAGGTAGAAACAAGGTCTGTCTCACTAAGAATATATTCCTTCAGTCCGTACGCTTTGAAGTTGTGCCTTCATTAAAACATTAGGTATATTATTTAATGAAAGAATGTCATGGGATGATCATGTTAGCTTTGTAGTAAATAAATGTTCAAGTATTATTGGTCTTCTTTACAAGAACCGTGAGATACTGCCGCGAAATATAATGCTAATGCTATATAATTCATTGATACAATCTCATTTCAGCTATTGCCATTTAACCTGGGGTGCAACAACAGCAGGCAATCTTCAGAAACTACACTTGTTAGAGAAAAATTTTTAAGAATTGTTGAAAATGTTTCGCATACCTACCATATGGCCGCACTTTTCTTAAAGTATAACTTACTTCCAATTACTAAGCTTTATGACTATCGTCTGAGCAAGTGTGTGAAAAACGAGGTGTTGAACAATATATCTGTTCTATCCAAATTAGCTGGTTTAGAAAAACGAGATGCAATGTACAGCACAAGAAATATAGCGCAATGGAACGTAAAAACATACAGAACTTTCTATGGTAATCAAACATTAGAAAATAAACTACTGCGACTTCTTAACAAACTCGCACAAAACGATATTGATCTCCAAGATACAACACGCCACAGACTGTTCGAGTATTTGTTACACTACACCTAACCTTTTTTTTCTGTGATTTGTCTACCTGATTCTTCTTTCTTTCACCATCATTGTAAGTTTTCTTTCCAGCCAGGACAGTGCTGTTGATTTTATGCTGACTACTGTATCCTGATAACAGCTCTGCTATATGTATTTTTGTTTCCTTTGTTACCTGCATTTCCTGTATTTTCTCTTTTTTTTCGTGTGTGTGAAAAAAAAAACCAAACCACTGCATTGCTGTCAAAGTGGGGGCACGTGGCCTTGTCAAGCTGTCAAACGGCAGCTTTTACTATGGGTCCCCGCCATCATCTGTACCATGGTGGCAAAATAAAATTTGAATTTGATTTTGAACTTTAACAACGGTCCTGTGAAGGCTTGTTCTCTCCGCCTTGGCTCAGCCATTTTCAGAACTTGGCAGTATTGGACCAGTTTCTCGAATGTTTGACATATTTAGTTTCTGCCAGTTTCTGCCATATTTAGAAGATGACCGTATTTGACCAGTTCTCGAATCTCTTCCTGCAACAGGCAGTGCCGCTTCGTGTCGTAACCAGCGCGACGCTGAATACGACACTCAGAGCAGTTAGGAGCGAAATGGAAGGGTGGGTAAGATAGAAAATTCTGATCCCCGTTCTCAAGCCGCGAAGCTGTGTTGGCAAGCTTTTTCTGAAATATGGAGATTGAGGTGCATTAGCCTCGCTGTAGCTTGAAGAAGAATTAGTTGGGCGAGAACGAAGGCACGCTAACATGGGCTACGCGTTTGCATAAATACCGCGTAATTCCTAGTTGCAGGGCTAGTTGGTGATGCATTTTGTTTGCTTGAAATTTCCTAGCTTATCTCGCGGAGGGAAAACGCCATGCTTGCATGCACGCATGTAGGCATACGGCACGCGGCGGTAGCTGAGGGGAGGGGGGGGGTGGTAGCCGCTTACAACTTGATCGGGGTCAGCTTTATCTTCCCGAGCGGGTATTGTGTAGGCGCCCAAGGAGCAGGAGGGGTGCCCCGAAACTAGGGTGCCTCGATGCGCGGTAGAGGAGGGGGTAGAGAAGCGCGCTCACGTCTAGGCGCCCTACGAGCACCTGATTCTATCCACCCCAGCATTCGACTTGCACTTGCCGATCTGCGCCCTGCCTGTGGGTTTAGTGCATTTTCATGGCGCATTTGAAGGCGAAAGCCTTTAATGCCTCATCGTTGTAAGCAGCAGTTGTCGACAGAAAATGTCACGCTTTTCAATTGGTCGAAACGGCCGTGACGTCACAGTGCGCGAATTTCAAACGGGGCCAATTGTACTTTGCCTAGTAACCATGCAACCAATTGAAGGGATCGTATAGTGATGCTCCAAGTGGGACTGAGCTTAGTTAATTGCTTAATTACCCAATTAGCTTTTCTAGTCAGGCCATATAAATAAATAAAACGGAGTAGGAAATTGGTCGAGCTCGGGAATCGAACCCCGGTCTTCGGCGTGCGAGACGAGCATGCTATCCACTCCGCCATGCCAGCTCGATGGTTTGGAATGAACAAAGGCGCGTCTAGTGAATACGGTGTCTTCGCTCACTCCCATCCTCCTTCCTTCCCTTCCGGAGAGGTTTAGGTGTCCACCGAGATATGAGAGACAGATACATTTCATTTCCTGAAAAACCAATTTACCGACGAGCGAGGCGTAGAACCGAATGGGCAATGGCGTTCTATGGACTCCCTGGCAGCGTTGCAAGATGCTGTCGCGTTTCACTCTTAGAGGCGAAGCTGAACATCTTAACCACACATCAGTGACCACACTTTAGGTAAAAAAAGTGCCCCCTGAAATTTGACGGGTGTTCACCGAGATATGTGAGACAGTTACTGCGTAATTTCTCTTCCTAAAATACAATTTTCATTTGATGATGATGATGTCCTCGGGCTGAATGGCACATTTCCTTCATTACGGCCCCTCTTTGTCTTCTTTCACTCCCACTTCCTCCCTTCCTCTACGGTGCGGTTCAGGTGTCCACCGAGATGAGAGAGAATTACTGCGCCATTTCCTTTCCTCAAAAAGCGTTGCGTTCAAAGGGCAAGGCATCGCGCCGAACGGGTGGTGGCGTTCCGTGGACTCCCCGGCAGCGCTACAACACGCTGTCGCGTTCCACTCCTAAACGCGAAGCTTAAGCGTGATTAATTTGCAGTTAATTAGTATTCAGGCATGAATCAGTAATCAATCATTAATTAGTGATTTGTCATCACTTAGTAATTAGTACTCAATTATATGTGACGCCACCAGTGCCACAGAAGCAGCGAAAGTGGTGCCGAAAACTCTTTCGCCTCTACGCACTTTAGACAGTCAAAGTGCCCCCTGAATTTTTTTTGTGTTTACATGAGTGGGATGCACCAGAAAGTCTATATGATGCGCTGCTCTCGCATTCATGTAAACGGGGCTTATCAGCCGCCCTAGTGTTAAGCGCTTTTCTTTTAATTTATTTAATGCTTCTATCCACTAACCTTGAAAATTAAATAAAATCTAATTCAAATGTTTTTAACGTGTAAGTATTTTCGCGTAACTAAAAATTCGGCCAACTTCATGCCGCGGATATTTTTCAACTCCATCGCCTATGATAACAAGGTACAGAAAAAAAGAAGGCTGTCAAAAGTAACAGCGGTCGCTACTCTGTCTCGTCCGCAGCCTAAAATTATACTCCAAAAATATGATACGATGTTGCTACCTGGAGCCAGCTGTAGTGAAGTGCAAAATTTCTAGATGCCGTCGGCAGCCCATACCGCAGTTTAAGCGTTCATAGTCTGTTAAAAGATTGCTGCGTGGGGTGTTCACCGCCTGAGAAGATTTGCAATCTGCTTTTTGCTCCCACTCTTGGCAAACACAAAGGCAAACATCGTCACGATAAAATGTCGCACCCACAGGATGCTCACCCTACAAAAAAAATAAATAAATTCGCCATTTCCGTTACTACAATTGAACTAGATCAGAGTTATATGCATGGCTCGTTTAGATAGAAGAAACGATAAGATTAGAGCGAGATTTAGGTTTGTCTCGCAAATAAACAGCAGAAGTGAACAACTTGATTCACATATACAGCGTGAAGGGGGAGGAGACGAGAAAGAAAATAGAGAAGTAGTTTAACTAAAAAAAAATAAGCAGAAAACGGCTCTGCCTCCTGATGCCGCAAAGCCAAGGTGGCTAGCTTGTTTAATGACGTAAATTTTTTTGTTATTCTGTTGTGCTTTCTGATATTCTGTATTGATGACTCATGCGTACGTTTTTGCTTACAAATTTTACTTTTACTAAATGAAAGATTCAAAGCTTTTACCAATTGCAATCCAACTCGTTTTTGTTTGCTTCTTCTTTGCGCGAATCTTTAATATCAATGAGCTGGAACTAGTGCATTGCAGAGTATCGCGTCGCGTCATTTCGAGCTAGCGCTGACACGCACTTGTGAGCCGCATGACAATGGCTCAGGCCGACCGGTGTTCATTGTTGCTATAAGATGTAGAGCACTCGTCGCTCTACAAGCGATGAATGACGTTGCTTGGACATGTGTTACCCTACTTTGTTCGTCACATGTATCAGATATGAAACAGTCGAATAACACGTATTGCGAATGCTAACTTTAGTCGTTCTACATTTTCGGTATTATCGCAGTAACACTTTTATCTAAGCTTGAACCAAAGAGAGACACGACCGCAGACATGAGCAGACATTAAGCTAATGTTTGGAGCCGTTTTGACAAAATCGATGAACAAGCTTCACGTTTCCATCTCCAACGTTTGGGGCGCAGATCCGAACATGAGGCTCGCGCTTCATTCTTGCTTTTCCACTTGCACGCGGAAAATTCTTCGGCATCTTCGCATTGCCTCCTTTTTCGCCTTCTCAACCGCCTATGACGCATCCTCCAAACACTCCGGAATCCTTTCATTCGATTCTCCCCTCCCCCTCTCCTTCAAATCTCATTGAGGCGCCTTTTGCCACGGCCGAGCCTCTTCAGAGAACAGCGCTGGCCCTCACCACTCTGGGAGTTATTTTTTTGTGTGACATTAGGTATGCTGAGCTTCTCTAACCTGTTTTCCCCTTGCGTCCAGCTATGTGCAGCGCCGCTTATCCACCTCTCTGGATTTTCCTCTACCCTTTTTATTGCGAAAGCAATACTACTCTCAAGATCGGCCTTTCGCATAGCGGCGGCCACTTGGGACGTTTGACTTTTAGAATGACTCCAGACGTCATATGATGTCTAGTGACGTCACAGGGTGACGTCATACCAGGAGCGAGAGACGGGCTACCAACTCGGCTCGTGGGCTAACGGCGGCCGCTTGGCACGGCGCGCCGCGCTCCTCCCCCTAGAGGCGCTAGTGACGTTATGGCGTGACGTCATACCAGGAGCGAGAGACGGGCTACCAACTCGGCTCGTCGGGTAACGGCGGCCGCTTGGCACGGCGCGCCGCGCTCCTCCCCCTAGAGGCGCTAGTGACGTTATGGCGTGACGTCATACCAGGAGCGACAGACAGGCTACCAACTCGGCTCGTCGGGTAACGGCGGCCGCCTGGCACGGCGCGCCGCGCTCCTCCCCCTAGAGGCGCTAGTGACGTTATGGCGTGACGTCATACCAGGAGCGAGAGACGGGCTACCAACTCGGCTCGTCGGGTAACGGCGGCCGCTTGGCACGGCGCGCCGCGCTCCTCCCCCTAGAGGCGCTAGTGACGTTATGGCGTGACGTCATACCAGGAGCGACAGACAGGCTACCAACTCGGCTCGTCGGGTAACGGCGGCCGCCTGGCACGGCGCGCCGCGCTCCACCACCTAGAGGCGCTAGTGACGTTATGGCGTGACGTCATACCAGGAGCGAGAGACGGGCTACCAACTCGGCTCGTCGGGTAACGGCGGCCGCTTGGCACGGCGCGCCGCGCTCCTCCCCCTAGAGGCGCTAGTGACGTTATGGCGTGACGTCATACCAGGAGCGACAGACGGGCTACCAACTCGGCTCGTCGGGTAACGGCGGCCGCTTGGCACCGCGCGCCGCGCTCCTCCCCCTAGAGGCGCTAGTGACGTTATGGCGTGACGTCATACCAGGAGCGACAGACGGGCTACCAACTCGGCTCGTCGGGTAACGGCGGCCGCTTGGCACGGCGCGCCGCGCTCCTCCCCCTAGAGGCGCTAGTGACGTTATGGCGTGACGTCATACCAGGAGCGACAGACGGGCTACCAACTCGGCTCGTCGGGTAACGGCGGCCGCTTGGCACCGCGCGCCGCGCTCCTCCCCCTAGAGGCGCTAGTGACGTTATGGCGTGACGTCATACAGGAGCGAGAGACGGGCTACCAACTCGGCTCGTCGGGTAACGGCGGCCGCTTGGCACGGCGCGCCGCGCTCCTCCCCCTAGAGGCGCTAGTGACGTTATGGCGTGACGTCATACCAGGAGCGAGAGACGGGCTACCAACTCGACTCGTCAGGTAACGGCGGCCGCTTGCCACGGCGCGCCGCGCTCTTCCCACTAGAGGCGCTGCATATGCAGCATAAAACACCTGCTTTCGCAACCTACCAGGCTTAACCAAAGCTAACCCCCCGCCATTTTATGAGCTGCTAGAACAAATTGTCCGAAAATATAATGACCCTGTCCCATCATTGTCTCCTCCTCTCCCCGACACTCACCAAAACAATATCGTCTGTAGCCAGCAAGGCGGCGAAAAACCACGCAACAAGCGCGCCGAGGAATCTTGCGCGCTCAAGCTGACGTCGTTCGTTCTCTCCGCATTCGAAAATCCACATCTGGCAGATACTTTTTGACGACTGTGACGTAATTCAATAGCCTGGCCTGCAGCATTCTATTTGCGAGTACCAACATACTTTTATCTTGAAATGCGTTCGGAAATGAATATGGTTCTTGGCGTAATTGCTACTTCGACTCAGCGCCGATCTTTTTTTTTCTCCGGCACGAAAAGAGAATCGACAAAGCACTGGGGCCACTTCTGTATGCTAACTTTCATTGCGAAATGTGTAGCGCTGAGGAGTGAACAGAATGGTGAGAAATTTATTTTTCATACTTGGTGTAATGGAGTAACCGCACGCTGACTACTTCTTCAGTCAGCGAGGTGGAGCGTCGTGTGGCCCGGCTCATGTTACGTTCATGACGACATCGGTCGTATATCGGTCGTGCAAGATGAATATAAGAAATTTGTTCTTCCATTGCAGCAAGCCTGTCGGAGCGCATGTAATATTCCGTGCAATGTCTCTTTGTCGTGGCCAATTGGAAGCGTACGAGAAAATGCGAAATTCCTGCCCTATGTTGCCTCTGAATTAATCACCCATGGGCTATCGAAGAGTGCTTTCGTGTGGTTTGTCAAGTAAGTGTTCCGTCTCGCATGTTGCATGCATGCGAATAGCATCGATATTCTGCTTACATTTTTTTAAGGTGTGCTCAGTCTCCTGCTTTCAGCGCATTTGGCAAAGATACGCAAGCTGTCTTTGCATGGAATATTTTATTCCGACACAGAAAAACTTTCTTCAAAGTTCTATTGACGTCCACAAGCAGGAGATACAACCTGTGCGGTAACTTTTCTTGAGCAAAAAGGCAAGAACCCAGCTCATAATTTAGAGATGCAATTTTATAGTAAATCTGAAAATAGAAGTATTTGTATTAAACACTACATCTTATTTTGTGACTTTCAATATACATTTCAGAGTGTGACCCGGCGAATTAGGATTAGAAATTAACCATACGGCAGATGGCAAATTTGGAAAATTCGATACCACGTTTTAAAATTAATGTGGCGTATATATAGCATAATTTAGAAATTGTTCTACAAAGTTGTGTAGCGAGTATCTTTTCTCGCACACTGTGCGCCACGAAATTCACTGTGTTATTTTAGTTCTTTTATTTTCCCTGCGATAGTCGTACTTACACTGATCGTGCCGCTCTTTGCAGCTTCGATCTACAGAGAAGTCGCCGTGCAAGAGCTTGGCGAGGAATTTGCTTCAAGGCAGCGCAAAAGTTCTCTTACAATAAGAGTGCAACGATTAGTGCCCATATGACTCATCCGTTCAGCGGCTCCAGGCAAAGTGCATGCACCGTAGATGCAATAAATTTGGCTCCTTGAATCCTTTATTACTTTCTTTTTTGCTTGTGCACTGGCTGCTTATATGTCAAATGTTACACATACAAGCACCGACTGGCGGAAAACAAACAGAATAAATCTGCACTGTTGTTGGCGAGTCCACATATATCAAACGGCTGCTCGCAGCTTGGCTGTTGTTGCCACAAACAAATTTGCAGAATACACAGAAAGGAGTCTGGAATAAAACTAGGAGGGCACCCCATCGCATACACTTTCCAACTGGCCTTGCAGTTTATAACCCACCTCTAAATGATATTGGCAGTGCATTAGGAATGAACCTTGAACCAGGTGGAAAAACTGGCATATGGGCCTGGTCCTGGCGCGAACTTAAGCCATTCACAGAATGGCTTAACATGGGCATACTCTTGGCGCAAACGTCAGGCCATTATTTATACACCGGCTGAATATGGGCGAAGTGTCGGTGCGAATGGCGGGCCATTATTATTAGACTGGCTTGATATGGGCACTGTTTTGGCGGAACGTCGGACCTTTGCTGACAGACTCGTTAAATATAGGCCCAGCCCGGGCGAGGACGATGGGCAACTGCAGGTAGTAGACTGGCTGAGCATAGGTCCTATCTTGGCATAAATGAGGGGCCATGGTTGGAAAAAATATCTTTTTTCCCAAACGCCGATGTAGGAGCTATATTCATGCCAATTTTCGCCACTCTTTTGTCACTGTCTGCCCAATCTTTTTGTGCTGCTTGGGACATGGGTGTTAACAGTTCTGCACAACAGGAATTCACAATATTGCTTCAAGTCGCTAGCTCCCAGAACGTTATATATAGCCCAACAAGCATTACTTCCACTTCATCTACCATTATCGACCTTTTCATCGCAAATTATGATGTGCCTCTCACCGCAGGGCGTTTCGCAGTAGACATCAGTGACCATCTACCTGTTTTTCTGCGCGTTGAGGCCCTCCCAACACAAACCATTAATCCACCAATACACTGTAGCGCAGCAAAAGACGAGGACAAGAGAGACGAGATACGAACACCTGGAGTGCTACAAATTTTATTCTCCTGAAGCATCACATTTATTCTCCAGAAAACAGGAATCACATGTGCCAGCAGTATCAATTCCTTAGAAAAGCAAGCTCCATAGCAGAGAGAAGAATGGAAGGTGTGCTTACACACGCGCATCCTGACCTATTTATCTTTTCAGCTTCAAAGATTTCGCGCGTTAGCCTTTCTCTGCTTTTTCCTATTACCACACTTTTATCAAAGAAAGGCTTAGAGGTTCCTGACTTGCATGCGAGAATGTGGTCAACCAGCGATCTGCCTTGCCCGTTACTGACGTTGCGAGCGTGTTATATTAGGCGCTCGTTCAGACATCTCTCCGTCTGGCCGATATAGTGTTTCCCGCATGACAAGGGAATTTTTACACAACACCTTCATCGCACGTGACGTAGGGCTTCTGATGCTTAGTTCGTCATCCGCGCGCTTTGTTGGCGTTAGGCTTTCCCAGTTCGTACAACGTAGCCAATTTTTTCGGTGCCGGGAACACGACGGTCGCATTCACTCGTTGACCAATTCTTTTTCTTTTCTTTCGTTTTTTTTCTATTCTTTTGAAAAGAAAAGCGACTCCGCTGCGTCGTAGAGCGGCACCGGAACACAGTAGGCGCCGAAGTCCGCCAAGGCGGCCGCACGCAGCTCATCGTATGGCCGGCAGCCCAAGGCTGAGCAGAGAAGTCGACGCAGAAGGGCGGGCGGGAGGATATCGCACAGGAGTGCGTGTTTGAACGGCTGGATGATGACGACGTTCATGCACAGCGCAGCCTCCAACTGCGCGAACCACCCGCCAACGCCGTGGGGCCGGAACGTGCTGGAAGCGGCGGGGCGAAACCTGGGTCTTGCCAGTACACCATCCTGGAACGCCGCTGGTGAAGAAGGGGCGGTTCGCCGGTTCACCAGGATGCAGAGGTAGATGTGGAGGTCGCCCAGGAAGCGGCCGCGACCACGTTTATTTGAGGGCTTTGGCCGATTTAGACCAAAATTGATGTGCAGCCATAATTGAGCGTGCCCGACCCAATAGCCATTTCCATCTATGGCCTGGGCCATTGCCGAAACTTGGCCCGGCTACCCCGACATTTGACCTTGGCCGATCTGGACCAGAATCGGTGTCCAACCTTAATTGACGGTGCCCGACCCGATCGGGACCTCCAAATTTGACCCCGGTGATTCCGAAAAGTTTGGTCCTCGCCAACCGAGAAAAATTTGTTCCCAGCTTTGATATTTGCGCCATCTCGTGGCTACTGTGTCGCATGTGCGGTCACCATTTACGTCACCGCGCTTTCGCACCTTACACGTTGGTTTAAGCGGAGCTAAACCCCGGCTAGTTTTTTCAGGTGCATCCTGCGTCGAGGTCGAACGCTAACGATAAAACACTAATGATTTCGCCTTCCCAGCACTTAAGCACTACAAATGCTCTCTAAATTTTTTTCCCACACTCACAGCGTTAGACCTTAACACAGTAAAAACTAAACACAATAAAAATACAACGCCAATAAAAATACACTTTTAGCGCTGAATAAAATGAATAATAGCTTTCACTTCGAACAAGACTTAAAAAATTCAACTTGATCTGAATACAGTTCCCACCTGCAGCTTTTATAGAAGGCGTTTTAGCGAAGGTCATCCAAACTTTTTGAAAATATGCTTTTCCAGGTATGAAGGCTGCTCTGCGGCACAATGATACCTGCATTGGTACATATCAGAAAACAGCTAAATAATTTTACTTATTTGGCCGCTTCACTAATTTTTGATAATTAGCATTTTAATTATACCTGTCAGGCTACTGGTTGCAAATAGAGATTTGTAGCCGGTCGTTAGTAAGAGTTATACCAGATTTTAAAGTTTCTAAAACATGATTACCCTTGGCGCTGTGAATCAACAAAATTTGGCTTTTTCGACTAGTTACGTGCACTGCAGGGGTTGCCTTGCCTGCATGCTCTCGAAATCGCATGCATTCTAGCGTGATGCAGCCATATTTTGTAGAGCCATAGCGGCGAGGGCGCTGTGGCCACTACGAACGACCAGTGACCAATCTCTAATTGCAACTATGCGCCGAAATCTACTCGTTAAAAGTTAATAATTAAAATTAGTTAACTAGCTTAATACTTATGACACTTCAATGATTTTCTGGCGTCCGCCAACACTGGTAACAGTATTCCAGAAAAACGATATTTTAACCAAGAAAAAATTATTTTTGAAAATTCTGGTTCACCTTCGCTGAGACACCAGGCATATGAACTACTGCATGTTTCGAACCAAAAACAGTCGTAATTGCGCTAGGCAATATGTATACCGGAATCCGTTATCCCGACCACCTAATACAAGTTAGGCGTGGTCTGTGCAACAGGGCAGAATGCTGAGCTAGTTGGTACGCATTCATTATGAAAAACAAACAACGCCACGTTTTACTGCAGCATAATGTTTACCTACCGAATTATGTCATTTCATTCCGCCATATGAGATGTTGTCGATGGAAAAAGCATTAGGGTTTTGTTACGAGTTTATGTTTCTCACGAACGCCGATCCTCACCGTGCGGATCACGCACGAGCAAACAAAAGGAAGGACAAAGAGAGATCCCATTTAAACCGCACGAAAAGACGGATACAGAACAAGCACAACACGAGCGCTCACATTCAACAAAAACAACACACAGGGAAAGCAACACTACCTGATCACTGATTCCTATCGAGCTTTTCAGAGAGCCCTCTCCAAGAGGATGGTTGCGCGGATAACCAATGATAACGTAACTTTGCTAACGCATGCAGAACACTTGTTATCAGTGTAAAACAGGGGTAGTTTATCAATGTGATCAATCCCCTTACTGTTTGATCCTCATGCTTGAAAACGACTGTAGTATGATCAAGCACTGCAGTGCAAGTGTGTTCTGGTGGTGAACCTAAGTAATTTGCGATTCGCTGACGACATTGCCTTGATAAGTCACTCAGGACATGAACTGCAAAGCATGATCAATCAGTTAGGCAGGCAGAGCATAACGGTGGGGCTAAAAATTAACATGCAGAAAACCAAAGTAATGTTCACAAGCCAAGCAAGGGAACAGCAGTTCGCAGTTGGTAGCCAGGTGCTGGAAGTGGTAAGATAATATGTCTACTTAGGGCAGGTAGTGACAGCTGATCCAGATCATGACAGGGAAATAAATACAAGAATAAGAATGGGGTGGAGCGCATATGGCAGGTTATCTCTGATCATGAATGACAGTTTGCCAATATCCCTCAAGAGAAAAGTATACAAGAGGTGTATCTTACCGGTACTCACCTATGGGGCAGGAACGTGGAGGCTAACACAGCGGGTTCAGCTTAAGTTAAGGACAACGCAGCGAGCTATGGAAAGAAAAATGATAGCTGTAACGTTAAGAGATCGGAAGCGCGCTGAGTGGGTGAGAGAACAAACGCGCGTTAATGATATCCTAGTTGAAATCAGGAGGAAGAAGTGGGCTTGGGCAGGGCATGTAATGCGAAGGAAAGATAACCGCTGGTCCTTAAGGGTAACGGAGTGGATTTCAAGAGAAGGCAAACGTAGCAGGGGGCGGCAGAAAATTAGGTGGGCGGATGAGATTAAGAAATTTGCGGGAATACGGTGGCCGCGGCTGGCGAAGGACAGGGTTAATTGGAGAGACATGGGAGGGGCATTTGCCCTGAAGTGGGCGTAGTCAGGCTGATGATGATGATGATGAAACCTGAACCGGCTGCCTTCACCAAGGAGTCACTGTGCTCCCTCGGCCAGTCGTTCAGACAGCGTCCTGTGTGACCGACAAACCACAAACCGAATGAAAGGGGGATTCGGTACACGACGGCTTTGACACAATGAACCCTCCTATCAGTGTCTGTTGTGCACGCATACCTTCGGCCTTCCTTCCTAGTAGGGTCTCACACCTTCGTTTCGCGGCTCGGAAAATGTTGCATAATTTTCTGCAAGCAAAAAACACAACGTCAGCTCGAAATTTCCGTGAACTTTTTTTCACACGCTGTGATACTGAGTACATACAGAGAACTGCGGCAATCTTCCACGGCTTTACAGCTTCGTTCTCCTGTAGCACACCATTGTTGTTCATTTAATTTTGGAAACTATCCTTTCCCACATTCTTCCGATCGGCCCCTCTGGAAACTCTGCGCCTTAAGCTTGGTAATTGCGCTGTTCACACCTTCCTTAACCAGTTGGAAGCATGACTTCTTGACAGCGTCGCGAGCACACGATAGGCCTATGACATCCTTTACCAACTTGAAATGCCGTGACGGGAAATTGGGTTAGGCGCTTACAATATTTTAGATGGTATATAAACTGTCTACAGACTTCTGTCTATAAAGTCTATAGTCTATAGACAGTCTATTGAAAATCCACAGATTTATGGGCGTACACTTTCACTAAACTTTTTTCTATAGACAGTCTATAGACTTCCTTTGTAGCCGTATGGCTGCGCTCGGGTGGATGCCAATGAGTAATTATTCCCTTATTACAGTCTATAGACTATGAATAGGTAAAAATAAATATCTACAAAAAAGGCAATAAAGTCTATAAGAAGTCTACAGACTGTCCACTGACCATATTTATAAGGGTCCGGGCTTGACAGAGCCTGGCGAATATATCCAGCAAACATGGCTAGGTGCAAGCTTGAGCCCTACATCCAGGGACTGAATCCTACCCTGGTCAATAGTGTCCTTGGCCAAAGCAAGCACATCACCATGTCTGAAAAGCGTGTCCAGGACTGTCTGTGTAAGGTTCTCGCTTTTTACAAAATTGAGGCAATAGTAGGTATCCATCTACCTTTATTACACCGTCCGGCAACTCTTCTGCAATCGCCTCGTCAACTCTGCTAAGGAAGAATTGTCTTTGCACCGTTGCCACGCGAGAACAATACATATCCCAGAACGCTGCACAAATATACCTCCATTCCAGGTAACTATGCTTCACCTGAGTTACATGCCCAGCCCTTCATGAAAAGCATCAAGAGACACACCATACATATCACAGACGCAGACCTCGTCTTTTCCTCCGTTATGCTCCCGCACAAACCAAAACAAACACCTATGAGGGATCGAGTGACATAAATTCTCGACGTCCACACTGAGCACATGACAGCCTCCGGGTTTTTGCCATTATGATACTACAAGACGACGTCAGAGTTGCGTGTTCGGAACGGGTCTCCGAAGGCAAGGAAAGCAAGCGATATTTGTCTGTAGCTAGATACTACAAGCTGTCAAGTTCCTCGATTCGAAATAATGGGGAAGAACAGAGAACCTTTTTTTTGTGCGACTTCATGACAAAAAATATTTCATGAGTGTTGCGTTGCGCTTTTTTAATGAAGTCTCACAAGCGGTCGAGGCTAAACTATTTCAGAAGAGCCACGGCACGTCTTTTGAGTTTCGCAGCGTACTCTAGCATCTGTCCGAAATTTATAGAGTTGGCTGCTAATTTGTTGTCCGAGAATACGCTCCCTGTAACAACAACAAAACAGCCTTGTTTCTCAGCTTTCAGCGGTCTCAAGTCTTGAGATGCCAGGTAGTTCACTTCTGAACCAAACCCTTTTGGTGCCTTTGGCTTGTCAAGGGAGCAGTGAACAGTAGAGAAGCAGTCAGAGACGCATTACTTGCGTTGCCCATCTGGCACATGCGCGAGCGATAGCCCTTGGCAAGGCTAACTCCTCTGATTGTAGCTGTCTCGACTCAAAAGAAAATTTCGGTCCCAGTTCCAGTTTCTTGCGGTGGCGGGCCTCCACGACTGTGTCAACCAAAAATATTGCCGTCACTCTAGCACTGATGAACCTAGAGGACTCACTGGCAGACAGAATGCGGCGAATCTTCTTCCAAAGGAATTCCGTGGGCTGGTCGGCCATCTTGCACCATTGAACAAACGTATTCAGAAGCAGCAGACGTAGGCAGAGTCATCTCCGAATGGTGGCTGAATGGTGCCAGACGGCCGACCAGCAAACTTTGGAAGAAGATTCGCCGCATTCTGTCTGCCAGTAAGGCCTGTACGACCATCACTGCTAGAGGAAGGGCTTTTGGATGACACAGCCATGGAGGCCTGCCGCCGCAAGACACTGAAACTGGGACTGAAATCCTCTTTTGAGTCGAGACAGCTACCAGTTGAGGAGCTAGCCTTGCCAAGGGCTATCGCTCACCATGTACCAGATTCGCAACGCAAATAATGCGTCTCTGACTGCTTCTCTGCTGTTCACTGCTACCTTGTCAAGCCAAAGGCACCAAAAGGGTTTGGTTCAGTAGTGAACTACCTGGCATCTCAAGACCTGAGACCGTTGAAAGCTGACAAACAAGGCTGTTTTGTTATGACTGGGAGTGTAATCCCGGACAACACTTTAGTAGCCAATTCTAAGAATTTCGACAGATGCCAGAGAACGCTGCGAAACTCGAGACGTGCCGTCGCTCTTCTGAAATAGGTTAGCCTTGACCGCATATGAGACTGTATTAAGAAAGCGGAACGCAATACGCGTGAAACATTTTTTTGCCGTGCGTTCGCACAAAGGAGGCTTTCCATTTTGCTCCATAATTTCGAATCGAGCAACTTGGCAGCTTGTAGTATCTAGCTACAGACAAATATCGCTTGCTTCCCTTGCCTTCGGAGACCCGTTCCGAACACGCAACTCTGATGTCGTCTTGTAGTACCTTAAGAACACAAACCCGGAGGCTGTCATCTGCTCAGTGTGGACATCGAGGATTTATGTCGCTCGATCGCTCATGGGTGTTTGTCTTAGTTTGTCATGGGTGCCCCTCGCGGGGGCACGACACCGCGAGGAACATGGTCAAACACTCGCCATTGTTTTTCCAGGTAGCCCTGCTGTGGACCATAGCCGCACCCTCGCGCGACGCCTTTCTAAAAGAGCCACTGCTGCTTAAGCCTCACGAGCCGGTACAACCGCCAACCAGCAAAAACTTCAGCCAGCAAAAACAGACCCATAGAGGGCAATCTTCCGCCAACCCTAGCCGGAACGAACTCCTTCGTCTGGCAACCTGGTGCTACCTCCTGTGCGGCCAACACGCCGCGACTATTTCAGGCGCCACCGTTCTACGACCAGTTGGGGCACGACACCGCGAGGAACATGGCCAAACATTCGTCATTGTTTTTCCAGGTTAGTTTCATGGCAAACGCCACTTGTGCATGCGCAAACGATCCTTTTCTGGTTGCGCTGTCGTACCCCATCGAGCTGCGCAACTGTGTACGTAAACATATGTACCACCTACTTTGTTCCCTCTGCCAATCTTACCTTGACCTTTCGTTCCTACTCATCATGTCGGGCGACGTGGAACTAAACCCCGGACCTGCAAACAGCGATTCATCTACTTTTCTTGAACAAATAACGCAAAATCTGTCGCGCCTTGAGTCAACGCAGGGCACAGTAATCAGTGAAATAACATTAATCCGTGCCGCGCAGAATAACATAGAAAATCTCGTCAATGACCTTACCTCCCGCGTTGACACCCTCGAAAAAACAGTAGCAAAGATTCAAGCCGCAGAGCCGAACACATCCTTTAGCTCACATAGCGACGTTGCAAAGCTGACGTCTGAAATCAGAACACTTGCGGAAAAGTGCGAAAATGCGGAAAGTCGTCTGCGGCGATCAAATGTGCTATTCTTTGGGATTCAAGATTCCAACAATGAAACATGGGCTCAATCTGAAACACATATCTTTACTTTTTATCGGAGAAACTAAACATCGCCCTCACAGCTGACGACATCGAAAGAGCACACAGTTTGGGCCGCTTTCAGACATCCAAGAATCGTCCCGTTATCGTAAAATTTCTGCGTTGGAAATATAAATCCAAAATCCTTGCGGCATCATCAGAATTGAAGGACACGTCTTTTTCCATTACAGAAGACTTATCAGCACGAGTGCGTCTAGCTAGGAAAAAACTTTACTTATACTCATCCCAGTATGAATCCAAGTTTAAGATCCGCTATGATAAACTGATCATGGATAACAAACAGTTCATCAACATAGCTGAGTCCGATTGAGTCGTCGAACTGTCATAGCCAACCAAATGCGCACGTGTTTAAATTGTTTCACACGCACCTCATCTCAGCCATAACCCTCCAAAAGTGCCAACTGTTAACACAGTATCTATCATGCTCTCAAACGTTCGCAGTCACATACGCAAAAAAGAAGCACTGGAAACCTTTCTTGAAGATAACGATACTGACGTCCCACTAATGACTGAATCATGGCTGAGCCAAGATATTCAGGACCACGAACTTCTCAGTAATATCCTCACCTACACCATCCATAGGCTTGACCACGTAGGGTGTCGAGGAGGAGGCGTTTTGGTATTTATGAATCCCAGACTCGTCTGTCAGCGCATAGCAACTAACTGTCATCACGAAATCCTTTGCCTTCATGTTTCACTCCCGGCTAACGCGCTAATACTTATTTCTTGCTACCGCGCACCCGACTGCGATAATTCTTTCGTTGATGAACTTCACTCTGTCATTTTAAACTTGCATTCCCGCTTTCCTCGTGCGACCTACTTATTGTCCGGCGACTTCAATTTCCCTGATATAGACTGGAATAATTTCTTTGCTAAATTCGACCTATCAAAAAACTTTGTCGACCTTGCTCTCACGTTCAACTTCACTCAGATGGTCACTGTGCCAACTCGTGGTTCTAACATTTCGGATTTGATTCTCGTCTCTAACCCCGAGTTAATTAAGTCTGTTCAAAGCATAAAGGGCGTAAGCGATCACAACATTCTCTTATTCGACCTCTCCATTACGTTACAACATCGCCAACCTGAAACCAAGTACACCAGGGACTACAACAAAGCCAATTTTAACAAGATAAATGCAGAACTAGATGTCTTTCTTCAACATTTTAGTCCCCTCGCTAATTATAGAATAGTTGAACAATATTCGTCCTTATTCAAAATCAAAATACTGTCTCTTATCGACAGGTTCGTTCCCCTGGTGCTCATTCGAGGGGATGCCAGCAAGCCTTAATATTCTAATTCATTGCGAAAACTAGCCAGAAGAAAAAAGCGTACTTTTCGTGAAGCTAAGCAAGCGGATTCTCCCCAGAAGTGGTCTTCCTACTTTAAAGCACTACGTGAATACACGTGCCAATTGAAGCGCTCCAACCGAAAGTTCTTCCACCAAGACCTTCTAACCATTCTACGGGACAAACCGCAAATATTTTGGAGCATATTAACCCCAAAACGCTGCCCGCCACACATGTCATTCACCAATCCTGATGGCTCGCATGTACCAGGTAACCAGTGAGCTGAAGTCATGAATTCGTATTTCTCTTCTGTGTTCACTCATGAACCCACTTCCGACGTTCCCTTCCAACCTTGTTTTAAGTTCTCCGAAATGCAGCCGGTCTCAATCACATCTGAGGCATAGCGAAAGTAATAGATAACCTTAAGATCTGTAGCAGTCCAGGCCCCGACAACCTATCGCCTAAAATTCTAAAAGGCACAAAACTGATTTCTAGTTTGATTTTGCAGATAATTTTTAATCAGTCTCATGCCACAACATCAGTTCCAAGTGGCTGGAAAAATAGCACCGTAACTCCTTTACTCAAATCTGGCAGCTGTTCTGACCCTTCGAATTACCACCCCATTTTTTTGACGTGCCTCTCTTGCAAACTGCTAGAGCATGTACTGTATTCAGCCAGTGCATCACACCTTGACGCCAATTCTTTTTTCTTTCCGAATCAGCATGGTTTCCGTCGAGGCCTTTTATGCGAAACACAGCTATTCGAATTCACAACAGACCTTCACCTTAATCTCGACTCCGGCTTTCAAACTGACGTCATTTATCTGGAGACCCGCCGCGGTGGCTCAGACACACTATGCGACGTAAAATGCAGCGTGAGCAACAGCTACTCAGAGTAAATCGGAACGCCTTTCACGTTCCTCGTATACAGCCAAGTGAAGTGCTAGCCATATCTGTACCGTGCTAATTGAAATTATCTCAGCACGCAAGCGCTTCGTACTAAACAACGTGCTGTAGGGTTTGCTGTTTTCTTTCTAGTGGCTTGAAGGGTTTCTTTCTTCCCCGTTAAGACTGTGCAGATGCTTCGCATCAAGAAAAGGCGGCCTAATAGAGGCAGCCAGAGGCAGAGGCAGAGCAGAGGCAGTAACATCAATTTTTATTTCTTGCACTATCAATGGGTATGTTTAAGAATATCAGGTTTTTATTTTTTTTTTACCGCTGAGGTAGGAGGAGAGGCTAGGACTAAAGGCAGTCCGTTGCGTGACGGAGGTCCCAGCCCCCTTGTTTAGAGAATAGACCGCAAACACAAAAAAGTATAGAATGATCCCATTCAGTCTTAAACAACGTATTTAAAAAGAAAACGTACTGAGATACCACTCCTACATAACCAGCAATCATCTATACAAAGCAGAAATCCTTACATAATAAGCGGGTGCAACGAAAATTACAAATGTATGCACGTAGTATATGCAAAGCATTTACGATACTTGTGTGAAAATAAAACAAAAAATAATTGTCAGTCTTCAAAGCAGAACAAAATAAAGGAGAACAAAGGCTAAGAAACCAAACTTCACAAGAAGGTGAAAGCTCTATTCCAACGAATGCAGTTGCACGAACGAAATTACACCGAAATAAGTAAAAAAACCATATGACTTCAGTGATCGACGCTAATATTTCAACCCAGCAGTACTCCTTTAACCTGTTTGTTGAACGCCTGCTTAGAACAGAGCTAACAAGTTCTGCGAGTTTATTAGGTATTTAGGCAATAATTTCACTGTTTTCGTCGACAGTGGTTGTAGTCATGAAATGGATTGCCAGTACCTTGCGCCGTATTCTGGGATTTCTCCTAGAAGATGCCAGCCGCACAGTGGTATATGCGAGGCTCTTTGCCTGGTGAGCGTGCGACTGTCTTCGCCAGGTCCTCTTCGAGCTTAGAAGCTCGCGTCGTCTCCTTCGCTGCATTCGCGGCTTGAGCAGCGTCCGCCTTTCTTCCGATTTCTTAGCTGGGCCTGCTTAACTGCGTTTTGGGCTTTACTTCCTCCGCTTTTACCCGCTCCCACTTTCCGCAATACGCAGAGCGTTCAGCGACCCTCGCTTCTTTTAAAAGCCACAGCATTCGCCCACTCTTCCTGCGCCTTAGCGACGCATTCAACCGCCTTTTCTCCTTTACGGGAGGCAGCATAAAGTGATCTTCGGAGCTACAGTAGTGTCCTTCTGACTTCTCACTCGGCCAGCGCAACGGCACGGAAGCGGCGGAAGTTCTTCAGGCGCCGAGAGTTTATAAACACTGAACGAAAGGCTGAAATGTGATGAAGACGAGATTCCCAGCGCGCATCGCGAGAGGCCACACAAACAAAAACACGCTTTCCTAGAGGTTGCAATGGTGGCGGAATTTTATAAACCACCGAAATACGAACGTGTTCTGTTTTCACCGCCGCTGCAACCCAACTTGGCACTGTAGTGTGGTTTCTTCTGCCGGTTACCATCCTACCAGTGATTGATTAGGAAGTGTCCAGATAAGGTGGCCTTTACGTTCCACTTGACTAGTCTAACCACATTGCTTTAATCGTTGCAAATGCTTGCCGTCTCTTTCACTTTTCATGAATATTTTAAAATTATCGGCCATGAGCGAAAGCAAACTTTCATTTGGCTAGAATACCTCTATTTCAGAATATGCATGCGTAACCTGTGACCAGTAAGCAACAAACCTCTTAATAAAATAGATGTCTGGAAATGAGCTGAGCGTTTTCTAGCATGAAATACAATTTTACTGGCAGTGGATCGGAAGTATCGTTAGGGTATGCTTGAAAAACTCACTTCGTGCATTGAAGTACTGATTCGAATTTCCAGGCAAAAATAAAGCATAAAATTCGTACATAAACAAAAACATTGTACATCAAGAAGCCACATTACGTTTCGTCTAGACGAGGCAGTGCTAACAAAATCAGAGCTTACTTGTGTCCCACTATTGTGTTTAAATCTTCATTTTTTTCATCCACAATTAACAACTGGAATCAGCTCGAGAACGTGGTGATGTGCCCGCCTTATTTTCAAAATGCTATTGAGAGCGATCATTGAGATTTTTTTTTAACTATGTTGATTCATTGATGAGCCTGTACTACGGCATGCAATCTTCAATGTGTATTTTCTGTTTTATTATTCTAATGTACTGTTTTTATTGTTTTTATTGTTTGATTTCTGAGTATTTTTGCTTTCAGTGTTTGTTCGTTGCGGCATTACCTCGCCCAGCTCGGAGCATTTCATGCTCAAAAGCCTATTTCTTACACGCTGACGGCTTTGCCGGGTTCGACGGCGCATAGCAAATATTTGCATTGAGTGCAGTAATATTGAGCAACCAAGTTTCTAAGTTATCGGTCGAGATCCTATCCATGTTTCCCGTTTCTGGAAAAAAATTTTAATGCTATTTTAGAAATATTCAGTGCGGAAACGCCCACTCAAAAGCTTTCCGATGCGTATTTTCGATGTTCGATATTTAAATTCAAGCATCATTTTTTTTTCCAAGGAACGATGGGAGCACATCTTGAGAGGGGTGAGTCTCGCCACCCTACGATCGGCTGTGCAGCAGTTTCAAGTATTTATGAAAGCACGAAATGCATTACACAATACTTACACAAGTGCAATACTCTCTTCCAGTTTCATCCGGTGTTCCCCAAGGAAGTGTTTTGGGTCCTCTGCTTTTCCTTTTGTATGTCAATGATATTGTTCAAGTTGTTAACCCACCAGTGCATATTCGATTGTTTGCTGACGATTGCATTCTATACCGAGAAGTTACAAATAAGGAGGATCAAAGTGACCTGGACAGTGCCTTGAACAACGTGTTTGAATGATGCGACCGATGGGGCATGGTTCTGAATGCTGACAAAAGTGTATATATGCCGATAACCCGAAAAACCATACTTCATAGCTACACATATAAATTAGGCTCTCTCCCTCTTCAACAAGTATCCAACTACAAATACCTAGGAGTAACAATAAGTAGCAATCTATCGTGGAACTTGCACATAAACAATATCTGCTCTGCGGCATTCAGGAAATTGTGCTGCTTAAAACATAAACTAAAAAATGCTCCTTCTAAAATTAAGCTACTTTGTTATTCTTCAATAATTAGACCTAAACTCGAATATGCATGCATAGTGTGGGACCCGTATACTAAATCTAACGTAAAAAATCTGGAGAGAATACAGAGAAGAGCTGTCAGGTTTATCTTTAATAAATATGCAAGGTCTGACTCCCCCACCACTTTAATGGAGATTAATAAAATTGAACTACTTGAACATCGGCGAAGAAAGCTTAGGTTAGAATTTATTTCTCTCTTATTACATAACAAACTTGGTTTGGATCCCTCATCATACTTAACGCCGGCACCAACCAGACAAACTCGTCAACACCATCCCAGTTCTCTAACCCCTGTATTCGCTAGAACAGACACTTACAAGTTTTCGTTTTTTCCACGCACAATAACAGATTGGAATGAGCTAGTTAAAACATTATCCCAAGAGTTTTAACCAATTATTTTTTCTATATTGTGTTGTTCTTTTTTGAAATGTTGCGTTTTTTTTGTCTCTTGATTGACTTTGTTCGCCCACCCTGCTTGGACTCAGTGTCCGCAGTATTTTGTAAATAAATAAAATAAATAAAATACGCAATCGGGTGATTGTAATGACAGACTTTATACGAAGAGAATGAAAGCATGTGTATGCCTGCTAAGCCACAAGATGACGGACGATAAGCTTCAGCGCTAAACCCAGCACTGGTCTTAATACCAAAAACGCGCAATAAAAGCAAATTATTACCTGCAAGCTGCCTTTCTCATAAACATTGACTAGCTTATCCCAAGAAAAGAACTGACGTCTATAGCTATGAAGGAACTCACCTTGTTTAAACGAAATACAGACGTTGTACACACAACGCTCCATGTGCAGCGTCTAGTGCATACCTGTTCCGCGTGTGTAGGGTGCTTAGAATTTGCAGCCTTTATAAATATCGATTAGGCTTGAGAATTGAATCAAACAATAAACAATACCGCCAAACTGCATAGGATCGGTCAGCTGCAATAACGAGGATGCGCTTACGCAGCGAGCCTTAAAGAGTCCTGCTTAGTGCCCATCCCTCACCGAATTTTGTGAAAAGAAGGGCTCTGTTATTTACTTCACTTCTTGCTGATCAACTCTGAACTGATGCCTGTCCTCGATTTTCGAGCACGGACAAGGTACTTCGTGCTCAGCAAAGATATATTGGGAAATAAGTGTGAATACTTTGGCAAGTACTTCACTGCCTTTTCTTGAACAACGCAGTGCGACGCATTAAAAGAATGATCCTTGAACGCTTTCTTTTGTGTCTCGGTGTTTATTGTGATATTGGGTTCAAGCTTGACTTGCTGAGCTATGATAGGCATTATGGTATCGTAACCTTGGTATATAAGTCAGCGGTGTTTTCATCGTTTGTGTGCGCGTGCGTTTGTGAATGATGGCGCCACTGCACCAAACTAGGTGGTGCAGCCTACTCAAGCTGCTCACGGACAGCTTTTTCTTGCAGTGTCCCTCAGTGTCCCTCTTGCAGGTGGAAAAAATTCTGTGATTTGGTTTATTTATTTATTTTATTTATTTATTTATCATCATACCCACAGCGCCATTGTCTGGCATTACAGTGGGGGGGGGGGGGGGGGGGGGGGTAGAAGAAAAAGTACACAAATGCCACCGTGTGCAGGTGGTTACAAAAAAAAAGGTAACAATGAGATAGAAAGAACACGGAATTATTATACACAAAAAAATGTCACAGCATGGAAGAAAATGAATCATTTGATAATATGGACACTACTTCCTCAGGCAGCTTGTTCCATTCCGAAACCGTTTTGGGGAAAAAAGACATTTTAAAAAGGTCAGTCCGGCACCTGTATTCTTTAACTTTAAGTGAATGATCTCTACGTAAAGACACGTAATCAGGGTTGGCTATATATTTGGTTCTGTCTATTCCAGTTCTAGAATGAAATATATTATGAAATAATTTTAAACGCAGTACTTTCCTACGTTTTTGAAGTGAGTCCCAACCCAAAGATTTTTTCGCGTTCGTTACACTAAAATATCGCCCATAGTTATTGAAAACAAAACGAACGGCCAAATTCTGAACTCTTTCTAGCTTTTGAACGTCAAGCAAGGTTTTCGGATCCCAGACTGTGCAAGCATACTCTAGTATGCTTCTAACGTTTGTATTATACAGCAGTTCTTTAGTCTTTAAAGAACTAGGAATATACCTATAATTGTCTTTACTATCTTGTGTTGCCCACGGAAACAGTTGTCGCAGAAAAAAAAAAGTTTATATTTAGAGAAACGTTCGGAACATTTTATTTCTCTGTAGTTGAATGCATGGTCGCAGGCTTTTCGTTTTTTCACGCTAAGAGAACAGCGTAAGAATAAACGTCAGGGCAGGCTGGGAGGGAAATTTATGAGCAGTTGTTGGGTTCCTTCTTTTATTGCTCCGGCGCCTAGTCTTATCTGTTTCTTTTACGGCTCTTCCTACCGGGCCTGTCATTCAATTTTCTGTATACTTTCTTGATACTTTCTACTCCACGTATCTGCTCCCAATCCATTTTCTGAAGAACTCTGGAGATAACGAAAAGTACTGCGACTACAATAACTCTTGACTACGATACAGAAATGTATTTTGCAACCTTTGACGAAAACTTTCTGACCGTTCTGAGGCATTCAATTCCGGAAACTTGATTGGGTTCATCGGGAGCTGCAGCGCGCCGTTTTTACTTCAGTCTCAGTTATTCTCAAAAGTGCGGCTACCTATGAGCTTGCTGTTGACAAACAACGGGCATCACAACACCTACGCTACGTTTTCACAGCCGGTCGGGGACCTCGTAGATCACGCAGAGAGGCTGTTTTCCACCAAAGGAAAGACGAGCGAGACAAGGGCAAAACAGCGCGGCGCTTTGCAGCATCCTTTGGAAGGTCACTGGCATCAAATTCAATCGAAGAAGAAAAAGAAACTGGAAATGTGCGTTTTACGAAACACTTTTGTACAACAGATGTTCCAACTGCCAAAAACGCTCTAGAGCAGATCTACAACATCTTATATAGACTTTACCATCTTTGTCGCTAGGGAGACAGAAAGCTCAGCACATACAGGGTCTGTTCTGAAAGTAGTAGGACTGGTTTTTTCCTGGGCGAACGGGCGGACGAGAGGTGATCTGCGCGTGCAGGATCATTGAAGGGGGATATTGGGAATGCTGGGTAAAATCGGCAGTCGGCTCTCGGCCGTTGAAGAGAGCGGGTCGCTTGTACTGTGAACCCCTGTCGAAACGTCTCGTCACGCAGAATCATGGAGAGTTTACTGGATCAGCCATACGCGATCAAATTTTGTGTAAATCTTTGTAAAACGGGCAAAGAGGCTAGGACATGATTAAGGCGGCCTACGGTGACGCTGAATTGGGTAGATTAGGTGCATTTTGAGTGACACAAGTTGTTCCGAGAAGGTCAGGAAAGAGTGGAAGACGACGAACGCTGCGGACGCCCTTCGACCAGCAAGACCAACGAAAATGTGTAGCAAGTGAAACATTTACTGAACACTAATCGTAGGACGAGTATCAGAATGGTTGCTGATGGCTTGAGCATTCCTAAAACCCAAGTTTTTGAGATCGTTACAGAAAACTTAGCCATGAGGAATGTGTGCGCGAAGTTGGTGCCGGGAGTGTTGCCAGAGGAGTAAAAGGCCAACCGGAAAGCGATCTGCCAGGATCTTCTTCATCATGTGAACGAGGACCCCGATTTTTTGCTCGGCACAAGGCGGCAACGTTGCCTCAGGCCCCCTAGAGCCCCGACTTGGCCCCGCCAGACTTTCTTGTATTCCCGAGAAAACAATCGACACTGAATGGGAAACATCACGTATTTGTAGAAGCGGTTCAACAGGCTGTGACGAGAGAGCTAAACAGCATTCCGGTTCAGGCGTTCCTGGAGGCGTACGAAAACTGGAAAACTCATTGACAGCAGCGTGTAGGTGCGGAAGGGTTCTACTTTTAAAAATTCTAATCGTTTGTACTATTCTCTTCAATAAATTTTATTAAAAAAATTGAGTCCTACTTCTTTCAGAACAGACCCTGTATCCCATGAAGGCATGGCCCCTCTAGGACATCAGATACGATCAAGCACCGTAACATAATATTGCCGCGAATCTTTGTAGCGTTTGTTTGTTGTGTTTATTTGCTCATGGTTTAAGGCTGCCGGCACGCCGCTTTATCTATTTATTTATTTTATTTAGTAAGGAACCCACAGCGCCGTGGCATTACAGGGGGGGGGAGGGGGGGGGGGGGCAATGTACAAAAAAAGAAGCATACATGACACCTGCGCTCGCAGGCAGAGTTACAAGCGTAAAGCGTTCGCCATGTACATCTCACTTCAAAAGAACACATCACAATCGCATCACATCATTAAAGAACGAAAGAACGCATCATTTGATGTCGCACTCACAACATCGCTCGGTAGTCTGTTCCATTCTCTAATGGTTTTCGGAAAACCATTCGCTTCGTTTGTGATGCAAGACGTGCCTAGGTTTACCTCGATTGATCGCATCCAGGCGGAGCCGATTCTACTTTGTGCCAGAATGTTCTAGTAACTTCCCAAGCTTTATCTCGAATGCGCGCTAGCAGCTTTAAAAAGAGCACGGCCGACAGCGGCGGGCATTCTGTTCGACGACCGCCAAGCATGCTTGTTGCTACGGCGCCGCCGAGTGATTCAGTTCTTTGCGGGCGCAAGTCAGCCTGAATGAAGAGTTTCGTTTCGAAGACATTCTCGCTGTGTTCCTGTTCGCCGGACTGCAGTCACCACTACGTGACATCTGGTGCAGGTGCTGATCTGCTATCCAGCTATGCCCCTCACGATGGAACCTGGTGCACAGCCAACGCCTGTCGTGCTTCGCCAGCCCCGGGAGCCACCGACTTTTCGTGGAGAACCACAAGAAGATGTACAAGACTGGCTGGACATGTACGACCGTGTGGCAGCACTGAACGCCTGGGACGACAGCTGTAAGTTCTGAAACGCTTACTTTGCTTTGGACGGCCCTGCAAGAACGAGGTTGGAAAACCACGAATCTTTTCTCACGATATGGGCGACCTTCAAGAAGCAGCTCTTGGGTACTTTTACTAGCGTCGTACGCAAAGAAAGAGCTCAGCTGCTTGTAGAATCACGCATCCAACACCCGAATAAGACTGTGACCGCGTACGTAGAAGACATGAAGCGCCTTTTTTCAACGTGTCGATCCTGACATGACGGAAATAGAAGAAGGTGCAGCTTTTGATGCGTGGCGCTAAAGAGGCACTTTTTGGCGGTGTGACCCGCAGTCCACCGAAGACGGTCGCGGAATTTTCTAGTGAAGCAGCCACCACTGAGAAAACCTTGGAAGCACGAGCCCGTCATATCCCTCGACAGCCCCAAGTGACCTCGACTGCCCTCTCGGATGGCACAGCATTCGGAGTCAACCTGCGGGATGTTGTCCGCGAAATTGTACGGGAAGAGCTGCGTCGCTTGCTACCCTCTTCCAACCAGCCTCAAGTCGCGACCATTGAGGAAATCGTACGCGAAGAAGTGCAGCATGCGCTGGCACCCCGTCATCTCCACCTCCTGCTGAAGCTTCAGCATTAACCTACGCCGCTGCACTACGCAGTCCTCCGCCTCGACGAGACCCCCCAAGTCCTCTTCGACGCGCACCAGCTCTACAAGTACGACGGCCCCAAGCTCCCTCACGCCCACATTACGAGCGACGCAACACCTTTAGGAAATTCGACAAGTGGTAGACTACCGACAACCGCCCACTGTGTTTCCATTGTCGCCACGCCGGGAACATACTTTGCCACTGCCCGTACAGACGCATTGGCCTGCGAGGTTTCGCCATCGACGCCCCACGACCGTTCCACGGCCAGCGACCACGGGAAATGGACGACTACCTGCGCAGAGAGGAGTACGTGTCGTCAAGCCGTCTTTCCCGCTCCCCATCGCAGTCCACCGCACGTTTTGCATCACCGGGCCGCAGCTACGCCGCGGCTGTCCGTAGGGTTCTACAGTCTTCTGTGGCTGCCGACTGGCCTACATATTTGTCAAAGGTGCTGTGTACATGATGGGTCGTGTCATTGCAAGCTAAATAAAAGGTGGACAGGAAATTCATCCTTCCAGAGTACTTTCCAGAAAAAAACAGCTATTATTTCCTCCTCAGAGTGAGGGAACACCACCGACGGCGCCCATCCTCCTTGTCACTGCAGCAATTATGACTGCTGGTTGCTTTTTAACAGCATTTCATTTATCCGCAGGAAGAGCAGGCATGAATGGCTGCGAATAGGTACCTAATAAACTAAACATTGCAATGAGCAATACAGTGTTGTGCCTCTGCTTTTGTTGTTCATGAAGGAGTTAGTGTTTTTGATTGATGGTTGTGTATCAAAGATGTGACTGCTACGCTCCACTGCGTTCACAGATTTGTTTGCCCACGCTTTTGGTTTTCTCAATGGTACGTTTCCTTACCAAACGGCAGATGGAAATTCGGCTTTCAACTCGTGCACTTTCATCGTGTTTGCAATGTATTTTCAGCTGGTGTTCAGGTGACGTTCATTCTCCTACCAATTACAGACCGATCTAACTAACCAGCATTCCCTGCAAGCTACTGGAACATGTAATTTATAGCCATATAATAACCTTTCTTGAGAGTAACTCTTTTTTTCAGTATTCCTCAACATGGTTTTCGAAAGAACTATTCATGTGAAACTCAACTTTTAGCCTTTACAAACGACTTGTTTTCAGCTCTTGATTCTAACTTAGTTATTGACTGCATTTTCATTGATTTCGCCAAGGCTTTCGATACTGTTTGCCATAGTTTACTCCTTCTGAAACTAAGCAGACTTAACATTGATCCGAACATCTTAAAATGGATTGAATGCTTCTTGTCTAACCGCACACAATTAGTAACTGCTAACGGCCATAGCTCTGATCCTTGCGGTGTAGCCTCTGGTGTTCCACAGGGATCAGTGCTGGGGTCGTTGCTCTTTCTAATCTATATTAACGACTTACATAATAACATTTCTTCTTCCATGAAACTCTTTGCTGATTATTGTGTTATTTACCGTCAAATTAAAAGCTCTGCTGACCGCCTTACCCTCCAGTCGGACCTTAATCAGATTTCCTCTTGGTGTAACACTTGGCTAATGAAGCTGAATGTAAATAAATGCAAGTTTATGAGAATTTCACGCCACTCACCTACTCAAGTTTCCTGTAATTATTTACTATGTGATACTCCTTTAACCCATATTTCCACATACAAGTACCTTGGTGTGCATATTTGCAGTAACCTTTCCTGGCAAGCTCACGTGGACTATGTCACAAGTAACGCTAACCGTACTCTCGGTTACTTACGTCGCAACTTTTCTATGGCGCCCACTAACTTGAAACTTATACTGTACAAAACACTAGTCAGGCCAAAACTTGAATATCCGTCATCTGTATGGGACCCTCCTCTTAACTCACTAATTCTGAAATTCGAAGCCATTCAAAATCGGGCTGTCCGTTTCATTTTTTCTATAATAGAACTGCAAGCGTAACTCAAATGAAAGCAAATTTAAACTTACCAGATCTTTCAATTCGTCAAAGAATTTCCCGTCTATGCCTATTCCACAAAATCTACCATTCAAACCGTCATCTCAGAGATACGTTGCGGTACCACCATCTTACATTTCATCCCGCAGTGACCACCAGTTCAAAGTTGGCGTACCCAGCAGACTCACCAACTTACACTTCGCCTCTTTTATCACCAAGACTGCTAAGGAATGGAACCACCTTCCCGCTTCCACCGCCTCCATTACAGACGCCGACTTGTTTAAGAATGCTGTAGTTGATTTTACATTGTAGTGCTGCGTTACCTGTTCTGTTTTTGTTGTGTATCACCCACTCCTCTCTGTAATGCTTCGGCTCTGAGAGTAAATAAATGAAATGAAATGAAATTTGGAGGAGTTGTCCAACCGCTGTCCGTGCCTAAACGTTTTTTTAACTGTTGACCTCAGTACGCTGCATTTGTCAGAGGAAGTAAATGTTGCAGTAACATTTTATTAAATATTGCCCCGTCATGTCGATAGCAACATGGTGAAAACGTTTTTTTATGAAGTCAATGTTCTTCTTTTAATATTAAAGCAAAGTAAGGCCTTTGTTATTTAACGTTGCTCACAATTTGTAGCAATCGCTCCACGTTCAAGCAACATTATGCGTCACTTGGGTCTAATTTTATTATCGCCCCTCCTCGGAGCTTCACCGTTGCACAATAGGTTAATCTCATTAGTAGAGACCGAATTTTAGGCAAATGCCTATTTTTCTCAACGCTTCGTAGGCGCACCATAGTGCCTATAAATGCCTATTTTGGGTGTCAGTGCCTATAAATGCCTATTTCCGACGTCGGTGCCTAAAAATGCACTATTTTAGAGAAAAGGGGCCTCAAATACGCTGTGGTTTTGCTTTCAGAATCTGTTTGCTTTCGAATCTATTTCGGTTTTGAGTGGAACACACACGTGGCAACATTAGATGACCTCGTCAGTTGGCTGTGATGAACACTGCACCTCCGCCGGCTGCGTAAACAATACCAACCACGTCAGCCGAAAATATCGAAGCAACCTTTTTCCTATTTTCTGCCATTTTATCGTGGAAGCTTGTTAATGATTTGGCTGTTAAAGTGGTAGTTGACCAGATGGCGTCACATTTCGGAAAGTATACGGAATAAGTAATAGGTTCGTCCATATAATTCCAGTTGGTTCCAATTGAAACCAAATGTAAAATGTTCCATAAACCTGCTGGAAACAGCTTAATTGATTAAAATTTCCACCTGGCTAACCTGCCTTATTTTCGTTTCTTGTGCCCCAGATGGTGCTTGTCTGCTACTGCTTCCATAGCTTTAATAGTGATTTCTAGATGGATGATGTTTATTTTACCATGGATCCTCGTGGATGTACGTAGGCCCGTGCAGAACTATGATTCTTTTCGGCATATTCCGCATCAAGCAGCACTGTGTGTAACATTTTCTAGCATCTCGTATTTAGGATTTCCAGACCCTTCTAATGGCAAGCACCATTTGATAGTCGCGTGGCTCCAGACACGTGAAGCCAGAAACTATAAAACACTGTTTACACAAATTACAACATATTTTTTAATGTTGAAGCATCGTGTATGCCAGCAATAAATAAGTTAAATTCCTGTGTGAGCGAAGAATGGACTCATTTGTCAGATGCTTTGAATTGACAATGTTTCTATCAAATTCTAAATACATGGCCTCCTGTTAAGGTGTTCATTGTTTCTACTTTTGTACACGACAAGCGAATTGTTTGTTTCCAGGTATACCAAGGTGTTTTAAAAGGGTTGGTAACCGTCCCTATTTCTCTGCTGAAGCATGTGTATAGTGCGAACAGTTGCGCGACAGCCTTAAAAAAAACGGCTCCTAATGTTCGCATCTTGCTTAACGTCCCAAATCATTCCTGCTGTGCCACGCCGCGGTCGCTCAGTGGTTACGACGCTCGGCTGCTGACCCGAAAGACGCGGGTTCGATCCCGGCCGCAGCGGCCGAATTTCGATGGAGCCAAAATTGCAGAGGTCCGTGTGCTGTGCGATGTCAGTGCACGTTAAAGAACCCCAGGTGGTGGAAATGTCCGGAGCCCTTCACTGCGGCGTCCCTCATAGACTGAGTTGCTTCGGGATGCTAAACCCCAATAAACCAAACCAAACCATTCCTGCTGTGTTTTTGTTTTATTTTACGCAGATATTGCGCGCTGAAGTTCGGAACTGTGTGCACTTTTGATTATGTTTATAGTGCCTATTTTTCTGCGTTAGGTGCCTAAAATGCAATTTTAGCCGCCTATTTATGGCGCCTAAAACGTGCTTTTTAGTGCCTAAAAATCCGGCCTCTACTCATTAGACATGCTCACGCTCATTCCCCAAGCTAGTTTGCGGGCATTGTTGGCCAAGGGTAAACCAGATGGATCAGAAATGCGACGTCATGTGGCTCCCAGTCCAGGGTGCCGACGGTTCGTCGTGTAAAAGTGGTGTCACAGCATCTGCATCTTTGTTCTGTTTTTGCTGAATTTATGCAAGATAGTGCATTTGGTGGTACACAGCGCCGTTGGGGTCAACCGTCGCGTTGTGTTGAGTTCTGGTGCCTAAAATAGAATGTTTAGGTTGAACACGGACATTTCCCTCATTACTGTATTCAAGCACGGTCATTGCCTACGTTTCATCCAAAACAGAAATGGTTTCATTTTTAAAACGTAGGAAGTCTGCGTTATAGAAGAACTCTAGTTTGGGCCAGTTGGTTCATGGTTCAGGAGGAAAACGGCGCAAAAAAAAACGTGGACAAAAGAGAGACAAACACGCTGGCGCTGGTCCTGTCGTGTTTGTCTCTCTTCTGTCCACGTTTTTTTTTGCGCCGTTTTCCTCCTGAACTACGTTATAGGTACGGAATGTTTTTGCAGTGTATGAGAAATGGTTTTCAATATTATAAAATCACAGTATGTTTCTTTCCCGCGCTGGCGCACTTCTTCTCTGTCTGGGCACTTTTTAAACAATAAGCCTCGATAGAAAATCACAGATTATAAATATGTGGACGTTTACTTTTCGGCTGGCCTCACCTGAAGAAAGTACGTTAAGCAAAGGCTTGAGCATTGTTAAGCTTTTAAAACAGAGTTTCAGCGGTATTCGTGAAAAAGTGACGGAACTTTACATTTCACTGCTTCATAGCGAGTACTGGGTACCTCTGGTCCAATTTCGGACACTCGAGTCGGAATCCAATGAAATGTGCTGGAGTGCATTTAGTATCGTGGCGTGTTGTTTTTTAGTAAAACTGTAGTTTCAATGTTCGTGACAACTGCATTAAACCGGAGCTGAAGCGGGACCCTATAGACAAGCGCCGACTTCGAATTAGGTTATTTTCATTATCGCATTTATTTTTATAAAACTAGTTAGTAGCACCCCATTTTATATCAGGATTGTGCGATCATAACTACAAAATGGCTAACATAAAATGTTGCAGTAATGTTTGTTTCAAACGCTCTTTCATGGCGAATACCCCCAATGAATAGAATAAGCGTCCTCATCGTGTTTCGGAGGCACTGTTCAGAGCTCTGTTGTCGGACTTGTGACATGCATAGATGTTCAGATTCTGCTGCCAGCGTTTTCTTTTCTTCAAACCTGTCTCGTGGTGCCCCGTTTGTTTGCTTGTTTGTTTTGCTTTTCTCTTTTTTTCCTGTTTATTGGGTTATGCCTCGTTTGAAAGGTAGAACTGATGTATGCATCGGCCACTTGCAGATCTTCAGGGCGAGCAGGACTGCAGATAGATAATTCTAACATAATTTTTAGCAATGCCTAATGCAAAGTAAACAGTCTCGAGAGATACACAATTGCGCGGATCTGCTGCCGTGGCGCAGCGATACCGCCCTAGGTAACCACCCAGCTGTTGTTACTGTCACAGTACCATGGCTATCCTAAAACTTTTGTGCAAGAAAGGGGGGCGTAATCTCTCCAATGCTATTCACTACCTGTTTTCTAAGGGTGTAAAATTTCCAGGAATTTGAAATGTTCGAAGTAGGGAAAAAAAATTGCCTAATAAATTTTGTCCTGAAAATGATGTTCAACATTGTTAACAAACAAATAAAGCTAGCATACAGCACTTGTATCTTACCCGTACTCACGGGGCGGAAACGGGGAGGCTAACGAAAAGAGCTCAGATTAAGTTAAGGACAACGTAGTGAGCCTAGGCAAGGAAAATGAAAGGTGTAACGTTAAGAGACAGAAAAAGAGCAGGGTGGGTCAGAGAACACACGCGGATTAATGACATCCTAGTCAAATTCAAGAGGAAGAAATGGGCGTGGAGAGCGCATGTAATGCGAAGGCAAGAGAACCGATGGTCCTTGATGGTAACGGAGTGGACTCCAAGAGAAGGCAAAAGTAGCTGGGGGTGGCAGAACGTGAAAAGGGCGGGTAATATTGAGAAGTTTGCGGTGATGCGGTAGCCACAGTTGGCAAAGGGGAGGGTCAATTGGTGAGGTATGAGAGAGGCTTTTGCCCTACAACGGGCGTAGTCAGGCTGCTGATGATGATGATGGTGGTAGGCATTAGCATCACTTTGGCTCATGTGACTCAACAGGATAACTTCATGCATAAGCTGCGCTGTAGAAGCCGTGCCTTGATCGGCAGTACACAGTAAAGGCCGCCGTGTCATAAAACAATGGGTTACCTGAAGAACTGAGCGATCTCAGAAAGTATGCCACACGATGCTGCCTAGATATCCAGAGAGCATGTCCAAAAAGAATGGCTGACGGTTTAGCGTTGCTAAGCACGAAATTTTGTGCGAAAGCACAGTTTTTGCAAGTGGACACCACAGGCACGTGCCTGTAAACGCGACTGAGATGTACACTGACACAGGGAGCCAGTGATGCGCCTCTCCAACTTTTAGAGCATGTCATATCTCAAGAAGCGTAGCTTGTTGGGCCAGTTGGTGCATGGTAAGTAGATAAGTAGATAACCTCCTTGTGAACGCGTCCTTCCTGCTGGTTTTCTGCTTACCTGTCGTATCTCGTTTCAAATGAAAAAAATTCTGATATGAACAAATAGGGAAATGGGCATATGAAGTCATATATGCGGGCGCATTTAGCCTGATTTTGAACAAATTGTCATCAAAGTGTTTCGTGTGTCCACCCTATGTAATACCCTTCCCGGAGAGCCATTAGGGCATTTGAATAAATAAATAAAAAAATTATAAATAAATAAAGAATGAATAAATAAATAAATATGCTTAATTTCCTGTATATCCTTATCTGAATGGAACTCATGTAAGGAAGAAATGTAAATATGGGCGTATATATCCTGATATGCCCAATTCCCTATATATCCATGTCATGATTGAACTAAAATATGGAAATATGCTTTTTTGTTATGTGCATTTCCATGACGTATTATTGATATGCCCACTCCTGCCCAAGGCCTCAAACTGAGGCCGGCGGTATCTTGTAATAAACAAAAATATATCTGGCATATATAGCCTGATATGCCAATGCCTTATATATTCATATCTGGATTTTTTTATAGAAACTTTATTGCGAGAACAGGTGATGTACACAAACACTATTTGGACCGATAGCTGCAAAGCTAGTTGCCGGTCCAATAAAAAAAAAAATTACTTGCACTTCAGCCACAGAGCGCGGAAGACTAAGAGTTGATCATATTATACACAACAGTGCAGGTTACAAAAAACACGCAGCAAAAAAAACAAGAATAAGAGACTGCAAGAAGAATACAAAGAATACTAAGAATACAAAATAAAACAAAACACAAAAATAAGAAAAGAATACACAGAATACAAAGAAAAAACATACCAGAAGCAAGCACCAAGAAAAATGAGGTGTCAATAATTCACAAAACAAGAGTTTCAGGCAAAATTTGGTCAGACTTGAAATGCAGTTTAGAAGCCATTTTAGAATTTCTGGCTAGTTTTACCTCGATGGGCAATCCGTTCCATATGTTTGCTCCATTGAACTCTATCCGGCGTTCACCATATACATTGCAGTTATCGGCACATGCAGACGTATGCGACTGTGCAGTGCGCACCTACCGCTACTACTTCAGATATGTAACACAGCTTGGTTTTTTGACGTAGATTTTTATTTTAAGACTTTGAGAGATGCGTCGGTGCTGTTTAGGGGGATTATACAGGAAGGCTGCCATTATGTAAACGACGAACCTGAGTTAATAGAAGCTTAATTAACTAACATTAACTAATGAACTTTTTACTTTTGATTTTAAGGGGCAATATTGTGTTTGGAATTTAAAGGCCATCATCGTGTAAGGTGAGCACAGCTTCCAATTTTTTTTTAATTCGGTAAAGCGATTTGAAATACCGAACGTCAGATATTAGGCATTTCAAAGCTCGCTGAGTTGCTTTTCCCGCATTAATAATGTATAACACTGTGTCGCTTCTTTTACGCATGAAACACAGACGCCGTTTGTGTATTTTAGGATTTAGAAGAAGTTGCCTCGAATTCGACGGCGATACCACGCGCAGCGGCGCCAATTTACGAATACGCGAAGCGGAAAAGGCAACTCAGCGAGCTTGTAAGTGCATATTTCTGGTGTTCAATGTTTCGAACCACATTGACAATTAAGAATATTTAAAACCTATGGTCATCTTTTTTTTTATTGGCGGCGTTCAGTTTCGCGATATAGTCTTGCGCCCTAAAATCAAAAATATAAAAGCTGATTAGTCAACTTTTATTCATCTTTTTTCTAATATTCAGCTCTATTACGTACATAAAGCCCGTCCTGCAGAATGGTCCTTCTTCACCGGCCGCACCGACTTATCCTTCGCAGTTTTATTGCGAAAGCAATACTACTTGCACTTTCACGCCTTTGCAGAGCCGCGGCGGTGACCACCATTGACCTTCATTTGACCTTGATTGCATTAGATTGGATTGGATTACACTGGAATGGACTGGATTGAATTGGATTGGATTTCAATACATTAGATTAAATTAGATTAGATTAGATTACATTGGATTTGATTGGATTGTATAACCGATGCATCGCCACAAGTGTAACCACAAGCACCACCACCAGGTACACTACCAGCTGAACCATGTCGTAGGTACGGATATTGCTTTCGCAATTACCGAGCTTAACCAGCTAAGCCACAGCGAATTTTTAAAAAATAAAAATCTGTAAACGTTAAAAAATGTTATATATATATCTAAGTTTTGCTTTAAATTAAAAAACAACCACTCCATTTTATGCTGCTCTAAAGCTCCAGAAAATCATGTAACATAGGTATATACCTCTCCCCAAAGTAACACATTTATCACACGGAAAATGCGGAGTAATATTTATTGGGGCCCATTTAATGCTCTTGTGTGTTCAGTAGCTCTGAATTCTTCTGCTTGACGATGTTTTTTCTTCTCGCTCCTCATTGTACTGAGTTTAGTGCCCACGGCCAGCAACAGCAGTTTTCCGGAGAGCTCCCAGCCCTTCTTGGTCGCCAGGGTCCTTGCCTTGGGTAGGTTGCGATGGAGGTAATTTAGAGTGATCGTGATATATAACTGCGCAGAACTTGTGCACATGGCCAGAGCAACATAAGTCGGATAATTATGCACAGAATCAAGACATTCTACTGCGAAATTCGTTCTCTCAATAAAAACTCAGTTTCAGGCATTTCTACTTTCCCGGCTATACAATCATAGTTTCCCGGCACAACCGCGAACTTAAACAGGTATACGCCAATGGTTTCTGAAACACGTTCATTCGCACTAACGACCCCAATATAAAACGCGTACCTGCTGTTACTTCCACTGCTCCTGCTTAGCTGTATAACGCAAGCCATGCGACAAATGTAATGGAGCCATTTCAGCCTAATTAGATAGGCAGAACACCGCACATTTGGCACGATTATTTACGACAATGCAAAGGGTTCAGTTCCTGATACGTACATATGTAAAAATCCATGGCAGCTTGTTGTGTACGTCTCGTTCCTTAGAAAATGCATTATCAACTTGCCCCTCAACGTGTTTAATAAGCGAACTTAGTGCTTCGTGTTATTTGCATTACACAATTTATGTGAAGCACTTTATGTGAAAACGAGCCCTTTCCCTCCCAAGTCTCCAATCACGTCGCATCGTATCACGCCTATGCCTCCTCCATTCCTCTTTCTACCGCCGTATTAACAGGCATCCTTTGCTACAGCCGCCATCAAGAATATCCCCTCGCCTAAACCACAGTCATCCCACAGCTCCCATGAAAGGCCGCACGTCAGCGATGAATGATTCATTCTTTCCAGACGCAATAGCCCAATGGAATGCCCTGCCTGATAGTATTGCTTCTTGCTCAGATCGAGCACTTTTTCGCACTAAATTAGCGAGTCATCTGTGTCTCACGTGATGTATTCGGCTTTACCAAATAATCTGGTCCTGTGTTACCGTCTCCTTTCGCGATTTTTTTTTGCTTTGTTTGGTTCCTTTCTTTATTGTTTTTGTTTTTGTAGAGCTGATCATATGTTGTTGCACACTGTTCTTGCCCCCGCCTTATGTAATGCCCACGGGCCCTTAAGGCTAAAATAAATGAAATGAAATGAAATGAAACTACTTCTGCCAGGAACGCAACTCGGTGGCAGTAAGAAATCTGCTACTGGCAGTCAGCGGCAATCCGCTTCTTTGTCTAACCCTGCTTCTCGCTCTTGGCAGGCCGATCAGGTGTACCGCGATCTTCAAGGGGCGGCTGCGCCCGCACGGCGATCTCCACCTGGTCGGTTATCATCCACGTGCAGCCGACAAGCCCAAAGTACCCGGATGCAAGAAGCCGGGTGGAGGATCACGTGGTGTCTGCCAACAGCTATATAAACCGTCAACACCCAGGCATCATCGCAGTCAGCGGCAATCCGCTTCTTTGTCTAACCCTGCATCTCGCTCTTGGCAGGCCGATCAGGTGTACCGCGATCTTCAAGGGGCGGCTGCGCCCGCACGGCGATCTCGGACGCTGCCACTAGGACTGTCCCGTTGCGCATGCGTCCACCTGGTCGGTTATCATCCACGTGCAGCCGACAAGCCCAAAGTACCCGGATGCAAGAAGCCGGGTGGAGGATCACGTGGTGTCTGCCAACAGCTATATAAACCGTCAACACCCAGGCATCATCGCAGTCAGCGGCAATCCGCTTCTTTGTCTAACCCTGCATCTCGCTCTTGGCAGGCCGATCAGGTGTACCGCGATCTTCAAGGGGCGGCTGCGCCCGCACGGCGATCTCGGACGCTGCCACTAGGACTGTCCCGTTGCGCATGCGTCCACCTGGTCGGTTATCATCCACGTGCAGCCGACAAGCCCAAAGTACCCGGATGCAAGAAGCCGGGTGGAGGATCACGTGGTGTCTGCCAACAGCTATATAATCCGTCAACACCCAGGCATCATCGCAGTCAGCGGCAATCCGCTTCTTTGTCTAACCCTGCATCTCGCTCTTGGCAGGCCGATCAGGTGTACCGCGATCTTCAAGGGGCGGCTGCGCCCGCACGGCGATCTCGGACGCTGCCACTAGGACTGTCCCGTTGCGCATGCGTCCACCTGGTCGGTTATCATCCACGTGCAGCCGACAAGCCCAAAGTACCCGGATGCAAGAAGCCGGGTGGAGGATCACGTGGTGTCTGCCAACAGCTATATAAACCGTCAACACCCAGGCACCATCGCAGTCAGCGGCAATCCGCTTCTTTGTCTAACCCTGCTTCTCGCTCTTGGCAGGCCGATCAGGTGTACCGCGATCTTCAAGGGGCGGCTGCGCCCGCACGGCGGTCTCGGACGCTGCCACTAGGACTGTCCCGTTGCGCATGCGTCCACCTGGTCGGTTATCATCCACGTGCAGCCGACAAGCCCAAAGTACCCGGATGCAAGAAGCCGGGTGGAGGATCACGTGGTGTCTGCCAACAGCTATATAAACCGTCAACACCCAGGCATCATCGCAGTCAGCGGCAATCCGCTTCTTTGTCTAACCCTGCATCTCGCTCTTGGCAGGCCGATCAGGTGTACCGCGATCTTCAAGGGGCGGCTGCGCCCGCACGGCGATCTCGGACGCTGCCACTAGGACTGTCCCGTTGCGCATGCGTCCACCTGGTCGGTTATCGTCCACGTGCAGCCGACAAGCCCAAAGTACCCGGATGCAAGAAGCCGGGTGGAGGATCACGTGGTGTCTGCCAACAGCTATATAAATCGTCAACACCCAGGCATCATCGCAGTCAGCGGCAATCCGCTTCTTTGTCTAACCCTGCATCTCGCTCTTGGCAGGCCGATCAGGTGTACCGCGATCTTCAAGGGGCGGCTGCGCCCGCACGGTGATCTCGGACGCTGCCACTAGGACTGTCCCGTTGCGCATGCGTCCACCTGGTCGGTTATCATCCACGTGCAGCCGACAAGCCCAAAGTACCCGGATGCAAGAAGCCGGGTGGAGGATCACGTGGTGTCTGCCAACAGCTATATAAACCGTCAACACCCAGGCATCATCGCAGTCAGCGGCAATCCGCTTCTTTGTCTAACCCTGCATCTCGCTCTTGGCAGGCCGATCAGGTGTACCACGATCTTCAAGGGGCGGCTGCGCCCGCACGGCGATCTCGGACGCTGCCACTAGGACTGTCCCGTTGCGCATGCGTCCACCTGGTCGGTTATCATCCACGTGCAGCCGACAAGCCCAAAGTACCCGGATGCAAGAAGCCGGGTGGAGGATCACGTGGTGTCTGCCAACAGCTATATAAATCGTCAACACCCAGGCATCATCGCAGTCAGCGGCAATCCGCTTCTTTGTCTAACCCTGCATCTCGCTCTTGGCAGGCCGATCAGGTGTACCGCGATCTTCAAGGGGCGGCTGCGCCCGCACGGCGATCTCGGACGCTGCCACTAGGACTGTCCCGTTGCGCATGCGTCCACCTGGTCGGTTATCATCCACGTGCAGCCGACAAGCCCAAAGTACCCGGATGCAAGAAGCCGGGTGGAGGATCACGTGGTGTCTGCCAACAGCTATATAAATCGTCAACACCCAGGCATCATCGCAGTCAGCGGCAATCCGCTTCTTTGTCTAACCCTGCATCTCGCTCTTGGCAGGCCGATCAGGTGTACCGCGATCTTCAAGGGGCGGCTGCGCCCGCACGGCGATCTCGGACGCTGCCACTAGGACTGTCCCGTTGCGCATGCGTCCACCTGGTCGGTTATCATCCACGTGCAGCCGACAAGCCCAAAGTACCCGGATGCAAGAAGCCGGGTGGAGGATCACGTGGTGTCTGCCAACAGCTATATAAACCGTCAACACCCAGGCATCATCGCAGTCAGCGGCAATCCGCTTCTTTGTCTAACCCTGCATCTCGCTCTTGGCAGGCCGATCAGGTGTACCGCGATCTTCAAGGGGCGGCTGCGCCCGCACGGCGATCTCGGACGCTGCCACTAGGACTGTCCCGTTGCGCATGCGTCCACCTGGTCGGTTATCATCCACGTGCAGCCGACAAGCCCAAAGTACCCGGATGCAAGAAACCGGGTGGAGGATCACGTGGTGTCTGCCAACAGCTATATAAATCGTCAACACCCAGGCATCATCGCAGTCAGCGGCAATCCGCTTCTTTGTCTAACCCTGCATCTCGCTCTTGGCAGGCCGATCAGGTGTACCGCGATCTTCAAGGGGCGGCTGCGCCCGCACGGCGATCTCGGACGCTGCCACTAGGACTGTCCCGTTGCGCATGCGTCCACCTGGTCGGTTATCATCCACGTGCAGCCGACAAGCCCAAAGTACCCGGATGCAAGAAGCCGGGTGGAGGATCACGTGGTGTCTGCCAACAGCTATATAAACCGTCAACACCCAGGCATCATCGCAGTCAGCGGCAATCCGCTTCTTTGTCTAACCCTGCATCTCGCTCTTGGCAGGTGAGTTTGATTTGCCAATTGCTGAAACTGGATATATTGTATATTTTTTTCGCCGCTGACTGCAAAAATGCCTGTTACATGCTCTGCTTGTTCCAAACCCGTGGACGGAAAGTGTTTGACTTGTTCTCGTTGCAAAAGTAGCTACCACTTTGGAAAGAGCTGTTCTGCTATCACGAAAAATGCTTTTTCAAAAATATCGACTGCTAAGCGTGAAACCTGGACATGCCCATCATGCGAATCCAGTGCAAGCAATCACTCAGACTCGGATGATAGTGACGTTTCTTTTGGTCATGAATTCTCTGCAGTTAACAGCAAACTTGACCAACTGAGAGTTACGGTTGAAGCTCTCACAACTAAAGTGGAGGAACTGCTCCAATTTAAGGCAACAGGTGAAAAGATGGCTGAAACCGTCACTGAAATCCAAACGTCAATTGAGTTCCTTTCTAATAAATATGACTCTGTCATGTCTACCCTAGAAGCGAACCAAGCTGAGTTAACCCAGCTACATGCCCGAGTGGAATCACTTTCTGAGACTGTTGTCGCTCAAGCTGAGCTGCTGGATCAATCAAGGTGCGCAGTTAACCCATTAGCGCCCAGCGTACTTTTAAAAGTACAGTTAATTTTTTTATAATTTCACCACCAAAGACTGGAATTTTCTTTTCAAGTAGGCCATGCTTTTTTCAACAGGGGATTGGCCAACCACCCTTAACTAATTTGGCGCACTTCCTCTGTTCAGTATGTCAGCTTTCCGATGTGAAACTTCAGGATGTTTGTTTCCCACGAACTGCGCCGGTAGTTGCTTGCTTATAATTTTCTCAAGGCCGCATTTATGTACATATTACGCTAGTTTCAAGTATAGAACAGCACGAAAGACGAAAGTAAACAACGGATGCTTTGAATGTCCTGCACCTTTGGCGTTTTTTGCTCTGTGATGATTTATATACTGCTGTACTTTCTGTAGTACACTGGGTCTTCCTGTGTGCAGAACGGCGCCTATTTATTTCAGTTCATAGATCTTATTGTTCCTTCCAATTTTCCGGAAAAAATAACTTTGTCTGCTCAGCAAGGCCTCGGAGGCTGCTGTACTTGCCGCTAGCGGTCTTGAGTATGATGATGGTATGATTTTAATTGGTTGTAATAAAGTATGGTTGTAAGAACTCAAGGTTCTGCAGAGCAGACAGTTATTGTTATGCCATTCACACAGTCTGCGGAAAGTACTTGAGTTCAGAAATGAAACTTTTGAAAGCACGTGTTGTCCTGTCGTCACCTGAGGTGATTTCAACGCTTAGTGACCATTTCATCTTTTTTTTGTAATTTTTTTACCTCTCAAGACATTCTTGTAACGCTCCACTGGGAGGAATTTAGGGCTAGAGGAACCGTTCACCAAAACGGGTCTAGGAAGTGTCCACTCGGGCCAAAGAAAGCGATGAAATAGAAGCAGCCATGAAACATCGATTCTTGCTTCAGTAGTATAGGTTACATGCTTTTATTGAAGTCTACGATCAACAGTATAGTAACTATGGGTTGCAACTAAAACAGCAGTGAGCCTACGTGTTTTCTAGAGTGGTGGTTGCCTATAGCACAAGAAAAATAGATTTTTTTAAAGCCAAAACTCCTTTCCTTTGACAACAGTGGTATGGGAGGTGTTGACCTTTCGCATCAAGCCATCTACTGCCAGTATATCAGCACCA